>NW_028262336.1:119365000-119990000 GCF_047370975.1 Nipponia nippon | reverse complement strand
GTTGAAGTTCTTGAAATTCAACAGTGATGCTTCTTCTTGTGCTATTGAAAAACTGGCCCAAACCCTGGCCAGTTATTCAGGAGAAAAACATAAAATTCAACAATGTCCAGGTAAAATCAGCCTTTGATATCACTAGCATCAGAAAACCATTCCCTGGATATACACTGTCTTTGCTGTTGGTATCTTCATTGCTTTGCCTTGAGACCTGGTCAAGGTCAGGTTGGAAACAGCAAGTAGCAGAAGTAGTCAGGTTTGAATGTACCAGTGAGGAAAAACACAGCCCCCAACCCAAAAGGGCTCAGCCAAGTTCAGCCAGGGAGGTCAGCAAGAGCAGCTGCTTTGAGAACTCTGCCTAACGCCCCCCCAGAAATGTCCAGCAGCAGCTTGGCCAAGCAACCCCAAAGCTATGAAAGGGCAGAGGTCAGAGTCAGCTGTAGTACTTATCTTCCCACACCTACTGAGTTGGGAGATTGGGTGCTTCAAGAGCCATGCCTCGCCAAGAATCTTTTACCCTGGCCAGTCAATCACCCAGAACAGGTACAAGATTCAGAGTGCGCATTTGTGTTTGTGTGTGTTTGCATATGTGTGTTTGTCTGTGTGTTTTCCCATGGGTCCTGCACATTTTTCCCCTCTAATTTGATCAGCTACTCTCAATACAAACTAAATTGACTGTGGCTTATATCTGACCAGTTACTCTTTTGGATAACAGCATAATGCTTAAAATATAATAATTAATGATGCCTTGTAATGTGGTCTTATGAAGTGGTGGTGTTCAGGCTGGGAGGGAAAGTCAAGGACTAAGGCTCCACCCTTAGAAGTCATCTGGTTCCTCTGCTGAAGAGTGGGAGAGCACTCCAACCCTCATTTTCAGTTTTTAGAAAATGTAGAGTATTTCTGTTAGCTCAAATTCTATAGGAAACTCTTGCTTGCTTTTGCTTTTTTCCAGCAAACTGAAGCAAAGTTTCCATTGCTGCTGTTGCTGTTATATATTTGAATGCAGTTGGTCCTGCAAGGAGCACTCATACTAACCCAAATTTCATCACTGTGAACTGCCAACCATTAAGCAGAACTTGATGTTCAAGTAGGTGCAATATTTGCTCAGCCCAAACTCAGCCTTGAGCATGTAAACGATCAAGAGCCCAGAGAAGGCAAAGAAAGTAAGCAAATGTTGTATTTCTGTTATTTGCGCTCTAAATAGAATGAGGACTCTCAGGGTCAGAAGGTTGAGTTTAGATGTTACATTGTTAAAAAGCAGTTTTCTGTTTCGAGAGAAAAGCAAGAGAGTGACGTAGCCAGTATCATATCTGCTGCCTCTGAGTCCCTAACCTGACTGACCAAATACCCCTTTACGGTCAAGTCAAATGGGGCCTTAACTTTGCCAGACAAGCCAAATAGCTCAGGTCTCAAAATGAACTTCTGTAGAAGGCAACATAGCAACCTTTTAATTGCTCTACCGCTGTACCCCAATACTAATTCTAAAAATAACGACATTCAGATCATTAGAAAACTAAACGGTGAACCCAAAGATAAAAGAAATAAAATTAGTTAGGGCAGAGTACATGACCATCCAAGCATAAGCTGAAAATACCATCTTAATGTAACCAATATAGTGTAGCATTCTATATGAATACATTCTTATGCAAGCGAGTAATGTGAACTCCCCTGTCATCTCCTCAATTGCTAACTCTGAAACCCTGAATGGCAACTTAAATGTCAGCACTGTTAATTATTTCTCTACAAGTTATTTCAACAGAATATTCACTCACTGAGCTTGAGTCAAAAAAGTAAATCTATGCAAGATTACGAAAGTTCCAATTATCCACCCTTCAGCTGGCAAACTTAAATGTGACCAAAAGTAGCTTCTACAATCCTTATCACATTTCATGCCATTGAAAACTAAAATTGTAGAGATATCACAAAATACTTTAAGATGAAACAAAATGCAAAATTTGTTTCCTGTAATCCCTTCAGACAGTACAAACTCAAATTTATGCTTTAGAGAGCTTATATTTTTCTATAACTTGCCTATTTTAACTAGAATAATTTTTAATAAATCCTTCTGTCAGTGTGGCACAATATAGCAACTGAAGCAACTCTGGCACGATATATAGCAACAGACGAAATGTATGATATGAAGTTTAACAGAGTCTCTTCTCTTTTTTTAATTGCAGACAAGATCACAGACAAGACACTATTTCATTTTATAAGTAAAAACAAGATAACCAATAAATATTCTTGTCTAGAGAGCACTAGAAACCATCCCCACGCTGCTAAACCATAAAGTATTATTTTTATGCTGCAGTAGCAATAGCTACAAAGGAAAGACTATGCCATGCTAAAAGATGTTGCAGTAATGCTAAATATTATAATGAGTTTCCAGAAAAAACATAAGCAGAAAGCTTTAAAAAAGAGATTTTTTTTCTTTTGTTCATACATTACCTAGCATTAGATAGATGAGATTTAACAAGGCTCAGTGCCAGGTCCTGCACTTGGGTCACAACAACCCCATGCAATGCTACAGGCTGGGGGAGGAGTGGCTGGAGAGCTGCCCAGCTGTAAAGGACCTGGGAGTGTTGGTTGACAGCCGCCTGAATGTGACCCAACAGTGTGCTCAGGTGGCCAAGAGGGCCAATGGCATCCTGGCTTGTATCAGAAATAGGGTGGCCAGCAGGACCAGGGAGGTGATAGTGCCCCTGTACTCGGCACTGGTGAGGCCGCACCTCGAGTACTGTGTTCAGTTTTGGGCCCCTCACTACAAGAAGGACATCAAGGTGCTGGAGCGTGGCCAGAGAAGGGCAACGGAGCTGGTGAAGGGTCTGGAGCACAAGTCTTATGAGGAGCAGCTGAGGGAGCTGGGGTTGTTTAGTCTGGAGAAGAGAAGGCTGAGGGGAGACCTTATTGCTCTCTACAACTACCTGAAAGGAGATTGTAGCGAGGTGGGGGTCGGTCTCTTCTCCCTGGTAACAAGCGATAGGACGAGAGGAAACGGCCTCAAGCTGCACCAGGGGAAGTTTAGGTTGGATATTAGGAAAAACTTCTTCACCGAAAGGGTGGTCAGGCACTGGAACAGGCTGCCCAGGGAAGTGGTTGAGTCCCCATCCCTGGAGGTATTTAAAAGACATGTAGATGTGGTGCTTAAGGACATGGTTTAGTGGTGGACTTGGCAGTGCTGGGTTAATGGTTGGACTCGATGATCTTAAGGGTCTTTTCCAACCTTAACGATTCTGTGATTCTATGATTATTTTTTGTCATCATTAAAGAATGACACAGAAAGATTAACTTGTAATTGTCACAGCAACAGGCCTAATGGCACCTTCATCCCCTTTCTGCATTCTCTCAGAGCACTATCCTTAATCTTCAGGTTTCCTATTACAAGAGAAATTCTTACAGGTCTCCACTTTTAGACTAGGTCCCAGCCAACAGTATGACTTATCAATTGGTTTACCTGGCAAATCCAACTAAATCCAAGCTCTTTCTGTTCTTCCCTTCAGTGATCTCATAAGCTGCTTAAGAAAAGAGTAGTTTTCAGTTTAAACTAGAAAGAAAATATTTAGAAACAGCACTCTGCTGCTATGTCTGTATTATGTCAGGATTTGTCACATCCTGCCAGTAAATTAGTTAGGCACCTTCAGAATCCTCAGGCAGATTTTATGCCTGTCTAATTTTCACAAATGGAAATCCCTCTTGCAAAGGTTCTTTTTTAAATGTCATTCTTCTCTTATTGCTTATGTCTTAGGGATTTTTTTGTAGGTTTTATTGTCTCTCAGTGACTTCTGCATATCTGTTGATGGATGGCTTATACTGAGCTATTCCTTTTCCTTTCTGTCACTTCTAACAAGCTTCTATTAGAGTAAATTAAGTTTGTATGTTTATAAACATCTAAACTAACATACAGAATGTAATTATTAAACTATAATAGAGCTGCTATGAATCCATCACATAAATATCACTAAACCCATGTGATTTCTACACTAAAGAAATGAGCGCATTTCTTATAAGAGCTACAGTGAGCCTATTGCAACAAAATGTTCAATCAAATTTGTCATCTGAGATTGCAAGGTATGGTGTGAATATATCCTGTAAA
This sequence comes from Nipponia nippon, assembly GCF_047370975.1. NCBI lineage: Eukaryota > Metazoa > Chordata > Aves > Pelecaniformes > Threskiornithidae > Nipponia > Nipponia nippon. The sequence continues at coordinate 119,985,916 of NW_028262336.1, read as the reverse complement.
TAAAAACTGTATTTAAAGTTAAATACACAAATGCACTTAGCTTTTACCTACCATTACATATTACACTACAAAAATAACATATCTTGAAGAATTCAAGTGACAAATATCTAGGAAGGATAACCAGTAGGTATATAATCATTTATCACTTAAATTACAACTCAGTTATGCTACTCCCTTAACACCACTTCTTTTATTCTGCTCTGGAAATATGCTACATTGAATTGTATATTATTGATTTATTATTAGAAATGTACCAAATTCTCAGAATGATTATTAGACTAAAAGCATTTGCTTTACTTAGGACTTCTTTAAAATCTCATATTACAATTTGGTGGTGGAATGGATTTGTTAACAGAATTAATGTTCCCTCTCTTTCAACAAAGTCTGTTAAAATAGCTATGTGCTTCACAAATATTATCGATAAGAGCTCGACAACTTCATGTAAAGTGACAAAAGACATCGTGTATGATAAGACTCGCTTTCCATGGTTCTCTCCAAAACAGGAACATCTGTAGCATATACTCTGTTGGTGACAGGATACCTGTCAATAACGTGTTGCAATGCAGCATAAAAGAGAAAAAGTGGAAAACAAATTCAGAGTTGCAGATAGTGAAAGATCAACATTTCTCTTTACACTACTTCTTCCAGTTTTTCTACTGGAGCTGTTAATCTCACCTTGGTGTGTGCACCCCAGGACCAGGCTGAGCAAGGGGCATGCTATTAAAGGTATAGAACTTTATACCCCCTGGATCATTACTTGGCTTTCCCTATACTCTCTTGTCACCAGCTAGTTGTGACAGCGGGTACCTTCCTAGCTAATTCCCTTTGTTTTTATACAAATACCAATGTTGTACCTTGTCTTGTTTGACATTTGGTCATACCCTGTTGTGTCCCTGCCCTCATCTACCTCCTTTTTTTCTGCAGAAATGTACTTATAGCTTTCCATTCATTTTAATCTATAAACTGATTTGAAAGTAGTTTCCTTTTTTTTGCTGGCTGTCGTAATTTGTAAAGCATGTGTAAAGCATGTTCTTTAAAGTCAACAAGTAAAAGTTTTGGGTCTTATAAGACAAGCTCTAGTCAAGAGATGATGTGGATGAGCAAAAGCAAATAGAAAAAGTCAACAATTTGATATGGGATTTTTTTAATATAGTGAATGAGATATTCCCACATCAGGGAGTTAGAAACACAACTCTGGCTAATGGTAGTGGGAATTGTCCTTCTAAAAAGCTTTGAAATGTTGATATGTAATTTTAAAGTTATTTTTCTGGATTTTTTTAAGTTTCCCCCCCAATTCTATTTGGGCATGACAGATGGAAGTTAAATTTCTGAATAACTGATTACCACTGAGAGACGATGAGACAGGGAGGAAATTAAAATATATGCACTGGGAATATGGCTGAAAAGTTCACTTCAGTTGCTCCAGATGAACAAATGGAAACTTGCTGGCAGTTACATTAAAAATTATTTCTAGTACATAATACTGTAAATCATCCTAAATTTAAGTATTTAAAATAAATAATCCTAAATTTAAGTATTTAAAATAAATCATCCTAAATTTCACTATTTAAAAAAAAAATGCTAAAACAGTATTTCAATTAGAAGAAATTGTATGTGAAATATTTCAAGTATCAAAAATCAAATGTTTCAGTGTGATTTCTTCACATTAATTCTATTACAGTAAGGAAATAATGAATAAAAGTATAATTACGGAAGTGTAATGAAGAAAATGTTTTCAGGGCTCTGACTGCAGCAATAGGTCCCTCAGCTTCCTCCCCTCTTCCCCAAGGGCTTGGCTGCCTGTCCTCTAGGCCAGCTCTGACATGGTGCAGCCATAACCTGCAGTCAAGGCTGCTACAAGCCAGAGCCGTGAAATGCTGTGCTGGGGGCCTGTGCCCTCAGCTCAGGAGCAGCATTGTAGCTCAGGACCATGCCCCTGAGCCCTGCCTGAGCAACGCTGTACTGTGCCTGTGCTCAGCACCGCACCTCGCCACTCCTAATTTTGCTGACTTGCCTTCTGGAGTCACTTCAGATCTGCCCATTGCTGCGGGCTTATCTGGCCATCCCTTGGCTGTGGTGGACCCCGGTCACCGTCCCTGTCCCCTCTCTGCTCTTCTGGCTGGGTGCTGTGGGACTGCACCGTGTCGAGGAGAGTGCTGCCCTGCACCGCACCGTTACCCTCGGCTCTGGGCTCACCTGCCCTCACCCAGCAGCTGCTCCTGCTGCTGCCTGACAAATAAAGATCTGCAGTGTTCCTGGGATATTCCTGACATGAAAAACAGCCATGAAAAAAGTGTAAAGCAAAAATAAAACCATTTTTAGTAATCTTGAAGAAAACTACAAAGGAAAATCTTTTATTTTCTAGTGTGAGTAAGCAAACTTTATCAGGAACTTTCCTGAAACTCTGCATATAATTTTATCTTAATGTTTCATTTTAGAAAATATTTTTCATAATTCATAGCTTGAAACAATATTTCTGCTGACATGAAAACCATCTGCCTTAGCACAGTCAGTAGGAAACAAATGAAATAGATTATTCCTTAGAACTGATATTAAAAATGCAGTTCACTCAGCTAATTTGAGAAAACAGTCCAAGCAAAATAAACTAAAAGCTCGAAATTTAATGTTTATGAATAGACTAGCAGCTCCCGAAAATGCTCCATGAAATTTGAGGACAATAAATACAAAGTGAATTGTACTGTCCTGGTAGAAAAATTCCCTGGTGTTTGAAGAGATCTATAAGCCCTAAGTTTGGAAGCACAAATTATTACTCTAAGAAGTTGAAATAGCTGTGATTCTTAAAGTGTTTTGTTGTTGAATAAGACAGGCTGAAGTCCACAAAAATGTAAAGAGAAGTGTCATCCAAATCTAGGCCGTTTGCACAATAATCTGAAGCCATTTTACAAAAGCATAGCTAGTAATTCAGAAAGAAAAGGGTAATGTTCAGCCTTTTCGTTATGTAGTAATAATAGCGTTTTAAAGGGAAAAAAAAAAAAAGAAAAAAAAACCAAACCACTTTGCCTACTGATTTCTTAAATTATGTCAAAGCAAAAGTAAGTGTTCTTTATCCCGGGTGATATTGCCTGAGGTGAAATTCACTCCAGCTTCCTTCAAACCGATGGGCGGCTACCGGGGGCTGCAGGGCCCTGCGGCAGCCACGGGTGACACCGGGGTGCCCGCGCCGCTCCCCCCGCGCCGCCGCAGCTCCCTGGCGGCCCCGCCGGGCCCCTTCGCGCCCTCCCGCAGCCCTGTCCCGCCCGAGCCCGCCGGGCTCTGCCCCAGCCCCGCTGCCCTCCCCTCAGCTGCCCGCCGCCCCCTCCAGCACCCGGCCGGAGCCTGTGTCCGCCCCTCGGGCCACCGCCCCGGCCTCGCCCCTTGCCCCACCGCCTGCCTTGCCCAGCCGGCCACCCGCCTTCCCGCCTCGCCCTGCCGCCCTTCGCGTTACCGCGGCGACATCCGCAACGGCCGCTGGGCGCGGCGGGAGGGGAGGGCGGCAGGCGGGAGCTGGGGCGGGATGGGAGAGCGGGGGTGACCGGGCTGCGGAGCTCATGCGGCCACCACAGCGTACCTCGGGTGCGAAAGGAGCGACGGGGGCAGCGCGGCAGGTAACGGTCGGGGAAGGGGCGGCCGCGGCACCGGCGGTGGGTCCCCCGGTCTCCTCAGGTGCCCGGCGCAGCCAAGTCTGCCCCCGTGCCTGCGTCGCCTGAGGTGGTGGCCTCCTGTGGAGTCAAGGGTGGTGGTCCTGCGGCAGTGTCACCTCAGTTGCCCGTCCCTGTTAGAGCCACGACTGCCCCTGTGGCAGTGTCACCTCAGGTGCTGGTCCCTGTGGAGCCAAGGGTGCTGGTCCTGTGGCAGGGTCACCTCAGGTGCCGGTTCCCTGTGGAGCCACTGCCCCTGTGGCAGCGTCACCTCAGGTGCCGGTCCCCTGTGGAGCCAAGGCTGCAGTGCCATGTGGCAGTGTCCGCACATCTGTATGTACTGGTACCTGTGCCCTGGAGAGCCCCACTGCTCACCCCCAGGAGGAATTAGGGCTGTTTCATGCCACCCTGTCACCCGTAATGCGGCTGGTTCCTGTTCTTGCATGCAGCCAGGCTTGCCCCTTGTCCTTGTGTCCTGCTGGACCCACAGAACCAGACTGGTCCCAGCAGCAGTCTTGTTCTGATCTGAGGTACTTGAGGGCTTTGTGCCTCAGCACTGCATCTGCTAAGCAAGGGAGCGAATAGTGAGTGGGAGTCTAAAATTGTGTTTGAAAGCAATTACAGCCTCGGTATAGGTTAATTAGGGTGTGTGAACATAGGAGAAATGGTTGATGAATGCAGCCATGGATCTATGACAAATTTATGTTCATGTGTTTTAGAGTGTCTTGGCAAATCATTGACATCACACAGCAGGGAATGACCCAAAACAAACTGCTCCTCATGGAAATCCAGGGCTATCCTCAAGCTAGCACCACCTCTAGTAATCTCAGTGCTACATCAAATGCGAGAGCTGCTGAGCTTACTCCTGAAGTTTTCGTCTTGCCCATTCCAACCTGTAATTAGAGCTACATTCCCCTGCCCCTCTTGTTTGCAATGGGAGAATTACAGAAATTCAAAGGAAAGTATGGAACTATCCGGTATACACTACTTGACTGTGTAAATGTATGCATTTAAGAATCTGAATTACTCGATTTTTGTTGTTTCAACAGGTTAAAACAACAATCAGTGATATGGAGCAGTACTTAGAAGTGTTTCAGGAACAAGCTGTTGCTAAGTAAGTAATGACTTACTCTCTCGGAGTTGAATATATAATGGAATTGAATTATGTGGCTTTATTAAAAATGTAAAACAAAATATTAATGATTTTAGAAGCAAACGTGATTCTTTCTCAATTTCTTCTGCTGCTTTCTGTGCAAACTGGAGAGGTTACTGATAATTAAGACAACACATCTTATTACTTTAGCTAATAATCTACTGACTGTTTCTGTTAGTTATTTAATTTTTTTAAATCTTCATACCTGAACAAAAGGGGAAAAAACGAAAGCTATGTGGGGTTTTATTAAAATGCTAAGAAATGTTATTTTAAATTGTTTTAAAAAATAGTTGAAGTTGCTAGGCTACAGCAGTATAAACTTACATATCACAGCTCTTAAAACATTCAAAAATCTTAAAAACAAGGCTATTAATTGCTAAAGCCTTAGTCTTATTTTGCACTGGTAATAACCAGAATTGTTCTTACCAACTGTTAAGTGCACTTTTCATCACAACACAATCATCTTTTTTTGACATAATCCAAGTTTAGTTCTTTTAGTGTTAATCTAAAAAAATATTAGTACAGCACAAAATCTTTCTAAAGAAGTGTAAACATGGGGGAGATTTGATGTAGGACCTCATCCCATCCAGCCTGTTCAAGGAACACAGCAATATAAAAAGTACTTCCCCATATAATGAGCTAAATAGAATATTTATCTGTCATAATTTGTATATAAACTTATTACCTATTTTTCGTATAAAACAGTTTCTTTTATCATTATTACCAAGAAGCAGTTCAAGGTAATATGATGCATATTAAGTGTAAAAGTATTTCTTAAAATAACAGAAACACACATATTCTGGCCCAATACTGTTTTAATAGGATTTGAAAGTGTGCTCTGTTGTACTGAAGAATAATGTGTGCACTTTTCATGACAGAAAAAGATTTCTGCATTAAAATATTATATTCTGAACAATGTGGCCCTTTTTTTTTGGCTTTGAGGGGCATTCTTTTTGTTAGTGATATGACTGGTAATATGGTCATATAAAAGCTTGATTTAAAAAACTTGAATTTAAAAAAAAATCAAAATATTGCTATTCTTTGGACACTTTTTTAACAAATCAGAAGCTTATTTCAAGAGTTCAGGTCCTGCCTGGCCTTTGTTGTAATCGGCATATGTGACATTTCAGGCCATCGCAGATGAATCTAGGGAGTGATTTGACTCATCATAAACCACATATTCTAGGTAGGTATTTATTTCCATTAATTATACAAAGAATCTAGAAGAGTAGTTTAGAAGACACATCCAATGATAGGAGACATTCATTTCAGTCGATGCTGACAGTATGCTGAAAATAATGCTTTAAAATTTGGGAAGACAGTTGAATAATGGTGGTAGATATCATGACTATTACATCCCAGCTGCAAGAACTCATAAATCACAAGTTATCCATCCACAGATGTGTATGATTGTGTATGGCTGAAAATCGTTAAATAAATTAGTTGTAGTTCATATAATGGAACTTTGGGGTAGAAGATTCTAATGGACTGTTGTATCACAACCAGTTTGTATATTTCCTATTTTTAAAGCAAGTTTTAAGAAGAGAAAAGGAATTAATATTGGCTCCACAAGCTGGGTTAAAGATCAAAAACTAATGAATGTACTGTGTAAGATGGAAATCTTTATTAACATTGTTCTGCATAGGTTTTGCTTGTGTTTACATAAGTATGGTCATACATATTTTCCTATTTGTCAGCAAACCTGAGAAATAAGGGAAGAAGGCATGAAGTAGAGACTGACAGTATGAACCAAACATTTCTTAAAATGTCAGTTTCTAAATTACAACTTTATTCTAAAGTGTATGGACAATAATATTCTTTCTATATCTATTAGGAAACAATCAGAAAAATACAGATCTGTGCAGAACTCCAGAGCAAAAGGCAGATAAATAGAGCAAAAAAAAAGGTCTAACTAGTGCAAAAATCAGTTGTGATAAAGGCCTAGAGTTGGTAAAACTTATTATCTGGATTTTGGTTTGTCTAAATTTGGAAACATCTAGATTTTACATGAAGATAAATAGTTATTAATGACAGCAGAATATGAATCATCTCTCTTTTCACCAATATGGAAATAGAATAAAAGAAAACTAAGAGCTTGCTTACATCACTTTAAAAATGAGATACCTTTAAGTGTTTTGAGCTGTTTCAAAGTAAATGCAACCAAAAAAAAAAATAGCTGCCACTTGCTTAAGTACAAGTCATTACTTCCATGTATGAAGAATCCATTTGATGCATGCATTCAGCGAAGTAGGAATGCTGAATTCATATGGGTAAAAACCCGTACTTCTTTGTTTTATGGGAAAACTTGTTCTTTGTGTGTTTGTTTACCGGATGGCATATTAAACAAAAGGTACCAGAGTTTTCTGCATTCCACACCCAGTGATCAAAATAAATTGTCATGATTGCGATACCATGTGATTGGCAATATTTGGAGGGGGATAGTTAGCACTCTTTTCGAAACACTGAAGGGACTAAAATAATAGAGCAGCTAGTAGTACCTCTATGCTAGTCGGTGGGGATAACCGCCAAATACATCTTTATGCAAATCTGTTTGTAATGCCACAGCCATGATGCAGAGTAGTTCTGGTAGCAGAACAGCAGCGGTAATCCACAGCTTCAGGTACAGCTTTCCTTTTTCAGCTGCAGATGTACCTAGAGGATCTAGGTAAGGAGGAAGACAGAGAAGGTGGAGACAGACTGAGAAGCTGTTTCAGAAGGGATTTTTCCTTCAGCCACTCCTGTTTATATATTGGTGGGTCTAGGTTCAAGAAACATGCGAGAACTATTCAGCAAAAATTTTCTAGCAACCGCGGCAGAACTTGCCTTGTGCAGGATGATCTGAAAAGGATAGGTGAAACTTAAGAGAGAAAGATGTCAGCCGTGGTGGGTCTGAAAGCGTCACCTGATGATCCAGGCTAGAGGTCGCATTTGCACTGGCATAACAATACTGAGATGATCCATGTGACACACAATAACGAACTTACCTATTTCTGAAGGCTAAAATCAGATAGCTGAGTCATCGCTGGTGGTTCACCAAAGTGTTGCCACCTGACAATACCTGAGGCTGGAAGGGCACAGGTCCTTGTAGCAGTATCATAGAAAAGGTAGTCCTGATGCAGTATCGCTTCATCTTCTGTTTTTTAAATCCCATTTTATATTCCATCCAGAGGGAATCAAAGTTTGTTGCATCATTAATGCTATTTTGAGATGCGTTTCAGGCACTTGGGGAGGGGGCGTTTTTGTTTTGTGATACGTACATCACAGTGTACTTACTACCTGCTTGCATTTTGGTTATTATCATTCTATGACTCATATTAAATTTTAAAATGGCATTGTTAACAGTTTTAACATTAAAAAGGCATTAAGATTTATATGTGTATTTAAAAAGCTTTTCCAAGCTTAACACTGATAAAGTTTCAAGCATTTGTTGATATAAAAAAGTTTTAAAGAATTTTACTTTAAAAAATCATGTTGAGTTTTAATTATGATGTAGTAAAACTAACGAAGTTGCTTCAATTTCCTGTAATAGTTATCAAAGCAAGGGATATGCACCATTTAAGCACCAAAAAAAGATATTCAATAAACACATATCCATGTTAAGGAACTCTGCCAGCACTTGACCCAGAGCACAGCCAACAGAGAGGGGACTTCAGTATGTCTGCATGGGCACTGGTAGAGCAGACATTTGGAGAGCCGGCTGAAGCGCTGGGATGTGAAAGATTGCCAGAAAAGAAAGGAAGCATTTTCATGCTAACATTCACACAAGATGGTGGTATCAACTACCAGGAGTAAAAGCATCTGCTTACATTAAGGCTTGGTTTGCACAGTCATTTACATAAGAGGAGCATGTTAGCTTACTGTTCTTCAGCGATGTGCTGGCAGCACGCTTAGCAGTTGAAGGCTCCCTGGCAATAGGGATATTACCTCTGAGTGCATGGCTCAGCTTGTGTTGGGTCTTAACCCAACCCTTTCTGCAAAAGCAGAGTTCCTAATTGCTTGGCGCATTCTTGGTTACAATGTCCCCCAAAAACATATGCCAGATTGTAATGTTCGTGACACAAAATGGCATTCTGTGCTAGTTTTGGGTATTGAAATCCTCTCCAACGCTTCCTAGGATGGAGAGGTTACAGGCATACTGCTGTGCTTTTTATCATTAACCCTTTTGTAGGTTGCTGCTAGATTATTCAGATGCTACACCATCTTTTGTCTCTGCGTGACTGTCTCTATGGCAATTATTTCATAAAATAATAGCTATGCTCATTTTAAGGAAATAGCTATGCTCATTTCAACAAACCACCATAGAGATACTAGAATGACTGCAAACTGATTAGCGATCATAAAGGCACTTCATGTGCCACAGAGGTGTGTACCATCAGCAGTCAAGAGAAAACATAGCTTTTAAATTTTTATAAATTAAAGAACCAATTAAATTATAACCAGTGGCTATCACTGTTACTGTTGGAGAAAATGTCAGTGAGATAAAAAATATTATTAAAAGGAAAATGGAACATGTCATAACTGAAAACAATGTCACAGCATTCTTAGATTGTTGAATTGTATTCAACTGAATTGTATTCAATTGAATTGTATTCAATTGAAGTGAAGAAACTTGTTTATCAGAAGGTTAATTTTATTCTAATGAAAAGTAATAGGTTACAATACATTTTTTACATCAGTTTAGATATCAGGAGGGGTAGTTAACAAATTTATGAAAGAATACAATTGCTGGTTTTATCAACAGGAAATTCAATATAGGCTTCTAATCAAAACCAAAAAAAGAAAGAAGAGACTTGAAAATTATGCAACAGTATGAGGAAATGGAAATTAAATGCAGATTAAACTTCAGTTGTACAATGAATAGTCACTATGACAGATGAAAAAAGTGAGAGAAAGCAGGTGTACCACTAACAGTGTACTATCAGTATGACTGGTTGAGATAAGGGAGAGAGAGTTGACAGTGAGAAACAACATTGGTTTTATTTGTACCTTCATTTAGATATGGCAGTAATTGAATACACTAATCTCTGAATTGTTGCAGAGGGAAAAATGCAGAAATTTTCACAATGATCAGATCATACCATTGAAAAGAATAATTTGAAGACTTTAAATGAGAAATTTTTTTTCATGGCCAAGATAAGGTCGCAACGACTAAAGATGGCACATTTCAATACATTCCAATATGTGATAAAGATAAAAGTATGTCTTCTAAAGAAAGTAATAAAGTGGTATATTAGGGTAATTTATAAACAGAATCTCTTACTTAGAAAAAAAATGTAAGGCAATTAAAACTAGAACAGGAAACGATATTAAAAAAGCTCCAAAAACGAACTGGAAAAGTTTATCAGCAGTTAACTCCTATGAGAACAGGATATGCAAATAACAGATGCCACTAAAAAAATTGTGTGGAAAGTAAATATTTACAGAAGGTGAAATGAAAGAGATGCTACTCCTCAAAAGTTTAAAAATTCAACACATTATTCCACTGCCTAAAAACAGTAAGTGAAAGGTTTTCCTTCACTCCAGTGAGATACATGCCCCTTTTGGTTCTTAGTATAAAAGTTATCTACATCCAAAATTCTGTGAACTCTGAACAGACTAAAAATGGTTAGAAATCGTGGCATTTTCAAAAAGAAATGAAGTTGATGAAAATAATTTTATTTCAATAAATGATATGAAGCAAGCATTGCAGTGGTGAGTAAGTCCGCTAAAGGCTTTTATCTATCAACTAGTTCTGATCTCGTATCTCAATTTAAGTAAACTGAGATCAAATTGAAGTCTTTAACAATTGACAAATGACGGGGTTTTTTTGGTGATGTGTAATTAATCATAGTGATAGAAAACAGTCTGATTTTTTTCTTCCATATGACTGGAAAATTAAGCTTTATAGAAAATGTATGGGCTCATATACATTGTTAAGCAATTTGTTCAATAGTTAACTCTTCTTTGCAACAGTCCAAAAGCAGGTCTGAGTGTTAATGGAATAAAATTCCCCTTCTTTATTTTATGGGGAGGAATTAGGCAGGAGTGTACATTGTCTGCTTTATCTTTTTCCCAAACCTTAGAATCCTAGGTTTAAGTGGGTAAGAGGCAGTCAGTCAGGAAAATAAAATATTCAGGAACATTTCAATAAACAGTTTTATTTAATTATGATATAAATTTTTTTTTCTAACTGGAATGTTTCACTGAAAGTTGAAAAGATTCGTGAGTTCTAGAAAGATTCTGACTTTTAACTAAATCATTGCAAATCTGAAATGCCAGCTGTAAATTTACAGATTGAGAGCAGCTATCAGTTCATAAAACAATAGAGGTTAACTGGGCAATAAACTCTCCAAAATACTTCAGGAAAAATATATTCTAGAAGGACTGTATAATTTTGATGTGACATAGTCATTTCTACAAATAAAAAGTTTTAGAGTGTAGAAAGAATTATTCAATTTCTTACATTAAAAAGTATCCACAGCCAAATTTTCTATAATCTGTATCTTTCTTATTTCAAATTTTTCTTATATTCGTCATCAAATACAAAATTGGAATGGATATGGATTAAAGAAATCTGCATACTAAAGTTCAGATGCTTTGTATATATCTGCTAAATGTTGTACACCAGCTGATTTAAACATTGTTTGACGCTGTCCGGACAAAGTTTCATTTTTTTAAATTAATATACTGCTCCTACATACGGGGCTCTATAAGAGGGCAACTTTGACTGCTTTCAGTTTCTGATGACCCTTCTAGTATGCCATAAATTAACCATATATCATTATGTTGTTACTTAGGACACATATTCCTAAAGCAACAGTGTAAAACATTGTCTATTACTGACAACGAAGTCATCGTGTAAGGGATGTATTCCAAATTTAACCTCAGAAGTTTGGGAAAAAATCTAATGTTTATGTTGCAGATATTGTACAAATCTCTATAAAATCCAGTACGTGGTCCCCCAAAGGCAAGTCCTTTTTCAAAATGCACTCATTTCTGTACTTCCTAGTAGAATTAAAACTTACTATTATTATACAAGTCACCTTGTTATTTAAGTCCATTTTCCACAAAGAGAATGGGAAAACAGACTGTAAGTTGAACTAGCAATTAAGAATTGTGGCTAGCTTTCAAGCCAGCTGTTCAAGAACTTCCTCCAACAAACTCTGCTTCCATCATTATGTGCCCTTAGTGGGAAGTCCTGTGCCCATAAACAACTTAATATTCAGCTTCTCCTACTCTTGTCCAGGCTGGGGCCTGGATACTTTCAACTCAACTTATGCTCATTTGACAGTTCATCCCTGAAAGAGTGAAAGGGTATCAAACAGCATTTAAGCTGGGCAAAAAGTCCAGAATATGCTAAATACTCTGATTTTGACTTCAGGCAAACCTATAGATGGAGTGAGATTCCACCTACATTTGAAGGCATCATTTAGCATTCCCATTTCTTTCTTTCCGATGTTGAAAAGTGGTTATTTCTATCAGAAATGAATAAAAATTTGTTTTCTCCCTTATTCTTTATTTAAAAAAATAAATCTCTTTTTTTTATATTACTAGACCTTCTCCATGTGAAGCTGAACTTCAGGAATTAGTGCATCAAATTGACATCATGGTAAACAGCAAGAAAGTGGAATGGGAAAGGAAGATGAAAGCTTTAGAAGCAAAGATGGATATCCAGGATAAAGAATTAGCAAGTGCCCAAAGCAAACTGGATCAAAAAGGTCAAGAGGTATTTAAAAATATCACATTCTATAAAGAAAGTATTTATTCTGGGAGTTAGTTAATAGTATGCTCTAAATGCTCTATAAAGAGGCCTGTTTGTTCTATCATGTAAAAATACCAAACACCCTTTAAAGGTCACTAATTATCCTTAGTGTTTTGTTTTAAAGTGTGCTTCTGTTCTGAAAAGTGATTGTAAAAATGTCATTGAAAGTCTCATATTTCTTCTATTTCCCCAAAGTCTAAATTAAATATTCTCAGTTTAGCTGTAAAAAGATAATTTGATGTTTTTTCTAAATGCCAACACTTCTAGTTTCATCAGAAATTTTAAATGGAAATGTACAGTTCAAAAAGTTTCACAAAATTATGTCTTTGTAATTCCTGTTTATGCCTGATTTTTATCATTTTACATGATATACTGTTTTTGTATGATAATTTTATTACTAATAGTGAAGATTTGAATTGTATTACCACTTAGACGTGCTTATCAAACTGAAAGCCCTGGTGTACCTGATGTTGTCCGTACTTCACAGTCTTGTCTGCTGAATATTCATTCAGAAGCATCAGTAAATCCTAGCACAGCATTCAGTTCTAGTTCAAGACATCTGAAGTTAGGCGTGTGCACACAGGCATCCTTGTGTGAGCTAGGTGTCTAAACTGCCAGTGGGAGTTTTGAAAATGAAATAACTCTCCCTAATGAGCAATTAGGAACTTGCCCTTAGTCACTGCAGTCAGAGGAGCCAAGAGAATAATTCAGCTAGCCAGTCCTTAAAGCACCAATTTATTTGCCTGTACAGAGACATAATCTGAAACATTTTATCATATTCCACCTAGCTTCCAGCTGCCCCTCCAGAAAAACATAGGTGTCATGTATGCTCTTTGTCATATTTCTCCGATCTCTGTTAAACTTGAAATAATTCAAGATATCTCAAATGGCACTGTACTTAGGGAGCTGAAATGAGTCTACAGTGTCTCCCAATAATTTTCCATAAGTAGTTGAAAGTCGTTTATGTGATTATATAAACTATTCAAGCAAAATTTTCACAAAAGGGCACAGCAGTTCATTCGTATAGTTGTGTCAGAAGTGCTTTCATTAAATGGTCTTTCATGACAGAATCATACAGTATTATCATTAAATCATAACATAAGCATACAATGAGATTTTTTACTATAAAATCCCTAATTTGATGTTGATACAATCTGGGTTTGTGGTATCCAGTTTTATTGTTAAGTTACTGAATTAATATACATTTTTAATATCTATCTTTTAAGCAACAGTCTTCTTTCAAAGTTTCAAATTACTATTCCAAAAATTACGTATTTTGGAACCCTTCAGAAATGGTAAATTTGAATGCTTATTCTAACTGTAGGTGGGACTACTTCGACAGAAACTGGAAGACTTACAGAAAACTAAATATGAAATGGCTCAGAATTATGAAACTCAGCTTCAAGCACTGAAATCTCAAGTAAGAAAAATGTCAGTTTCATTATTTTATGATTGCAGGATAAAGAGCTTATACATGCCTAATGGTATGGATGGTATGGATGTTCATCCATACCATATGGATGGTATGGATGTTCTAGCAGCTCCTCACAGAAGCCACCCCTGTAGCCCCACCACTACCAAAACCTTGCCATGCAAACCCAGTACACATGGGCAAATACAGTCTGTTTTCCCTTTGTGTTTTTTTAAAGAATCTGACACCTCCTAACCTACAAGCGTCTCTCTCTAAACCTGGTTGTACTTCTTGCCAAGATTCTCCTTTTTAGTTACCCCTCAGACAACCTAACCTTTATTTCAGTTTCCCGATTGCTTCTCCTTTTATCTTTATGCAAGAAGTTTGGATTTCTAGCTCTTAAGAATATACATCCCTTTCCCAATCTATGCCTCCAAACATTTCATTCTCTCTCAGTCATCTTATTTATTTTACCAAAGGTTCCAGCACTGATTCCATTTGCATTTTATTTTCCGGTTCCCATTCCTCCCCTTTCACCAAACCTTATTTCTTCATGAAATATCCATCCAGTGTGCACTGACCCAAGTGTTGAGTGGCTAAGTTAGGAGGCCTGCCTGGATTCTCTAGGTGATAAACAGAAAGTTTGCCTGTCAGAACAATTCCAAGCACCTATGGTAGACAGCAGGACTATCCCACTCTGCTCCTCTAGCTCTTACTACGTCTCCTTATTGAGTTTCTTCCTTAAATTACAGTACTGCAGTGTCTACAATAGAATGACTTTAATGTCCCCGATTCTCAGCTGCACAAACTCATATCTAAAATGTAGAGCTTCCCTCACAATATTAATCTTTGCCTTATCTCTTTTGTCTCCCTTCTTTCGGTTCTTATCCTCACTTGAAAGTTATACCTCCTTCTACACTGTATAATCTTAAGAGCTACAATTTAGTTTAGCACAAATGGTGTGAGTGTTACTATTTACTAGTAGCATTGTATCTTTCTCTGCAGAGGTATTCGTAAAATCTCTCCCAATTTTTGTTCCTTCTTAATCTTGGTAGAAATAGAAAGGATCACTTTTACTAGCTCTAAGAATGCTAGGCTATTCCAAAGAAATTTCTCTCTGATATACTGCTTCTGTGGCCCTCAGTGCTTTTTACCCTTGCTACTGATAAAAGCAGCTGTTTAATGAGCAACATTCCCACTGAATTGATTGTGTGCCTGTCGAATGCAGTAAAACCTGTATTTTTCTTGTATTAGGGAAATAACTCCTGATATGTAACCTGAAACTCTTAGGCCACACTGCTGCACTCATTCAAATGTACAACATTTTGTCATAATTAAATAGCAAAAACTTTAGGGGTTCACCTTCAGTTTTTTCTTCCTTCATTTTTTTCTTTATTAATGTTTAGTAGTTATTCTCATTTTGAAAATGACAGAAATCCCTCAGCAAAAGAACAAGAATCCATTCTTGCTCTAAGCACTTTAGCAACTTATTTACTCAGTTAGACATTAAAAAGCTATATGGCTACGTCTGAGCTACCTCAGGCTCCCTTTAGAATCAATGGAGGGAAATGGACACCCTTAGAATATAATTCATGCCAGTGTATGACAAGAATTTAAGATAGCTGAAATGACTAAGCATTTGGAGGCGGCCTTTTCTAACGCAGAGTAGCTCAGGCTTGGATGTCTAACTTTCAGAAATCTAAACTTAGATGAGTCCTACCCCAGAACTCACTAAAATGCCTCATCTTTTTAGTTTATTTACTTGTACAACATGCAAATAGAACAACTTGGACCTTATTTCTAAAGCAAATTATAGCATTAAATGGAAGGATTCTTGGCTTTTATTCTAGTTTCTGGTTGTGATAACATCCAGACTATAATCTGTCTGAAATACTCTACTTTCATTAAATAAATCTAATATTCAAACTAAGTTGTCTCATTTTGGCCATTCTGTTCCTTTTTAGACTGATTTGCCGAAGTGTTGCATCCTGTATTCGCTAGCCTTTTTAGCATGAACAGTCTAATACCTGTCTTCATCTGGGTTTGCCCTTCCCAGGCAGTCCACATGTGCCATAGTATATTAAAGAGCAAAAATCCTGTTATTTGAAAAACCATACCTTTCTTCCAAAGACAATGAGTTCCATGTTGTTTGCGCCTGGATAATCTGACCCATTTTAAATATTTTATCTTAACTGCGTTCTCTGGCAAGGTCAATTTCAAAAATAGGCAGCTTCTCTGCCAGACTTTTGATTTTGTTTTGAAGGTGATATCTCAGCTCTGTAAGGCCATGTTACAGGATTTCTATTCAGAAATTCGAAGTTGGTCAAATCTATCCCTGGACTTCCCCATTTCATGAAACTTTCTAGTCTAGGACAATCTATCTTCTGGTCATCTTTTCAATTCTTTTTGCTGTTCCATTTTATGAGTTCCCAAAATCATGTCAAATGTCTCTAGGAAGTTTCCAGATGATTTTTGAACTCCAGTTTCTGTTCTGTATCTTCTCTGGACTTTTCTGGCCACCTTTGTTATCTGCACAGACCTCAATTGCTCATTCCAGGTAGATCCAGTAGAATTCCATTCCATTTCCAGTTACCTCCTTGGAGTAATTTCTTTTCCAGACAGTAGTTCACTTGAGCAGTTAACAAAAATATGAGATTTTATGGATTTTGTTTTGTTAGGCAAAGAACGTTATGTTAGAGTCAGAATTTTTTAAGAGAAGCTGTAATTATTACAGAGAATGTAAGCCATCATATACACCTGAATTTAAGGGAAGAGACATGATTAGTATTCATAGTTGTTTCTTTTCTAGTCAACATTCTTCGCAAAGTTCTTTCACTCTTCTTCCCTCAAGACCATATTTTTAGTGTTTCTTTTGTCAATATCCTTGGTTTTCCTTTTTTTTTCAAAACCAGATGTACGTATCTCTACCAGACAATGTCAGTTTGGTGTATCAAATCCGTTAACGGCCACTAGCCCCTTTGCTTGTGCAGTGTAGCTAACTGTTGATCAGACTGGCCATTTTTCTGAAGAGGCTGGTACCTTCTGCAGAGGCTGGAACTTCTACTGGCACCTTCCCCTCTCTGCCTCTGATTCCTTTGCCTCTGACTCCTAAGCCACGCTTTCATGGTAAGATCAATAGGCACAACAGTATTAAGTGTCTAATTCTCATAGACAGTCTTTGGTACTCAGTGGTTCCAGGAGAATGCAATCATCACATACCTAACATTTCAACAATTTTCATGGTAAAAAAGAAACATGCAAGTTTAAAATACATTAATGATAATCCCTCATTCTGGCTAGTGAAGCACCCTTTAAAAATGTCAACACAAGATGGCAGTAAACAAGTGTAGAACATTTCATATAAACATTGTAGAGGAAATGACACTATGGGTAACAGTGCCATAAAGAACTTCAGCAGAATTAAGTAGCTGTCAAATTAACCCATTTGATCAGTTAGCTAACATTTATATGAGAGCTTAGTCTTGTTCATGTCTAAGAAATTAACTTTCTTAATTCTTTGTTACATTGATTAAATATTTAGAATGGTGAAGCTGCAGTTGGCTATTCCAGCATAAAGAAAACTTTGGCCACTTGGTCATCTTTGATAGATTCTGCATGTTCAACTCTGCTTTCATTTTTAGTTTTCAGAGTTGACACATAGTTATGAAAAGCTACAGTCACATCAGTTAAAACAAAAAAAAGTTGAAAGCAGAGAAAAATGTGAGGAAAGCCTAGAGGCACCATCTGAACTGAGCAATTTATACAAGAAACTGGAGGTAAGAATACTTTGTTATTATATTCTAATTTTAATATGCCTTCAGAACTAATTTGTGGTTTACAGTTGTAAACTTTAATTTCCTGATAATTCTACAAAAATTATATTATTTTCTTAGTCTAGCAAGAAAAGGTGCATATATTAGTATTCAGGTTTTGTTCTTTTATCCAAGTTTTATTAGTGTTTTTAGTAGTTTTATGAGTTAATATAGATAATTTTCTTCATAAGTGTAGCTATAAATAAATTTTACTTTTTTCCTAATTAATACATGTGTGCTGGATAATATAATCTGTTGAGGCATGAGACTTTTTACGTATGCAGGATACTGTCACATAATACGTACCATTAATTCAGGTTTTATAGACAACTTTGACGGTGTAGGGCTAGATAGAAAAAGGATTTAGGATTGGAAAACTGTTTGTTATACACATATCTTGTCAGCACCCATGTACCTGAGGCAATCCACAACCTTGACCTCAGTACCTAGTTTCCTTAGGTAACACATGAGGAAGGATGAGGCCCTTAAAAATACTTTCCACAGAGTCCAGCACACTGTGTGGGGGCTAGGTACTATGAGATGCTGAGGCCAGGATTCAGTCATATTCCCTGTCCCTCTGGACACAGAATGGATTTTGGCCAACTTATTCTTGGATACAAGAAGATACTGATTTCTGATCATAATTCCCGGCCTCAACTTCTCAGAGTTAGAAGTTACTTTATGGCCTGTGGAATAATCAGATATTTATTGGGTCAACAGGAGAGTTAGCCAGCCCAGAGAACTGGCATATAGAGAGTGTGCCTCCAAGTGGTGGCTTCTCCCCAAATGCTCTTATGGCTACATTCACTGGTGCAGAATCCAGTCTCATTTCTTATAACTGAGCGATGTCATCTCTAGCTATACTAATTTATGCTGCTTCTTTTTCACTTATCCAATAAATTTGCTGGTATCCTGTGCAAAGTGAAACAACTTCATAAGGAAGAATTCCAGAGCCTGTTGAAAAATAGCATTTGTTTGTTAGGTAGAAAATTAACACAGGAAGGTTTCAGGTTCTGTGTGGAGAGAAGATTATTAAAGTGAGTCTTCCACATATGGGGAAAACAGTCTAACCACTAGTCTGATGAAACATAAGAGGATCACAAAAAAAATGTGCATTTTCTCTGGCCATCCTTTGTAAAGAGTATAATAAAGTAGTGTGTGCTTCAAGCGTTTACTAAACTGCTTCCTGTAGGGAAAGTAAGCAGAGGAACACCAGTTGAAAGTGTGAGCTAGTTGCCTAGTTGCTAAGCATTGTGAAGACTTATAGGCTTATGATGTAGGTTGATGTAGATGTATGATATAGATTATTTACACACTTTGAGAACTTTTCAATCAAAAATTTAAGGTCTAATAGATTTTAAGTACTTTCATACTTAAGCTGCAATTAAGAAGAGTTTTAGGATCTTTATTTTGAATTTGCCTATCTTCTATGTTATTCTGTAAGACAGAGGACTAACTTCTGTGACCTTCATGTGATTGTTCCTACATAGCAGGACACATCCTAGACACATCTTAGCTCTACATAATGTTGCTGTTTCTTCCGCATGGAAGAGTCCTCTACCATCAGTAAAGCTACTGCACTTTGGACTGCAGCATAGCTGCCAACATCTGCTACTACTAGAATAATAAATGGTTTATACATCTATCATTGACTAAATATATCACTACTGTGAAACTGTCTGATCCAGCTAATTTGAGAGTGACCTTATTCAAGATTAAAATGTGAAAATAATGTAACACAATGCTATAATTTGATTAATTATGCAGTATGAAAAATGAGTGCTTGGAACATATTCAGCAAATTCTAGTATTCAGGAAATAATTACTGTGTTGAAAATCTACTAAGCTCAGCAGTGCTTTAGTAAGGCCTTGAACCTGCAGTCCTCATTAAGTAGTCTGAAACTCCGTTTGCGTCACATTTTGTAATATGGGAAGATGTTTATTGGTTTGAAACGCCAAAGCAGATATTAAGAAAGCTGTAAGAGAAGATTTGTATTAATCTATGTTGGAAAGCATTTGATTTTGTTTCAGTAGCAAATAAAATCTTATTTTTTAATATTTGGGGAATATACCAGTTTAGGATAATTATAAAAAATTATCTATCTTCTTGGAACCAACATTTCCATTGTGAAAAAGGAAATTCTCATAACAGCTTATAAGTATTGTATTTTTCATTGTATAAAACAGTATACTGTTATTTTGCTAATTCTTCAAACTAAAAGAGCAACAGCTCTAGTAGCTGGAGTTCTACTTATTTTGTAGGGTACTGCCTTTAAAGTCTAGTTTTGAACATGTAAGAGCTGGTATAACTTAAGAGCAAATTCAAATACACTATAAATAGGAATATAAGTGCAAATATAAAAATAGTATTAGATAAATCTGATATAATAGAATTTGTTAAACAAGTTTTTGTTTAAACTAGGTGAACTCAGAACCAGAAGCAGCTATTGTAAAGAGAGCAAGCCGTAAAATTTATTCACAGTAGCTGCTGTCCCATTGATTCAAAAAAAGGGAAAAAGCAAGCACTCAAAACATTTGTCTGAATATTAAGGGTTTGATTCCCTGCTGATTACTCTACTTGACACTGATATAACTGTTAAGTCACAGGAACTACCCTCCAATAAAATGCATGTATTATAGCCATAACTTTAAGAACTACAGCAATGGAAGTGATTTAAAATATTTTATCATTTTTAATCAATGATGATGTTTACTGCCCAGTTTTTTCACATTAACAGCCCTTAAGACTGGATTTTTTCTGATGGGGATAGCTGGATGGCTGGTTTATATAATTTTTTTTTTTCCTCTTTCCAAAATTATGAAAAGATTATGTATTAATAAAAAAACAGATTTTTCTTAGAACTATACAAATTACAAAGTTATTTAAATTAAGGAAAAAAAGTTCTTTTCCCTGTGTTTATGAGCCTTCTTTTGCTGTCTTTCAGGAATTTAAGGCAAAATCAAGAGAATGGGATAAGAAGGGGAAAATCTGCCAAAATTATCTTGTTTATGTAGATGCTCAACAAAAATTATTGTCCAAGAACTGTAATTTATTTCAGGTAAAATTCCTACCTTCCTGCTTTAGGAAGAAAATGAGCTGTTAGCTCAGCTAGAGTTATTTTAACTTAGTTTAAAAGCTCTGAACACCACTAAGCTTTAATGAATCTGACAATACATGGATATATTCATAGTGAATACATTGCTTTAGGTAAGGCAGACCCATACTGAAAGATCTAATGATACATACAGTTATTTTAATTTTATTTTTCTGAGGACAATGAGAAAATGAATAAGTATCATGATGAAAATTACAATATTTCTGATTAAAAAACTGCAAAAAGCAGGGCATGTTCCTTTTTACTTTTTTAAGTATACTGTGGAGATACTTTTATTTTTTATGCTGTTTACTAATATGCAATTAATTGTGGTGACAAGTTATTGAAAAGTATCTCACCAAGTAATACATGTCATTACTATGTTGACTCAAATATAAATTTCCCTCAAATCTAAGATAGCCCTCATGTTTTGAAGATCATAAATATACATTAATATGATTTATGCAGAAAAATGAATTGCTATATCCTATTCCAAAATCACATTTAGAGTTGTTTGTTGGATCACTTATCCATTTTTTGTCATATTTTTCAGCTTTCAAGTTACCATTCAGTCCTTGGTTGACTTTGTGATTCTTTTTCACTTGCCAATTTGCTTATTACTTTTTTATATAGCCTATTGATCTAGCATATTTTTATTTTTTTAATTCCTTCCAATCCAGAACATAATATTGATTTAATGATGTCTTGATGACCTATCCTACTCTAAAAAAAAATTAGAAAATAACTTACAAGTTAACTGGGCCACAAGACAGCTCAAAAATTAAGTAAGGGGAAGCCAATTATGTTGTTGACTGGTAATCCCCTTTTCCACTGTTACTGAGCTCATTGGATCTTAATCTAGTGAAAAAGTTTCTTAACAATTCCTATGAGACTCTTTACCCATATCCAGAGTTTCCAAGGATGACAGTTAAGTTTTGTTTATAGATGCTGAAAGCATTATATTGCAACTATTGAACTTCCATACAAATGTGTTAAAAAAGCAAGGCTTTGACTAGAAAAACTACTGACTGATGCATGTTGATTATATAGTTAGACAAGTCAAAATAGAATGATCATCCACATTTTTCTGTTGTGGCTTAAATCACTGCCATCGGTGAAGTTTCTTTGAAGACAATTTTCTTCACAATTGTAACACCAACTAGTTTATTAAATAGAAGTCTGATGGACTGTTACCCCTTAACTGTTTCAAAATTGGTCCAGTGTCTTTGTCTCCAATTCCTCTTCTGTGAGTCTTTGATTTCCAGCTGGAGTCTTGCACTATATTTTTCACAGGATGCTTTGACATTTCGGTGTGTCAGACTCCATAACTTAGATGTCAGGGGGACCTTGATTTATTATCTATGGAAATTAAGCTTACCTGCAAATTTCTTTGGCTTTTTATTTGATATGCAGCCAGTGGTCAGTTCTACTTAGGTGTTCAGCCAACACAAATTATGGGAACATAGTCAATGACATCAAAAGCTATCTAAAGCACACCTTTTTGCAGTCCTTATCAATGAAATACAGTATTTGTAACCCTATTTATTTTTAATATACATTTTGTTGCTCAACTTGATCTCTGCACATGATATATGGTTTCCAGGTTATATTTTGTCATCATTTTTCAGCTAATTCTCAGTCTTCTGGAAGATTACTTCTGCTTGTTAATCTCCCAGTAGAAGGATCCACGTGGATAATTTTTTAAACAGCAAAAACAGTTACCATAGTAATTATGCTTCTTCACGATGCCTGCGAATTCACAAATACCGGCAATACCAATTTTCTGAAGTTTTGGGTTTAGGATTGTAATTAGTACAAGAAACTGAATGGAGTGTGGGACTCTGCAGAATGTGCAAATGATTCTTCCCCAGGTTTAAGGATAATGGTATCAAAGAAGTACAGTTACTGTAGCTGTTTATACATGAACTATGTAATGCTAGCCCTCTAGTCAAAGGTTAATATCTATCCTGAGGCGCACACACACACACACACAACTCCTACTGAGTTCAATGAATCAAAGAAGAACATGTCTTTTATATTATTTTTTATAGGTAACTGCTTTGAGTAGGTCATCATAATCACCTTTTTCACATTTGGGGCTAATTAACGTTAAGTGCTAGGGAAATACACAGCAAAGGAGAGAAATCCTTGAAAAAATTCTGTGCCCTTGAAAGTTTCTGAAACATTTTTCTTACTGAGAGCAAAGAGCTCGAGACTAAAAAAAAGGAAGTATCCTTTAGAGAAGTAATGCGAACTGTTGCAATTGTGCCATCTTTTCTCAGCAAATACTGGTGAAAATGGAAATAGCTTTATGATTTTAGTAGTAATGCTTTGGTCCTGACAATTTACATGTAATTATTGAATGTCATTTAAAAGATTTTCTTATTTTATAGAAGCAGACCCAGAATTATCAATTCCCAATAAGCAATAAGAAACAAAACCAAGAAGAGGTGATTACCTATGGCCAGCCCAAAAGTGAAAAGGATGACTTGATTATTGAAAAGCTAAAGGCAACTGTGAATGAAATAGCAATAAACAAGAATAAACTAGAAGAGGAAAATCTGAAACTCCGGGAGGAACTAAAAACGTACCAAAACCAGTGCCAGGTAGTAATAGTTTTTCTTTGTCATGATGACTGTGGAATTAATGTTGGTGTATTAATTACTTAGGAGTATACTTTAAAAAGTTGTACTGAGATGCCTATATAAAAGATCTGTACATTAGGTATATTCTTTTCAGGAACACAGAATGAGCTGTGAACAGTACAATTTTTTGAGTAACACTTAAAGAGAAAACAGAAATATGTTTGATATGTAGCAGAATATTTTATTCTTGTCTATCTAGGGTTTTATAACTTTCCTGTATCTATAGCATCTACGGGAACGTAGTCTCATTCACTTGGTTCCTTGTATATAAATGACTTCTATGAAATCTCTTTATCTGATTTATACCTTGTTGTATACTGTGACATATAGCTAGTAAATAAGTACATAGAAAAGTGTATGGTATACTTTGTTATTGAAAGCAGATTTTGCAGTCAATGAATTTTTAAGTTGCCAGCCATGTGAAGAACCATCAGTTTTTATCTTATCCCTAGTGTACCGTTTTTCAGTGTAGCACAGATCTATGAAGACAGCCATTTGGGCCTCTTCTTTTGGTCGTGATATATAAGTTCTGACAAGATTGAGATAATACAAGAACTTTACAGCCTTTTTTATTAGCTATGTTTGAAACAGATCAGGAATGAGATTCTCATTGCTATTTTTTTCTGGTCACATATATAAATAATGCTTTTGCTTATTTATTTAAGCATTTCAAGGTTCAGTAATATATTGAATGGCATACAGTGACTTCGACTCTTTCTGGAGCAAGATAACCTATTTCTGTTCATAGACAACCTTGCAGAGTTATAACTTCATATGCAATATACTTGTTAGGAATTAACATATATGGGGTGGAGGTTAATTTCAGGTGTTGTCAGAACAGCCAAATTTAGCACATGTGTTGTTTATACATTTCATTTGCACGTTATTTCACTGAGTCATTTGCCTGTATGCAAGTTCTCGTTATGCAAGCAAAAACCTCTGTTTTAGGGCCTGTTAAAAAGGCTGCCATCAAAAGTAGTGGGACTAGAATATGGAGTGGAACAAATCAAAGTGGAAAGGGAGGTGCTAACCTCTTCTCCCTGGTGTCCAGCGATAGGATGCATGGGAACGGTTCAAAGCTGCTCCAGGGGAGGTTTAGACTGGACATTGGGAAGCATTTCTTTACCGAGAGGGTGATTAAACACTGGAACAGGCTTCCTGGAGAGGTGGTCGATGCCCCAAGCCTGGTAGTGTTTAAGAGGCATTTGGACAATGCCCTTAATACCACGTTTTAACTTTTGGTCAGGCCTGAAGTGGTCAGGCAGTTGGACTAGGTGATTGTTGTAGGTCCCTTCCAACTGAACTATTCTATTCTATTCTATTCTATTCTATTCTATTCTATTCTATTCTATTCTATTCTATTCTATTCCATTCCATTCCATTCCATTCCATTCCATTCCATTCCATTCCATTCTATTCTATTCTATTCTATTCTATTCTATTCTATTCTATTCTATGGCAGTTGGAGCAGGTGGATAGATGCTGTACGATGGAGAAAGCAAATGACATTGTGCTGTAGCCTTTAAGAAAATCTTCAAGCAAGAGGATTTTTGGAATCATGTGAATAGAGTACAGGAGCTGTAGGAAGCACTGACGACATTTTAAGTGGAAGTGGAGCTAGAGGTACATACCATTATAAGCTAAAGGGCAGAAAGTTGCAGAATAACTGTGCTGGTGGTGTGGAATACCGCTGTGTTAGTTAGAAAAGCTGCATTTGCAAATAGCTGCAGAAGGGAAACACTGCTGTAAAGTCAATGATGTATGGTGAAAACGTGTAGCTCAGAGAAAATATTTTTTTAGAAATTTCTGTATGAGAAAGAAGGAAGTGGAAGGCCTGTTGTCAGCCAGAAGAGGTAAGCAGGTTTGCGTGAAGGAGTGCTAGGTGGAGGATGGGAACAGTTGGACCTGATGTGGGTAAAGGAGGAAGCAGTAGATGGGAATCTTGGTGGGGAGAAGGCTGATGGCAGCAAGCCTAGTATTGTGCCTCAAATAACTTGTATGCCTATGACCATTTCATGTCTGCTACTAAATATTTCTCTCATACTAATAATCAGTAAGGAAACAGTGATAAAGTGAAATGTATGAGGACCAATTTTTTGGCTGTACAGCAAATAGGAACTTTAGAAGACTGCAGACTATTTCTCTACCTTATGAATGATCTGACAAACTTAATTGCAGCCATACAGGAGAGGCAGCCTGAAAACATCACATGGGAGGCTTGGTTCTTGGAAAGTCTGCATTAAGTCAGTTGCTGGACACTAATTTACATAGAAACACAGCAGATAATAGTATTAAAATGGTTGAACACCTTTGAGTAGAATTAGAACAGGAGCTGAAGAGGAATTTTTTGAGACTTCATTTTGATATCAAACATGGCAAGCTAGTTGAAGCAAAACTTTTCACAGAAGAGAAGAGAGGATTTGGTAAATTTTTCAAATTGAAACAAACTCTTAAAAAGTTATGTTTCATTAGATATGTTCTAAACAAAACCCAAAGTTTTCTGGTTCAAAATTAATTTTCATTTTGGTGTTTTAACTAGCTGCAATAGATATTTCCTAAAATAATAAGTGGTACATCTCTAAATGATTTTTTTGAAGTGACGTGTGAAACTCTTGACCTCAAGTTCTGTTTCAATTATTATTGTGCTGCTGCTGTGGCTGCTGTTGTTCCTGCTATTATTATAATTCACAGAAGAAAATACAATTTATGTAAATATGTACGATGACTGCAGTCTGCCACAGATGATGTGACTACCACCACGCAATTGTGCAGCATTCATTCCCCTTATCCACCTCCGAATGAAACCAGAGGGGTAACCCTCCCCCAAATTCATGTATTATAAAAGAATTGTGGCTATTTCTTGAATGTTGGAGTCATGAAGATGATCACAAGCAAGTCTTGCAGACAATTTTAACAATTCATTAAGCTTTATTTCACTTGAATATGCCCAGACTTGCATTTCAGAGTTTAAAAAAGCTCTCTCAGCCTTATTTAACAAAGGATAAGATGAATGAATCTGTATATGCAGTCCCTATAAAAAAATGCAAAAGCGCTTCATATCTGTCTTCGGCAGCCCTTTCAGCCAGAGGAAAACCACAGGCTTCTTGGAAGGAAGGTCATTCTAATATGAAGCTTTAAGGCAAATAAACCTTTGAAGTTCCTTGCTTGTGGTGTCATTTCTGGATTCTAGTTGTCTTTTGAAAGTTTAAAGACTTTATTTTTGCTTTTAAACATGGAAACTGTATTAAAATAAAATGAAGAAATTACAAAAAATACTAGTGTTTTTAGTGTAATAGTTTTAAAGGCAAAGGATCAACATCATTGGAATTTTATTTTTTTTTAATCTGGAACGTGCTTTTGGATCTTGAGTGAGAGGAAATAAATATTCTCCAGATATTATTATTGCAAGAACCTGATTATTATTGCTACTTTTGTTATTTGTGGGTTATATTTCCAAGTTCTTATCTTTAGTATGTTTTCAGTATATTTTGGGGAAATTCAGATTTTTTGGGGGAAATCAGATTTTATATATTTTATATTTATATATATAAATATATATATAAATAAATATATATATTATATCAATATTTAAATATATTTTATATATTTTATTGCCCAATATAACATGCATCTTCAGGTTGTCTATCCCATTATCAATCAGAAGTTAAAGGTAAAATAGACATAAGATTTGTGGAGTCCCTAAGAAAAATCTTTTTGTGATTGTTTGAAAATTTTATGATGTTCATTTAAATAAGCAATCAACTCCATGCAGGTAGAACTAATTTTGGAGATGACTGAGCAGACACCTGATCTGAGTACTTAAGTCTAGATGTATCTGCTCCAAGCTTCCAGGCAACGTTTAATGAAGACATGCACCTAATCCTGCCTTTCTATAGCCTGGTAGTTTTCAAGCTTATAAATTTGGAAATGGTGTTAGGAATATAGAAAATGGAAATTACTTATGGCACTAATTCTTGCATATGAAACATGTTCTAGGGTGCAGAACCTGCTGAAACAAGCAAACTGTGTATTTTAGATGCATTTAGTACAATAAAGAACTTCTGAATGATGTTTCCTATGATAGTTTCAGAGACAGATGCATTGGAACATTGCAAGAGCTAAAGAATATTCTGCATCTGATCTTTAGATGACCTTCCTGGAGAAAGGAACTGACGTGAAAGCAATGCCTTTTTCAGAAATGAAACTCAAAAAAAAAGCATGTCTGTGCTTTCATACAAATTATACAGGTATCGAAAATGATGTGTTATAATACAGCATTTTGAGCTGTCTAATGTTATTTAACTACTTATCTATTTGCTTGTTTCTTTAGAATATAGAGGCAGGCTTTTCAGAAATAAGAAATGAGCTGCAGTCACGGGATACTCTCTGGAGAAGGATACAACTGGAATGCCAACAGTTGCATAGAGAATTATTGAAAATCAGAGAGTATAAAGATATGCAGGAAATTCAAATAAAGTATGTATGTTAAAGAAAATATTTAAATTAACAAGTATTTCTGAGCTAATAACATTTTTCTTACATTTGATTTAAGTTAAGTCTGTTCAAAAAGATACTCTGGATTCACATGTCAGATTTGAAACAATTTTAGAATAAACTTTCATTGGCAATTATATATGACAAAATTGCAAGCAATAGATGCAGGCTCTGTTAAAAGGCTTTAATGCTGCCCAAATCTTTACAAATCAATGCATTTCATATATTTCTATTTATATGTTTACAGTCTCTTTCATTTTCTCATCATTAAAACACTTTGGAAGTAGTGTGATTAAGATTGTCACTAACCTCCTTTGAGTGGAATTTTCATCTTTTTATGGTTTATCTAATCTACTGTAGCTATTTGAGATTATATGAAATACCAATCTACGAGAGATTTCAGGATTCTTTCTGCATGCACTTGCATGGTCCTTAATCTCTAGAAATCTCCCAAGATCCAACCTGGCTTAGGCCAAATCTCTAGTTGTGGTGTTTGGTTTTTTTTATCAGCAAGAAGATCTTCCACAGTTTTACACTGTGGAGAGGATACTGTAAGTTAAAGGTTATTGAACTTTCTGCTTGTTTCATGTTTTGTTTATTTCTTATTTAAAGGCATCAGTCATCTTGTGTACAACTTACTGAGCAACTAGAAAATAAAAACGCTGAGTTATTACTATTGGCACAAAGTCAAGCATGCCAACAAGAAGAGCTAAACAAGGTATTTCATATTATTAAGTATTTCCAGATCTTAACTGCAATATGGGAGTTTTAGAAGAGAGCAAAGTACTGGCTTTGGGCATGCGCATATGCAGAAGAGAGCAGGAGGATAAATTGTGGTTTTAGGAGAGCATGAAGTTTTCATATATGAAAAAGTTTTCCTATAC
This sequence comes from Nipponia nippon, assembly GCF_047370975.1. Taxonomy (NCBI): domain Eukaryota; kingdom Metazoa; phylum Chordata; class Aves; order Pelecaniformes; family Threskiornithidae; genus Nipponia; species Nipponia nippon. The sequence goes on along the minus strand of NW_028262336.1, from coordinate 119,957,043 downwards.
GGTTGCGTTTCTGGAGGTAGTTGTATAGCTGTAAAATTGACATTCTGATTCTGTGCACTAACCACAGAGCTAGCTACCTCATTGAAGTAATGGAAGAGACCATACCTGAGCATCACTGTGATTCAGATAATACCATGCAAGTAATGAACCCGCCAAGGCTATGAGTAATTCATAGGCTATAGGAGGTAAGTAGTAGTTTGTAGGTGGTCTCAGATGTAAGATATGCTAACAGATCAACGGATACAAGTCACTACGGCAGGTAGCCACACCAGGCTAAGCTTAATCAGTCACGTGCTGCACAGTTTAGGGCAGTGCTCTTTATGGACTACGCATCACATTGCATTGCACATTTCAGAAGTGCTGTGTGCAGGCAGTAGTGGCGTGGCACTGCGGAATGGCATATGGCTTGGCACGCCAAAACACTTTGGGAGTAGAGGATGCTCAGAACTCCTCTTACAGGCATGTTGTGGTTTTGCTGAGAAGCAATGTAAGCAGGAATATCTCTAATTGGATGCAGCTGACTTGGATGCAGCAATTTTGGCATGATAGTCATGATCTAGCTCTTAGGTTTTTTGTATCTGCATCTATTTGTTTATAATTCTAGTATTTCTGTGTAGTTTGCATAAATAAAAATGAAATGCCATCTGTTACTGATTGTGTACAGTACTGCAAGGAATTATTAAAACGGGTTCAAAGGTTGTTATGCTGGGTTTTGTAGTTTTGTTTCTTACATAATAAAAAAATCTATCAGTACTGAATTGTTGGTTATAGTAGAAAGAAAAACAATAAAAACAATGAAAAACAATGAAAACAATCTTTGTGTTGATTCTTTGGAGAACTCTGTACAGGAGATAGTGCAGAAAGTTTGACCGTAAATTTTACATATAATGGCAGGAAAAATTCTCATAAAGTGATTTACCATATACACTCTCTATTTCTAACATAGTTTCTCATTAAAAAGTCTCTAGATTGATTTATTTATATTGCTCCTAAGTTAATTTAGGCTTCATTAAACTTTTTTTAAACCTAAATTAACTTAGGAGCAATATAAATAAATCATACTTAGGTTTATTGAATGGATATTTCCTTGGATAATCTTTGCCATAAATTCCAATTCTTAAAATTAACATTAGTTTTATTACATTCTTTTTAAATGTTAATTTAAATGCCTTATATTTTGTTCATTTCTAATACTAAATAGGCAATATTTCTAAAATATTTCTAAATAGGCAATATTTCTAAAATATTTCTAAATAGGCAAATGAAAGCACAAGAGAAGCGTTGAAAAAAGATGTAAAAATAAATAAAGCTATGTGCACTGACTCATGAAGACATTTTATTACACAATCTCAAAAATCTCTGATTCGGTTAGAAGAGTTGGTGTCTTGGAAGCAACAGCAAAAAAAGTCACTGATAGGTAGCAAGTGATGCAATCGTATTTACTGCACAACATTTTTTCTTTTTGAAACATATTTGCTACAGATAAGAAACCATGTTTATCGAGAGGAGCAGTCCCATTGCTCTGAGCAGGAAAGAATGAAGACAGAAATCTCTGACCTGACAGAAGAGCTTCATCAGAAGGAGATCACTATAGCAACTATCATGGAGAAAGCTAGTCTTCTGGAAAGACAGTTAAAAATGGAGTTAGAGATAAAAGACAAATTGTTAGCAAAACAACAGGTATGCAAGCAGACAAAACAAGCCTAGATCATTTTACTCCACGCTATTGATAATGACGTACATTATCTGTGAAAAAAGACATTACATTTCTTGCTGTAGTTTTCATCAGCAGTGCTGTAATATCAGTGAAGTATTACTAAAGCAGCCAAATTGATGCTGGAACAAGAAAGCACCAGTAAATGCCAACTGTACATCTAAATTGCAATTCATTCTGACCATCAAATGTAGTTACCATTTTAACATGCAAAAGATCTTGAAAACTTCCAGTTTGTTGTTATTATGTGCACTTCATCATTCGAACCGTTTATTAGATTATCTAGAATGTTTCCTAATTTTTCAGGTTTTTTTAAGGCTTTTTGAAGAATGTTACAAATCTGCTTAGAAAATTCTTGTAATTTCAAAGCTGAAAACTGTAAGATACCAGTGTTTTAATGGCAAATTTCAGTTTTAAAAACAAATATGTTATCTTCATCACTTAGTTTTGTAAACCAAAAGAACCTTCATATTTAGAGGTTTCTGGGTATCTCTGCGTTTTCTGACAGGGTCGCTGCATATTGAAAATTGTGATGAATGTAATACTTTACTTTTGACAATAGGAAAGTTAGTGTTTGGGAAAATGAGAGACATCTCCTACTGTGTGGCACTCTTTACCAGGCCATATTCCCTATCGTATCACTAAAAGAGTGGATGTCGTTCCTAGGCTTCATGACTAGGATTTCATCCAGTTTCAGTGGCCTGCAAAATCTGTCCTTCTTTGTGTCTTGTAACTGCATGTGAACTCCCTTATTTTTCTACGTGATTATGTCTTTCAAAAAGGTAAATAAAATCAGAGGCATTGCGTTTGTGTATCTTTTATAGATGGCTTAAGACTTCTTTCTGCTGTGTTTAAAAAAATATATAGTTAGTTTAATAATTCTTTATGTATATTTTGTAAAATTAAACTTACATATATCTATACTCAGTGTTATTTCAGTTTAACAGTAATATTCTTGTGTTTGACTAAGAACTGAATCTTTTCCTAGTTGTTGGATTTCCAATACAAAGTTATCAAATCTGAAAACACACATCTAAAAGAGATCATGGAAAACCAGGAGTGTAAAAGTTGCACAGTAATTTTTTTTTTAATCTATACAATACGCAGAACAGTTACTTACATTTATTGTAAATGTAGATTGAGAGCATGGCAGATTTAAAGATTTCTGGCTTGCGTAAAATAAATAAAAATAAGGTGTGTGACATAGTCAAAACCAAGTGGTATTCACACACAGCCTGAAGATGGGTATAGCTAGGAATAATTTTGACCTTAATTGTAGTAAACTAGAAGTTAAATTTTTCAGTAACTAGACACTAAACAGTTTCTGGGAGCCTATTTTTTGTGAGTGACATCACGTGTTTCAGAAAATATTTATTTTTAAACAGTCATCATTCTCACAGATACAAAAATATGGCCCTTTTTGACTGTTTTACCCCTTTGTTCATATGATATAACAGTGTAAAAAAACGGACACATTTTGCCCTCACCCAAATTATTTTCAGTTTAGTATTGATTTCTCCCCAAACAGGGGATATTTAAAGTTTCATTCATAAAAAGTGTGCCATAATATCATGTAGAACTATAGTTTATATGGATATAATAAATATTACATATGCTGCCTTCCACAAAAAGCTTTAAAACGTCCCCTGCTTACAGAACATCTGCAGTTATCGTATCTATCACTGGAATGTTGCTTGTAAATACTGCTGTAAATACATCTTTGGGGGATTTGTAGCCTGTTAATTGTCTTGCTGTGGACTGAGAAATGCATGAAAGAACATCACATTTTTCCGCACCCTTAAAATAGCATATACGTCTATCAGTGATGTATTACCTATACAGACATGTACAAAATTATGGATATATGTGTGTGCATATATGATATATTATTGTGGAAACATAGATGGATGTATGTATGCACGTCTAGTTCTTCTCCACAGTGATATTCTTCATGAAGACTGAGAAGAGCTGTCTGACAAGAATCCTTGTAGATATCACGTTTGTTCAACTTTAACAGTAAAATCCAGTTACTAGGTATATCAAGGTCACTACACATATCAATACATTTGTGGACTTAATAATTCTTTGCTACTTTACCGGTGTATTGTGAGGATCTAAACATTAAAGATTGTGAGGTATTTGATAATAAGATTGCAAGGAGATTTTTATGGATGTGTTTGTACAGTAGAGCACTACACAAACCCCTCAAACGAGTGCCAGCCTAAGTCAGTATGGTGCAATGCATCATCAGGCAGGGTTACTTGTTTAGATTCCAAAAGCAATGTAGCTGTGCCAGCTCAGTTTTGGGGTTCATGCCACTATAACTGTACTGCTGATTCTACAGCTATTAGTGGTGCGGTGACTTAACACTCTCCTTCTGCCTCTGTTCTGCCACTCCTCTCCACTTGGGAGATATAGCTGAGCCCCTGCTCCCTAGCCTTGCACAAAATATTAACTTTTTGTATACTTTCTGGCCCTTCCATGTCAGCTTGGCTCATAAATTTCCCCTAAAACTAGCTAAGCAAGGCAAGGTTTACAGGAAGAGATGACATCAGACCAGTTAGTGCAAGGAACTGACAAGCTTTCAGGTGCAGGAGCCCAGTTGTGCTAGCAGTATACTAAGAACCAAATCCTTAATACTCATGAGTTACTGGGTTCCAAAAGAATAAGGTAAATCTAGAAATATATGAAAGCCCAACTTAATAAAATGTATGGGGGTTTAGTCTTTTGTGTATAATCTGATAAACTTTTTGAGAATTTTCTGTTGCTGACAGTATACTGTTATTGCAAATATATTTACACCATGCAATGCAGTATTCTGCAGAGAGGTAGTTCCAAATTAGCTAGCTAGCTCAGGTGTGCAGCATAGGCTTCATGGAATAAGTGACAGGACAAAAAAGGAATGGCTAGTCAACTTCCAGAGCTAATCTCCACCTTCCCCTCTTGATACCCTAGCAGATGGGCCTCTTTAGCCCCTGGTCGCAGTGCACGTGTTGCTTGCACTTTCAGTACTTTGACTTGTATACCATGTGGGCTAACCCAACCGAGAAGCAGGGTTTAGTAACACAGACAGAAAGCACTGTGCTAATGTGGCTTTACTTTACTGCGTCTGAAACTGAAGGTGACTGTATCTCGGCACAGATATTAAATTGTGCCTGGAGCCATACCCTGTATCTAGTATAGTAATGAACTTCTATAATTTTTCTTGTTATTTTTGGTGGAATTGTTACTGGAGGGAGCAATACAGTCTGCAGCTATAGCTATTATGGTTGCTTTTATGTCATCGGTTTCACAAAGCAAGTGATGAATTTACAACAATAATATTTTGAATGCATGTTTGTTGAGAAATTTTAATTTGTTTTATTGTGTTATAGAGGCTGTTATTCCTTCTTTTCCATTTATCTACAGTGTTTCTTTTCTGGAAGCAATTCTCTTGGTTTGCTATAAGTGCTGTATGATTATATATGGTAGCTAGGTCTTTCTTTAGCATAGAACATCATTGTTTCGTGTTTGCTTGTTAAAAATACTAACATCCATTTATTTTGGAAAAAATAACTATTTAATGATGGTTTTATCTCCTTTCACAGAGTATAGATTTATCTAACAAAGAACATGGAAATTTCACAGCTTCCATTCACAAACTGGAACATGAGAATGTAAGATTACAAAATAGTCTTGTTATACTACAAAATGACACGGAAACATCGATACTGGGTCATATGGATACATATAGAGAAACACAGCACAGCTACCAAACCCATTCAAAGATGCAAGAAAAGGAAGACAGGTAATATTTAGATTGTACCCATATATGAAACTTCCTGTAAGTTTTCTGGAAGCATCTAGCTGGACCAAAGTGTTAAGCTGCTTTTCTGTTTCTGTTCATTCAGAACTCTCACCAACATAAATATCAGACCTAGCTAGTATATTTGTAAGGATTTCCTACATTTTTCTGGGTGGCTAACTGAATCTGGCAATAAATAAAGTCCCACAAATGTTTGATCATTATTTTAATATTTGTCACATGAAAAAACTTTAAAAACTTTTTATGTGCTGCTTACGTTATTCTTAGTTCCAGGTTTTCCAAAACAGGACAGAATGTATTTTTACTGCCAAATAAAAACAAGACAAGGAAAGGATATAAAAACCAACATGAGAGGTAAACTGCTCCACAGGAGGTTATCTTAATAAGCAGTTTGAACTACAACTCCTGCTGAAAAGCTTTGTGTCCCGCCAGTTTCATTTGTTGGAAGTTTCATTAAATGTATTTTAATGCCTTGTCTAGTTTTGGTGTTCTTGGGTGACCTGATTTTTAAAAGAAACGTAATTTCAGATGCCCTGAATAAATCGTTACTACAATAAACTCCTTGTTAGGGAAAAATAATGAGGCTTAAGAATACTCAGACTCGTAGAAAACATATTGTAGTGATGACTTCCTTCTTAATTCCCTGTATTCAGTGAAACACTGAATTACCTTCAAACATGTTACAATCATGGCATTGCAGTAACAAAAAGAAAACTAAACTCCCTGCTAAACAATATTTCACAGTACAGGAGAGTAAAAATTAATAGGAAGCTAAATATTTTGACCATTTGTAATACAGAACTTACATGATAATGCTAATGTAAAACAGTTCTGTGAAGCAAAGTTTACATAACTGGAGCCAAAATTGTACAGGTTAAGATTTCGAACTTACACATTCCGTCTTTGGCAAAAGGTAAAGTGATTTTCTTTCTACAAAACAGAAAGGCACCCCATTATACGTAGCTACATTACTGCCTAAAATTTCCTTTTAAATGTGATGTTTAGTGTTGTGGATAGTATTCATGTGTATGTAAATATATATATTATATGTATGTATGTACATATATATACACACATATACACATGTATATATATGGAAGAGGCAGGTATGGCTGTTTTCCTACTAAGTTTAAAATTATGTTGAAGGTTTTGCTGAAACAAACATTTACAAACCAAGATACAGACTATTCTGCACCTGTAGGTCGCATAATTTCACCAAAACTTGGTCAACGCAATTTTTGCTCATCCTTCCACTCTTAGGTGAGAAAAAGTAAGATTTTTTTCCCATTTTCTCAGGAATTACACTTGCTGTACATGAGGAACTGTGAAATTTCATTCATGAGAATTTAAATGTAAGAGGCAATAGAACTATGCAGGTAATTTGCAGGATTTTGATTTCATAGCCACTGAAGACCACTCTCAAACTAAAACTGGGGGAGAGAAACCTGGGAGAGCTAACCTTCCTCATAACACAAATCTCAGCCACAGTGCTGAACACAAATTATTATTCTAATTAATCTGATGAAACAGATATATTGAGCCTGGTTTTCAGGATCTAATACATGCATTTGATTTCCTAAGCGAAAAGCTATTTAGCTAAATAAATACAGACACAGATTTAAAAAAATGTTCAAATTCCACGTGTACTGTATATACACATCAGCCAGCCAGTCTTTTTAAGATCGGGCCCTCTCTATACTGTTAGTTCTCTGTTCCCAAACAGGGAACTACCTCAAGATTTTCTCAGAAAACTAAAATTAAATTTTCAACCATCAAATGTATGCAGATAAACCAGGAAATTTATGTTGGTTGAGTTAAACTCTGGGGTATGTTTTATTTTATTGTGAGCATAAACCATGTTATTTCTCTTTTAATTTGCAGTTCTGTTTCCATGGTAATTATGGCACTGGAGAAAGGGCACAAAGACTTTTTTTTACAGAGTAAAAAAATAGAAAGCATGGTGTTTGTGCAAGGGGGGTGTGTGTGTTTGCGTTTTAAATAGTAATTTTCAGAAGCTGTACTTTTTGTTTTTCCTGTTTGCATTCAGAAACCGAGAAAGGTTTGCACAATGAAAAAAAAGGTCTTCGACTAAGCATGTTCTATAATATTTTTCAGTCATGCCTCACAATCAGTACTAGAATCCTAGGCATGGGCACAGTCATTACTTAGATAGGAGACCTCTGGAGAAAAGACAGGAAATTGCAGGAAGTTATACTGGCGATTTAGAAAGAGGCATGATTTCTTCTTTCTTTCAGTATACAGTGAATTTCTAAACATCACAAAGTAAGATATGCAGGAGTGGCATCTTTTTGCTAAAAAAGACTGTGGTCGCATCCTAGCTATAACCACTTTAGTTAATTACTGTTCTCATATATGATAAATGACTTACTTCTAATTGTCATTTACATAAGCTTTCCCCACCTTCAAGATTTCACTCCTTTATTCAGACCTTACCCACATACAGTTAATTTAAATTTTGACATGGTTGAAGAGGGCTTTCTCTGATGAAGCTGATGTGTTTAGCCTGTTTCTTCCAAAATTAAAACATGCATGTGAGTTCCCAAATGAAAGGCTACTTATTTACCATAAAAATATACACAAAATAAGTAATTAGTCAAGCCAAAGTGCACTTTCATCACGTGGCAGAAGTGAGGGGGTAAAGGCTAGGACTGAATGCCTGCTAAGGTAGCTGGGGATTGCATAAAAGGATCTGTGTTGACAGTGAAGTATCTGTCTTAAGGAGGTTTTCACTACCCTTTGGAGGTCACACACCCTTAGTCATACTCAGCACTGTATCAGTTATTGCAATAAATAAACTGGAAGCAGTGAAAATGATCTCTTCAGGAAAGTACTTTTTAACCATTTTTAAAATCAAGCTAGCAGTTATACTTGCAAAGTAAAGGCATCAACAAGAATGCTGAAGACATTCTAATCATTAAAGATCTGTTGTTTTCTTTCCCGAGACTAGGTATGTCAACCAGCACAAGCTGCGTAAGGAATTTGTTTTGCGCTATTGAAGTCATTGATCGCATAGGGACCAGGCTGATTTTATATACGAGTCTGGAAAAATCGATCCTGTCTATATAAATTCGCTTTGCGAGGACATTGTTCTTTCACTTCTTGTCCCATATGTCGCCATGTCAACAGCGATATTATTTTTGTGGAGTGTGTGTATATGTTAAATACTCTGTGACAGTAAATCCACTGAAAGCATAAGTTACTCAACTGCAGTTATAGTGTATTTGCATTGCCAGTGTTAGCAAATGGACAGTTTTTTACAAATTTGCAGACATTTGCTTACCTTTACATTTGTATTCAAAGTACAACTCTGTTCTTAGATATTATTTTGCACTGAACTGGCAGAAATTTAAACTCCAACTGTGAAATCTGTCTGAAGTGAAGGCACAGTATCCATATCAAAGCACCTAAATGGAGGTGTCATGTTTTTCCAAGATAGCAAACAGCCTCAGCAATCCTATGGATTAGAGTAGGAAGTGGAGTTCGTTTAAAAAATCAGTCATTTTTTGGGGGGGATATCTGGTTTTACTATCTAAAAGCTAGCATAACTGTAGGCACCCAAGTCTGAACATTCTGGTCTTGGTGAAGGAAGCTATAACGTAAGAGTAATAACTGTTATTAAATACATAGAGAAGCAGTTCTGGGGGAAAAAGAACATAGACCACGTAGACTTTACTGGGGGTTTACGGAGGAAATTACTTCCAAAAAGGTCAGAACACAAGATGAAAAAAAAATCTGTGATTTTATTATTCATGCCATCTATCTTCAACTGTGGCAGGTTTTTTCACTGTGCCCTTCATCCAAACAATAGATGGAATGGACTTTAAAACACGGGGAAAAAAAAGAAAAAAGGTATTCTCCTGTGCCGAAAGAGCAGAGTGTATTTATTTAAAGAAAAGCATGAAAGAAAGGAGAAAAACTCTGCCCCCATAAAAGTAAACATTTTAGGTGATTTAGAAAACTGGAAGGTTTGGTGAATATTCTCAGAGTTTTATGTCAGAATGTGTAATAATAATATTATAGTAATAATAATATTATAGCATCATGCTTATAATTTGCTTTCCTGTAGCATTCAGAGTATCTTAATAACTACTTCTTTTGTAATCAGAGAAAAATATGTTCTTCATTAGTGCTCTGAGTTGTTCTGCACAGTCTATTTGTGGAGTACTCAGTTTCATGTTTCAGGGCTTATGTACAAGCAGGGTCCATTAAGACGGCACAGCCACCCTCTCCCAACACCAAATATTTAAATTAAGATTAGAAAATGATGGTGTGATCTTTCTGCAGAAAACACTGCCGTTTCCCTCTGCTTGGCAAATTCTTCTTTTTTATTTAAAAAAAAAAAGAAAAGCTCTTTTCCTTGGCTCTGAGCAGCATTGCATACTCTTGAATGTTTATAATAATTATATTTTAGTGGCAGAGAACTTGATCTTTAAAAGCTTTTATAGCTGCATTTCAAATTAGTAAAGTGTTTTAGGATATTTGCAGTGATAGGATCTTTTCAAACAGCTATCATGTTTAAGTATAGCACTTACATCCCAAGACTAAAATTTCAATTTTATCATAAGCACAGACCTCGGTACAATGGAAATTTTTACCTCAGTCAGAAATATCGTAACAGAAATGTAATAAAATCTGAAATAATTTAATTTTTTTGCATGGTTTGGTATATAATACAAGTAAAGATGCAATTGAAAATTAGTCTAATTCAGCAGACATCTGGGCAAGCTAGTCTCAAAATTCTCTGCTCTTATCAATACGGTTTCAGAATTGTTCAGTTAACTGTCAGGAAAAGAAGATATTTTGAATGGGAAGAAAACAGCTTTCTTTTTTTTTAAGTTAACCATAATATTTTTTGCTTTACAGAACTACACATTAATACAAATATGTGCTTTCACATCCATTCTGGTCACTATAAGTGGGATACAAGAGTTATGGAACATCATCATAAAATACTTAAAAATTCTTTTGTAAGCTTATTGTTATAAAAGCATGTTCTTGTACAATTTTTAAAAAGTGTACTTTAAAAAATTCTTTATTTCTCATATTAATCTCCAACGTGTTATCATTAAATCAGTGGCAAAATTAGTATTGCAGTAAAAACGCAGGATCAAAGATTCCTGTACTATTTTTTTTATTTAACTTATTTAAACATTTATTCTAAATTCTAGCTATTTGAACATAGTTGTTTAAGGTGATATTAGATCAAAATTGACTAATTATCCAACCACTAATAACAGTTTTTGTTTTCCATTTCACTTAGACTTTCATCTTTCATTTCCTTTATTTGTGTGGCTGAATTCACTCTAGTTCCTATCATAATACAAGCTAAGTTCTCAAGGCATGGCTGAAGAGTGCCTACATAGCTTCTTCCACCAAAAAGCTAAAGGAATGATAACCTTTGGCAAAGGATGGGTAACAAACACTTAAGGAGTATTGGTATCTTCACTATCTGAAGCAAGTCTGTGTTTTAGCTCTTGTCCTGCCACAATTATGTGGCAAGGCTACTCAACTTTAGCTCCAATGAAAGGGTTTAAATTAGTGTGATTTAAGTCACAGCTGAAGCAGACAGAGAATGCACACTCAGACATTTACAGTAACGTAGGTGGAAAGTTGCTATATTGCTGCAACTTGGTAATGCTTAATCTTATGCCCATAACCTCATGCATGAAGCAGTTTGCACAGCTAAGTAATCAAAATTGCACAAACAAATAAAATAAAACCAACCTCGGCTTTGCTGTGATAGCTTAGAGTTTTAACTGGTTTTCATACTTTGTTTTTTTTTCTCTTTTAGAACTTTACAAAAGAAAGATGCATGGCAAGTGGAACATCAACAGCCTGCTATGTTCACAGCCAGTGGATACCACAGAAACTGTAGCCCTGCTTTATATGGCCCAGGCAATACCACTGGTCCAAAAAGTGATAGCACTTTATCTTCTCATACATTTGACAGAGGTCATGAAAAGAAAATAGATTATAAATCTCCATCACCACCAGTGGGGTATCCTTTGGGCTTTGGGCCGTTTTCTGAAAAAGGCACAACAGGCAGCTTACTGAGCCCTGCTTACGATGCAGGAGAAACCGAATTATCAGTAAGTAACTATTTTTCTGTACCATATCTATTCTCAAAGATCCATCTGTGGACGAAATGCAGCCTTGGAGGAGCCAAAAATTAGATCACCGCTGTGGTCATTATTATTTATACAGTGCCAGCCCAGCAAAAATGGAAATACCTTACCCTAACATAAATGCAGTTTTTCTGGAGAGTATACATCCCCTACTGGGCCATACCTCTATACTAATAACAATGGTGATAATTACCTGCCATTATGTGATTGAGAGAGAGATTTCTACATTTTAGCTCATTGCCTTCTGTATTGGGGCACTCTGCTTCATATTGCCTTCTGGAAGGGCACTCTGCTTTAAGTGTATTTCCATAATGCCTGCAAACTTACTGCCTTAAGTGCTGTTAGACAAATCAAGTTTCTACAGCATTCAATTGATGGATGAAATTAGAGGAATTGCAGCAACTATTTTCTATGTGTTAGCTATTGTACTCAAAAAGGAACAGAAACGATAACTGCTGTAATCCTTATTTTTCTTGAAATGAAAGAGTAATAGTGCAGCATTCTTTCTTTCAGTCTTCATAGGCTGGAGCTTACCAACCTCCATGACAAGGGCAATAAATCTCACTTTGCCTAGGGCAACTTCTTAGGAAAAACTTTCCATAATTCTTTGACTTTAAGTCTCTCTTTAAATTTGAGCTTTATCCTCTTCCTTAGTATCTTCTGTTCTTCCTTAGGCCTCCACTACAGGCCACTATTTTTTTCCACTTGAAAACCTAGCACTTATTTTCCAGACTTCAAACCATGCAACCACACCACCATTAAATAACGGAACTAACAGATTAGTAAGGAATGGAGTGTGGTCATCTCTCTGTCCAGCTGTGATGCGTGCATCTTTGTACCCAGGAGATCCTGAACTGCAGGGGTGTGGCTGAGCCTGTCAAGAGAGAAGGGTGAAGACTTCAGCATTTACTGGGGGGAACCAATAGGCAATTTTCTTGCCATTCGTCACCTGAAGTAGGAGAGAAGAAGCATCATGACACCAACAATCATCTTCAAGCGGTTTGTGGTTGTCGTACCCTGGTTCTGCTGTCCACTTCAGAAATGGATGCACATCCTTTCCTATTGGAGACATGGCTGCTGGAAGACTGTCTTCATAGTCCAGAATCTCACTGTAGATAGGGAGCACCATAGTGCTGGCCTCCCTGGGAAGCAGGGATTGCAGTGCAGGCCTTCACTGACCATGGTCCCGGCAGCTGTGTCCCAGTAGTCAGAGAACAAGGAGAGAACCACATAGGCCTGGGTGTTGGATCTCACTTCCATTTTTCTATTCTTATGCTTCACAGGAATTTTAAGTAAATGGCTGTTGGTTTCTCATGGCTTGGGAGCCTTCCTCTTTTAAACTGCTAATCATGAAAATAAGTGTTTGGACTTTTTCAGGAGAGTCTGATAAACACCAGTTCTCCTCCTCTCTTCTGTCAGAAGTGTCAGTCAGAGACAACAGACCACAAAGCTTCTGTTTCCAGCCAGCCTGGGGAAAATGTCCATTCTGAGACACTTTTGCAAGCTGCAGGGAAACTATTTCCCAGCTGGCACTCAGGACAGGGTCGATGCCAAGGCAGTTGACTAGATTATAAGGAAAACACTTTCCAGCTGGTGTGTGGGCAAAGTACATAATGAAACTATTAAGCAAGTGATAATTCTCATACAGTCCAAATCAGTGGCATTGAAGCATGTACAAGTTCAGAAGATGGCCAAAATTAAATCATCACTCAGACTGACATTGGATACCACAGCTTTAGTGCAGAGATGATTCAACAGTCTGTTACTCTAGAGCTCTGTGTTCAAATGGAAAGCCATTGCATCAAGGAGAAAGAGGAAAAAACATACAATATGTTGTAAACCAGAGTTCTTAGACAGAGTTTCCAGGACTGATGTTTCACCTAAGTGAAATCTCCAGTATGTTCAAAACTTCTGAAGATGCTATAACAGACCATTTTTCTGAAGAATATTTGCAGCACCAACTGAAAACATCGGAATTGCAGATGATGTCCTGATAGCTACCAAAATAACTCTGTTGGTATTTAGGGAAGAGAGAAAATAGTTTCTAGGGCTTTAGACAAAGACTTATATCTCTCCTCCCAGTAGAGAGTCTTCAGACAACCTTAGTAAATGTTCCACTGGAACCTCTGCCCTTTCACGTTCCTACTTAGAGGTTACATGTGTAGAGAAAGTCATTTCTACCTTAGAGTAAAGTAGAAAGCTCAGCTGGGACTCACTGGAAATTCCCATAACCCCCAAAATTCTTGTTTCAAGGCTTTTCAAATATAGGGAAATATTCTTCCTCTGAACAGTACTTTGGGGTGTGCTCTCTTTCTGAAATGAGCAACTTCAGAAAATAGTTGCCTGATCCATTCCCTGTCTCTGGGAACCCTATTCCATAGAACAGTCCAATGTCCAGCTTCAAGTTTAATCTTTCCCACAGAAAATAAATAAATAAATAAATAAATAAATAAATAAATAAATAAATAAAAATCGGCAATAAGATTATTTTCGACTTCAGAATAGGCCATTTCTGCACAGTTTCTCTATTTCAGCTGGAGCAAGCAGTTATGTACATTGTGCTTCCCAATCTGGGTCTTTAACTTGTCGTCACAAATACCTTCTCATGTTTCTCTTCAGATGATGGACAGACATTGTCTGTTCTTGCTTTCAAGACTTTGAAGGACAATAAAGACTTAAGCTGTAGCAAGCAAAATTTAAAGTAAGCATCAGGAAACTTTCTAACATTAATGATGGGAAATTGCTTAACAAATAGATTGCAATGGAAAGTTGTGGAAGTTCTGCCACTGGACATTATTAGGAATGATTTTGACAGCCTTGAGCCTACCCTGAGGCATGTTGTGGTCCATGCCTCTCACTCTTAGGTATTACTATTACATAGCTGGTTAGGTACTTAGGCCCTCTAAAAACCCTCCTATATGGCCTGGCAATTTCCTAGGCGCCTCAATTTTGATTTTCATCTATGAGCAGGAGCATGCTGCCAACAGGCATCTGTACCTGCTGCCTAAGATGTACAGTAGGCAGTATTGCAGTGTAGGGTTAGAGGAAACTACCCCCAAAAGCCCCCAGATTTAGTCACAGTGAGACTAAAACTAGCCAGACCAATTTCTAGTCTTAGTGTTACAAGAACTTTCCTGGAAAGTAGAAGGGGCTAAACATGAGAAGACTTTAACACTCTGGGATTTGACCACTCATGATTTGACCACCAAATGTTAGAATATCACAAGTGTTAAAAGCTTTCTTGCTGCTCTGCTGAAGGTGTATCCAAGAATGCTGGGACAACTCATGGGGCAAGAAAGAGATTAACTCTAGGCAAATTAATTAGGCAGTCTGTGAGAGACAACAGACCTAGCTTCCTGAAGTGCTTCTCCCCAGCAATCCAGAGTTAGTTCATAAGCGCTTTGGGTAGTTCTTGCTTAAGGAGAAGACAAATTTAGCACATATTTCATGTGTGGAAATATGCATCTCTATCAGGTGTGCTCCTTCATTTCCAGCAAATGATGAGGCAAAAAGGTGATCCTCATTACTGGTCTACACCAAAGAAATATGGGATCAGCTGACACTGTAGAAATCAAAAAGTAGAGTCCTTGTTGCCTATCTTCCCAAACAACTTGGGCTGAAAGCTTACCAATGAACCCATTTCTATCCAGCTCCAGTTAGAAAACTGAAAGACATAAAAGAAGTGTTATCTGAGGAAAAGAAATTCAAAACTAGGGACCATGAATCTTGTCTGAGACATGGATTCAAGCAGTTTCTTTATGGTTTTTCTTCCTCAGGCACTGAAAGCAAAGACAACAAAGAACATAGTGAAAGAACAGACCAGAGGCTTGGATAGCAAAGCTTAGCTGCTAACAAGAAATGTTGCCTTTTAGATCTGTTTAGATACAACCTTCTCTCAGAGTGCATAAAAAACAGTGCATTAGGGACCTATCTAAAATGATAGTCAGTGATGTCTGACCCTCGGGTAAGGAGCTGTGGAGAACCATGATCTGCTTATTCTAAGTGATAAACATTCTTCTCTCAACTCTGAGGAAATTCAGAAATGTCTCATTTGGAGTTTACAGTGCATTTCAAGAAAAAACACATCAAAGTAAGTACCAGTTGAAGCAAAGGACACTTGCATTTTAGGAAGATAGTTTGATTGTGAGGCCAATATGTTTTTAATGACAAGTCAGCAATTGTAAACATTGTTATGATGAATCTCTGAGAATCTCTCATAACTTGATATAACGTTTCTGAAGACTAGCACTCGTATAAATCTGCTGTCCGTATGGAAAAGCCCAACATGACTTTTTTTCTCTAGGTGATGATACCTATTAAATTCATATTTCAGATTCATATTTTCCCAGTTTCTTATGCTTCTCACTGGAAGTATTTTATTTGCTCAGTATTGAATCAGTGATTTCAGAGCTTGTATACAGTAAGCGAAACACATGGTGAGTAAAGCCTCCAAAACCAGTGTCTTCTTCATAATACAAAAGCCTTCTTCAAGTACTTCAAAATAGTACTGCCAGCTCTGTCATTGAATCCAAACATCACAAGGAGATATACTTGTGACCTAGCCCATGAAGGAATAAATGTGCATGTAGCCATGGCATTCAAAATCTCAGGAAAAACTCTTCATATCACAACAATGATGATTTATGGATGGGCAATCATGCATGTTTATGAGGAAAACCAGAGGCAGGTGATCTCCCTCCAGAGTTTCTCAAACATCAGAAGATTAACATTCTTATCCCTGCTAGTGCAGGGATTGACAGAAGAGCATTGTGGCACAAAGTGATCCGATACCTTTGGGTTCCTTATTCCTACATGGCAAATTAAGTCATTTTTTCTTCCCTGCCCTGTCAAAACACTAATTTGGAGGGACTGAGAAAAGGAAGATTCTGCTTTATCTGTGAATTTCATTTTAGGAGCTGTATGCATCAGAAAGCCTGTTTCACTCTAGAAGGATGGTATTACATTCAGAATTTATTTCTAGCTATCGCTTACTTGCTGTACTTTGAAAAGAAAAGGGGTTTCCTGTAGGAAATCTCTAAATTTCATCTCAAGGTCTACTGCAAAGAGTCTGAATAGAATAGTGCTTCAAAGCATTTCTCGAGTTACTATCTTTTGGCCTGAAAAGCTGCTAAAGGGCAATTTTAAAGCAGGCTGAAAGCAAAGACCAAATCTGCCTCTAGTTGCCATTGGAATAGGGATATTCTGATACAATGGAGCCTAGAATAAAATTTTACAGGTGTAATAGAATTGGCCTTTTCCACAAAACATTTGAATATTTAAATCATTTAAATCATTTGAAAGCAAGCTCACTACACTGGCCTTCAGGAGAGCAGACTTTGGCCTCTTCAGGGATCTGCTTGGTAGAGTACCATGGGATAAAGCCCCGCAGGGAAGAGGGGCCCAAGAAAGGTGGTTAATATTCAAGGATCACCTCCTCCAAGCTCAGGATTGATGCATCCCAACAAAGAGGAAGTCAGGCAAAAATTCCAGGAGGCCTGCATGGATGAACAAGAAGCTCCTGGACAAAAAGGGGTTTGTGTTTCAAACACAAAAAGGAAGCCTACAGAGTGCGAAAGCAAGGACAGGGAGCCTGGGAGGAATACAGAGAAATTTTCCGAGCAGCCAGGGATCAGGTTAGGAAAGCTGAAGCCCTGATAGAATTAAATCTGGCCAGGGACATCAAGGGCAACAAGAAAAGCTTCTCTAGGTACGCTGGTGATAAAAGGAAGACTAAGGAAAACGTAAACCCTCTCCAGAAGGAAATGGGAGAGCTGGTTACCTGGGATATGGAGAAGGCTGAGGTACTCAATGAGTTTTTTGCCTCACTCTTCACCAGCAGGTGCTCAAGCCACACTGCCCAAATTGCAGAAGGCAAAGGCAGACACTGGGAGAATGAAGAACCACCCACTGTAGGAAAAGATCAGGTTCAAGACCATCTAAGGAACCTGAAGGTGCACAAGCTCAGTGGACCTGATGAAATGCATCCACGGGGCCTGAGGGAACTGGCAGATGAAGTTGCTAAGCCACTACCCATCACATTTGAGAAGTCATGGCAGTCTGGTGAAGGTGCCGCTGACTGGAAAAGGGGAAACGCAACCCCCATTTTTAAAAAGGGAAAAAAGGAAGACCCGGGGAACTACAGGCCAGTCAGCCTCACCTCTGTGCCTGGCAAGATCATGGAGCAGATCCTCCTGGAAACTATGCTAAGGCACACGGAAAGCAAAGAGGTGATTGGTGACAGCCAACATGGCTTCACTAAGGGCAAATCATGCCTGGCAAATTTGGTGGCCTTCTACAATGGGGTTACAGTGTTGATGGATAAGGGCAGAGCAACTGATATCATCTACCTGGACTTGTCCAAAGCATTGGACGTTGTCCCACACGACATCCTTGTCTATAAATTGGAGAGACATGGATTGGATTGATGGACCACTGGATGGATAAGGAATTGGCTGGATGGTCGCACTCAAAGAGTTGCAGTCAATGGCTCGATGTCCAAGTGGAGACCAGTGACGAGCGGCTTTCCTCAGGGGTCCGTATTGGGACCGGCACTGTTTAACATCTTTGTCGGCGACACAAACAGTGGGATCAAGTGCACCCTCAGCAAGTTTGCAGATGACACCAAGCTGTGTGGTGTGGTTGACACACTGGAGGGAAGGGATGCCATCCAGAGGGACCCTGAAAGGCTGGAGAGGTGGGCCCATGCGAACCTCAGGAAGTTCAAGAAGGCCAAGTGCAAGGTCCTGCAAATGGGTCGGGGCAATCCCAAGCACAAATACAGGCTGGGCGGAGAGTGGATTGAGAACAGCACAGAGGAGAAAGACTTGGGGATGCTGGTTGATGAGAAACTCAACATGACCCAGCAATGTGCGCTCACAGCCCAGAAGGCCAGCTGTATCCTGGGCTGCATCGAAAGAAGCGTGGCCAGCAGGTCGAGGGAGGTGATTCTGCCCCTCTGCTCTGCTCTGGTGAGACCCCACCTGGAGCCCTGTGTCCAGCTCTGGGGCACCCAACATAAGAAGGACATGGACCTGTTGAAGCAGGTCCAGAGGAGGGCCATGAAGATGATCAGAGGGCTGGAGCACCTCTCCTGTGAGGACAGGCTGAGAGAGTTGGGGTTGTTCACGCTGGAAAAGAGAAGGCTCCAGGGAGACCTTATTGCAGCCTTCCAGTACCTGACGGGGGCCTACAAGAAAGCTGGAGAGGGGCTTTTTGCAAGGGAGCATAGTGATAGGACAAGGGGTAATGGCTTTAACCTGACAGAGGGTAGGTTTAGATTAGATATAAGGAAGAGATTCTTCACCATGAGGGTGGTGAGGCACTGGCACAGGTTGCCCAGAGAAGCTGTGGATGCCCCATACTTGGAAGTGTTCAAGGCCAGGCTGGATGGGGCTCTGAGTGGAAGGTGTCCCTGCCCATGGCGGGGGGTTGGAACCAGATGATTTTTAAGGTCCCTTCCAACCCAAACCATGCTATGATCTATGATTCCTATTTGATACGCTGACAGATAAACTTTCCTTTTTACATTCTAGGAAAAACAAAACCAGAGATTCTAGACTAATAACACAATCAGTTATTAAGACTATTTAACATATGGTTTAATTAAGATAATAAATGTCAATCATCTTTTTCAACATATGATCATATAAAGACAGAAAATTATCTTTCTCTTACTCAGTATTACAGCTCCTATACTAAGTTTTTTCAGTTGACTGTTAAAAGTTCATGTCATAAAATTGTATTTATCTATACAAATAAACATGGAATTTATTTAGACAAGCATAATATCTTTAGGCAAAGAAAAATTATTTCATATTTCTTTTGATAAAGACATTCCAATGAATGCATCTTAAGTATTAGCAAAAAGAATTAACAAAAATTGCTGCTTAAAAATTTAGAACTTGTTCCAGCAAAGACTTACTCATGTCCTTTGCTTTATACAACTCTGCATCCCATGACAACCATTCTAAGACTGATTTTGGCATGGTTTATGTCTCAGTCTACTAAATGCTCGTTAAATGGAAAGAAGATTTTTCAGTGAACTACTTGCAGCGAATAAAATTTAGTACATTCTCCAGAATATCAGGGCTTGAAGTTGATAGTACTGAAATGAGCATAGGTTTTCTTCCTTTCCTCAGAAAGCATCACATCACAGAAGCAGAGAGCTAAAATTACAGGAGGCAATCAGCAGTACCCAACTGTAATTCCAAAAACGAGACTATTGTCCTCTGTCCTGGTCTAAATTATACAAGCGACTAACATAACCTTTAGCTGATCCAAAGATTTTGGTTCTGAAGCAGCTTCATTCTGTCTGTGGGGATATTTACATTTCTAATGACAAATCTACATCCTAATGCTGTGAATATCACAGGTATTCAAACATCATGTTCACATCGTGCTACCTGCGCACCTGAATGCCTTTAAAAATGGATGCCCAAATTCATGTTTTCTTGGAGAGATAGAAAGTGTTATAGCGTTATTAGCTGCTATGAGTTAAGATGTTTTTCAAATCTAAAATGTGATAATGCAAACATGTTGTAGTACTTGCTGGTTTTTACTAACCATGATTTTCTGTTCGTTTCTCAGTCTCCCCCTGAGATGTCCTTCCTTGCAACAACAGAAAAGTTCCTTCAAGAGGAAGAGAGACATACAAGAGAGTTTGAAGAACGTTTAAATTCGCACCTTGAAGAACTGCAAAGACATTCTGAAAATACTCTCAAAAAATATGCCAGGATCCAGCAAAGCGGGCATACTTAAGCCAGTCACACAATTAAGAAAATAAAACCGAATAATCACCCATGAGTTTCTTAGAACTAAAATCTGCAACAGCTGTTTAATGTATTTAGGCACATTGCCAATAGCAAGTATTTTTATCACCAAGGTTTCGATAAGGTAATCATTATCCTACAGGTTTAGGTATATTGTAACTTGACTATATTACAAAATATTGTATTCTAAACATATTCTAAAATAGACTGGTTGGTTTTGCAAAGTTCAATTGTGTGCAGCGGGGACCCTGCTGCAGCACTGTAAATTAAGAAAGATACTTTCAATTCTGTGATGTGCAGAGGGCTAATAAGTGGAATTATTCCCTTGAAAATATAATCAGCCAAGAGAAATTCTCTAGATTGCAGAGAACAAGAATAACAGGGGCCTTTAGCCATGTCATAGCTCCTAGCATAAAGAGCTTATCTATGCTCTGGTTATTCTTGGCTCTAGAAATTGCCCTTGGGACTCCTGAAATGAGAAGTTTGAGCTCGCTCTTTCTTATGCTCTAAGCCATGCAGGTCCGTGAGGGGAACACGAATAGACAAAGCAGATATTTTGAAGCCACCTGTATTGCCCCTTTTACCAGACGTATAGACTTCATTTGGGGCAGAGCCTGATCTGAGGTGCTTTACATGCTTTACATTAATACTTTATGATATTTAAATCCTGTCTTCAAAAGCACCTGTTTTAGTACCGATGTTTTGATACTATGTTGGCCTGTTGGCTCGTTGTTTAACTACATTGGAATAGGGAAAAAACCTTTAGCTTCAGACAAATTGGTTTAGGTAAGGGCCTAAAATCTTTATATTTTTCTACAACATAAGAAAACATTATAAAACTGAGCAGAGTTAATTCAGCTCCATGTGCCAAAAAAATGCATAATGTTGAGATTCCTTTTATTTGCAATTCATACTGAATTCTATTGCTGTGCAAGCGAAACAGAAATTACAGACAGTGTTGATGAACCACCAATTTCAGTGAAAAAGATACTGAAGAAGTGCTTTCCAGCATATACTGTTGCCAACTTCCTGGAAAAATCCGGATAAAAATAATACCAGACTGTCAAACAGCTCCAGTTTGTGAGTAAAAGAAGTCTCATTAATATTCAAGGCCACAGCAAAAATGTAAATTGTTTTTGGAAGCTATATTTCCATTAAAGCAAAATACACTACATCACACTTACACAAAATACCAAGATTTTAAATACCAGTTTGGCTCGGTTTGCAATAAAATGACTAATGAAAATGAGGACATCAAAGAACCTTTTACAGGAAAATTCAGGAAAATTACTAAACTCAGCTGGAGGAATGAGGACGGAATAAAGAGATGATGGAAGGACATCTGAACGAACTAAATATATATGTGTCCTTAACTTAAGGGGAGATGCATCTGGGAATTTTAAAAGAACTAAGGAAGAAATTTAGGAACCTCTGGAAATGAAGCGAAGTTTTAAGCTGGGAAAGATCTGTACAAGCAAAAAGACAGCAAAATGTTGTCTTTCAGAAGGGCAAGAGAAAAAAAAAATATGGGCTATTAGCCAGCTAGCCGGATTGTTTTGCCACTGCAAAATTTAAGCATACAACAAGACAGCATGCTCCAGATCTTCAAAGAAACATCTGTGTCTGAGTCCAGTCCCAGGCCTGAGGATCCCTCTCATGATACAGGTCTGTGTGATGGTCCAGAGTGAATGAATGAAATTATCAAAAACTGAGTAAGATTTTTTTCTAAAGCTTTTTAAGATCTGGCCAAGGTACTAGCTTTGGCTAATGAAACGACTGAGTGAGTTTCAGCCTGGCTTTTGTGTCACGCCATATAATAAACTCCCCGTGAAAAGCACTGAAAACTGCAAAGTACCTGTATCGGAACAGCCGCTTGTTTACTGCTATTTCCTGCTCACAGCGGATTACGCCACAAATGTCCTGAGGCAGCGCGGATCAAAGTGCCATTTTTTTAACACATAGTTAGCTGAAAGGTCACCCTTCTCTTCGCCAGCCAAAATCAGCAGAAGTTCCTCATCTGACAGTCCCCAATTTAAACAAGAGCCCACTGCTGCCAGGTATAGCCAGCGCCACGCCGCTGGGGCTGGATACTTTAACTGTACTAAAAGGTAGCAGCTTGACTGAACTGGTGAGAGGTTTCTGAAGGAAAATACGTATTCCTGATGTTATCATGCCAAAAATAGCGTGTACAACATGTACCACATTTCAAGTTTGGAAAGCTTTTTAAAGAATGAGGGACTGCAGATACAAGAAAGACTGAGAAATGATATACCTTACGAGGAGGGATTGGAGACGTATGTATATTGTCAAAAAAAGGAATAATCAGAAGGGTCCAAGGCTATAAATGTCTGAAAGCACTAATAAAAATGAAAAAAATGAATTATTAATCATAAGTTCATTTGACAGGACAAGGTGCAATGTTCGGGAGCTACGGACTAGCCAAAAAACACAGAAGATTTCTATTCTACTTTGTGAATGGAAAATTCCTGTAAGCTGCTGGACTTCTTTTATGATTTTTCAAAGCTTTACGGAAAAGCATTTTTTTGGCTCCCAGTTGAAAGACTTGTTTTAAATAAAAAGAACAATGGTTCAGGCTGCCACCAGCTTTTTTCACTGAAGGAAAAACAGAGGTCATGTACACCCAGTTGCCAACATGTTTCATCGAGATATAATTTTGAAATAGTTGGTGGTATAAGAGCTGCCAGCCCACTGCTGCCCAATTCACTTCCCAAAACTTACCCTGATGGGGCTGTTGGTGAAACGACAGGAACTGAACAGAAACATTTAAAGTGGCTCACATGAAAGTTGGGCATTTAGCGCATTTTCTTGCCACCATCTCTTACGCCCTTCTTTTCTGTATGGGAAATTTCAGAGTATAAGAATGGGAGAGCGTCAGAGAGACGGTGGGTGCTCTGAGCCGTGTAGAGAGGAATGCAAACAACGGCGGCAGAACACAGTGCCAAGTGAACACAAAAATGGGCAAACGTTCTAAAAATCACAGGCACGGCTTTCTTGCTTTTCCGATGGGCAGACTTAAGCGATGGCTTTAGCTTACGCAGCCAAAGGCTAAGACACCTCTGCTGTGATCAGAGATGCTACAGAGAGTGCCTAAACCCCAGTCTCACTGTTCTGGCTTTATCATCGTGTAATTGGTTATGATTCCTGATTTAACAGTGGTACGACAGCACACAGAATCAAGCCCACCACCACTTAGTAATTCAAAACTGGACGAACCACCACCAGTGGGAATGAGAAAGAAGGAAGTCATCAACAGAGACTGTCTAATGAGATGAGCCCCGGTGGCTGTACATCTATCGTACGTCATGACAGTCACCAAAGCGACCTCCGTTCCGCCCTGCTCCTCTGCCCGTGGGTCTCCCAGAGACCAAACGGCTGGAGGGAGGCAGAGGGCACCAGGGGAAGGTCCCTACCCTGGATTACACAGGTGATGGGATTACATCGGGCTTTACAACCTACAACAGCCAATTAGATCATTCATCACTTTTTTTTTTTTTTTCCACTTAATTCTATGCAAAATAGCTATCCACTAGATTTTACACCAACTGCCTTGTGCTAGGGAAGTTTTTTTTCTTCTCAGACGCAGCAGCCTGCTGAGGAAATGCGAGGTTAAAGATTGTTCTAGCAGAGCTTGTTTGAACTGGCCAAACCAATGCGGGAACTGCGTGTTGGTTTTAACTCACTGTAGGGTTCAGATCTCAAAGTTCACTGTGTCCGAGTTACTATTTAATCACATGGACACCCTCAAATCCATAAATAGGCTGCAATTTAATGTACTGCATCTAAATTTCTGCTAGTGAGTTGAGCAACACCCCGAGACACTGATACACTGCGCTCGGGTGTCCCTTCCTAAACCAACAAACCGAGCGGTTTGTTCCTCCGATCTACTCTTAACCAAACTGCGAGGGGCTTGGAAACAGATTTGTCGAGAATGTGTTTGCCCTGTTACCTTACGAGAACATGTTTGTGTGCAAAGAACAGTCCTAAACCATCCCGTCACGGGATTCCCTGCCACAGATATAGGATTTACTCGACGTGAGCCCTTGCACAATCCCAGAGGGAGCAAGAAATCCTACACAAGTCCTGGCCCTCCGTATCCCACGTAAGCACCGTAACAAGAATTTTTTTGGTTGAAACTTTTCAACCAAATAAAGGTGGTGGACAGAAGACAGCATCAGCAAACAGCCCCGTCTGTAGTGATGATGAAGAGACTCAGCTGGGACAGGGACAGCAGGACATTGCTTTGCTGGTGCCTAGCGTGTGAGCTGGAACTACCTCCCTGCTAAGAAACTTCTTCTAAGAAACGTCTCTGTGACGCAGGTCCAAAACAGAGAACCAAAGTAGAGGCTCTAGTTCACATCTTCCACAGCTACGGGAGTGTTCAAACCTGCACGCGCACCATTCGGGCACCGAACATAAATAATCTGAAAAAAGAATGGCGCGTTTTCTCTGCCTCGTATTTAAAAGCGCTGTTTTCTGAACATCAGCGTGAATAAGTAAACATTTTCTGGTCGATGGACTGAAACAGAAGACCGAGAACCGATTTCTCTGAGCTCTGAAAATCCGTGTAGTTCTTCCTTCAGCCCACGGGCAGCGTCGCTGGCTTCTCTCGCTTGGTTTTGGGGGCTGGGGCCATTCAGCAGACAGACGGGCATCTCCCCATGGTGAGAATACTTGGCATGGCTCCTTTATTTTCTTAGCACTTCGAAGACGTTTCTAAAACTCCATTCAAACCTTGAAGTGTTTGACTCAGATTTGATTTATGCGTTGAAAAATTGGTTTTAAAAAATTGCTTCTGTAACTTGATTTATCAGAGGGCAATGGCAGGTTTTTAATGACTTCACCTGATAATGAGCACTCTTGGAAACCGTATCTTAAGACACTGCTGAAGAAGTATCTCAGCATGAGTTTTCTGGTAAAACGCTTGTAATAAATCATTCCATTTTGCCCACAAGCTACTGTATGCTGGGAAAAGGTTTGAAACCCTATTTCTAAAACATTTTTGAAGGCAACTGACACTTGAAGTAATACATACAGGTAAAAACCAGAGACACGGTTATACCTTTGGCTGAGAAGTTCACAGGAGTTGACATTTGGGCAACTGCCATTAATTTACTTCCCGATTATTTCCCAGTGATTTTTGACAGTTTTTGTCTACAGAGGCTTCATACCATCCTCCCAACTGCGCATTCGCACATCCGATACTAGTAAAAGGGAATTTGGTAGAAAATGTCAGACTCCAACCTGTTTACTAGAGAAAAATATATTCTTTTTTTTTTTTTTTTAAAGATTCAAACTGTGAAATCAATTCTAGCTTCTGCATAAGAAACAATTCAGAATGTGTAACGCTATTTTCCTCTCAATTAGCACTCAGTAAAATTGCACATTTCAGGGAACTGAAATACACAGTCTTTTATTAGCATTAAGCCATAGGTTCATATTAATAAACATTCGGCTCTGAAAGGGTGATTACTGCCACCTGAAGAATTTGCAGATGACAAGAGACAAAGGGAGGACATAAGAAAAAGCAGCAGAAATGAAACATCTCATTAGAGAGGTAATCTTAAATATTATCGAACCCAACTGACCTTTACCTATTTAGATGTTATCAGCCAGTTAATTGCTCTTATGTGTCACAGACTCCACTCTTGCAGAAAATGAAGGGAAAAAACCTCACGTAAGGACTCTGAACAGTTTCAGGGAAGGCTTTCCGAATTCTAAAGTTATTGCTTGGACTGATAAAAAAGCCCTGCAGGTGGAACAGACTGAAATAAATCCGCTCCTCAGAGATGGGAAAGTCCCAGGGACTTTGTTAGAGCCGTCAGAAAATATCACAGAACGAGCAGGGACAGGAAAACCTTCCTTAAGGATCTGGGGAAGAGGAAAATGAGGAAGAGGAATCTATGGAAGAGGTTAGTGGAAAGTTTGCTTCTATTCTAGACGCCCAAGACGCCAGGTACCCTGCAGAACACACTTATTTAAACCGCACACGCTTTTGTTCTCTTCCTCAGACACCAATTTCATTCAAGCTGAACACCTCCTTGCAGAAAAGGGGCAAACTATCAGAGCTCCATCGCAGCCATCCCCCACTGAGGATAAAATAACAAGAGGACAAAAAGGATTTGGTGCCTGGGAGAACAGAAACAGCTGGGAGACGACACAGACTGAGCAATTACTTTTACCGATGCATCATTTCGGATCTCTCCAGCTGAAGGAGGCGGTTCGCAGTACCAAAGCACAGGTAACTTAAAGTCTCAGTGCACGGCACGGCGAGCACAGCGGTTCCCCAGCAGCTTTCCCGGTGGTCACGCGGTGGGTAGATGCTTCTGGGCACACCACGATGGCCATCTTGTCCCCGTAGTTTGTTGTGCATATATCCCAACCACGCTGCAAGCTGGGGGGCAAAAACCCAACCTAACAGTTCATCCAAACTCTTCCTTTTAGTTTTTAGCAAATTTTGTATTCCAAAAGCATCCTAGTCCGCAGGGCCAGTTTAATCCTAGGCACTAGCGACAGCGGTGGCACAGCAAGCGTCACGAGCTGCGGCCATCCCAGCACCACCGGGTCTCGGTCTCATTCTGAAGTGGGCTAGTTTAGAGCTGGCCGTAGACTCGTCCCACTTCGGGAACACGTGCCTCAGGGCAGGGAATTGCATTTGCTTGCCTAAATTATTTCTTTGCAACACCACGCTGGTTGGCAGTAGCGTTCTGCACAGAACAACGCGCAGGGTTAACGCAGGAAGCAAGGCATGGTCTCTCATTGGCACCTGCATGAAGAGTCCCGTCGACTTCCCTGGGACTGTCCCCGTGCCGGCAGACAGAGGGTGACGTAAAGATGCGAGGGGTCTTTTGACTTTTGGCACAGAAATATTTCCTGCTACGCTTCAGTGCGCTGTACCATCGCCATGCTTGGCCTGTATTTAAGCAGCAGTCAGGAGTTCTCAGATTCCCTCCCCAAAGTCTTCTGAAGGTTAATGCTTACTGAGTGCCTTAAATATTTGGATGATAAAGGGCTGTAGAAGAATAGAGGATTACTGAAGCATGTTGATCAGAATTTATAGCTTGATTTCCTAGAATAAACTGCCCAAGCTGTGCTCACAGCTTCCGTTAAGTGAGGGGGAGAGGGGGATGTCACAGGACAGCAGCTCACTTCAGCAACAGAGACCTAAGTTACACTAATGTTACTTTTCCTTCCTTTAAAAAAAAAAAAAAAAAAAAATCAAGGGCTGTATCCAAAATCACCTTTTTATTGCCACTTTATACAGATTTAAATATTTAGCATTCAGATAAACAACTGCCTCTGTGTTTATGTAGTTTGTTATTAGTTACTTCACCATAAACTGGTAGGATCGCCCTTTCCAACTTCTGTAAGACTCCTCCCGGCGGATCCTGAAGTATTCACTTTGCATGTTGAAGAAATTCTTTTTGAGTGAACTATATAGTGTTTAATGAAAAAATTATTACACAATGTAGGCTTTCACAATAAGTCACATTTTTTGCAAAATAATTTGAAGATTCCAAGTAAGACTTCTCTCTTTTATTCAAAAAATAAATATATCCTTTCTGAATCAAAGCACTTCATATGACGTGAAGTACAAAGAAGAAATGTACTTCTTTGGAAGTTCTGAAATAGACACACAAGAGCTCATGGGAGCAACATCATCCACAACAGTGATAAAAGCTGAAAGCTGGGTTTTTTACAAATTTATAGCAGAACACGATTTCCTTTTACAATATAGAGCTTCAAACAGATTTAAGAAAACCACCATTTTAAAAGTCTGAAAGGCACATGAACTGGACCATAAAACGTACTGGCACATTCACTAATACGTTTTATGTTACATTCCTAAAGAGAAACTGCGGGATCCTAACCAAGAGAAAGACTGAAAATACCAGCAAGTTCCTTTGTAAAGTACTAAAAGAGTGGCAGCGAGTTCCTTTTGGCTCTTGACGGAATTATTAATACCCCAAAGCTAGGAAGTCTGAAACGCTGCATCATTCAGTTGTATTTGGACGAGTCGCTACATAAACAAACACAACAATCAGCAGTACTACAACAGCCAGCGTGGGAAGCACGACGGTGGTGATTTGTTGCCGGGCCTCTTGCATTGCCTGTTTTCTCTCCTTTTTGTCTTTGGAGGTCTCTTTTTTGGGTTTTCCTCTTAGCTGCCTCATCCTCCTCTTAGGACCTTTTGTTCACTGAAACGGGGGAGCGAAGGGAGTTGAGCAGCAGAAAATAGTCCAAGGTCTTTGGAAACAAGGGGTTGAAGAATTCCTTCTTCAAGTGGTTGGCTGTGCAAGAAACTGGAAGAGAAGCAAAAAAACAATTCTTTTGAGCAAGATCTACACATATTCTAGTTATTAAAACCATTTGCAGCTCCACTTGGTATGTCTTTTATCCAACTGGCACCAATATCTATGCAGCTTCTTTCAAGGAAACGGAATCGCACTGCACTCACTCAGCTCATCAATAACACTTTCCCCGTAAAAACTACAGCGGTTCATCACGGTGCGCGTATTTGTCCCAGAGCACTGAACTTGCACTCTGTTAAGCCAGAAACAAAGCCCAGCACCATACGTTTTCAAACAAGGTAACACAGCTAAAGACTTCATGAAAATAATACGAATTAGTCTTGCGTCAACACAGAGCACCAGCTGCCCCTTCTTGCAACAGCAGCAGGCTCCCAACTAAACGTCTGTGGCTCCCCAGGAACCTACAGCACAAGGAGGGGCGAGCACGCACCCCGCCGTAAGGCAAAGCATTAAGCGTTTATCATCCTCACTGGGTATTTATTGGAATAAAGGGTATTCGAACAGGAAGAAATGTGGAGAAAGAGCTCCTTAACGTACACTTCTGGCTCTGCTGCCATAGAACAAAGTCTAAATCATAACATGACTCAGTGCTGTCACACTTTTTTATAAGAAAAAGATCCCAAACGATAACCAGCCTGCTTACAAATCACTGGCGTAGACAAGCAGTCATTAATAAGGTAGTTGCTCTGAAGCATCTACTAGACCAATTTTTAAAAGCAGAAGTAGCTATAAAGTGAGACTAACAAAAACACCGCACGATATGAAAGCCTCTCTGAAATACGGAGAACTAGTAGGTGCTTAATACTTCCATACCCTAAGGTTTTTGCTCCTAAGCTGCCTACAGCTGTGTAATTCCCTGACCGTGTGGGGAGGAGGGAGGATGCCAACTGTTTGGCTATTTCCCTCCTCGCCACATCCCCCGTTTCTGCAGTGGCACAATAGCTGGATACAGGCCAGAGGTATCTCAACACAAATTTGGAGGGTAACCATTACTGGTGTCAAATATTGAGTTGAATTGAAAGTAAACTATGAACTGATGTTTCTCCATCACTCCCTAACATACTCAGAAGAAAACGTATGAAGAAATTTGTGGGTTAACGCGACTGCGTCTTTTTCCTTCTTTGTATCAAAACATGAAGATGATTTTAGCATGCTGCTGTAGGTGAGGAGCATGTGTCAACAAGCAAAGCTCGCTCAGTTCACCACAGACACAATTTCCTCTTGATATGTCATCTCTGGTCAATACTACAAGTTGTCTTATGACTACTTTTTAAGAAAAGAGAAGTGGTTTTCACTGAAAGAGGGATGCTTTCTGTTGGTGTTAGCACTCAACCTTATTTGTGAGCCTGACAGAAGCAAAACCAAACTAAAACGCTCACGTACAAAACAAGAATCCCCGCCTACAGGTTACATGCAACTACAAAGGAGTTTTCATCCTTTCTCGTAACAGCAGCGACCTGCCTGCTGTGAATCTCACCCAGCCAATTAGGTTGGTGAAATACTGCATCAGGTAGCGTAAAATGTCGAGTAACTCTACTAACTCAAACTTATGGAAGCGGCCAGACTATCACAGCAACCATGTGGGACTGGGAAACCAAACGCAATTCAATGGGTCGGTATTTCTGTCTTTACATGGTCCTTCCTGGATGCAATCTAAAAAAACAGCAGCAAAAAAGCCATCACGGGTGACCGGAGCTCAGTGTTCAGCTGGATTCACCGACTCTGCATCCCATGCACACACACCTTTGAAGCGGTGGTTTCTTCTGATCATAAAACTTTGCCAATTCCACCTGGACTCTGAGGCAAACACTTCAATTCTGATAAATTTTGGTGATTGGGATGATTTTCAAAAGAAACAACAATAAAGCTCAAGTCTTAGAAAGAACCAATTCCTTCTGCAAGCTGCAGCATTAGAATCGAAATACCTAACAGATTTAGAGAGACCAGAAGTGGTCAGTGACCTTCGTAACGGGGAGGTAAACAGGAATTGGATGGCGCGACTACACCCGACACCCTGTTCCAGTCTTTTAACCAAATGGGGCTACTTCATTTCTAAACTTTCCAAACGGTTTCTTCTCAGCAAATCCTCAGCTCTCTTACTGCTTCAGGGCAGAGCCTTTGGTATTCCTCCTTCTGCAAGCTATGGGTTTCTGGTTTGGTTTTGTTGCTTATCACTTCTCTAACTCCTGAATTTCCTCTGGGGCAAAAGAAAACCCTGTTTTACCCCTTCCATTTCTGTTTCATTCTCCTCCTGCTCTGGTCAC
Organism: Nipponia nippon; assembly: GCF_047370975.1. Classification (NCBI taxonomy): domain Eukaryota; kingdom Metazoa; phylum Chordata; class Aves; order Pelecaniformes; family Threskiornithidae; genus Nipponia; species Nipponia nippon. Next base: position 119,926,016 of record NW_028262336.1, on the reverse strand, counting down.
AAGCTTTATTATCAAACTCTAGAAAAACTACTATGCAAAATAAAGTTTTACATTTGCCCTGTGGGGTAACCAGACAACCAGGGCACTTCAGGCTGTAGTATTTTCATATTGTTCTCCGTCTCCACTGTTAATGTACATCAGTGGGTTTTGTATCCAGCTTACTCGCAAGACCCAAGAAGTGACGGACACTAAAAGCCTTTGGGACATTCTGTGTACCATAGTAACAAACAGGAGTTGCCATGAAACCAATCTCTCTAACAATAAATGCGTGCCTTGCTCTACGCAGCACCACTTGCTACCCAGACATTAAAAACATCAGGATGTTTTTTTAAGTCTCTTTTGAATGAATATTTCATTTTGAAGCAAAATTATACCAAGTTAATTACATACACTAGCTAACATCTGATGGCTTAGAACAGAAAGCCTTCCCGCAAATGTCAGCACCACTTGAATTGCAAGCTGATGCTCTCCAGTTTGGGAATCTGGCATCAATCTCCAAATACGTTTCCAGTAGACTGGGTTACTTGGCTTTGCAACTGGCAGAGGTGGACTTGCACAGAAACTGGCCCATGGTTTTCAGAGATATGAGCCTTAGGGTTCATCTCAACTGAACCATAAAATGGAAGCAGTGAATCTCTGCAAGTCGCTGCCAGGCCCCTGCTGCCGCTAGGAGCCCGGACGCGGCTGCCAGCATTAGGCAGTTGCTGCAAGAGACAGCACTCCCCCACAGGACAGGTCCGGGGTGTTGTACGTGCTGCTGTGTTCACGCTGGTACGAAACAGCACTTAAAAACCAGCGCGCAGCTGCGTAAGATGAAATTCTATGGCCCATGTTGTGCAAGCGGAGTAAGAGAGCCACAGCTATCCCCGTCTGCTGCCAAGCCTCTTACCGGCCGCCCAAGGGCTTCCCTGGAAGGCCGGTGACTACTGACAATTACAGAAAGGAAGAAACAGATACAGAAAGCAGAGCAAGTCAGGGCCAGGATTACAACGTTAGGCTCTCGTTCCCCGTGGCGTGCATGGCCCATGAGAACAAATTGTCTCACGTTATTGAGCTACCCCCTCCTTCAACCAGTAGTCACCCTGCTTGCACACTGTGAAGGCAAAACTCAAGCAAAGAGAGGAAGGAAATAATACAGCATTGGGATGGGTGTAATTAACAGTCTAGTTAGCACTGCCCATTTAAAATGCCTCAGAGCAAAGAGCTATCAGAAGGGCAATGAGAAAGTGATGTCCCCCAGGTACTTCAGTCTTGTGGGAACTGGAACCTTGGTGATCAGCTAACCTCCCACTGCAGAACTGGAAACTCACCTTTTCTCCTCTAACAGAAACTGAGAGTCTCCTTTCCATTCCTAGTCTTCTCTGAACAGGAGAGGGCTCGCTGCCGCAGACTGTACTCATCCTCCTAAGGCTGCTTCCCATTTCTAGTAACTGCTCAACCTGGCCCAAGTATCTGCCAAGGCTGGGAACAAGCACCAAACTAGTTCAACTCCTGCTTTTACTGGAAAGTGAGCGACCCCCTCAACTGGGACGTTTATAGGAACAGCATAGAAGGGATTAACAGACTCTCACAAAAGTGGAATATCCATAGTCCGCAATAGTGTGACAGCAGTCTGGCACTAGCCAGAGACTGTAACTTCACCTTCTGTTTATGAATTGCACAGTTTAAAATTTGATAATAAAATTGCATGGGGTGATGAGATAAAGTTCACTATAGCAAAGCTTCCCCCAAAAGCAGGAATCTGCTGGCTAGAAAGAAACCGTCTCGATTGCCAAGTCAAGAAAATGAGTGTTGGCTTGGTGTAGTTGTTTGAAACATCTATTTCAGAGAGACTACCTCTTCTCTCTGACATTGCAGTGCTCCAACCTGACACTGAAAAGCTAAGGTTTCAAGCAGAACAAAACATTAAGTAGTTCAAGCTTTTGCAAAGACATCACTCTTCAACATAATAAAAATTCACAAATCTAGTACCCTGGCTTGACGTCTAGAGCAATTACATTCCTCCTCCTTGCCCATCATCCAAATTGCTTTTTATATCTAAAAGTGCTCTTCATTCTGTCTTCTGGGTTAAGTTACTCTGAACTGTTTTGCAGAGCCAACCTCAAAACCTACGAGCATACATCGGCGGACTTGCTGAAGGCACTCATACCAACGCTGAAGCGTTTGCCAGCATCTTAAAGCAAGTCAGCTACAGTTAAGCAGGGGTAATTTTGTACCAGAAGGCTGTAGTGAAACTTGTGCGGACTGGTATCCTTCAAAATATATCAACAATCTTCCAACCAGAATTTATGGCAATCGGCTGTCTCCCTTTTTTTGTAAAATTAACCCTGACCATTACTAAGCAGCAATTAAAAGCCCCTCACACTACACACGGCTGTTCCTGCGAGCTAGGAACGGCAGCCCTGACTCTGGCTACACCAGCGCTTGCCGAGTATTGCAGTTCTGCATCTCCTTCTACATGCAACACGTGCACAAAAGATTTTGTTTATCTGCATTTAGGGTAATCGCACGTCTAGACGTCTAAAGAACTTATTATCACCAACCTTACAGCATGAATGTATTAGCCATTTTAAGCTGAATAATTTTTCTCCAAATCCAAAATTACAAGTGTTTGCAAGCCAATTTGGATTAACCTGGTCTAACCTGCTACTGATACTGTAACACTTGTGGAACAGCAAAACATCTTGAAATTCAAACAATCTGACAAGAATTAATTTTTATCATTTGAATTTTCCCCTAGGGCCATGGATGTTACTCACACATTAAAAAAAAAAACAAAACAAAACCAGACAACAAACCAGCAGACAATCAGGACACGCTGTATTCAAACTGCCTGCCAGCAGTGGGGAAAAAGGACACAAGACACGTAAGCAGACAATACTCTTCAGATTCTTTTAGCATTAAAAAGCCCCAAAACCAGCAGTTCCCAACAACCAGGACACACCAGCATCCGAGTCAAGAAGAACTAAACCCAACAATCTTATCAGCTTGTTACTTCTGCTACGGGGCTGCTTACTTCAGGGTACTGCAGCCGGTGCTGCTGCACAGCGGCTGGGAGAAGAGTCGAGTCGAAGAGATGGAAAGAGGAGAAGGTGAGGACCCAAGGGGCAAGGGGAAGCCTGGGTAGCAGGGAACCAGCGCTAACTAAGCAGTTACAACAGGAGCACTCCCCAGCCTCCTGATGAAGAGCCAGCCTTCCCACCAGCGAACGAGGGTCGCTCCCTGCAGCGCTGCCGAAGCCCCAGGCCGCTCCGCTTGCACAGTCCCAGCAGGACGGACACAGCGGCTCTGGGCAGCCAGGAGCGGCTGTGCAGCGTCTTCTGCACGTGAGGCTTTGATCCTCCCTTACCTCATGCAACTTCCACTTCACTGCGGCCGAGCTGGTGGCCACCGCAAGGAGATGGCAGCTCCTGACAGAAGAGAAGGAAACTCATGGGCTGCCCCAGCCAGCACCAGGAGCCTGGGACCAACAAGTTGGCTGAAGTAATATCATTCTTGCTTCTACCCTGAATTACAGTGGCATCTAAACAGCAGATAACACATTACTTCCTACCTCTGAAACCATGCAAATGTTTTGGGGTTTTTTTCTTAATAAATGATTGAACTGCGTGTAACACTGTTACACAAACCCTGGGTACGATTAATAAAGGACAAGACTTGTTTTAGACTAGCCCATGGAACGCAGATTTATTTTTTTTATCATTACTCCATACGTGATTTTACCTCGAGGTGAAATACCACATTTTGGACAGGGAATTTTATTTCCAGCAGCTCAAATTTCTGGCCATTGCCAGAGTAGCATCAGCAAGGTCACCATTTTCTAAGGTGATATAGCCAGCTTAGAAACACAGCTAAATGGGAATTTTAAGAAGTATTTCAGTAGGAGCTTGGGACAGATTTACAAACAGGAATATTAGTGCACTGAGTTCTAGATGGGGTCTCCAGAGACCTCAGTTCTACATGCAGCCTTTCCATGCACACAGGTCCAACTTCATCACTTGTTTTTAACTTGTGTTTCAGTTTTGGCAGGTGTAAGAGAGAAAAATAACAATCCTCATATCTTTTATGAAGAACGCCTTCACCCCTTCAGATGGCTGCTACCTGGGTAGGATTTACACGAGCACTTCGACCGGTTCGTGCCCAACTCCGATGCTGAGACAGAAGCTAAATCTGCTCCTGCGTTTGTGTCAGACACATTAGGCACCTAATGCCTTGCAAACCTGGCTCAGAGGAGGAGGTGGCTTTTAAAAAAACAAACAAACAAAAAAAGCTTGATTGTAACAGTTTTTATGCAACTGCAGTAGTGATTGTCCAGCACTATTTCCATCGCATTCAAGCACAATTATTACACTCCATTTTAAACACTAAATGTAAAATTATAGTTAAAAAATCTTCATTATTTGACAGGCTCTAAAGGAGCAAAATGTTCTGTGTAATCACTTGTGTGGGTGACAAGGATGGATAGAGCAGAGATTTGCCAATTTGAGTAAGAGAGCTGAACTCTAAAGAGCAAGCCTGCCCGGAGGATTAACAAAACACTTTAATCCCAGTCACAGCCACCCTCTCCTAAACCTCCCCAGCCAACCCACTTTCAACAACACAAAAGCAGCCCCATGATGAAGTGAATATTCCAGTTGCAGGACAGTTCCTTTTCGTATCGAAACACAGCTCTGTGCGACCACTACCAAGGGAAAATGATTATTGCCTGCTTAAAAAATAAACTTTCCATTTGTACAAGCCACCCCCCTAACAAAACGAGAGCAACCTAAGCGAGCAAGGACTCTGCAGGAACAGCCACACAAATAACTTTGGCTTCCGCACTGTCAAACGCTCTGGGTCACCCAGCTCGTTACTTTTAAACAGAAGTTGCACAGCAGAATTGACGCATAGCCGAAGATAATGCTTGCAATGCTAAATTTGAGATGTTCATGTTTCGGTGACACTGTCTGTCATGATTTCAGAGTGGGCTACAAATGAAGAAAAGCATTAAGAGAAAATCTTTTGCTCTGTGAAAAATGAATTTTCACGTTACAGCATGAGGCCAATTCTTAATATCATAAAACTTTACCTCAGTCTATTTGACTGTAGCAAGGAATTATGATTAGCAAATCAAAACAACCCTGTTTTCAAGGGTAAAAGCTTTTAATTACATGCGTAACAATATGGAACTATTAAGATGCTGTTTGAAGACAGTTTAACATTATTTTTTAGTGAGGGATGGTGGGTTTATTTTCCAAATTACAGACCTAAATCTGAATTGACCGATCATTACTGCAACATCACATTTACTGTAAACGTAGCTTTGAGAGTCTCCAAAATACTCACACACCATTTGGAAAATGAAAGCCAGCACTGAATGCTGCCAGAAAGTCAGAGAGAGCAAGGCCGCCAAAGCAAAAAGCTATTTCAATACGATTTTCACAATTCTGAGGACCTTGATATAGCGAGTAATCTGCATTAGAAACAAAAAGCCACGGATCTCTGCATCTGGGAAGGCACTGTTAAACAGAGACGAGGTGACGGTATTTTTGGCGCATACGGCGTTGCAGTGCAATCCGATCTGCCCTGAATGCAGCAAAGAAACGGAATAGAATTTAAAAATTAAAAAAAAAAACAAAAAAAAAGGCAAGTCCTTTTGCTCCACGAACAGGTGGATAAATAACCTGTATTCTTCTTTGTACATAACGAACCAGCATCAGGACAACTTCTGCAACAGGCAGTCCAATGAAGAAATACCACTAATGTTTACTGAAAGTACACAAAAAACAAACATGTAATTTCTGTCACTGCATGAATTCAGCTCCTAGGGGAGCCTGGAAGAGAAGAGCTTGCCATTCGCCATCCATACAGCTGCAGATGATCTTGTGCGTAAATGCAGTAAACCACAACACCTAGCATATGACTTCATAGTATGTGTTTGCTCAGCTGTTTTCTTAAAAAGTAATTTTCTCAGCTCTTCCTGACACGATTCCTTTGGATACAAAACATTTATCTTTCCAGTGTACTTACGGAAATTCAGTCAGTTTCTAAATAGCTATGCTAAATAAATAAATAAAAATAAATGAGTCACTGGTGTCCAAGCTCCTCAAAATTAATGTGCTGCTCTCCCAGACCAACCCCAAGCATTTGGCATCTGCAAGAAGGTGCAGAATAGGAATCCGGTGTGAAAACAGCATTTCTGTTTTCCAGTCCAGCTGCGTCAGGGTCACAAGCGCACCGAGCCCTGGACTGCGGCTGCTAACTCACACCACAAGCTGAACTGTCACCAGAGGGTAGCAGCGCTCATCCTCTGAGCTGGTGATGACCTAGATGGGAAACACTTTTCCTACGATCCAGAGTGCCGTCTGGTTGTTACTTCTCCCATTCAAACTACCGGGTTCCCAGCACAGTCACTCCGTCAGACAGCATCACCGTAAACAGGTTTGAAACAGATCCCCGAGACACACGCCCGGCAGAACGCCAGCAGGTCCGATGCCTGATGTTACGGTTTGTAATGCAAACAGAAGAGTTGAGGGACTGACACTGCTTTTCATTATAATTCTGCTGTCATTAAACGTTTGGCACTGAAAATTGAGTCCAGGCTAAAACCTGGCAGGCAAAAAATCCATGCCCACAGCAAGAACGGGTTGTTAAATCTAAACCCACAAAAAACGCAGAGGCAAGGGATGAGCCTGGGGCAGCAGGGGGGTGCGTGTACGTGCTTTTGTGTGCCCCAGAGAGGGGAAGGATGGAGAGTGACCGACAGAAGAGAAAAGCTGAAAGAACAGCTCCCAAGACACCACAGCAACATCTAGAAACAACATCTGCACTTCCTGACCACAAGACAATCTGTGCATGCTGTACTCAAACTACTTGTGAAACAGTGTGTTTCTTCAGAGGCCACAAAGGGAAATCTCCCTCTTCTGGCTCAAGACACAGAACTACCTACAATAGGAGAAACGATGGGTGTGTACCTGGACTGCTGAACCCCTCCTGAGACAGCCCTGCAGGGGAAAACGGACAGCACTTCACCGACAGCGGCGCTTCGCATTTTATTTTATGAAGTAACTTGGAGGTACTTGCAGATTTAAAGCAAGCTGGACGCAGTGCCAGCGCACACTGAACGAGGGGTTCAGATCTCCAACTCACCCCCTTCAGGGCTTCTCTAAAGTTCTGGTTTTTCAAGCTTTTCTTGGCACGGATGGTCTTCCAGTAGGAGGCCGAGGAAAGACTGCTGGCACTGTGCCTGCCTCTCCGTGCTCGTACACGCGCCAGGGGAGGACTGCATGACACTGGAGAGTAACTAGATCACACAGAAATCAACCCAAATACAATCACAGAAGTGGGTGCTGGTGTTACTCCCTTACTTACTTGTTTTCCATGGGGGCAGGTGTTTTAGAGCTTGTGCAATGCTGCAGTTTAGCAGATTTCATTCCCACCTCTGTTGCCTCTACACGCTCTCTGATCCGGGTAATCAAGTTATCAATGAATAAAATAAAAACCTCCACCTTACATTGGAACAGCACCACAGGTTTAGGCTAGAGCTCTTCCTCCGGCAGCCAGAAATCTGTGCCTTTCCCAAATTCCTTTCAAATTACAGAAATGTTCTCAACATCAGCGTGACAACAATGCAATCAGGACACCTTTGGGGGGGGCGGGGGGGGAATGGAAGATAAGAACTGAGACTTGCGACACAGGATGGGTGGGGAGAGTTTTTTATTCCTACCGCTGGTCTCATTAAAATCTCATTCTGTTTACCTCCCAGCTTAAACCTGAAGTCTTATTACATTTCACTAAACAATCCCACATTATAATAAAGCAGCAGGCTTTCCTGCCATGATTGATAGACTCGGTTTGCAATTATTTAAGGAGAAGGCACATAATTACATACAGCTGGATTAGGCTGATCAAATCCCTGTTAGTGTCTGTCAATATACACATAATAAGACAGTGTGACAATAATGTAAACTAATTTAATTGCAGAAAGTTTAATTAAGACTTAATAAAATTACAGGGACAGAGGGCAAAAAAGTTTTGCACAGTCTAACCGAAGGGAGTTGCCCAGCAAAGCCACCCTCTAAACACAAGCCTGGTTTTGCCTCATCAGTTCTGCAACACTGGTTCTTGCCCCACCTATTTCTGTACTCCTGTTTACAGTCCTACTGCCACGACTTTCCACCAGCTCAAAAACTCAGAAGCAAAAGCACACGCCATGGAGCCATGTGTGTAACGAAGTCCATTACAAGCACGCCCAGGCAGTCGGAGAAGGATGTCTCAGAAGTTCCTCTACAACGTTCAGCGAACAGCTATCGATCAGTACCATAGTTCAACCACTGCAAAGTACAAGTGACCTTCTTTTAAAGCACTTATCAAGACTAAAACAGTACATCTCCCTACGTAACAGTGCTCATATTCTCCCTTCTCATTTATTCCTGTACAGCCTTCCTTTCCACTCAGGTTATTTTTAAAGCAATCCGCTATATTCACAGTGCTCTCAGAGAGTCACCAACGATACACAACCGTGGATTAATCCTAATAAGCTTAGCGCAAGATACCAGCTTCATTCCCTGCTGAACAGATCCAAACTTTTCCAAGGGTAGTCACGCTAGTGTTACTAAGTCATCCTTTTTGTGCAACTCATAAGCATACAGATGCAACTGAATTCCTAATCACGGGTAACTTATATTAAATGGTTGGTATAGCACACAAGCCACTTTAGCTTGCGTAAGCCCACGTGTGCAGTGCCAGGGCGATCCGGGCGTGGATGCCAGAAGTCCTGTTGCCCGCACGCGTTCCCTTTCCCCCTTCGCTCTGCGATGACGACTCTACCTGTTCTGCGTGTGCACGTGTGTTGTCACCATTTCTAACCTAGAAGCCTTCGCTCCTTGTACGCCAGGCGTTTTCCGGGAGAGCAACTGAGACAAGAGGGGTGCAGGAGCAGACCTCCTCTCCACCAGCCCGCCAGCAAGCCTGCTTGTGTTTTGCTACATTAAAAAGTAGGATCTCGGATCTCACGCAGGGCAATTCACTGCTCCCCAAAGCACCGATTTTCCCAAGCTACGATTTCCTAGTATGTTCCCTGCCAAATTAAATCAATTTGTGTATCTTATTGAAGAAAAAAACATTGCAGATTTTGATTCATTTTTAATAGTCTCTCTGCCAACTGAGCCTGCTGCTCTGATCTGGTTTACTGGACGATTTGTTAGTTGCTCTGCTCAGCCACCTCTCTGCGGAGGCCCTGCAGTGTTTCAAGAATTTTAGAAAATGCCTAATGACATACAGGATCCTCACTGAAGCCTTATCCAAAAAGGCAGCAAAAATCCTGATTGAGCCCATTTCCCAAACATGAACGTTTCCCAACGAATTACTTTTTGTCAGCTGGGGGAAGGGGAAAAGGAAAACAAGGAAAAACTTGAGAAACCTGAGCACTAGAAAGGATTACAGTGCAATCTGCTGGAAAATATATTAAAATTCAATACTGTGTTAAAACTGTCCAAAAAAATTAAGCCCTCCCCTATTCAATCACATCTCTCCAAAGCTCTCGGCCAGTCTCTCCATGCTAGGGACAAATTGCTGTCAGATAACCTTTTTTGAACAAGTCTATCACTTATCTTGGTTTATGTTCCGTTTCCTTTGGCAGCACAGCTATTTAAGTCACCTTTCTAAGCCAGAGCCTTTGGTAATTTTTCTTTTCTGTTCCACTGCAATTCTTCAAAGCATCATAAAGGCAAATTTAATAAGCACCTCAATTTGTATTGCTTTCTATTTATAATACTGCAAGCACCTGCTGCTGCTGAGATCTAAGCAGGTATCGTTCTGACTTTGTATAGATTAATTCAGATTAATCTTAATAGTTTCATATTTTAGAGCAATTTCAAGAAACATTGCTCCAAGCTGTTGGGTGGGTTGTTTGCTTTTTTTGGTCTTTGGGTTGGTTTTTTTTTTTTTTGTCCTTAGGGGTTTTTTGTTGCTTTTGTGGTGCAGTCAGTTCTCCCCCCCACCTCCCATTTTTATTAAGATGCTGCTGACCGGCTCTTAAAAATACGATTCATTTTGCTTCATTGTTCACATCAGCCAAATTTGATAGTATGTCTTCTGGCATATTCAGCAGATCCCTCTTGTCAATGCAACAGCAGGCACTCAACAATCAAACCACTTCACATTGTACCCTGAACCCATAACAATGGAAGTCAAGTCAGCGTTGGGGCCCACAGACGGTTTGGGAACTGTGGGTGTGCAGGGAATGGGTGTTTAAAGGCGCCTGCCCGTGATCCAGTAGACGCAGGGTTTGGATCACGTATTATTCGACCTTCTCTCAAACCAGGGATATATTAGTTTTTAATCTTATCTAAGTGCCTGTGAACAGCAAGTGACAGCTAAGGCTGCACAGTACAGAAGTTAAGTCCTACGTCTGACCTTTTAGAAGGGCTGAGGAATCATGTCCTTAGGCATCTCTTCGGAGTCTGTCTTCCACAGCTTATGGACAGAATATTAATGGCTGCACCCTGGGCTGTGGACATCCTGGTGTCTGCAACATCAACACCAACTGCTCTTGCTGTTACTTCATTTAACAAGACCACAGGTAGGAAGTTTAATGCAGTGGGGGGCAAGAAAGAAAAAAAAAAACCAAACTGTGATGCAGCACAAGTAGGTGAGTGAGATAACGAAGGCCAGAGAGAAAGAGCAGAAAAGCCCCCTTAGTGCGCAAGAGAGAAAGCGAAACAAAAGGAAAGAAACCAGTGCATGGAAGAAAAGCCGCATGGAAGTGAAATAAAGACTAAAAGAAGCAGATGGAAGAGTCAATCCATCTGAGAAGACTGACATTAATTATCGTTCTTATCTCTGCACTGTGTTTATTTACTCTTAGTGGCTGACAAGCAAGGTTTGTACTTCTCATCTATCTCCTACCTATGTATTTAGGTGTGATATAGCACACTCCTCCACAACCTGCCAGGAGATCGCACAGAAGACTTCACGGGACATTCTGAGGACAATTTCTTCTCAAGAGTGACTCTCGGTGCCTCAAACTCCTACTCCAGAGGGATGCTGTGCTATTTGCCTCTCTGCAACATTTAATATGGGCCTTAAAGGGGTGGGATTTTAAGTGCTTCCATTAAAAAAAAAAACAAAACACCAACGAAAAAAACCCAAACAACAAACATCTTTCTCAACAAAAGAAAGTCTTGTTGCTGTTTTTATTCAGCCCAGTCTTGCCAAGATTCCTGTTAACTTCAAGAGAAAAGCACACTCGTAAATGCATAAGACCAAGTTTTCAAAATTGTTTTTAACTGCATTTGTTGAAAAATTAAGCAAATTAAAAGGCTCAGAGACACAGAAAAACATCATTGTAAGGTACTCAGGATTATGCCCTCCTCTTACTTATCTATCAACAACAAAAGCTCGATACAGCCATTCTTTTGGGAATCCATAGATTTTTAACTTTCTATTAACATGAGAGAGGTGATACAGATTTCCTCAGAAAATAAACGAGCCACGGGGACCTCGCATGTCATTTAAAAAGAGATGCCGCCATATATCTTTTCAGCCTCTGGCTCCAGCTTCCAAATTAGTGTCCCAAGACATCTGTAACCTTCATGCATTCTCATCCTCTTCCACAATTACTTCTTATCACGTGGGGAGGTTTTGAACTTTTGCAACAGCTATATTGAGTAAATCAGCTGTAAACAGACATGCTACAGATACTCCAAGCCGACAGCTAATCGCGATTTTTAGTTTTTCAAGCAAATAGGACAGCCTAAAATGGCAAACATTGCTCTATCTACCCATCCATAAATTAGGAGTGACAATAGCAGATTATTACTCATTCACTCAGAGCATTTGTTTGGCCCTGAGAGAACTGGCTTTATTCCAAGAGCTGGCAAACATTGGTTAATATACATGTAAATGTTTTATTTCTCTCAGAGTAGGCAATTTCACAAAATGAAATACCAAATTAAAGACGACCCTGGTTTTTCTGCTGAAGCCAGTCTCAGATGCAGTGCTGCTGAAAGCCTTTGCAAGCTTTTTCACACCGAGTCAACAGGGAAAAAGCCACCTTTTCTTTTGAGAGTAAGACAATTTCACTGTGGAAACATGAAAGCTTTTATATAAATATTAATCATCGAAGTTGTCCTGGAGTTAAGTGGATGGAGACAGGCTTATATAAGGTTGCAGTACTGACTTGGTGATAGTGAGATGTACTGAAACGGGTTTGCAACCACTGCTCCAAGCAGGCTGTTCCTCAATACAAGAGCTGTGGTGCCAGAACCGCAGCGACCCCAATGTTTAATCTGAGGATACTATAAAATAGCACTTCACTCCTGAGAGTGAAGAAGGGGCATTTTGTCCTTTGAATTTCTAGTGCAAGCATAAAGGAAAAGGAAAATGTTGTTATCCTCACAAACTGCCAATAATTTGAACTGGGAGAAAGAGAGGAGACTAAGAAAAGGGATGGTCATTCAACACAGAGAGGCAAATAAACCAAATATCTGGACAGAAAACGAGGCGGTGGTTTAGCAGAGCCTCTTACTAACCAGTCCAGAACCTGAATATTCTAAATAAAGCCAAGTGTAATGCACCCATACTCTTGAGCATAGGCTCTCCAAAACCCAAGAGAATCAACGAGCACATTCTGTGCATTTGGAGGCGAGGACAGGACATAGCACCTCCAGGAGAACTCCGAGAACCATCTTTTTCCTACAAAGATATAGAGATATCAGAATATATCTAGTTCTACTTACTTCTCCTATCATACAGGCCATCAATGATTGCTTACCCCTCTGTCCAACAGAGAAGTGAGGTTTTTTTCATTAATTAACCAAGCCTTGAAACTAGAACTACAACCACAAAGCAGATTTTTGAGAAGGGGAAGGGAGAAGCATAGCCTTTCATCTACTGTACTGTACCATAGGTATCATCTCATTTTCCTTGAGAGCATGCTAAAATTTCAATCAACTGGGGATGGTAGCAACAGGTCGAAATAGTTCATAAACCTCTAGACAGAAATGACACAATATTAATATATTTCAGAATAGCAAGTTTAGAATGAAATACCAAATAAGGTAGAAAGCATGGCTAAGATCACAGTAACTTGACGAAACCCAAGAGCAAAAAGTGTACAGCACTTAAAAAAACCCAACCATCAGGACAGCTACAGTCAAAATTCACTTCCATCAAGTGAAAGGAAAGATGGAAGATGAACAAACACTGATGGGAATCAACAACTACCAACAGAAGACACCTTCAAAAGATACAGGACTATGTACATGTGGCAAGAGCTGATGAGAAGTTCAGGTCCCACCTGGCAACTTGTGTCAGTTGCTACTACAGTGCTCCACAGGTTTCAGCCAGGTCTCTCCATGGACACGAGCATCTATGGATATGGAATGGACAGCAGATCTGTATTTTATGGAGATAAATACATCAAAGACTGCTGGCATTAGAATTGCTCTTCCTCACATACTCCATTTTAACAGGAAAACAATTTAGACTTTACAGGCTATTACATTAACTAAAGCTACTTTTGAAATATTTTTCATATTATGTACTTCCCAGAATTATATGGATTTTTTTTAACCTGCAGAAAATTACAAAGATGATTACCGCTAGAGCAGGCACACTGTCTAGTACTTGACAATACTCTGCTTTGAACTTTGAACCTAATGCTGCACTTTTCAGTGCTGCTTTCACACAAAGCATACTCTCCCTCCTCTTGTATGCTACTGCTTACATGACACTTTTAGATCTCACAAGGAAATCTGCTGAATGGAAGGGCGACACAACAGAACAAGATAGCACCAGGTTCAGCACTGAAGAGGATTTAAAAATTTATTACAGGGTATCACTTCGACGCTCAATGTTATACGTGGCTGAAATGAATGCACGTGCCTGGCAGAACTGCAAGAGAAGACGCCTCTGTAAAAGGCGACAGCACTATTACCAGATAAGCTACCAGTTAGACATCACTGATTACCACACTGGACAGAGATTTTAACTCATCTAGAGAGCAAACAGCTAATCGGATTTCTTAATGGGCTTCTCTCAGTTTCACTGGGGCTGATGCATACTGCATATAGGATTTGGAAAGAGATTTTTTTTTTCCCCAAATAGCACATACCACTCTCCTACAGCTTTCTGTTATCATCTTGGCTTATGCTTATATAAAGTACCAGATGGAAAGCCAGAAGTTACATGAACAGTCACAAAGAGGTTAATCATTAAATTCAAGCTATGCCAGGGCAGCAACAAAGCTGACCTCCTGAATAAATTGAGCTTGGATAGAGGTAGCATTGATTTTCCTAAAGAGGTTTCATTACTTAACTCTAGATTTGTGACTTCTTTTGAGAGTATGAAGTTAAGAGTTAACCCAAATTTACTATTTCTTTTCTACCCAAACAGAAACCAACCCATTTAAAATGCAGAGAATATGATAGGCCTCCCTCCCTTTCCTTGTTCTCTCCCCTCTGAGAGAAACTGAACTTCACAGGACTTCAAACCTCAGGGAAAAAAAACAAAACAAAACAAAAACAAACAACAAAACAAAAAACCTTAAAAAAAAGAGCTTTATTATTTATTTATTTATTATTATTATATTTATTATTTTATTTATCTTTATTCTACAAGCTTTTCTTCCAGCACTGAAAATTCAATGCATATTTTCTCCCAACTACTTTTATCTCCTTATTGTTCTTAATGCTTTCCTAGAAAGGAGTTTCTTTAGCACACAAGTGAAAAACTTTAATTTGATGAAGGGACAGGGACTGTTTGGAGCCCAGTCAGTGAAAAGACGAGGTAAGCATTTGGATACATGACCCCAAGTCTTTCTGCCATATTTTCTGCTTTCCAACTCTGATCTTCCCATCTTAATTTTTAAAAAGTTATTTACATCAGAATCAACGAGCTGACTATTACAAGCTATACCATTAAACAGAAGAGTTAGTCCTTTACCTCCTTCAAGTATGATAAGGATCATCTACAAAAGCAAAGTGCTCTGAGTTTCCAATTTCCCACAGGTACTCTAAAATATTTACCGAACCATAGCAATTGTGCCCCTGACAAATGGGGCGTCTTACAGAACTTGGGGCTTTCCTAACTTTCTGAAATTATTGTTTTGACTCACTCACATCTCTGCGAACATGAAACTTACTTAGATACGGTCTAAGGAAAAGCAAGGAACATTAGAGAGACTAAGTTAATCAGAAAAAAAAAAAAAGAAAAATAGAAAAACCCAAACAAACAACTACATATCTTTTATAAGAAAAGGGATATAATTTCTTACTCTCCTGTTTTGAAAGCCTTGCCTCTTTCACAGTTAAACAAAGTTTCCCCAAAGAAGCCATCACTGATTGCATCCATTTGGAATTTTTATGTAAACGAGTGTTGGAATATGAAATGGAAAGCCAAAAAAGGGTATTAAATCACAGGATATATACATCCCAGAACCTTGTATGTATCTCTTCAGAGAGCAGGAACAAAAAAAAAAAATTGGACATGAAAAAGAAATAAAAGTAGACAAGAACGAGGACCCTGAAAGGCTTTTTGCTTAAGGTCCCTAATGTCTTAAGAATTTATTAAAAGATGATGTTAGAGCACCTAAATTTCAGAGAATTACTTCAGAGATGGCTCCTGTTGCAGCAGTTTCTGCTGGAATATTTTACTCTGGCTGTCAGCCAAATCTTTGCTATGCTGATGCCAAATAAATGATACCCAATTTCAACGACAGATGCTGTTGTGTTGACACATAATTGATACGTTTATATTCAGGGCTCCCTGGAATTCTGTAACAGCAACACTTTATTCACAAGAAATAAAACTGACAGCAGAATTCAAAGGGACTTGCACATAGCTCATGCCACTACGCTGCTGGTATTGCGAGTCTGGAGGGAAGAGATCACTAACTATCCAGGGTGGTCAGCAACAGTGGAGACAACCAATTTTCCAGGGCAATGGAAAATATGGAGAGGTGGCCCCGCAGTAAAAGTTAACTGGCTCAGCCAGAAACCAGCTTGCTCAGAGAAACAGGAAACCTGAAAGTTTTCAACACAAGTCACATATCCCTTTCCTGCAGAGCTTGTAACTGCGTAGGAGATGGAAGTCATAGAAACGCCACAGCACTGAAGTAACAGATATGTCCATAATCTCCTTCTTTCTTTGACTTCCTTGGTTTCCTAGGCAGGAAACAGATTAGCAACCTTTAAAAATATATTTAGCAAAGGTATGTTCCAAAGAAAACATTATATACCCCCTCCTTGCACGTTCACTCTCCTGTAGATAACTTCAAATAAACTTTCATAAGTAGTATTTAATTTGAAAAGCAACTATATCCCTCCCCAAGCTTAACAAACCTTCAGCATCTACTGTAATTCTTACAGGGGAAAAAAAAAAAAAGCAGATGACATTGCAATATATGCCTACAACCTAAATTTTCTTTATTTTTAGTAACACAGCATCATATTGTTTTCACACAACGAATAAAAACAGAATGAAAATATTCAGACAAAAATTCATACCCACTCATTTCACAAAAAAAGAAAAAAAAACCAGCAACAACTGAAATTCAGCACAGAAGACAGCAGCAAATAAACGCCATATAGCAACGTTTTCAGTCATTTATCCAGATAGTATATGTTGTTCAACAAACATGCAACACGGAATATCCTGCCATGATGCCTCTTTTTAATTAAAGTTAAGCTTAAAAATACTTTTGAATTGCATTATAAGGGGATTATCAAATACATTTGAAGCTTACAGATGAAGAGGCATCACTACCTGGAAGTCTTTTCAACCCCTGGAAAACGTGTTTTGTTGACTGTTTCTTAAACTGTGTTTTAGAACACTGATCACAGCCCAGAAAGCTTCTGCAGTGTAATATGTTTCTGCTGCTTCTGGGCTCTTATCTGGCTCTCAAATACTGTCTGTGCTTCTCTGCTAGTACCACAGGAAAGATTTCTTCCTCCAGTCACCTCTTTCCTTACATTATACGAAAAAGGGACTGAAAATACCGATGTTAATTCTTCAGACTCTGCACACTGCAGCTCTTTCCTTTAATTCTTCCTCTCCTGTGCCTTGAAGGGTTGCTAAGGCCAAAACTGTCAGAAGACTTCTCTTCACACCGAATTTCTCCTTCAGGAGTGCCCAGCACAGAGCATAAAGGTAAAGTTATTCAGGGAAAAAATATCCATTTATCATGAAAGCTCATACCTCTCAAAATCCCAAAATTGTGATTTAGTCCAGCAACATGGGATATGTAAAATATCCAGGATTATATCCTTGGAAAGGCATGAAGTGGTTGAAAAGGTCAAGGAAGCGCATTAAGTAGAAAAGCTTTAGGGGCAAGTGGGTTCTTTCCACTGTCACAAGAGGCACTGGAAAACCAATCTTTGCCAAGAAAACACATGCAGATATTAAAAATTTAAGCACCAAGCGCATAGGTACCTTCTTCTGAAAACCCCCCAAAAACCCCAAAGCAAACCAACCAAAAAAAACCCAAAACAAAACCAAAAACCAACCAACGACACCCAAAAAAACAACCCCCCAAAAAACCCCACAGAAGTTTTGCAAAGTCACAAAGGAGAGCCGAGACTAACCTCCCACTGGCACCTGGGCATCTCAGGAGCATGCACAGAGAATGAGGAAGGGAACATGAAAAAACAGCCAAGCCAGCTGTCAACAGCTTTGATTTACCAGCACCAGTCATGGGGCATGACGGGGCAGTACACCACAGGCAGACCCAATCTTTCTCACTTCTGTTCAGAGAAGATCAGATGCAAACCAGCTCCAGTTCAAAAGCTGCAGTGATTGGTTAGACTGGTGCTGTGCCTAAGCTAAAAAAGGCCAGTCTCTCAGCACTGCATTTTAAATTGAGCACAGCACTGAAATAACAAAGCTAGAAGGCTTACAGAGAAGATCCAACTCCTGTCTAATTATTTGAGAGTGTGGGCAGAGAAGCATAGGTCAGTCTGCAAGGCATTGCATAGCTACACCCTATCTGCGTTAGGAGGGGCATGATTAGTCCAGGAGGAGATCAACGTTAAGACATACAGACCAACTTGAATATTTCTCATTGTTACTGAATTTGCTCCAAAGATTTATTCCTATAGGTTTCTTTGGGTGTTTGGAACTCTCCTTGCTCCCCCTTAAGCACACACTAAATTTAATAACTTTCTTTTTTAAAAAAATCATCATGTTCAATAGTAATAACCCATCCTGTTATTAACAAAGGCAAGGATTTGAAAAGTCAAATGGATTTTCACTCCTACTTCTACTATTGGCTTCTGCATTTTGTTCTGTTTGGACACAGAACAGAAAGGTCTCACTTTCTCCTACTGGGGAAAGCAGTGCTATAGCTGGAAGACATGGAAAAAAACAATAAAATGACTGTATGCAAATATTTCCATTTCTCTTCCCCCATTTGCAATGTCATTTAAAAAAAAAAAAAGGCAAAAGCATGTTTGTTGGAGATTACTGTACAATGAGTTAACATGCTAAATAAATAATCAACAGAAAGAAGTAAGTCAGCTTCAACTTTTAGAAATGTAAAAGAAACAGTTCAGGCAATCATATTTCAGAGCAAATCTTACTTTTACAGACACGGTTTCCTATCCTGTTAAATATTTCTCTTACCACTGTGGGAAAGACTTAAACAATGGAGGGAAACTGGCTAAGGCTTGCTCTGCAGACTGAAATAATCTCCATTCGGCAGCCAGAACCAGCATCAAGACTTCTGAACAACGGTATCAAACCCAAACATTTGGGCAAGAAGTTGACACGCACCCCGTTCCTCCATGCTGAAGTCCTTCACCACAAGGAACTCCAAGTCTCCAAACCTTCAAACATACCTCATAGATCATAACAGTATAACTGCAATCCATTCCTTTAAACAGTTACCAATTCAGTAAACTTGAGTTTTTCTGATGCTATGCAGCATCGCCACCTAAACCCCTCAAGCCACTTAGGACAGATGCTTATCCTTCAGTTTCTGTCCTAAACTCTTGCTAGAGTTTAACTGTACGCTCTCCCATCCAAAGCAGGCTGCACCCTGATGGTGGGCGCAGTGGGTTGATGATGAGACCCAGCAAAGTAAGTGTACTGGTTTCTAAGCATCCCTAAGTTTGCAGAAACAACTACAGGTGAATTCCCTGAGCCTTTTTATGGCACAGCTGCAGGCTCAGAGCCATATTTTATACTGGCACCAGTAAGGCCTAATAAAAGGCTCTGACTCTTATTTGTATCATGACAGCCATGTACCTAAGCTATGTTCGAGGGTGCACTTTTATAACTAAAAGCTGTATCCTGCAGCTTCACCTGAACGATTCCTTATTTTTGTTATCCTTCTAGTTAGGTGTCAAAGTCAAGCACAAGATCTTTCATGACGCAACGATGCTATATAAAGTGTAAGATGCTATTGACATCTAGCTACCAGTAAGCAGCCATGCTAGGAACAAACATTTTAGAGGCAAAGCACTTCAGGGAGTTTTAATAACAGATTTATATAGCACACCTCCTCTCTAGACCTGATACTAAGCACTGCACCATGGTCAGAGAACTCCTTTCCAAATATACAAACAAAGCCAAGGTGTCAAACGAAAACAAACTGACATTGGGTGAAAAAGCAGTGAGACCAGTTTATAAACAGAAACCAGCCTGAGAAGGAGACAGATATGCACACTAAGGTTTGGTACGTCCAAATCATGATTATCCATACCTCTAGCATGATACAAAGCCCAAAATCAACATAGCCTGAACACAAGGTTTTTATATTTAGCAATTGAGAAGGCTCAAGGAGCCTCATTAAAGACCCTTGTCAAAGAGCCTATCGGAAGGCAGATAGTATTTCAAGCATTAAAGCCCCCCCAGCCACCTGCTCTGATTTAATTTTTTTCCAAGTTTACCATCAACAGCTCTTCAACTCTTTAACCATAGCATATCTTTACTCTTAATAATTTTTTTAGAGCTGCCTATGGCCAAAAATATATAAAAAAAACCCCTCACAGTTACACAAGTGCTTGTAAACAGAAGTACCAAGGCAATACAGAGTCCCAATCAAAATGGATTGGGTTGGTTACTGCCAGAGTCTAAGGGCTGCCCATATAAGTAAATATAAGGCCACATCATTCTGCACTCCCCCCCAACCCACGAGCATATTTCAGCCTGGAGAAGTCATTTGTGCCTGCAGCAGGGCAGGCCGCATTTCTGCTCTTCATGTGACAAAGACACAAACACATTGGTTTAGGCAGAAGCAGCTTTTGCCATGATGCTGCTCTTTATTTTCCACTCTTTTTGTGAAATACAGAGACAATTTCTGAGCAAAGCCTTTGGGGAAAGAGCTTTACTCAAAATCACTAGTCCTCTGTCTAGCACAATAAGAGGAGAGAATGCAAATTAGTTTCAATAAAAGCAGCTGGCAATCAATAAGGAAGGGCTGGTCTCCAAGAGTAAAACTGGTTCCTCTAAGGATAAAAGTTAAAAGAGGAAAAATATAAGATGAATAAAGGAAGAACAAAAGTAAACAACTTGGGGGGGGGGTGCACAGAAGGAGAAAAATCTAACGATGCACTAAAAAAAAAATCAGACAAACTGACAAAGAACAGCTGGGCGTAAAAAGGAAAGAAAAATACAGATAACTATAGTGTAAAGAAAAGGATCATTAGAAAAAGTCTAATGGAAAACATGCGCAATCCAAACAAGACAAAACAAAAATCATGAAAGGGAGCAGGTAAGAGGCTAGCTGGCACTAAGGCTTAAGGCACCAGTCATGAGTTCACGTTCTAGCCTGGTTTGCAGGCATTGGTAAGTCTGATAATGAGTTTCAGCATTCCTGCTACCACACATCTGGCCATTTCACAAAACCTTGTACACTCGTCTCCTCTGACCTTCTGCCATAATGCAGAAAGTCAATACCCACCTGAGCAGACCAAAACCCACCCACTCTGCACACAGTCAGACTCCTTTCCTAAGTCCCTTCACCTCAGGAAGTCCACAGGCACCTGGAAAGGACTGAGAAAAGCCCAGCATTATTGTTACCACCTGTTTAAAGAAAAAAAATAATTCCTCGAGATTGACACTTTCACTCAGTCTCCCTACTATTGTGTCTAATTTTTCTACACCAATTAGAGGGAGAATACATTATGGTCACAGAAGCAGCCTTCCCTTGCAGCTGTTACAGATAGTACTTGATATAAAAGGGAAAATACAAGTGTTTTGACACTGTTAGCAACCTCCGCTCAGGAGAAACCTAAAAATCAAGTGTCTCGCATACTGCAAATCATTTACCCTCTGTCATCCATCTACAAACCCAGCTCCAGTTTCTGGTTTTATCAACATCCTCCACCAAACGCTTGGTTAACATGGAGCCAAGGTCCCTATCTCGCATATGTCTTTAATATTGCATATTAGCAAACACGAAGACAAGCAGCTACTTTGCTCAGCAGCTTTTCAGCCCCAGAGAATCTCACCAGCAAACTATACAACGTAACTCCTTTCATCCCGAGAATGTAGCCCCCTGTTTAATAAAGTAGCTGCTTAAATAGTATACCTTAATTATCTGAGGTGGAAAGTGGTGATTCCTCCACTCACATGAAACCGCAGGGGAAAGTCCTACCAGTGCACACCCTTTATTTAGATTAAGTTTTGACCAGCATACTGATGGACTAGACAGAGAAGTCTCTGCCAAGTTGCTAGTACACTTAAAATTATGCTTATACTTTCAGTACTTTAATACATAATAATTCAACTAGGGCACACCCTGCACTTTGAGAAATTCTACAAGACTTCTAATTACAAAAGTGGCCAGAAACTTCTAGTCACGCTGACATCTAAAGGCACAGAGCTCACATTTTAAAGAGAGAAAGGAGTGGCTAACTTCTTTGCAACTAAAAATGGTGTACAAGAAATCAAATGAAGCAGGATGGAGAAGACAAAAAAAAAAAAGCCTGAAACTAAACCAGTGGTAGGGCAAAAGACAACAAAGAGAATATTATCACACATTCTCATCCCCTCAAGGTACACGTGTGCCTAAAGGGCTCACAAATGTCTGATCTCTGGCTGTTTGCCACAGTCAACATACAAAGCCTGCTTCCTCTATTGCTACAGCAATTATTTTAGGGTTTGTCTTAACAAGTAAAAATCTCTCTCTCTCTCAAAAAAAAAAAAGAAGTGGGGGGAGAAGGGCTGCACCGTTGCAGAGTTTTACATCGACAACCTCATGACCTGACACCACTGCTAAGACAATTACAGCATTTTAACAGCACATTTCCCTAAGGTAGCAAGCAGTTAAGACCTTTATATACTGAAAGAGATGCCCTTCCACATTAGCATGGCCTATTAGCCACAAACAGGATTAAGAGCTCAGCAAATCCTCACACAGCCCACATCTGTCAACATAACTCTTTCCCATAATGGGCAGAAAGGAAGGTAACTTCTCAGCTTTATTGAGCACTTACTGGAAAGCTTATACTGCAATAATTAAAAAAAAAAAAAGAAAAAACAAAACAAAAAGGGAGCAACACAGAACAGCACAATCATGGAGACCCCTCAGGATCTCTGACCCTGTGAAAAAAATGCCACCTGGTTACAGAACTTGTGGTCTTACAGAGCCGCCCTGCCATTGCTCTGGTGGCCTGTACAGCAATCCACTTTAAGGGATCTCCACAGAAGACAACAGCCAAGATCTCTTTGCAGGACATTTCTCCAAGCATGACAGAATTTCCATAATCAGTCAAAACACAGAGAAATCCAGACTGGCATGCAACACAAATTGCTATTGGACATCATGGACATCTACCCATAGATGCTTCTTGCAGTGCATGACAGAGAGACTAATACGGAGACAGAGATCATTTTATTCTGGAGCACCCGGACCAAAGTAGTTGAATCAAGAGATGCCAGATCCATTCTCAAAGGGCTCAGATGGCTTTAGGAGCAGCTGGGGCACAGCTGTAACAGTAAATGCAAAACCCAGCCCAATTCAGCAGAGAGAATTAGTGTTCAGTTCTATCAAACCCTGATACCACTGTAGAAGATCAATGCATTTCTCTCTGAGGGCAGTCCTCATGACAGCGGTGCTACCTGCTGAACCAGGGCAGGTCTCCTGTGACTCTTCATGGAGAAAATCTTTCAGCTCCTCTACACCACTGCTTCTTGGTAGTGCACACACCATTGGGATAAGCCTTGTGGGGCTTCAAAGTAACAGGCAAGGGAGAAAGACGATGGAGGAGGAAAATTTGTAACAAAAATGAACAAGGAAACTGCATTACATTACACATTAAGTGCCAGGGCCAAAAGATTTAGTGTATAGTCTATCTACCATCCCATAAGTCAGCTCATATCACCTCATCAGCATATATATCTTATCTACATGCAAAAGCATTTCACTGTCTATTTAATGCACGGAAAAACACAATTAGTTTAAAAAAAAAAATCGAGATTATTTTGCTAGCATACAGTAGCGACCAGTGAGGAAAGAGCCCACGCTCTCACTGTTACTATACACACCTCCAAACCAGCAGCAACAAACCAGTGGTCAGCTAGGGAGTGTGACCGAGGGTTGTCACCTCACACGGGGCAACTTCCACACAAGCCTCATGCCCCGGGGTAGCTCCAAAGCTCAGGTGGTGTTCCACAGACAGGAGCTGTGGGCATGCGGCCACTGCTAAACATTTTACGGTCCCTGCTAAGTATCTTAGGTCTCACACAAAGCAGTCCTATCGGTCTGTGAACACCAGTCACATCCCAAAAGGGTGCTAAGGATGCTAAGGACTCCCTAGAAGGAGGGCTTTCCAATGTCCACCTTGGCAGTGTCTGAAGATGTCTGGCTCTGCAAATGGCTTGTCTTTATCTCTGTACATGTGCCAGTGCTGTCCATGCTTTTCTGTATCACCCTGCATTTGTGGTCAACAGCTCCACCAAAACCCTCTCGAGGAGCAGAATAAGAGACCTCTGCAAGTCCACGCTGGAAAAAAGCACTAAAGAAACAGGTAGTTCCTAGAGTTTCCCATGCGATAAGGGGTATTTGACAGCTGCAACCAAAATTCCTGTTGGTAGATGTCCCTTCTCAGTTTCCCACTAAACATGAAGGAAAGCAGCAACTAAAATTGCTGTGACAAGGAGCAGTTCATTTATCTGACAAAGATCAGTGAAATTTCTACATACAAAGGTTGAGAACGGTCTAAAATCAGCTTGCTTCTTAACTTCAGTCTAGGAGGTCTGTATGTTATAAATAGGCCACTAAAAGGCAGTTAAGAGAGACAGCGAGAGCAAAAAGTTATTAAAAATGTACTAATGAGAAACTCGTTTCACTTTTTTTTAACAGGTCATCAGGGAATTCCTACGAGGCTTCTGGTTCATTTAAAGGAGGAAATTTTTAACAAAGCTAAAAATAACCGACAATCACATTTTCAGAAGTGAGAGAAACATGGAAACCCCAGGGGGTCCCAGCCCCGGGTGGTACCACACAGGCAGATAAAAAAGCTTACACAAATTTCAGGCAGGATCGGGACCCCGGGATGGAAATCTGTGACACGAGAACATTTATTTTCTTTAGTGCTTTAAAAGAAGGTTTGAACCATAACCGGTTTAGAAACATAACAGAAAATATTTTTTTTTTTTTTTAGGTAACCAACAATAAGGAGAACCAAAAAGCTACAAACCAAACTCACGCCAGCACATCGGAGGAACAAAACACGCACAAATGAAGGCACGGTGCTTAAAAAAAAAGAGACAAAAGCCACATTTTTACATTCAGAACGCGTTATCTTGATTTTTTTTTTCCTGGGTCACCTTTTAATGCTTTCCTGAGATTTTTTTTTTTCAACAGGCTGCTTAAACACAGGTCTCGGTCGTTTCTCAGCACGACTGTACTCGCGACTGGGGAACCGAAATTAAGGGGGGGGGGGGGGGGAGGAAGCAAAAACATAAAACCCGAAAGTCGTCTGCGGGTCTTTTTAAGAGTTATCTTCCTCATCAATCTCTCCGCAGCGCTTCTCGGGGGCTGCGACTGAACCCCAGCGGCGCGGCCCGCCTCCCGCCCCGCTGAGCCGGCGGCACACCTGAGCTCCCCGCCCGCGGCGGCATCTCTGCCCGCGGCCGCTTCCTGTCAGGGCCCGGAGCCAGCCGCCAGCCGGGCCGCCCCGCCGAGAGACGCCGGGAGGGCGCCCCGAGCCGCCCGCCGGCCGGGGCCCCCCCCCCCCCTCGCCTCACACACGGCCAGGCGGCGGCTCTCCCCCGCCCGCCGCCGAGCCACGCTCGCCTCCCGCCTCTCCGCCGCCGCACCCAGCCCGCACACCGGCTTCTAAAACTTTCCGGTTTTAACCGCGGCGCCCCGGCCGCCGGACCCCGGGCCGCTCCCGCTGCCCCGGGAAGGAGCGCTCGGAGCCGAAGTCCGCAGGAAGTTGGCCCGCCCGGGAGCCGAGCCCGCTGCCCCGCCGCTCCCCCGGTGTAGCGCCGGCTCGACCCCTGCCCCCTCAGCGCTCCCCGCCGCCCCCGTCCCAGCGCCTCCAGCACGCCGCTGCCGCCCGCACCCACCGCCCCGCCGGCCTCCCCCGGGACAGCGGGCGGGAGCGGGCCGCCGCGCTCCCTTACTTGGAGTTGCGCTCAGCCGAGGGACGGGCAGCGGCGGGAGAGGGGCAGAGTCCGAGCTGGCCGCCGGCAACTTCCCCGCTCAGCCACACGTGGGGCTGCGGCGCGGGCTGGCTTCCCTCGCCGCTCGGCGCAGAGGACGTGGCAGCTCCCTCCCCGGCCGCGCCGAGCCGAGCCGAGCCGCGCCGCGCCGGAGGCTCCTCCCGGCCCCGCTCTGGCGGAATGCGGGGCGCCCTCTGCCGCACGCCGAGGGACCCGCTGCCCCCGAGCCTCGCCCCGGTTCCCCTCAGCCGCGGCTGCGCTGCCGCCGCCGAGGGGACGCGGCCGCCCCGCTCCTGCGGCGGCGCGGGGCGCTGAGGGGAGCCCAGCCGCGAGAGCGGGAAGCTGAGGGGCGGCAGGAGGGAGCCGGCGGCCCGCAGCGGGGCGAGCAGCGCCCGCCTGAGGGGAAGCCCCGGGTGCCTGTGAAGTTGGGTGAGTTACGCCCGACCCCCCTCCCGCCCGGGACCCCTCCGGTGTCGTCCCGCTGGCTGCGGGGGACAGGAGCGCGGCAGGGGGTGAGAGAGGCGAGCGTGGAAGTCGTTGGCAGTGCAAAATCCCACACGGCGCTGCATGGAAGGCGTTACTCCAAGCCCTGTGATGTTGGATTTATTGGTGAATTAAAAAGGAGAATGCCGAAATAGGTGAAATCACAACCACAGTTGCTTTCTGGCATATCAGCAGGATGGAAGTGCTTGTTAAGTTGCTCAAACTCTGCAATAATGGGCCTAAAATAAAAATGGAGAGCAGCCCCCACATCCTCCAGGAGCAGGGGTGACTGGGGACACCGGGGGGACTGAATTTGCTGAGGAGCCCTGTCGCACCCAGCCCAAACCGCTGTTATCTGCGTACCGGCAGGGCCCCAAAACATCTGTAGCTGCTTCCCAGTTTCCACGGTTTAGGCTGGCTCCGCCACAGAGGTACTCTTCTTTCTTACTAAGGAGGAGACCTCTCGCCCTGTTCCTAAACAGACAGTAGCTGTAACTGGTAGAAAACAAAAGACCTCAGACATCTATTTGCATTTTCTTCCTTTCAGGATTGCACATTTCGAAACTACAAGACATTACCTGGGCTTCATGGTTGCAGAGCGCCTGAGACTGAGGTTTTTGCTGAAAAGGTCAGTTGGGAGGAATCTCACCCTTCTTCCAGGTTAGTAACAGCTACAAAACTCTTCCCAAGCTCAATGGTGTCGTCCTTTTCCTCATGCCTTTCTTAAAGTGTTTCCTGTTAAGAGCGTTCATGTCAGGCACCTTAGTGTAACCTTAATATGCCTTCTAATTAAGTGATATTAGACTGTCGTGTTGTTACCTCCTATTGCTCTTCTTTCTGCTGAAAACATCTATTTCTTCCAGTGGCGGGCAGATTTTTAATCTTGAGGTGCGCTGCCAATTTGAGATTAGAATCTGACTTTGAAGTTGTAAAGAAGTGCTGTTGCTGATGTTCAAATAATGCTGAACCGCTTAGGGCTAAAGCAGAGAAGAAATGAAATTGTGTTTTTCTAAAACATCTCTCACACTGTGGTTATCTCAAAGGGCTTTATGAAGTAATGTCAAGTAAAGGAGCACCTTTGAGCATAGCAGCCATTCTGTGCACAAATGTACCTTTGAACACAGACATTTTTGGCATTAGAGTTATCTATAATCATTTAGTAGCGCTGTTATGTATGTTTAATGATCACCTGCAACGCCATGAGAAATGTCCAATAATGGTCACCGCTTAAAACCATTAAGGAAAGATAAAGGATGTGTATGTATTAAATTCCTCCTTGGCCTGACTCCAGGTAAGAAAATGCAGCCCAGTAGATTTAAGGTTCAAGTGAATGTGTGAGTCTTTCCTACATTTTCCAGTAAAGCTGTTACACTTATAAGGTACGTAATTTGTGAGTTATTAAGTTATGTATTTGTGTTAAAGTACTCTAACAACAAACTATACTTGAACTTAAGTTTGAGCAGTAGATCTGTCTAATGCTGGCTGGCATACAGTTAATTGCTGCTGTAATCACTCTAGCTTCAGCAATGCTCTAGTAACACGACATTGTAATTTAGGAAACACAGATTCATTTCTAAGCTTTAAGCAGAAGGCAACACGTGGACCATATCAGATTTTCCACTCTGCATCTGTCCAGAATAGATATGATTAAGTACATTTTTGTTTAGCTATTGATTTATTCACCTGGCTTCCTCAAATGTCAGATATATATATGGTTTTTTTGTCCAAGAAAAATAGGGCTGTTTGGAGTATTGATTGCAGCAGTGGAGTCTGCAGTACAGCTCAGTAAAAGGTTCGGTTCACATTTTAAGACATTGCACTGTTCTTTAATAAACCTGCATGTCCTTTGGATGTAGATGTAAAAATCTGCTGCCAGGATTATATTATAATCTTTATTATTTTATTTTTAATCTAGAAAAAAAGTCTTTGCAGGTTGAACTATCAGTGTGCAGTAATCTCCCCTTAAACCTGCTCAGAATTTATAGATTTTATATGTAGTACTGTAAAAGGGTGGGAAATGCTATTACCGGATTCAGTATTTTTTCCTTTTGTTGTATCCCGCTTCTGCGACAGTAGCAGCTTAGTCTTTTAATAAATATGTATGTTTTTACATACGTATGTGTTTGGAGAGAAAAAATCACACACGAACAGTAATTGAACTGCAGTAACTGTGGTAGTAGTTACAAGTTCAAATACAAAATGTAATTGTATGGGTGCATATATGTATACTCTACAAGGGCCTTTGCCTGGAGAATTTTTTCCTTCCCTGAGAACTTACAGAGGCAAAACCTTCCAGATGATATCTTTCCCAACTGGCAAAATATCTCCTGATAATAAGAAACAAATGTTGCTTGTCGAGTCTCTTTGGATTTGTGATTTTCACAGACTCCGACAGTTCTGGACTTCTTTTTCTCCAAAGGGTGCTGGAGCCACAGCACTCTTAGAGCAAATCCTTCCCCTCTCTGTGCAGTTCCACCTCTGGGTTTTGCTGATGTCTTTACCTTTCAAGAACTCCTTCGCCCTTCTTTGATTTCTTTTTGGTTCCACGCTTTCTTCAGATTTATTCTGGGCTCTTGTTTTTCTTATCCTGTGTTCATACCATCCTCCTGTGGGGCCTTCCCTGAATCGCATCATCACAGTCTTGTTTCTCTCGTGTTAAATAGAGATTTAACATGGAAATCTCCTGTACAGTTACCTGAAACACTCAAGCGAGGTGATATTCCCCTGTCAAGTTTTGGATGGGAGGGATGTGCCATGGAAATGCCTATTTATCTTCTACTGACTATAAAAAAGTAAGTAAGAAGTAGATCAGATTTAGACATTTAAAGTGGGTGAGATGAATTCCGTCTTACGAGAGACTTCTCTGTTGCCAGTGAAGTCAAAGACAAACTTTGAGTAATTTCAGTACTGAAAGATAAGGCCCCAAAATTTTTTGTCCTAGTAACAATGGTACCTGAGGTGGTGGATAACGAATGCCTTAATTTCTAGCTCAGCAGCTACCTCAGAACACAAGTAATCGTTAGTTATTACTGCCGGAAAGTAGTTTGGTAGTCTCTGAAAAATGAGAAATCCACCTGGCTCTTAATTTGTATTCTCAGAGATGACTTCATGATAGATGTCACTCACTGAACTGTCCCAGAGACTATAGTACTCTTTCTCTTCTGGAGAGGAGATCTTTGGAGCTCAATCTAACTGTGGTAGAACAAGTGTATCAAAGAGATGCTTTAAGAAGCGAATCCGCTGTGAACTGGAAGTAGCTATGTGGGGAACAAGATTTCAGGAACAGACTCTTCAGGCTCCCAGATTAAAGTTAAAGCTCAACATACTCACACTAAGACTGAGATAAAAAACATGCAAGCAAATAAATAGGGAGAGTGATATACATACGGTATGACTTGAAAAGTGTCAATACCAGTAATGTCTAAATTGAGACAGGATGCTTTCCTAAAAAAGTTGCTGTAGTTCACACAAGAATTGAGCCCAGAAATTGTGATGATCTCTATATACAGACAGTCGGAGTAAATTATCACAGTGCTTTGTTCTGACTTTACAAACCATGGGATAAGTTCTTCAAACAGAACGCTGGTCCATATTGACAAGGTAAAAGAAGTGGTTTGCGCTGTCACCATCCTGCAGAACTCTCTTCTTCTGAACTCTGGATAACAGTGTCACAATCACAACGGTTTGCTCAGTGTAGAGCCTAAAATAACCTTTAGAAGAAAATGTGAATTGTGATAGAAAACAAAAGACTGGATTCATCTGCTGCTATTAATAGCTCCATTGCAGTCAGTGAAGTTATATTGATTTACACAAGGAGAAATTCTGATCTATGAACATTTGAAGCTAAGACAGAAACACACTGAGACACTATCCTTCTTCCCTAGAACTCCAGTTTACAGCAGGACTCTTGGACTTCAAAATTCCTTTTTCAGCAGGACAGGATGTGTAATATTCTGAAAGTTACTATAGCAATGTGACATCACCAGCGCTTCGTCTGATCTTATCTGAAAAGCATAAAAATATTATTCAGAAACTTCCGACAGATAATTTACATTTTGCATGTTGAATACACTACAATAACTATTATATGTAGTGCACGTTTAGTCTTTTTACATTTCATTCACTGTCACAAGTGATCAAATGACAGATAAAAAAATTTACTTGATAATGATTATGTCATCTGCTTTCAAAGGCTTACAGTTCCAAAGCTGAGAAAGACTGAAAGAGGAGAAATGTATAGTGTTACACTATACTTTATTGTTCAGGTAGCTAAATATTGTGACTAAAAGTCAGATTAGACAGTTACATCTGTACCATGTGTTACAGAAGTGGAAGGATAAGTCACAGAGGTTGACAAAGCTTTCTTCAGTACAGACTATTGATATAAATGCTTTAGTAGATCTACTTATAATTTTTCACGCTGTCTCCTCTTTTTGGCACTGAGCTATATGAAATTTACAAAAGCAACACCTGCAGCTCTCTAAATCACAACCGTTTTGAAAGTTGATGTCTGTGTATAACATTTTCACATTCAATCATCATAAATATATTAACAGTTTTGTGACTTATGATGAATCCCTGAAGACGTACACTTGAGAAAAGATTTTCTTTGCTTCAAGATGTCTTTCTCTCTGAAGAACCTGTCATACCAGCCAGACTTTCAAAATCTGCACTATAAACACCATGGCGTAGTGCTGAGCAAGTTCCTGCAAGTTACAAAATGCTTTCAACTCCTATTGATCTTTTAGGAATTGAAGGAAGTTGGCTATGTACAAGAAGAGCTGGGACTTTTAAAGAATCAAGTGCAAATTAATTCTATTAGCTTACACATTTGTAGTTACTTTTAGGTATAGTTTGACATTTTCTATTTTTTCTTCTGAACATAAAAATATACTTAACTGGCAAACACCTACTGTCACTTCCTTTAGGATTCTCACACCAGCCATCAACTTCTTCTGTTGCTGTTGATGTTATCTTCAGTGTTAGAGGACAAAATGTTTTGGAGAAATGTAAGTGTAAAAAGCTTTTAGTTTTAAAAGTTAATGTTCAGTTCCATGACTTTCAGCAGATCAATTGCCTCCCTTATGTATATAAACATACTAATGCTGTGAACTCTTTCATATTTTTCCTAAATCATAGCAGCCAGATATTCAAACGACTGATTCGGTTGAGGACTTTTTCTCTAAACAATCAGCCTGATTCCAGACCAGAGCTGTTGACTGCTCAATGATCTGTTGAAAGATCCAGTAGAATTTGGCGCACAGATACTGTTTACAGCATGTCCTTTATTCTTTCTGGCACATAACAGAGCCTTCTGCTTCCTCCTGTTTTCCCGATGATCACCTTACAGTGACTGGGGAAGTAAAATAATATAATTAAAGGGAGTGTAGGTATCCCCAGGTAATGTGAGAAGATCACATAGCAGTATTATCCATCTTTGTGTTTAGCATGTTTAGCAGAGATGGGTCCTGTGCTTTTTTTGACATAGATGTCACTATAATTCTTTGTGATGGGCCTTCACATCTGATGACATTGCAAAATCCAAAAGCTTTAAGTCAGAGTGGAATAGATTCAACCTTGAAATAAAATGCAGTCTGTGAGAATAATTAAACAGTAGGGTGCCTTAACAAGGAAGCAGTAGATTATAACTTAGTTTTTTTAAAAGTAGGAGTTAATATCTTTTTTTTACAAAATATTCATTAATCATCTAGAAGAAATTTATAGCCTGTGTGCTGAGGTTATGGCCTGGAGACATTGCAGTTCCTTTTGGTCTCAGGAACTATGAATCTGTGCAGCGTTTCCTTTCTTCATGGGTCGTGGCACAGTGAGCAGAATTGTGCCTGTAGTCCTTGTTTCGCTCGTAGTACATGCAGTTCTGTATTATGCCAGTGTCTGTAATTGAACCTCATCTCTCAGGACTTCAGATGAGATCCTGAAGTGATTAGGAAGTTTTTTCTTCCTTGCCCCCTCACTTGCCTGGGCAGAACTGGACACATGTACTTCTATTTATCTTTTCCTCCACCAAAACCATCAAAAGTGAGATGCTGGGTTGCATGGACCGGTGGCTGGAGAGGGTGGAGATTTCAGGCTGGGTGGCTGGGATGCCTTGTTCACAAGCCAGCTTTGAGCCTAGGAAGAGAGATCAGTCAGGCTTGGACTGTAAGGTGGATGTAAGGTGGACACATGTTTACGTCAGAAGGGAAGGGTCAGGGGATGCTTACAGTTGGGTGGAGGAGTGGAGTAGATTCTGGCTGTAGATTGGCTGCTTCCAGTGATATCACTAATGATGTCACCATGAGACATTTTCATACATAACATGACAAAAAGAGAATGTTTGGTTCCTGTTTACCTCCTACTGAAAAGAAGTTTGTGACTTGACCGTAAAGACCTTCCCAACCACCATATTTCTCAAAAGCGTGGGCAGAGTCTGAGGGTTATATTGTCAAGCAAGTTGAACTAGGCAGTAAAGACTTGTCCCTCATAAAACTATGCAAGTTTAATTCCAGCCTAAAAACCTTTTTATTTATTAATATCAGACTTTGAGATTTTAGGAGAAGCATAAGGAACTCTGTCTTGTATCAGCAGTTCTTTCTGGGCTCAGTTCCAAAGCCTTTCTCCACATTGTATCTGTGGATATAATATCTAATATTCTGTCTGTGGACATTCTTACCGGTTCGGTCCTGTGGATCCCAGAGGCCACGTTCATAACCTTTCTTTTTTTCCCCCCCCAAGGTTTTATATTTATAATGCAAAGATATATATAGCACTTTTTTTACAGTGTTGTGAGAAGTGAAGGGGGGAGATCCTCTTATCCCCTTCTTCAGTCTAATAACTTTCATGAGTAGGTGTTACTCAGCATGAACAGGGACTACAGGAGCAATATCACAAAGGTGAGGTGGGCATGAAATTCTGTTTTGAAACTGGACCCACGTGGAAGCTTACAGTCAGGGGTGGGTTTATTTGAAATAGTATGTTCCTGATGGCTTCAGATTTGGAGCTCTGGTTTTGGTTTTTTCCAGTGGAGGTGAGCATGATTATGCATCCCAGCAGTTCAAATAATCTCTAGTTACATTTGGATTCACTGCTATGTATGTTTCATACTTCCTCTCATATAAAATATTAGGGATTAGCTCTCTTCACCTCCATCTGTGTAGTTGGTTTTTTTCCTACAAAATTCAATAACAAGAAAAAATCCAATGCATTTATACTCACAAAAAACCAGTCATGCAAAGCATTCGTTTATGAAAGAGAGATGGTTACACTGAGTCAATACTAATACAATTACCTACTTGAACAAGCTCAGCTACTCTGTGCGTTACCTAATTCTGCCTCTTTAGATTCTTGCTTCTTTTTCTGTAAGGTTCTTTTTCTGTATTCTCTTATTCTTGTGTTTTCAAGAACCACCACTAGCTAGAAACGTAGAAGTACACACTGTTGTCATGGAAAACCTGACTTACCTATACAGATATCTTACCATCACTGTAAACAAAAACCAGATGCAAGATCTGCAAACTGTATTTACAGCTCTGAGACACAGTAGTCTGTTTGGTAGAGTTGGCTGGGAAATATTTTTTTCAGTCTGCGAAAATCTTGAAATAGGCTCTTCTTATTCCCAACAGGACAGAAGTTTTCATTATTCCAAGTGGGACCAAAGCTGCTTCTCCTTTTTTGAGTGGCAGGGAGATGAGTGCGATAAGAATTGTCTCTGTTAAATTGTTAAACAAGAAGAAATTCATTTTAGATGAGTACCTGTGTTTTACCTTAATCTGTTCCAAATATTTTGTTTCAATTTAAACTTCTTTTATATGAGCTTTGTCACTAAATGGCAAACAGTATTGAATTTAAAAATCAACGTTTCTCGTTTAGAGAATACTGAAAGAGGAAGATTTTCACTCTTTCCTAATAGAAACTGTTTTGAAATTGATAGTTTCACATAAAACCCCCACTTCTGTAGAAGTGGCACTTTCCAAAGAAAATTGTTTAGATTAAAAAGTGTGACTGGTCTAGTTTACCACTGATTCTCAAAGGTGAAGACTGATGTTTTTGAGTGAGTAATTGCTGTCACCCTCTGAAATCAATGGGAATCTTCTACTATTTTCTGAAGAACGAATCAATCATTTTTGCTAAGTGTTATGTGTCAAGATCATTAAAAAAAAATCCCAACAACAGGAAATAGGTTTCTCTTCATCTTTGGGACCTACTGAAGCTTGCCATATCCTGACTTTGTTGCCCAGCAGTGTAATGGGAGCTGATTAAAATGATTGAACAACCTCTGTGCATCCAGGGAGCACGTAGCTGCCTGATTCTTCTTTAGTTGTAGTTAGAGGAAGTTACTCCACTGCGCTACACCTGTGTGGTTGCATCTGGTGCTACAGAAATGTGAATTACCCTGGAGTGTTGCACTGATCACGGTTTGAAGTCACTTTAGAAGGCACCAGAATCCAACTGTGATCCACATCGGACAAGCGAGTGGTAAAGATGCTCCTTTACCACAGCAGTTCGTCTCTGAGTAGTGTTATGACCAAATTTAAGTCTGTGTCATGGTGCATTGCCTGCCTAGCATTCATCTTAAATTTTCAATCACATACTTTTAGTAAATTAAACCTCATATAGTCCCTGGAGAACCGACGAGAAACCCCATCCCCTCTCCAGATGCCTACCTTAATCACCAAGTCACAAACCGTACTCTCAGGTCCCTGTGGGTATTAATAATTCTACGCAGAGTAAAACAGCTTCAGCAAAGGTGGCCAAGAGAGACGTTCAGAGTACTCTATAACTTGGACATTACGGCTCTTTCATAGGAAAACAAGCTCAGACCTTTAAGGCAAAAGAAGCAACTGGGGCACTTGTGTCCTGGGCTGCATTCAAACTCAGATCCTTATCAACAAGCTGTTAGGTAAAACACTTATCAGGAGCATCCAGCAGGCCCAGCAGAGCTTAGCCTTGAACCTAATCTAAGCAGCCTCCTAGCAGTACACTAGTCACAAGACCACTGCTGATATTAATGTGCTTTCCTCTGGTGTTAATCGTTATTTAGAAATAATCGCTGCAGTATTTTTTTATTCACGCAGAAGGAAGAGCATCCCTAGTGCTTGCTGTGTCACGAGGGGAATGCGAAGCAGTAGTTCTTTAGGAAAGCATACTGCTGGAAATCTACATCGGCTCAATCACTCTGCAGCTCACAACTGTGAAATGGCCTGTTTCGTCGAGCTTGTCAGCAATGTGCATCATTCTGTTGATAACACAGAAAGCTGGGGTTGGCTCACGCACAGCTATTTCCAGTTGACGAGTTGGTTCAATTGATACATTCACTCTGGGAAATAAAGTAAGAATATTCTCAGTTTGAGTGAGGCTACACTGCATGAATATCTCCCTCATCAAAAAGAGAGATGATGACTGCGTACAAGACTGATTAGCAGGAGGGAGAAGAAAGAGAGGCAATATATCTTTTGGAGGGAATTGTTGCATTCATTTTTCCTTGATCTTTTTGAAGGAGGGTTTGTTTCCTTTATTGGTCATATATCCCATTGGAAGCCAATGGGAATCTGTGCTTCCACCCTTTCCCCTTTTCCCACATACACTGCACACACTGCACAGCTATGGGTGTAACTTAACTGTTGTGCACAGACTGTGTGTCTTCTCCAAAGAAGAGGGGTTATTTTGTAAGTATAGAATTAAAGACTCAGGAATTAATGACTCTGATAGTCAAAGAAGTGCAGCTGGACACAGGAGGGGACTGATCATTGTAAGGTTACAGGGTCCATGGGCAAATGTAATCTCTAAAAGAGCTGCAAAAGAACAGGAGTTATGGATCAGATACCTAGCAGTAAGCTTCACTCCATTGCTTAGATTCTGGTGCCTTCTGGAGCAAAGCAGGCTGTTTTTCGAAGTTGCACGATATAGCATTAATAACAGCAACCCATGGTTCAGCACTGCTCTTCTAGGCAGTACTTCATCATTTTTTGGTGCAGGGAAAGAAGGAGCTCTTGGCTTTTTTAAAAAAAC
Organism: Nipponia nippon; assembly: GCF_047370975.1. Taxonomy (NCBI): domain Eukaryota; kingdom Metazoa; phylum Chordata; class Aves; order Pelecaniformes; family Threskiornithidae; genus Nipponia; species Nipponia nippon. Next base: position 119,889,935 of record NW_028262336.1, on the reverse strand, counting down.
GTGGCACGCACAGGAGGAATTCCTCATGTTTTATGTAGTCAGTTGCTGCCAGTTTTTTCTGCCACTGGCATTCAGTCTCCTTCGTTATTGCTACATTTGCCACAGGTCTAAGTGCATACTAACAATGCAGTACATGTTAGCAAAAAGATCAGAGTGGCCTCTCACTATATAACTTGCTGCTATAGCTGCTGCAAGAACCATTTTCTATTCCTGTTTCCGCTTGGAGGAGAATCTTTCCTGAAAACCTTTAAATAAATTAAATATTCCCACTATGCACCATTTAGTGTCAAACTTTCCTATTTTAAGATGATTTTTCTCCTTCTGCTTTGTACAGAGTATGTGTCGTTGGTAACTTTACAATCCTGCAGTGTTAATCAAACGATCCAAACAGTGGGCTTATTTTGTTTCTAGTATAGATACCAATCCTTAATTACCCCAGTATTGTTTTAACTGCCTCAGCACATCCTTATCTGTTTTGCTGTACTTCATTTCATATTACACATTTCCAGTTGGAGACTTGACAGGAGGCAGAAGCAATCAAACCATATTGTCTGGCGTAACAGTGGGGAAACTGCCATGTCTCTCATGCAAAAGATTAATAATAGACTCTGTGCTGTCTTTGTAAAACAAAAACATGTCTCGCTTAAACGGCTTAAAAGTTACATCCTGTGTGATGCTGTCAGTGGGGAGGCCCAATGTCAAACATCTAAAGGAGTTTTAATCTTTGAAGAGGCTTTTTTTCCATGTAAATCATACTGTAAGTTCCTGCTGCTGATCTCAGGGCAAGATGCTTACCTTAGACTGTTGCTGCAGATGGGAAGGGACAAACTGTTGCTGGGCAGATGAGTGTGGAAAGCCACAAATACCGTAGGCGGAGAGGGAATAGCCGGCTATCGCCAGGCGAGGGAGCTGTTTAGGTACACGCTTGAATTTTAGATCCAGACACTATCTCTGGAATATAAGGAGCCTGATTGCATTACTGCTGCCCTAAAATACCCATGAGAGCCAGGCATTTAATTGCTAGGTGTCGTGGTTTAACCCCAGTCGGCAACTGAGCACCACACAGCCACTCGCTCACCCTCCCCCCCCCCACCAGTGAGACGGGGGAGAGAATCAGGAAAAAAACAAGTAAAGCCCATGGGCTGAGATAAAGGCAGTTTAATAGGACAGCAGAGGAAGAGAAAATAATAACAATGATAAAAGAATATACAAAACAAGTGATGCACAATGCAATTGCTCACCACCTGCCGACCAACATCAAGACCGTCCCCGAGCAGTGATCAATACCCCCCAGCCAGCTCCCCCAGTTTCTATACTGGGCATGACATCATACAGTATGGAACAGCCCTTTGGCCAGTCTGGGTCAGCTGTCCTGGCTGTGCCCCCCCAGCTTCTTGTGCACCCAGCAGAGGATGTGAAGCTGGAAAGTCCTTGACCAGTGTAAGCACTACTGAGCAACAACTAAACCATCAGTGTGTTATCAACGTTATTGTCCTCCTAAATCCAAAACACAGCACTATACCAGCTACTAGGAAGGAAATTAACTCTATTCCAGCCGAAACCAGGACACTAGGTCTGACAACAGCTTGGAAAAACCTACATAGGTGCTCTCTCCCTCTTTGCTGTGTTTGATCTGAGGAGGCAGGGATATGTCCAGAGCTATTAACTGGAAAAAATAGGAGGAGTGGCAAGGTTTAAGAAGAGGCAGCAAAAGTTTATTTGGGAGTCTTACTCACAGAGCTGTTAAGAAAGACTTCAGAAATACATGAAGTCACTCTAGGGACTGATTTTGAATCCAGGAGTATAACTACTCCATATTGCATTTTCTGTGATCCATCTAGTCCTAAATATCTGAATTAAAGGTAACACAGCACAGAAACACTGGATTTTATTAATCTTGCCACAGTACAGAGAAATGGCTAATCATAAAAAAAATTGCAGGTGGTGGGGAGGAGCTGAATAGAAAGTACTGGCGATATGCTTGCAGGGAAGGTATAATCTTCATTAGAAAATTCAAAGCCTGTCTGCTTGGCCTGGATCTTAGCTGAGTAGCAGTTTGTTTAGTGATGATGGAAAGCTCACTCTACATTAATTCCTAATGGATTATTGCAAAATGTTCTGTAATGATGACGTGCTTGAGCTGTTAATTGATTATGAAATGCCTTAAGAGCTTTATGAAAAGTGTAAGATACAATTATTATTGGATCACGCCGCTCATTAACTTTAAAGAAAATAACTGTGCTATAATTCCAACTGGCCCGTAAATCTCTCTTGTTTGGAAATAGATTCATGTCACCCTCCTTTTCTCTGGTAATATCAATGTCTGCTGCTTGTTCTAATGAAAATATGTTCAGGGCGTTTAAGGGCCTGAACTGACCTGACTGAAGTCGACTGGAGTTGTTCCCACTGACTACAGAAGGAGCTGGAGCAGTCCTTGTTTGGTTTGTTCAAGTCCCCCCCAAAAAAAAGGTCTGTGGCAGAGACACAAAGGTTTGAGGCACAGCAGCCACAAAACTCTGTGAAGAGAGGGGACGTGAAAATTCATGTTTCTGAACTGGGAGCATTGCTTTATCCTAGAAGTGTTTCGGAGTCCTAGCAGTCTTCTGTTATAAAAATTAATTTTGCACAAATGGTGAGGTATAGGAGATTGGGACTACATTTGCAGGGATAAAGCTGTGCACATTCATTTGGCCACTACTGCAGTACATGTGCAAACTACCATCTTACAGCACTTTACATTGTGTTTTGTAAGGTAAATACTGTGAGTAAGCTTACCTTGGCAGTGTGCATTTTCCTCTGTTCCTGGTCCGTGCTTTTGAAAGCCGCAAGGACAACTAAGAGAGTGCAATTCTGAAGGAATCAAAAGCCTATACTCTTGGTTAAGCACTGGCCTGATCCTGTCAGATCCCAGATTGACTTGCTGTTTTATATTATGACAAGCCTCTGCTAGGAAGCAAGCTTAACAGGAGGCTGAGTGCTTTAAATGTGGGTGAATGTAACCCCGGGGTGAGTTATTCACGTTGCAGATCTGGTGATACACCGACCCTGAAAAAGAATAGTCTCTCACCCTGTGGCTCTGTGACCGATGTGAGGGAGAAGGCAGAGAAGGGATAGAGTGGGATGGGGACACATCCCCCCCACATAAGACTACAGATCCATATGTAAATCATAGATTTTCCCTAGAGAGAATGTATCTCATTATGTGTAGCTCAGCTTTTAGCATCTAGACCTCATTCTGTTTTACTAGTGCAATTAATTAAAAATAAAAGTGAATATGCCTGACCTTAAATAAGCAACCATCAGCCAATGAAATAGAATTCACCTTCATGACTATTTGGTAATACAGTTCTAGAATGAGGAAATCCATAGGCTTTCTAATTTATTGTACAAGAAGGCTGTTATTACTGTTTACAAAGGAAAAGTTTTCCACACAAAATCTGTTAGACTTGCCAGCATCTCTCATGCATTCAAGTGCTGCCATGTGAGACAGATAAAAATCCCACCTGATGATAAGCTGTATTAGGAAAGAGGCATCTTTGACAGAGAAAGAAAAGCAGCGCTTGTGGATAATGGAAATAATGAAAGTGTGATAAGTATTTTGCAAATTGAGGTTTTGAATATTAATTATTAGTGAATATTTTGGCAACTTAACAGTGATGGTTACTTACACACTACTATAAATAATCAACCCATACTTTTTAAAATGCTGCCTTTAATTTTTGAGATTAGTAGGGTTTCCTCAACCTCTGATTCTCATCTCTGTAAATGTTTGGAAATGGACTGCAATCTCTAGAGTTTTGCTAAAATCTGAATGGATTTAATTTTCTGGCTCAAAGTCAGTCTTGCAAAGACTTTTACATAATTGATTTTCTTGTACACTTACTTTTGGAAGGCATTTAGTGTGAAAAACAATTTTGGAAGAAATAAATGTTCTATTTCCTATTTAGATTTTCAGATTTTAAATATTTAAATATTTTAGACTTTCAGAATACTATCAAACCCCATTGGAATATTAGTTTAATTTCAGTGGACCAGATTCCATATGAATTTGCATCTGTGTAGTGTCAGTGATATCATAGAATCATAGAATCATTAAGGTTGGAAAAGACCCTTAAGATCATCGAGTCCAACCGTCAACCTATCACGGCCAAGTCCATCACTAAACCATGTCCTCGAGCACCACATCTATCCGTTCTTTAAATACCTCCAGGGATGGAGACTCAACCACTTCCCTGGGCAGCCTGTTCCAGTGCCTAACCACTCTCTCCATGAAGAAATTTTTCCTAATATCCAGTCTAAACCTCCCCTGGTGCAACTTGAGGCCGTTTCCTCTCATCCTATTGCTTCTTACCAGGGAGAAGAGACCGACCCCCACCTTGCTACAGCCTCCTTTCAGGCAGTTGTAGAGAGCAATAAGGTCTCCCCTCAGCCTCCTCTTCTCCAGGCTAAACAACCCCAGCTGCCTCAGCCGCTCCTCATAAGACTTGTGCTCCAGACCCTTCACCAACTTCATTGCCCTCCTCTGGACACGCTCCAGCACCTCGATGTCCTTCTTGTAGTGAGGGGCCCAAAACTGAACACAGTACTCGAGGTGCGGCCTCACCAGTGCTGAGTACAGGGGGATGATCGCTTCCCTGGTCCTGCTGGCCACACTATTTCTGATACATATCACTGAAGTGGTTCATGAAATTTGGCCTCCATGTTTGTTTCTGACCCAGAAAGCAGTTTTTCAGTCTGCAAGTCTGATATTGTTTTATCTGGAATATTCAAGATTTAGCTACAGTTACCTTCTAACCTGATTTCAAGAAAGAATTTGAATTCTTAGGGTAGCGCTCAGCCACGGTAAGGGGACACTGGCCAGTGCAGTCAGTGCCCGTTCAACCCATAAAGGCCAGTCAGAACAAGGAGATTAATGAGTGGAACTTAACTTTTTTTGGGTGGGTCTTACATGTGAAGCTTGGTACTGATCCTCTCTGTAAGGCTGAATTTGAGCTCTAGTTCCCAGACTTGCAGTGCGTATATTATAACTGACAGCTAAGAGTTTTTATAATGGATACATTAGAAATAATTTAACTAGCAGACATGATAGTTTTAAGTGTTTTCAAGTCATACTGCTTCAGAAATAATGCTGTTGCCACCACTTACTTGGGAATGAACACATACCTTGCAAAAAGATTTTCTATTTTTGCAGAAATAGTGTAGACCCCTAATTTCTGCAGAGCACTCTGTCTAGAGAAGTCAGCAGACTCCCACTTTACTCCAGACCTCAAATGCTGACAGGTACCACCAGGACTCTGGAATAACTGTAAGTGGAAAGTGAATTCTGGGTATTCATATGCAAATTGAAATAACTGATGTCCCATTGTGCTTTTGCTTTCAAAAAAAAGAGAAAAAAAAAGAAGAAAAACCCCAAACATAATGAAGTATTTGCATATAAAAAGCCTTTTAACTTACATTCTTTGCTCATTGGCAATCTTTGGAAGCCCATTAGTCTTTGCTGCTATTAAATTTACCCAGAAAAACATTCACATTTCTGGGCAAGTAGAAGTTCATCAAAAATAATTTATTCTTGTTCATCTGTTTCCATAGGATGCAGACCTTTCTAGACACAGGGCAATTATTTCTAGACACAAGTAGGAGAACAATGTAAGATTCTGTGATGGTGTGGGTTTTTTTAAATTATCCTAGCTAAAGGTTTAGAGATGCTATTTCAGTAGAAACTCTTGTTATAACAGCAAAGAAAACGTGGATGTCTTCAGTTTCTAATCCTGAGTGTGCAGCTTTGTGACTAGATAACCATGAGCAAATGGCTTATTCTTTTGAGGACTAATGTTAGTCTTATTTCTACTGGTGTAAATCTGGAATAACTCCACAGAAGTCGGTGGAGTTACAATGCTAATCCGATGTTGTTTCTTCTTCTGTAAAAGAGGGGCAAGGATATTTTGTTAATGTTGACTCTTCACTGTGTAAAACGCTAATACATTGTCATTCTTAGTGCAAAATTTGTACTGTACAGGTGAAAGAAACAGTTAACACACAAGGTACTCATGCTTAACCCGCTCTGCTAAAGACGAATCATAATATCTTGGCTTTCATTACAGCACCTCAAGCAATTTTCCTATGACTACTTTCATTAGGGAAGGAAGACTGGTCTATTCTATTAGGAAAGCAACAGATGCATGTAAATAAATTAACACCAAAAGATTACTAAGTGTAAAATGTGCCTATGTCCTCCACTATGCTGCTTGTTTGTGTACAGGTCAAAAGAGAGCATTTTAAGTTTCAAATAAGCAGCTTTGATTCTGCTAGGTAATTTGTTGTTACATATACACTGAGAGAGAATAAAAGATACACAGAGAAAATGGTAGACAGATAAATAATTCTTGCCAGAAGTGATCTGCAGCTTTCAGGCAATCCTTTTAATATTTTTCTGTCTCGTTATTTCTGTATATAAATGAGAAACATCTTTGTAAGAAGTAGCAAGGGTGCCAGGCATGGAAGCCCTAGTATATGTCTATCCAATGCAAACAGGAACATAACTGTTTAATTCTTAATAACTCAGAACTAGTAATTTATGAAGTGATCATAGCCTGGGACACTGTCACAAAGCAAGTAGGGGCAAGTAAAACTGCAATAACAATAATTTCCACTCCTGTTCTGAGGTTCATGCTAGTAGTTCTCAATGCATTTTTCAAAAATGGGTGTATTATTCCCATTTTGCAGCTGTGGAAAGTGATCCCACTAGGACAAGTGCCTTGCCTAAACGAATCAGCTGGTGAACAAGGTGGGAGGAAGCCATGCAGCCGAGCACAGGGGAGAGAAGGGTAGGAGTGGGGCAGCCATTTCCAGCTGCAGCCATCCCACGGAGCTGCTCCCATCTCTGCTCTACCAATTGGGAAGAGAACCTTGGCCTACCAGCTCCCATCATCTACCCACTGACATGAGATGAAAGGTAGAAGACAGAAGGTACCACATAAAATAGCATCAGCTTGTTAGAGAACCCTTCCTTGTGAATGACTGTCTCAAGTGGTTGGATCTCCTTTTTTTTTCTCCAAATACCACTCTTCTCAGCCATGTGTTAACGCTGACATTTTGCATTGCATCATCATCTAACAACTTACCAGTCTGCTCTGCTAGCGCTGCAGTGACAAGGAGGCCAAATGAACTCCTTCCTCTGTGTTGTTTTCCATGCTCTAATCTTTCCACTACAGTTCACTAGGTTCAACTGTGATCTCTTGAATTAGGTCTGTAGTACACAGCTTTCCAGTGTGGACCAGCTCAGGTTTCTGTAGCTTGCAAGGTCTAGTGAATTCAGACAGTAATGGCTGAAGCTTCCTTCTGTCCTAGCCAGCCAGTGAGATAATTTTTCCAGAGAAAAACATTGTTGAACCGGTTCTGTGTTAACCAAAAATGTTTTTACTGGTTCCTCAGTCATCATGCTACTTAGCTTGGTTTTATTAACATGATATAAGAATATGCTAGACTTATCTTTGTTGCCAAAACATTTGCAAGAAAAAAACAAAGATATTACAGCAATCATTGGAAACTACACACTGGGAAAACATTTTATTTCCAAAATTAGGCTTTTGTATATTCATGTGCTAAAAGGAAAAGAAGCAACAGTATTTCCTAGAAGGTTTTAATTTAGGAAAGAAATTAATCAAGTAACTTTTTCTGTAGCCTCTATAAATTAGCAATAGCACTGGTTTGACAACTTGTCCTGAAAATGAGCTCATTAAATCTAATTGGACACACTGTATAGCAAAGAATCATATGATAAAACTGTGAATTTTATGTCCAATTAGAAAAATACTCTGTGGTGTTCAGCACTGATTCCAGTGGTGGATGTCTGCCAAGATATATTTAACTAAAATGTACATGTGGGTTAGATTAATACATTTTGAGATAGAATCAGCCCTGACAACAGGGAAGTCGTCTATTAGAGGCAATAACTCAAAGATCACAGCAAAATTGCTTGATAAAAGAAATCCTAAACTCGGGAAAATATCAATGTTTATTAAAATTTATTACCTCTGATTTAAGTAGATGTCTTAGTAGAAGAGATGAAGATTTTCTTAAGATCTTGTAACTTGACCATAGTGAATCAGAATGAATGAACACATGCCTTACAAGTAGAAAGTGGGGCTTATATCCTCCCCTACAGTCAAAAGCAAAGGGAAAACGCACACTGAAATGATGCGAGGATAAGATCCAGAGTGCCTATTTATGCACTTCTTACAGGCATCACAAAGGCTGGTCTCAGCAGAGCGAATCAAAGAAGTGAAATTACACGTGTAAGGTCTGTATTCTCAAAGCAAAGAATTAGACACTTGCCAGTGTAGCCCAGAATGCCACACAAGGGCTTGCTGGCTAGCCAGTATAAAATCTTGAGGAAAACACGTGCCTGAGCAATTCTCTTTTCCTGGACTTTGGAGCTTCTACCCGCTCAGGATACACAGCACTGCGCCTTCCCCTCACTGTAGTGGCGTAACTGAGCATGGCTCATTCTTTCTAGAGGAATGTAATGGCTGAAGGACAAGCCTAAACTGGGGTCTCAGCTCCCTCATTAGCTTTGAATGTTCATCTCATGATTACCTAACGTAAAATGCATTGATAGTTCAGAGCACAGCAGAGAAGAATTCAATCTTTGCCTGACTTCCAGGTCCCCTCACCTTTCTCTCCAGGCCTCCAGGACCTGGCACCGCCCTGTCTGCTTTCTTTCCAGTCTCATTCCTGGATGCATAGCAGCTCAGTTGGCACAGGGCATGCCCCAAAGAGACCTTCCTAGCCTGAGACAGGGCATTTGCAGGTTAAGGATCAACCCCAAATCTCCACTGCCCTAGATAACTGCTTTGACTACTAAGCAACAGCACTGAAGAAGCAACAGTAATATCACTTTTAAATAGGGTAACTTGGCTGTCACGCTTTACAATAAAAAAATACAGTCCTTCTGTGATATATATATAAGTTTATAGCTCACCTAGTCATTCCTGGTTGCATCACGGTGGACTTCTGTTTTCACAGAGTAGGCACCTACTTTCACAGAAAAGAACAATAAACAGAAGTCTCATTTGAAGCATTGAGAGAGCTTCCAAGTCAAGTAGGAGCATGCTATCTCCAAGGGTAGGTTTTCTGAGCGATGCAGGATTTTGAAGATTAATTTCTGAAGTTCTTCCCAGCTTCTTGTCTCTAGGCACTGAAGGAATGTCCTTAGAATTCCTCCTGACTGCAAGGCATGGGATGTCCTAACAGCCCAGGATTTGTTTTGCACAGACACTCAGAGTGTTGGCTAAAAAGAAATAGCTTCTTGAGAACTTGGCACACGGTAATGCTCGCATGGTGAATTAGATCTCTCAGACAGCACGGTGGTTGTTGAGATGGCAATGAGAGTCGCCATTGCAAAGGGTCCCTGCAATGACATCTTAGCTGGATCATGTGATCCAGCTCCGTAAACAACTGTTTTGCTCAACTGTTAGGTAATCTAACTGGCCTGTGGTGCTACATAACCAGTCCAGCATGTATATGATCCATTTCTAGAGATGATTTTAATCTCCATACAAAACGTCTCCTAACTGTCGTAAGTATGTACAAAGGTCCTATGTGACTGTTTCTGCATATGTAGGAACAGTTTCTACTGCCTATTTGCAAATGTCTATGTAAAGTTTGGTCAGTTCTGCAGCAAGAACCATGTAAGGGAATCTCTTGACCAGATTCTCTACCCAGAATGTTAATCAACACACTTAAGGATATAAATTGATACAGGGACAGCAGGAGCTGTCTGGGGAGATCTCTAGAACTGTCCAAAATTCCTACTCGGAGAGCTTTTATGAAAGTCAAATTTTTAATTGTGAAGGTGGCTGGAAGTCCAGTCAATCACTTTGTCTCAAGTTGATCCATTGTTTCAGATCAATCTAAATCATCGCAGATGACTAGCTGGGGAGCTCCTAGGCCACCCAGGGAATTCATGACTTACAGGCTCTGGGTGTGCACACAGGTATAGCCCTGACACACAGCTATATCACAGTTGCAACTAAAGGTCAAACTTGAGTTTCATACTGACAACTTCAGCTCCATAACTCTTGCCACATTTTGTTAGCTCAGTGTCCAGTCTGTATGGTCAGAAACTCTTCAAAATGCTTCAATATGCTCCTCAAACGCCTTCCTTCTCCGGATCAGGACTTCTCAGAACAAAACCTCATATTAAATCTTTAGTAAGGGAACAGAGTATTTTAGAATAGAGATTAAAATACCATATCCACTATGGAAGCTACCAAACAAACAAGAAACTTATGTTTTCAGTAAATCTAGATATTTGTGCATCTCCCATCATCTGAATGAGTCATTGCCTTTATCTGTCATTAGTATTAACCTTATTTTATACTTGGGTAACTGAGGCTCAGGTTTTTTGAGTCCCAGCCCAGTGTCTTCCACCAGCTCAGGCATTCTGTTCTTACTTGATTATTGTTTTTTCTGCTAATGTTGCTTTTACAGGTAAGAAAAGGGAAGTGAAAAAGAAAATCAAGAATATAAACGTTGTCTAATTCTGTCTCCTTCATCCTTAAACCACTTTTCAATTACATGGAATAAAATTTAACTTTTAGCAGAGGACTGAGCAATAGACCTAAGCACACTGAGAAGTGCTGATTGGCCTTGTGTCCATAGAATTTAACCTTGGTCAATGTTTTTCATCCAAACAATATCACTGTCTGGCACTGATTCGTGCCTAGCTGTTCTTTGCCACCTGCAGAGGAATGAGATGCCTGACCAGCCAACGCAACCTGCGTGAGAGGAAGCTAACAGATAACGTGCAATAGAGCTTTATTTTTTCCCCAGTATGTGTTTACTCTGCATCACAGAAAATCCATTTGTCAAATATTAATTGAATTCTCCAACATTTGGCATATTTGCATAACTATTATGAAATGGAGCATTATCTCCCTTGGTATTATACCCATTTGCCTTAGATGGTGTCGCTTTGATCCATTAATCATGTTTCCTGTATCCTCCCACAGAAGCTTAATTGCTCACATCCAGCAGAACCCACTCACAAAGAAAGAAATTAGCTCTATGTAAATCTAAGGTTATTACCTTGCCTCTATAAATGTAAAACAATTAAATTATCCTCTAAAAAGGACAGTGATAAAATTCCAGATGAGCATGGATCACCCAAGGAAGCAGATTGAGGCAATTTTATTGGGCCAGTGGGAAAAAAATGGTTTTGCTTTACCAAGGACATTACTGGGGCAAATGATACTGCTGTCCATGTCTTTCTCCACTACTGCTGCTGTCCCCTTTACTGACTTCAGTATTACTTTAACATCTGAAACAAAGGGCCCGATTCAATAGACGCCTCTGATTTTAGGGCTGGTGTAGGCTCATACTGCTGGGTACATCACCTAGGCATCACTGGAACCTCGAGGTATGATCTAAGGATGCGAGCACACCAATAGGGAACCACTTAAAGTCAAAGGTACAGCTATCTAGCACTACCTTATAGGAAATACTGAGAAAATAAATATATCTTGAATTCCACCTCTCAGACCTGTGGGCATATGCTTTCCAGAAAATATATCTTTAGCCTCAAACCTCTACTAAATATAGGAACCCACATTTCCAAAAAAAAGCTGGGCAAAGCTCTTTTTTTCCCCCCCCAACAGGAGCAGGCGGTAGGAACTGCATCGACTTAACAGCAGTTTGGTGGTCACAGCACTTGTGGAGGAAGTGGGAAAGATTGAATGTTTTTTCATACAAGTCAGAGTCAGCTCCCACAGAGATGTTCTAACCACCAAGCATAACTCTTTCTAGGAAGATGGGATCATCTGTCTCTTCCTGTGAAGCCATGCTGCTATGCAAAACGTAATTCACTATTAATTTGGCCATAATGAGAGCGAGCAGATGACTCTAAACAGGCTGTTCAGACAAAACCATGGAAAACAGGAGCTGTGGGCTCCAATTGCCTCTTCTCTCCAATCGCAAAAGAAAACAGTAGCATGTTTTGTGCAGAACCCTGTGCAGTTTTTGTGTTGCGTGTACTTTGAGTACACTAGATGTTGACCTGTATAAAAAAAAAAGTAATTCCTGAATCTTGTTCAGGTTTAGATTTTGAGCCATTCAGTCCTGTCAACATTAGAACAGCTTGAGCATGTAAAGGTCAGAAAATCTAGAAGCTCAGGCATCTTTAGGATTAAAAAATGCTAACTACTTCTAGACTTTAGTAGGTTAGCAAGGCTTTTCAGGATCGTGATTCTGGGACTCAGTTCCATTTATCAGATCAATCCCAAAGAGACTAAGCCAAGATCACAGGCACAAAAACCTATGGTCTCGCAGAAAACTGAAGCTCAGACTCCAGTTTATCAAACTAGCATCTAAGTCATTAACCAACTTCCCTTGCACATTTTCTTCTCTCAGACTTGACTCTAAATTTACCGCTTTGCAACCACTGAAGACCCCTCCTTGGTTTCTATAATAATTAGCAAAATTATGACAGAAAATGTCTCTGCATCTGTAGAGAAATTGGTTTCTGTTAAAAAGAGTAAAATGGGAGCAATAAGAACCAGTATATTACTGTTCTATATGTGCTGCTTTCTTCTAAACACAAGTTTGTTCACTTTGCAGCTTTATCCAAGTTCCTCCTCTTGGTGCAAATTCATTTGCACTCCTTGTAAATTTTTCTTCACCATCCGTTCCTTTTGTAAGGTTCTCTTTGAAACATATTTCCTCCATAAAGCCTTTTAATGACTCCATCTATATAATCAGTTTCTTTCTACTAAAGAAAACATCAAAGCTAATTTGTGGTAGAAGTGTAATCTGGTATATCACAGGTCTGTCTGATCATATAGTCTGTTTGATTTAGACTGTGAAGGCCTTGATCAAACCAGGCTCCACTCTTTTACACTGTGGACATTTTGCTGGTATTTCATAAACAATATGAAGATATTATAACAGATATCCAAGGATAATGACATGTATTTTCCTGAGAGGAGACCTGCATTCTGTATCTTATCCTGTATGTCACCCACTGTAAAAGTTGTCAGAGATGGCAGAAGCCAGCAGTAAGGAAAGGGAGTATCTAGCACATATTTTTAGTTGCTTTATGTATCAGTGACTATTAAGACATCAAAAGGCATTCTGATTGAATCAGTCATTAAGTTGGCAGGACCTGACCATTCACTTGTTCCTTATGATTTCATCCAGAGCCTTTAACCTCTTCTTTGGCGATTTGTAGACTTAATGCCTTAAGCTGTTCTTCAAGATGTTGTTACATTAATTTTATTGCTTCCAGCACAGCATTTGGATGCACATCTGAGGGAAATTGAAGCTTGTGAAAACTCCCAACAGCTTCTGTAAACAATGTAATAAACATAAGCAATCAAAAGGAGGAGGCAAACAATACAAAGGTTAGAGAAAAGTAGGTTGAAGAAAAGTAATCATTTTAAAATTAGAAAAAAATCAGTTTTCTCCCAGTTTCATCTGTACTACATGCTGAATATATGATGCTTACTACTAATGTAGGACTAAACTAAAAAAGTGGGTTTAGTCACATAAGGAGGACTTTTTCTACAAGGTAAAATTTTAATCCATTTAAGAGATCTTGCTGGAGTAGAATCTGTTATTTAAAGGAAGTACCAGAAAACCCAGCACTGTTCTATTTTCTGCTTGAAACTACCTGCAATAGAGCAAGTAATGTTCAGTATAGTTTCTGAACTTGAATAAAAGTAGATATTACATGAAGAAACAAAGGAAGGTTAGCCAAACAAGATATGGCACAGTAGCTGAGAAAAGCTGGCAAAGACCAGCTGTAAACTCACTGGACTGAGCATAACTGGCACGTAGTTACAGAGCATATTATAACAATTGGAGAAAATTCTATGTATGGTTCCAATATGTTTTAGAAGGCTGAACAGAGATTACGAGAATTTTAGTAAATGAATGCGCACACACCAATTTTGTGTTGTAGAATTCTGCATACGTTGGCATCACTGAGTAATTAGGCAGACTGGTTCTGAGGACATGCAGCAGTATAGCTACATAAGGCTCCTTTTTGCCTGTAAAAACCTGAATCCAGCTCAGTTCTGTTGGCTTCAAGCTTTGGGAGAGTTCATTTGTTTGAGAGCTTGAGAGCCCATTCTAAAATGACCTTACGCAGCACCACGGTTCATACATGAATAATAAGTTCTTAAGCACGTGGTCCTGCTCTTACCATCCCAAGGCTGGTTGTTTTCCAGAGACCCAAACCATTAAGCTGGGCTATGGATACTGGGTGAAGTCCCAGGGACACTCATGAGAGAGAATGGGCATTACTTAAGGTTGCTGTTGGTTCCCTGATAAGAGCTCTGGACCAACGTCATAAGAAAGCATGCTTTTTTTTTTTTTCTGTAAGACAATACCTATCTACAACCAGATGTGAACTTACAGCCATTTCTTTGTCTTTGCATGACAATAATTTTAGGATGTACATTGTATTTAATTTAATTACATGTAATTGTACTTTTACCAGCTACTTAGCTATTTATGCCTCATATTTTGCTTCACTTTTTTTTTTTTAACTGTAGTATCTTTTTTATTAATAGAATCTGCAAGTTGAGAATTTACGCAGGCACAGCTCTGGATGCAGTTGCTTTGGTACCGGAAAGCGTAGCTTTGCATCCGTCTATTACGTGACACAGAGTATAATAACGAAAGCTACCCTTCCGCATCTGTCAAGAAAATTTATCTCCAAATCAGTCTCAGAGAGAGACTATTATAGGCTGTACTTGCACAGGCTGACCATAGGAGATTAGTCAGTCTCAAAAATAAAGATTAGCCCTTTTTCCTTGTTAGGAAACTCCATCTATGTTTGCAAAGCTTACATGTAAAAAACGCACTTAATGCAAACTATTTAACATAGGCAGTTTGCAGTTTTGAGACTGTATGAACTGGAGGATTACAAACCTTTGTAAAACCACATCCTGTTAGTTCCTGGCGGTCATAATAATGAGACGTCCAGTGTCAGGTGCTAAAAGAGATAAAACAGCATGGGAGAAGTAATCACAGATCAAAACAAAATGAACCGTAGGGAAACATTTAAGACCGTATGATAATGTGGTATGCGACATTGAGGAATACTGAGTGCAGAGAAAGGCCAGTTCAAACTGAGAGAAGTTCTCATTTCATTCAGATACTTCAGTAATCAGCAAGGAGACAAGAAACAGAAAACTGCATTACTGTCTAATGAGGTGTTAGAGGGCTCGGAGCGGCGGAGTTACTGTCTGAATATGACGCTTTCTTTAAAGCTCTTCCTTCAGAGGTTTTCAAGGAGAATACTTAATTCTTGCAGGGTGCCAAGTCCTGCACAAGGGTGAGCTGTCAGGTGGTTGTACTGTTCCATTACTGGATCTCAGAAAACCTATAAAACCAGTGCTTCCCTGCTGAAGATGCAGAAAAGCCTGCAAGGTCATCCTTCCCCTGTGAGAGTGAGAGAAAGAAGTGGCCAGTTAAGAATTTCTAATGAAGAAAGGAGCAAGTGCTCCTGTGTGGCAGTAGGAGGTATACGTTGCATATGCTGGTCTACTCAACCTGCCTACGAGGCAGGGAATCTGTTCTCTCAGGGCACACGAAGGCAGCTCCAGTCTCACTGATCTTGTATCCAGACTTAACAGTCCCACGGAGCCCACCAAGGCAACGTGCCTGTGCCAACGTCTCTTGCAGTGCTTCATCTGCTGATGAATAGACATCCTCTGTGACAGGGAAGTATGGACAGTCCCACTCCCAGAAGCCATTTTCTGGGACAGCAGAGGCCTGTGCTGTTATTTGAGCTCCTGACTGCATGCTGCAGGCCTCCTCAGCAGCGGACTTCAGTCATACAGCCCCTCTTCAAACAGGTGAAACAAAAATTATTTCTTTGAAATCTGTGTTTTCATTTCACTGCAAGACATTTTTTATGTATGACATTTTTTTATCCTGGCCTGTATCAGAAATAGTGTGGCCAGCAGGAGCAGGGAGGTGATAGTGCCCCTCTACTCGGCACTGGTGAGGCCGCACCTCGAGTACTGTGTTCAGTTTTGGGCCCCTCACTACAAGAAGGACATCGAGGTGCTGGAGCGTGTCCAGAGGAGGGCAATGAAGCTGGTGGAGGGTCTGGAGCACAAGTCTTATGAGGAGCAGCTGAGGGAGCTGGGGTTGTTTAGCCTGGAGAAGAGGAGGCTGAGGGGAGACCTTATTGCTCTCCACAACTACCCGAAAGGAGGCTGTAGCGAGGTGGGGGTCGGTCTCTTCTCCCAAGTAGCAAGCGATAGGATGAGAGGGAACGGCCTCAAGCTGCGCCAGGGGAGGTTTAGGTTGGATATTAGGAAAAATTTCTTCATGGAGAGAGTGGTTAGGCACTGGAACAGGCTGCCCAGGGAAGTGGTTGAGTCTCCATCCCTGGAGGTATTTAAAGAACGGATAGATGTGGTGCTCGAGGACATGGTATAGATGGACTTGGCCGTGATAGGTTGACGGTTGGACTCGATGATCTTAAGGGTCTTTTCCAACCTTGACGATTCTATAATTCTATGTATGGAAAGCATTGTGTCCTGAAAATAAATGCAGATTTTCCCCCAACTGTCTTGGGAATTTGTAGATAACTCCTCCAAGTATCATTCTTTTCCCCCAGGAGAAATGCGACCAGTAACTGAAGCACAGGGGAGCCATTATCTCCCGTTGTACATATGCCTGGCTAGATGCACCGATATCGCTGCATCACTATTCACCTTCTGTAAAAGGAACACCATCTACTTCACAAGGGGAAAGAATTAATTCAGGCCTGTAATACTGTGATTCTAACAGGTGCAGTAAAAAGTAGAACACACTACAGTATTAGAATGACTGTTTGCTAAATCCCTGTTTTTCAGTATATGTATGTAAATTAAGTGGTAGCAGAAAAAATGCTGCAATACATTGACTAGAAGACACCCTTGAAACAAAATTCTTACCCAGCACACGTGGGTTTCATCATATCCCTTTTTTCCAGTAGTATAATTGAGGAGCATATATTTGACCTCTTTCACATTTTATAAGTAGAGGATTCTAAAATCTATAATCTCAATTACTCTCTTAATAGACTGCGTTCAATTTTTTTTTTACCTGTTGACCTGCAGGATAAAGCTATTTGGAAGAGATGTTATTGTGGAGGGCACTGCCATAATGAAAATGCTGAAGGACAAAAAAATCCAATAAGGAGACTGGAAACCACATTTGGAAGCACACTGCTCACATTTAATTTATTCAATATGCATACTGTGAAACATCTGGGTGTCTTTAATGCACAATCAGGTATTAACTTGGTACCAGCTATTACAGTCAGCAGTTTGCTGCAAGTTGCAAGCACTTGACAGAAAGCAAATTATCTCCCTAACTGATCCCATAGCACAGAAGTCTGTGAATAAGAAGGCAGTTTAGCAGTAAAAGGCAGAAGGCGGGGAAAAAAGCATATTCAGCTGCTATGTTACCTCTTCTTCCTATGCTGATGTCTTTTGGTTTTCAATCCTGTATTTTTTTTAGTGTATTTCCCACGCGGCCATGCATCCACATGCACCAAACCGCTAAGTTTTACCGAGCAATCTCGGCCCTCCTGGTTTCAGTCCTGTAGGGCACAATCTGGTGGGTTACTATGATGGTTAGCTCCTAGTATAAAATTGTTTTTTCCTTTTTCTAGAGGAAACTGCCATAGAAAGTAGCTGTATTTTGCAGTCACGTTTCAGTGCGAGACAACCAGTTATCTCCGTTGCACCTGATCGATTCTAAAAGTCACGAGCATTTCTTCCATTTTTGCAGCAGCATCTCAGGCCCTGGGAAGATACTGAATGCAAAGGAACAGTCAAGCACAGCCTCTCGTGCATCATCCGTATGTGCAGCAGAATTGTTTCTCTCAACACGAATAACAAGTTTCTGCTCAGTTTTATGTTCCTCATAAATCAAGGATATCAGATGACTCCCCTTTCAAATCCCGACTGCTCCAAGTCTCACACGTATGATAAATGGTCCCTTTTAGAAAGAAAACTAAAACACAAGGGTGAAAGCAAAGCAGCAAACAAGTATTGCATCAGACTTACATGGAGCAGACATTAGTTAAAAGAGAGTTTTATCAAGGAAAGATCAGCGCTGGTTATGAGGTCGAGGTAGCAGCGCAGACCCGCTCGTTGCAGAAGCGGCTTCGCCAGCCATATGCAAGCCTGGAAGACAGGTGGAGCAGCGCTGTGAGTCCAGGGGGACTGTCACAGCCTAAATTTACTCCTTCTACCCATAGAGCGCATCCAAAAAGAGCGTTGAAGAAGGAAGTTACACAGGGGTCACGCTAGCGAGGTAACACTAGCAGTGCTGAGCCGTCCTCTGCTCCCTCACCAGCTCTAGCCTGGCGGGCACCCCTGCCACGCGAGCCTTGGCACCTGGAAGCCCTGACTGAGGCCTGCTGATGTAGCGCCCTGGGAAAACCAGAGCGACAAACCCCTTCACACACGGACCGAGGCTGCCTGATGACGTGGGCAAACCGCTAACCCCGTTCAAACCGGTCCGTGGGAAGGGGCTGACCGGCGAGAAGGAGCCAAGCACCTCCCTCTCCCCGGCGCCCATTTTATATTCGCCGCGTGCGGCCTCGCCGGCCAGTCACCGCTTTCCTCGGTTCCCATTGGTCAGCAGGAGCAGGGGCGGGGGCGGGGCTCAGCCGCGCTGGGAGGTGGGGACGGGTGGGCCGGTGCTGGGCATGCGCAGGGGGCGGGGTCCGCCGTGGCGCTCGGTTTCGCGCTGCGCCCGCGCTCATTGGCCGCTCGGGCTGAGCGTTGGGGGTGACGCGGCCGGAGGAGGCAGCCGTTGGTGGCGGCGGGAGAAGCGGTGGGTAGGTGCGGGCAGCCCCGCCGCGGGGTCGCTCCTTTCCCTTTCCCTTCCCCTTCCCCTTCCCCCGCGTGGGCGAGGGCCTGCTCTCCTTCCTTCCTCGGCTCGGGCTGGTTCAGTGGCCGCGGTGGCGGCTTCGGGGTGACCGATGGGGAGCGGGCCCGGGGCCTGCTGGGCAGGGCTGGCGGCGGGGCCCTCCCTGCGGCCTGCCTGCGCTCCTGCGTGCTCCAGCCTCCTCACGGCCCCCGAGGCAGCCGAGACGCCCGCCGCAGGGCTGAGCTCCCGGTCGGGGCGCCGCGCTTGCCGCTGCCTTCTAACTCTGCTGCTGCTCTTCCCGCCTCTGGAGAAGCGCTTTCTGCTCGCTCTCCTGGGCAGGGTAGTAAGAGGCGTTAACGTGGCTTACGGGAACCTCTCTAGTGCGGTATTCCCGGGGAGGGCTGCCTTAGTTTTAACTGCCGTGCATTTACTGACTGCTTTGCGCTGCAACTGCACCTGTGCAAATGTTGACTACTTTACTGTGGCGTTTGCATCGTCTGCTTTTGCTCTTATTCTTTAACTGTTAGATCTAGACTTTGTATTGTTCGTTCTCCAGATTTTTCCTTTCTTGGGGGGGAGGGAGGGAAATTACTCATTTGCTTCTTAATTATGTGTATTGATAAACTTGTTTTGTACGTCATCAGCTGAATAAGGGAAGGCTAGTGGGATCCATGATATTCTGTCCCTGCTTATCCTGTAATGAACCTGGGATTCATTGGCTTAATAACCCTGTACCAAAAGTATCTTATGGATAATGATTACATTTTTACACCTCACCTGGTTTCTTTAGAGTTTTGGTTTGGGTTTTTTTTTTTTTTATTTATGATACTGAAAAGAAATCTTTCCAGGTGTAACATGTTGGTTAAATTTTTAGTGCTGTGTAGATTGTTCACTAGTAATAAGCTTTTGATTTTTAGAACTAAAGAGTGACTTTTGAAAGTCTTTGTTGGTTTGTTTTGGGAGAGTATTTTCAGGCATATAGATATTTAAAGATCAAATAAAGATTATTTTTTTTGGGGGGGGGTGGTCAGTTTTGGACTAGGCTGCATATCAGGCTGAAAAAGTTTTTTTTGCTGTGCAGATGAAAATTATAATTGCAAGGAAAACAGGAAACTATCTGTAGAACCAGCAGATTCTGGTTCCACAGTAAAATCTACAGGAAAACATCATTTGAAATGGCTACTTAAGAAAACTTGAATAAAAAATTGTCAGTAAGCAATTTTAGCATTCTAGTGAAATGCTTGGTATGCAGACTGTTGTCGGAGTTTGGGAGCCTTCAAGGCAGAAAGCCTTGGACTGCAGTCAAAAATGTTAGCAAACTCAATACCTTGTAATTGTTATGAGAATATTTCAGTACCAATCACCGAAGTGACCAACCTGCTTCACTGTGTGGTGTGGTTTTCAGTAGATTTTTTATTTTTTTTTATCTTCCCAGGAGTGGAATGGTGTTGGCTATTCACTTTGCAGATGTGCCTGTCTGGTCCACAGTGTAGAATGTGAATGTGATGCTGTTGCAGAGTTTGCTACATAACATGATATTTCAAAAGCAGTACATTTTGTGACTGTGACAAAGACTGTGCCAATGTCGTTGAGTACAATTGAAACAGATGTGAGCAGTTGTAGCTCTCACTCCTAGATAGCATGATAGATTTGTAAGATTATGGCAATATCTGGTTTTTATAGCTGGTGTACCTGTATCATTTATGCACAATTTCTGTTTTTCATGGTGTTCTCATAGAAGTCAATTACTCAGCATTTCCAAAGATGAAGAGGAAAGTTGCAAAAGTTGGGAAATTGAGGCTTAGTCCTAATGAAGAAGCCATGCTTCTGAAAGAAGAATACGAAAGAAGAAGAAAACTGAGGCTACAGCAAGTATGCCTGTATTTTTGCACATTGTGTATTTCATTTAATGATGTAACAAATAATTTAGGAAAATTAACTGAAAAATTTATTTCATGTAAACTAAATTTCAGGGTCATAATATTGTGTATTAGCTTTGTATTTAACTTGTGAATTGTTTTACTGTTCTCATGTTTATTTACTACTAAGTGCATATTTTGCTTGTGATACCTTCTCTGTTTGTTAGATTCACTTTGGCCTCTGTTCCAGAATCTCTTCTTCCCTGCCAGCTTCCTGGAATCTACCATTTTTATTTGGCTGTGAACATGCAGTTGTCTCTCTTCTGCTGATGTGTCACTTGTATAAGGATTCAAACCTCTTACAGTGTTCCAGGTGTTTTCAGAGTGATCATGCGGAAAAAATAAGACAACTACTACTAATACAGAACTTCACAGCATTCCACTAGACAAACTATATTGCTACAATATGTCGTAGAATCATAGAATGGTTTGGGTTGGAAGGGACCTTAAAGATCATCTGGTTCCAACCCCCCTGCCATGGGCAGGGACACCTTCCACTAGACCAGGTTGCCCAAAGCCCCATCCAGCCTGGCCTTGAACGCTTCCAAGGAGGGGGCATCCACAGCTTTTCTGGGAAACCTGTTCCAGTGCCTCGCCACCCTCATAGCTCTAAATGCTTTAAGTACTGGTCCTTTTAGAATGTCTGAATACCTTTATGTTCTTCAGAACATGTCTGTGAATCATCTTGTCTTTCTTCTATTTCTGTCCTGCTGTTAGAACGCAGGGCTATTTCTCCATTTCATTCTTACTCTTTTCTTAGCCTTCCTCTGCTTTGTCCTACACAAGCTGTTCAGGTCTTTCACATCTTCAAAAAAATATACATTTTCAAGACATTTACTATATACTAACCTTTCACTCCTCCTGGGCTTTTTTCTTGATATGTTTTTCACTTTAGCGATGAGAGTTTTACTCAAAGTGGAAAACAAAGACTTAGTAAACAGACTTTAATTTATCAGTATAGTTGCTGATTTTCTTTAAACCATGTTGCATTGTAATTGGAGTCTTTAATAAATTATTGTGTTGTATTTTTGGAGGGAAGGATATTCCAAGCAGTTTTTGCATTTTGTTTGTCAGCTGTATGTTGCTCTTTGGACTTTAACTGAAACATTTAACTAATTACATTTATTATTTAAATGTGAATTTTGGAAAAAGGTAACAGCAACTTCAAAGTATTTTCTGGATGGATGGAATGGTATAGAATATGAATGGAATAGTATAGAATAGATGGAAAGCTGAAAGGAGGGTAGAGTGTGTTGTGGAAAGACTTGCTGCAAAAATATTGTGCTTTTTTTAAGTTGCTGAAAAAACATAAATGCTATTTCTACAGGTTAGAGAGCAACAGAAGTATATCGCCTTGCAGATAAGACAGAAAGTAAAGCAGAGGAGAGAAGAACAACTACATCAGTTAGAGGAGGCACTGAGAGCTGAATGGCAAAAAGCACAGGATGAAAAGATGAAAGCCTTAGAAAAACTGTATTTATCAAGCTTAAGAGCGATTGGTGAGGGTCACCGTCAAGCCAAGGAGAACGTAAGTAAAACAGCTTAGTATTGTTGTCAGAGAAATTCTTGATGTTCTAGAAATACCAAGATTGCTGTTTGATTATTTATTTATTTTTTTAATATTCTTGATCTTGCAGTCCTAATACCTAAAACAACAGTTTTTTAAGAATGGAAACTTCTTAGAAATGTTAATGTACTTTTTTGCAGATATCTTTCCGCAAGACCAGGATTAAATGGTCTAGCAGGCCCATCTGCTAAGGCTTTTGCTGTGCATACTCTTAAAGTTATTTTGTTTGTGTTAGATTGTACAGGTTTATGATAGTGTATGTTTGTACTTGACTAAATTGCACATGGTGAATCATTGTCTCAAGTATGCCAGTAATATAGTAACTTTTTCTTTCTACCATGTAACAGTATCTTTAGTATGGTTAAGAAAAGACATCACTTTTTCTTCAGTGCTCAAGTGACATGGAAAGTCTTGGTAAGGGCTTCAGGGGCCTTTGCCTAGACTACAAACTGGTGTCGTTTCTTAATTCTGCACGTATAAACTATTTTCACTTTCTTTAAAATCCTATAACTTGTGTAGGCTCTCTTTGAGAGATCATTGAGGTTGTTTGGTAGAAATTTTCCATAGATTTGACTCTGAATGAGGTTTATAGAAATCATCAGTGCCACAGATTTCTTGCATGAATTTTGCAAACTAGCTTACTTCCTGAATTAGTCAGGCTTTTTAACCCAAGTAAAATAACATCATACTTTTCTGTATCTCAGTCTCTATATCAACTTCTTTGTCAAGTCCTTTCCGATGCTAGGGTGGATGAGTTTGTGGAAAACTGGTACCAATGCTATAGGAACAGAGAACTAATCATAAAGAAATGTTTCTGTTGATACATGATTGTTGTAATTAATGACTGAAAGGTAGTAACATGCTTTCACCGCACAGTTAGTCAGCAGGTGCTAAAATGTGTGAGTATATTTACATTACCCTCTCTGATAAAGAGATGCAGAGAGAAGCTAAGGTTTCCACATCAATATTGGGTTACATTGGCTGAGGAATGTGGCAAATCTGCTGTTGTTGGTGGTAGAGAAGAAGAGAGTAAAGAAGATGGCAGAGAAGGAAAAGTTAATTTGAAATATCACACTGATAGTACGATAAGTGAGTAAAATCCTGTATTAAGTGCTTACAATATTTTATTGTTAAGGAACCTGACTTAGAAGCTCTGGCAAAGCAAGCAGAGGAAAGGAAACAAAGAGCAGAGAAGAGACATAGGAAAGCCCTGAAAGAGCAGAAGTACCAAAAAGAAAAATTACTTCGTGAGCAAGCCCGGTATGCAATAGCTATCTAGTTTTATTAAGCATAGAATGCATTTTACAATGTCACAAGGTGGAACGCAAAAATCTTGATGCTTCTTGCTTGGAGCTTTTTTAATCTTGAAATTTTCTGGGTTAGAGTTAATGTTCATGGACAAAGCTTGTGGATTTCTATAAGAACTGTAGTTTTAAAACCAAGACAAAAATGTCAAGTATAGGAGTATGTCAAATACAAGAGCTGGCCTTATGGACTCTCAGAGAGTGGGGGGCCTTTCATCTCTATATGGCTGTAATCGTCTAGATTGTTGGCTGACAGCTATTCAGTGACATATGAAATGAAATGTTCTCAGGCCAGTTCCTGATGGAGAGTTACTGACTTGAAAAAACGACCTATTGCATTTGTGATGGTCTTCCTTCTTAGTGTGTTTGTTTGTTAGTTTGCTTGTTTTAAGCAGGTTGGACTAAACTTGAGCTGGCATGAAAAATGAGCTGTGTGCTCTTGGGGATAGTTGTGCTTGAGTAGAGCTGAGACCTATTGATTAAATACTTAGTTTTGTCCACGCTTGAGCAATTAAAATGTGTTGAAATGATGCAGTGCTTTCTGAAAACTTAAGTGAAAAGCAGGGATTTTGCTTTGTTCTTTAGAAGCTAGTGTGTGTTAACATTTTTGCATTACTTCAAGAAATTAGTTTCCCAGTGCTGCCTTCCAGCATAAGTTCTGTTGACTTTTCAGTGTGCTTGCCCATCCCTACCTCCCAAGCATTCAATTCAGGTACATCTGAATCTGTTTATTTTCAGGTTTGTCTTTTATTTTGCCCAGTGCTGTCATTGTTGCTTGAATAACTTTCCTTTTCTCTCTTGTGGTTTTTTCTCTTTTATATATGTGGTATTTTTTTGTTTGTTTTTGTGTTTTTTCCCCCCAAGACGAACAAATGCACGTAAACATGCTCTGGAAGTGGAAAGACAGAGAGCAGCCAAAATTGCAAGCCTGCCACCTCCTCCACCACGTCCTCTTGAGGTATGTATCCGTGATGCGATAGTGATCACAATTTTAGGGTATCATATAATGTAATGATATATTTATTAGTCTGACTCCTCACAACAGGATATCCAAAATTGCTATTTCCATACTATAAGGAGAGTGGTTCAGCAAAAATAAAGAAAATTAATGAATTATGTATTAGCAGACTTCCTACTCCTAAGCTTTGGTATTTGTTTATTTCTGATCTCTTGTTATGTGTGGATTTTATTTCTCGTCATCTGAGATCTTATTTTTGTAGTTAATCTGTCTTAAACTTTATCATGATCTTATTTTCATCTAATAGCCACAGTGGTATTAAACTCTACAATGATCTTTCTCAGCAGATGCACACTACCTCAGCCTTCTGTCATAATGATGCAGTAGTAGCATTTTGTTTAGTTCTGTGATAAAGAGCGTTCTACCTCTTTAGTTGTGAGGTTTTTTTGTTGGTGTTTTTTTTTTCCTCCAATTTCTTTGTTTTTTGTAGGGAATACTAAATATAGGGTGAGCTGTTAAATTTTGATAGCAAAGCAGTGCTTAAGGCTATTGGGGAGGAAAGTAGATAAACCCCCTATTTTTAATTCTATGCTGTACCCTTTTTAGGGGGCAACTTTGCACCTCCTTCATGCTTCTTTGATTTCAGAGAGACTCTGCATAGGTATAGAAGTTACTGTAGGATTGCAGATCTGAACTGCAGGAAGAACATTATGTGCATTTTTACTTTGGAGTTAATTTTTAGTAAATTTAATTTAACGGAACTTCATTAATGCGGAGTTTAAGTTGCCTTATGTGTTGTGCTCTTTCAGACCAACAGGTTCAGGGATATTCAGACCACTGACAAGAATAGAAAGGATTAAGGTATACTAGTCCCTCTCGGAGCCAATGAAGTTATCAAAGCTTCTCGCAGCTACATCCAGCACGTTATGTATAGGTTAGTGTGTTGGATGATAGGCGTTTGGTACTGACGTATCTGGAAAAACTGAAAAGGTTTGACCCTCACAGTTTTAAGAATGATTTGAAGGAGGAGTGCCTGTATACTTTCATTTGTATTCCTTAGTACACGCTTCTCTGTAGGTCTCCTCGCTGGCTGCCCAAGGGTTTTCTTATTGTGGAAGCTGGATATGAGTGAGCATTAAAACAAGTGTTGTAAGGGAGTGGTAAAGTTTGGGGTTATTTCTGGTGAAGTATATGCAATACTGGAATTTAGAACAGATGGAAGAAGGTAAATTCACTCTTTCGTGCTGCTGTTCTCCTCTGTGTTGTTCCACATGTCATATTCGCAGTATATCTGCTGTAGAGCAGATGAAGGCTGTATCAGTTACAACTTTGACTATTCATTTCCTGGTTTTCAGATGCTTGTGTTGCTCAGTTGGCATTGTTGGAAAAGCATGAGACGCTGCAGCATTGCTTTCTAGTAACTTTTGCAGTTTAGGATGTGTTCTATGTTGCTTTCTATTAAAAAAAATGTTTGTAGTTGGTGACTGAAAGTCAGCCGCAGTTAACGTGCATATTTGTAGGTGATACAACAGCTAAAAAGGCATGGTGCTACATAATACTTTTCATCTAACAACCTCAGTAATGCATCTCTTTCCATTTCACAAATGCAGAATTTCCTTCTTGTTCTTTCGTCTTTTTTCACCAGGACAGGCAAGACGGCTTTGTTCAGGTTTCTCCAGGTTCTGGTACAATTGCATTTGCGATTGTGTGGGATGACAGGTCTGGGTCAGTAGCCTGTTTAAGTATTGCAGAATCATAACTTTCTTTCCTGAAATTCTACAATTTAATGCATTTCCACCCTTGAGTAAATGTCCTTTACTGACCTTTTCAGCAAATGAGATTCTAGCTGTTTTTAGCAGAGTTTTCAAACATCTGGATTTTCTACCATACGTGGGGTTTGTTTATTTTAAGAAGTTCATGCTCTGATAATGGCAAATTGAATCAAGAATTCTGCAGATATGTTGGATTTTTGTTGAGGAAAGAGATTGCATTGCATTGTTTAAATACAGCACAGCATGGCGATCTGGTCCATGTACGGACTAGCTGACTTAGAGCCTTTTCCCTAGTTTTCATCTCTCTATGGATTTTCATCCTTTTGTCATAGGCCTGTGTTGCTGGGAGGGCACAGGGTGAAGAATAAAGTTATTTTCTTGGAAGAGTAACTGGGTGCTACGTACTGCATGGGATAAATGCGAAGTAACTGAAAGATCAGAGATGGTTAGAGCTGTGGCTTGTTCCTAGTTCTGTATAGAGGGAGAAAACAAAAGATGTTAACTGTCAATTTCAGGGGGGAAAAAATCTGGGGCTTTGTCTTGCAAATGAATTACTCAAAAGGCACTGAATTTGCATTGCTTAACTTTAGTCTAAATCCTGTGAATTACAGCAAATTACAAGGTCATCTGCATAAGCATGCTTATTTTCTTGAATCAATTTGCATAAAGAGCTTGTTAAACCTAACTATAATCATAATCTGATGCTCTGTTGCAATAACAATTGAATAAAATTTCATAAAATGGAGCTAGGGCGGTGTTGTTCATTGCAGGATTACTTAGAATGTAAGAAACATTTTCTGAAGATACTCCTATTATTGTTACTTTACCCAGTTACAAAAGAAGTGTTTTTACTCTAGATATATTGTCATAATCAAGTTTAATTCTCAGAAGGATGGCTTTTAGGAACTGAGGCCTTATTTAGTTAGACCAACTGTTAAGTTACTTAATTGAAGTTAAACTGGAAACACCATTTTATTGACAAGTGTCACAGAGTTTTTGTGAACTTAATTTCTTTTTATACGATCTATAAGATTTTTATGTAATGGAAATACAACCTAAAAATGTTACTGTACTCTTCTTGAGTATTCAAAACGTTTGTAGAGTTGGGTTTTCTTTTTATTTCATGATACATTCCAGTTTTGCCAGATTTTAGTATAGAATTATTTACTTTTTTAAGGAAAAATAAAAGGGGGAGGGAAATTACAAACCTCTTGATGGAAGTATAGACGGATTCTTAACTGTAGTGGTTCCACCATGAGGTGTAACGTTACCAGTATTTTTTCAACCTAAATTGCTTTTGACATTAATTGCAAAATTGCATCCTCCAACATAATTCCCACATCTTCACAGCTTTTGAATAAAATTCTGGAGATATGACTGATTAAATGTGATTATTAATTACTGATTTGTTAGTTTTGCATTTTTTTAAATAATTCAGAAGACAGGTTTAATTCTACGTTCTGAAAGTAACACAGTATAGGTCAAGCAGGTGGTGATCTGGCTCATGAGGTTTAGGCATGGGACATGTCTGTTTTCAGAGCTATAATCAGTATCTACAAGCGTTTTGGTTAATGTTGATCTGTTACAATTACTATGATTTAGTGATTAAGAAAGTTAGCAATTTTTAAACAGCATTATCATGTACAAATAAAAGTTAAGTTCTTGATTGTGTGCTTTTATTTGTACATTTTTTTCTTCCTACTAGAATAACACGCATTTGCTCAAGAACTATAAAATAAGTCACTGAAGTTCTGTAGGTAAGGCTAAAACTAGTTGCATATCATAGGATTTTAATTTAAATAATTCACTTTTTACAGTCTATAAAATAGCAAGAGGTAATAAGTACTGAAATTTTGTATGCCTCATATTATGTAGAGGTAAGTTTAAGATATTCCTGAGACTTAATGCTGCTCTTCGTGTACGTGCATTTGTTTACAGGCTCAGGCTATGAAACCTGCTGGTTTAGTTAATGTGGATAAGAATCCTTTTTTAGGAGAAAGTCTAGGGAAGAGGAAGCTGAGAGAAAATTAATGGAGGAGATGTTAGAAGTACAAAGGCAGGTCCTACAGAAATACTGGGTTACCTAACCTGGCTACCTCACTACTGAGAATATCAGGCTGAGCCAAAGAAGAGGGAGGGTCAGTGTTCAAACTCTTTCGGGCAAGGGTTGAAATGTGGTAGTGTACCCAAAACTTTTACAAAAAATCAATACTTTGCATTATATGAATAGACACTTTTCAGTGAAGTTATGGAAAATGCTCTTTTCTCTGGTCAATTAATAAGTTGGACATAATGGTTCTGAGTTTTGTGAAGAAAGTCTGTACTTGACAAATGTTATTTTGCTGTTAGGTATAATTATATTGTGGATCTGTGGTTGCCCTGCTTTGAGGTGGGTGTGACGGCTGTTGTAAGTGGGATTTGTATTAGTAAATTAAACTCAAGTGCTTTTAAATTAAGGTAATGCTTTTGAAACATGAAGGTAGAGCTCCCTGAATGTCAGTTTGCGTGGAGGAGTCTGCCTTGGGCTGTTAGATGCTCTCAGTTGTTAAGCCCTCTAGATCTGCCTCATGCTGATGTGATTCTTAAACGTACGTAAAGTTTTAAACAACAATATTTTCAGGAGAGAATTTGGGAGGGTGACTTTCTTTTCATACTTAAAGTGTACAGATCACTTATGTTCTGTTTAGTTGCTTTGCTAGAGATACTGTTCTCTGATACAGCTGTACTTGTACTTTTCTTTCTAGAATTTTGAAGTGAAAAAGGCTCCTGCAGTGAAGCCCTATAGTGCTGACAACTTTTCTGTTACACGTTATCATATATCTGAACCTTATGTGGACAGAGAAGTGGATGGAGAGCAGGTGATTAACTCCAAGTGTTTGATTCATGCTTCCATATATCTTTCTTTATATTGCATACAGTGTCTGGATATCAGCAATTCAGTTTTCTAGAACTTGGTTAAAAGTATGAACTTGTATAAAGAAGCCATTACACAACTTACTAATCAGAACATTAGATGGGGAATCTTGCAAGGCCTGTTATGTGCTCAGTCACTTGCGGGATCACACCTCACGGTCTGTCTTACGTGAACAGTCCTCAGTAAGGAGGTGAGTTCGCAAGACTGGCATAACATTAGGACACCCAAATCTTCTGCTTTGTGGCTTATGCTAAATTAATAGTTGTGGTTGCCCTGCTTTTTTCTCTTCCCCTCTTTTAGCTGTGTACTCCCAGTCTTTACCTCGTATTTGTGTTCATCTGTTCGTGCGGTCAACAGTTTCAGCTTGCCAAAATGGCAGAAGTCTAATTTGGGGAAAAAGAACAATGAATAGATTTTTGACAAATGGGAAAGTTTACTCAAGTTTACAGTACACTCAGACAAAGGCCAAAGTCAGATCAGAAGAAGGGGAGGACCTGGAAAAGTGAGAGATGGAGCAAGAGCTTAGCTTTTAGAGCAATTTTTGAATTAAGGTAATGCTGTTGAAAAGTTAACTAAACAATAGCTTGGTGAGACCACAATCTAAGTTCCTGTTCTGGATCAGCCTCTTTTAGACTAGAAAAGCGCTCTTGATAAATTTGTTTTTGTGAATGTTTTCTTCAGTGCATTCATGAAGTTTTCATTCATTAAGTTTTAGGTTTTCTTAATGTTTGAAGGACTAGGCCTAAACAATGGAATGCTGTAGTTTGCTCCGTTTTGTAAGGGAAAATTCCAAAATGTTAATCTTTGTAGCCTTGCTTATGTGCAATGATTTTTTTTTTTTTTACTTCAGTATTTTTTTTTTTTTTTCATTTTCATGTGTTAGTAAGATTTTGGTTATTTAAAAGTTGCAGATTGTTTCTGGTTTCCCAAATGAGAATGAAAACACTTCTGGATTTATTTATCCCCCTCCTGGCCTTGTTTAAAACAAAATCACGAGGATAGAAGTAATCAATCTGTAATAGACTGTAGTATTCATTTTACCTTGTACTCTAGGAAAAGTAACCACTCTGCTATAACAAATAAATCATACAAATGATTGTCCCTAGTACAGCTTGAAACTAGAACACTTTAACAGCTATGCTTACGGAATATGTAAATGTGCCTTTTTATTTTAAAGGTAAAAGACTAGTTTGGTCCTGCTTACAACCAAGAATTATAAACCTTCAAGGGTGTTCGTATGGCATTGTATGTCTCTTTTAAGTGCTTTTGCTACAGAATTATTCATTTGTTCATTGTTACATATGCTTTAAACTACCACAAAGAACTTCATGGACTAAACTATTGATTGACTGCCAGCCAGATGCTCGGCTAGCTGCTGAAGAAGAAGGGAAACGTTTGGAGAAACTACACAGAGAGGCAGAGAGGGAGAGACGAGAGCAGCTTGAAAAGGCACACCTCAGAGGAAGTCATGCCTTGAAGAAGGTCCTTTTGGCTCAGGTAGGCAAAGTAGTTGTGCTTGTTTTTAATGTCAAAATGGCCAGTGTTAAGTAAGTTGTAGGTAGGCGATTAGTATAGGAATTATAGTTACAGAAGGAAAATTGATGGACTAAATGGAGTTTTCAGAATGTGTTTAAAAAACATCAAACTCTGTTTGCTTAGTTTGGCTGTCTGGAAGGAAGGAGAATGAAAGCACACAGATTAAGACCAACCTTTAGAACAACATCCTTTAATTTTTTATGATCTTAATATTTGACCAGCTGTTAACCAGTTGGTAATAATCAAGATAAACTGTTTTAATAGGTGATAAACTCTACTTTTTCACATCAGCTTTAGTTGGAGTTGATTATTCTGTGCTTCAAGGGAAAAAATCGTTTATTATTAAGAAGGCAACAATTTTTATTTTTATTTTTGTAAAACTTTCCAAAGTTTTTACTTAAAGACTGGGGTTCTGTTAGTGTATAAGTCTGGAAATACTGAAATTGTTTCCTTTGAGACGTAAAAACTGAGCTATACGCTCTGAAATTTGTTTTATTGTCCGTTACCTTCACAAGTATTTTTGGAGGCTAGAAATAGCAGAAGCTTCCTGGTTTTTAGTCGAGATATGAATGGCCCTGAATGAGTAACCCAACTCAAACAGGGAACTGTGGAAATATTACTGATGCTCATAAAGTTAACAGGAAAAACATGCAACCAAACTCCAAATAAAAAGCTTTTTTTTAAATAGATTTCATATATAATTGTAGTGTGCCAAGAGTATTTAGTTCATGTCTTCAAAAGTAGCAATTGCTGAAGTACATACTGACAAAAGTAACTTGCCAAAGGAAGTACTCATTTACCTTGTAAAACAGAAGATTTAATTCTGTTGAGGAAAGTTTGCCTACAGTTGTACAGTCTGATCCTTTTAACATTAGGTCTTCTGGGTAGTATTGATGACTCTTGGGTTTAAAGGTCAGATACTGCCTTCTCCTGAGGAAGCACCTTCTCCCTAGGATAAAATTAACTTTAAACATTAAGGATTAAGCAAACTTCATGGTAACCAAATGGAAGTGTTTTATCAGTCCTGACATATGCCTGAATGTGAACACTAAATGTTTGTTATTCCTCCTTTATACTTGAAGGATAGGGAAAAGCTACTGAAAGAACTTGAGCAAATGCAGAATATGGATCGGATGCGCAGAAGACAGATTGTAGCGCAGGTGCCACCTGAAATTTTTGTGCCTGCATACAAACGCATGGAAATGAAAGAAGAATGGCAGAGAGAACTGGAGTTTGCATTTGAAGATATGTACAGTGAAGACAGGAGTAAGTAATTTATTGGAGGTTGCTGAATCTGGTAGCCCAGTAGAGGAGAGGCTGCTGCAGCTGCCTGTTCCCAGGTCCAGCCGGTAGCAAGGCTGTGTGCGTATTCACAGTAGGCACACACGCGAACAGGCTTTCAGTACGCATACATGCAGCTGGCCACACAGGCCACCACAGAAAATGCAGCACTCACATTAAACACAAACTGCACAAATGGCCTCATCCTGTTTGCTGCTCTGGCTGATCAGGATGAACGCCTGTTAGTAGGATATACATCTGTATATATGGTATGGACCCCTCCAGCAGTTGGTCTTAGATGCTCAAGTCTCCCCAGTAGCTGTCACCTGCATCCCAGGTCTCCACCCGTCACACTATGGATCCCCCAGTAACAGGTCTTAGACACCCTGTCTATCCAGTAATTCATCCCGGACCCTGCAGCCTTCCAGTTACCTCGTGTGTCCACATAGGCACTGACCTGCTCAAATATGTGCTATGGATCACTCAGTCAGTGGCTTTAGACACTGACTGCCTAGCAGCTGGCCCTCAGTCCTTGGTCTCCCCAGTTACTGGCTCCTGGGCTTGTGAACCCCCAAGGCCTGCTGCTCCGCTCGTCATTGCTACACAGACCCAGTTGGGTACGTGCACAGACCTGCACGTTGTGGATCCCTGCAGTAACTGTCCTTAAATACTCAGTCTACCCAGTAGCTGACCCTGGATCCTCTTGTCTCCGATTGTCTGAGACGCACGCACAGTTTCTTAGTCGATGCTGAGACCCCATGGTCTCCCCTGTAGTTGGCTTGGATGCTTGGATCTCCTGATCCCTCCACTAGCCAACTTGCAGATCCCCTGGCCTCTCCAGTATCCAGCCCAGTCTTACGGCTGATTGATACCTAGCTCCTAAGCCTCTTACTGTTCTTTCTGGCTAGTCTGGCTTGTGATTTGCTAGCCACTGCGTGCTGATACTCATACCCACATAACGTGCACTTGTTCTGTTCTCTGCAGTTGTTGGCAGCATTCTGGGCACAGGTGCCCGTGTGACTTTTGGTCTTTACTCCAGTTGCTGGCCCTTATATATCCATACACACACATGCATACAAAATAGATGGTTCCTCACCCAGGAAAACAGCTAGAAATGGAATTTAGTGAGAAGAGAGGACAGACTGTCGGGCACAGTCCATGGCCAGACAAGTGTGCTGACTGGCCCCCTTCATCCCCTTATTCTTATACTTTTCCTCACAGTTGCTTCTCCCCAGACTAACTTGATCCTTTCCTTTCCCTACCTTTTGGTTCCTCCCCTAAACATCTATAATAAGCATACAATCCCAAGATGATCTTCCCATGTGTCCCACGTGTCCTGTTGGCATTAACCCCCTCGGTTGGTAAGGTGATCCTGGGAGAACTCCTGTTGACTTCTCTTCTAGGATTTCGCACCTGGACCACGTACTCGGTCACCCTCCTGTGACAGGCCTGTGAGCGGCCAGGTCAGGGTGCGCCTTTTCTCTGATGAACTTATTGGGATCCTCCTACGTGTAATTGTTCCTGTGTGCTGCTTTTTGTGTAAAGATGAGCCTTTTATCGCATAAACTTTTATTTTGAAAGACATAGCGTATTCTAGTGGAAAACCCTGTGGAATTTCTGAATTAATAGATGGCTAATGATTTAAACAATTTTGAATCTTCTGTTTTGGAAAAAAAATAGTTGGATTAAATCTGTTGTGAAACAAGCTATTGATATTTGAACTTCTTAGGGATTTGTATGATGAGCGTAGTCTTGCAATGTTGTTTGCTTTTTATTCCAGTTGGTCGTGTTATGTTATTGTGTTCTTTTAATTAGAAATGAAAGGGGACCTGATTTTGCAGTTTGAGCCACAACCTTTGCCAGCCCCGTCTGATAGATCTCAAGATAATGATCTCGATATCTCTTTGGAGCAAGAATCTGCTTGTGACACTCAACCAGAATCTGTTTGTGGTACTCAACAAGAATCGGGACAGATGATAGAAGAGGAGGTCCCCAAAGAATCAGAAAGTAAGCTTTTAAACTTTAAGTTTAACTTAAACTTTTTGGTTTTATAGTAGAAGAGAAGAGATTTAGTTTAATATATCAAATTAATTTTAGTATTAACTAAAATGTCTTAAGTACTTAAAATTCCTTAATGCCTGTGAAGTATTTCAGTATCAAGTGGTTTATGATGTTTATCATGGATGATAATACTCTAATGATTATGAATTTAAACATGAAAATGTGTCGTCCTCTTCTACTATACTTCAGTTCATTAGTAGACTGAGAATAATTTTTAATTGTTGTAAGAACTATGTTGTTAATAGCCATAATAATTCCTGTATCATTAGTGTAGATTATGGGATGATTCTGGTATGTGAAATTAAATGGGTTTCATTTTGTGTTTTGAAATGTTTCAAAGTTAAAGCTTGACTTTGTATGAAAGTCTACTTATTGTATGTCCTTTATGTTCAGATTTGTGATTGAGTTGCTCCATATTGTGAGTAGGCTGCAACAGTTGCACACGTGTGTGTGTGTGTGTGTGTGTGTGTGTACTCTTTGCTTGTGGCACATACGCTTCTTGTTCACATCACATTATCCTGTATTAGTGAACTTCACTGCTTAGCCAAGCATTTCTGCCACATCCCTTTGCTGGCATAATCCGTTTTCTGGTCTGTGAGGGACTGTGTTGCCAGTGCTAATACAAAGCAGGCAGGCAGGGGGATAGTACTGCTTATTTCTGCAACAGTACGGTCCAGGAGTAGTCTGACTGTGAAACACTACAACTAGCTTAGCCCTCCTTTTATAGTATGCTGAGACAAATTACTGCTGCTCTCTTGCAGGTAAGAGAAAATATTGGTAAGCTTTTAAAACTTGGTAATACATCTGAGCGATTTGTCCCAACTGTGTAAGCAATGAAAAAAAAAGTTTGGGTTTTTTTTTGTTTTATGATGTGAAGATATTCATTACCCAAAACTCTTAGCAGTATATGTCCTTTATAGATCATGAAGAAGCAAAAACTCACCAACCTCAGTCAAAACTTGCCTTAAAGAAATTGCTGAACAGGATTAGAAGCCAAAAAGAGGAGTGGACATCAAAAAGTGAGAAAGAGATTCAAAGTGAAATTGAGACTATTGAATCAGGCACAATTGCTAGTGAAGAGAGACCATTATGTGATTTAGAACTTAACTGTGAGCAACAGAAAAACACAGTATGCGACACCAAAGGTATGTAATACATGCTTGCATCAAAATTTGTTGTGTAGGAGCAAAAAGACTTGTAAGGGTGGACTATAACAAAACTGTTTAATGACTTTTCAGTGGTGGTGTTTCGTTGTGTTGCCAGAAAGTACAATTCTTCTATCTTTGCCCACAGTGCATTGTGGATTTGTTGAAAGCATACAAGTAGGAGAGGTTTTTGCTCTTGCGTCCAACTTGCCTGTTAAGATCTTGTGGAGGAAAGATGTCCAAAATACCTTTGTATCTTTTAAATCTCGCCCAGATTGTTGTCACACTTGGTGTTGCCATGCTTGAAGAGGTGTTTGCCTCCAGGAGTAGAATTCTCAGGGCAGCACTGGGCATTGAAGTTCTGTATCTGTTGAATTGGAAAAGCCAGATGCTTCAGAGATTCACAGCCAGAAATGCACAAGACAAGCATGAGATGATGTGTCTGAACTCGTGTGGAGTTGTTTTTTGTTTCTTGTTTTTTTTTTTTTTCTGCTTCTAGGCACCATTCTGAAAAGCTTCTTTGTAAAACTGGAATTTATAGCAATTAGATGTTCCACTTTGGTAGCCAAATCGTTTTGGGGTTACTTCCCATTTCTATTCTCTGTGCTCTTTTGGTTATGCTAGTGCTGAAGTTGGTGAACTCATATGCTAAGTGGGATTTCTGAAGTCTATTAAAGTGATTAAATTGTGGTGGGTTTGTTTGGTTTTGTTTGAGGTTTTTTTGGTTTTTTGCTTTCATAGGGTGCTTGGGGTTTTGTTTTTGTGTTTTTTTTTAATGAGATCAAGCGATATAGTTCAATTGTGTACGTGGATACACCAGCAGAATTCCTGGGGATTGGTGAGTGCAGCATGAGTGGAAACATGCCTCTGAGGAAAATGTGATGCTATTTGAAGCTGATAATATAGGATGGAGACTCACTTTTTGTGCAGTAGTGAAATGTTAGATCATTTGTTCAGAGAGTGCCCCTTTTATACCTTCTTTGTTCTGAGAGGTTAATGTGTGGCTTTTTATTCCTCAGGATGATTTTGCTGTTAGGCTACCACATAATCTGGGTAGAAGCAATCCTCGGTCCTGTTGGAGCTGAGTCATTACTGTATATTCAAGAAGACACATGATAAAGGGCCATTAAAGGCTTAAATAATACAAAAACCTGATTTTCTAGCTTAGGGAGACAGGCAGAGTAGTGGGGCAGAGATGGTAATCATTTCAAGAGCACCTTATGCATTTTGTTTAGAGAGGTTGCCAAACTGTAAAGCAAGATGTAAAGAAGATCCAAGGCCCTTTCTGACTGCAATTACAGTTAAATAACATGTATATTTTAGACTCTGTGGAAATGTTGGAAAATACAGTTGCAGCTGAAAATTCAGTTCTAATCCATCCTCAAGAACAAGCAACTAAAATTAGAATTGGAGAGGAGAGACACAAGCAGGTAAGTGGGTGTGTACTTATTCCTATCTCAGTTGTGGTGTAAAAAAAAAAGTGATTTACAGAAGACTTTAAGGTGCTTCAGGTTATATAGCAGCTATAGATTCTTTTAACATGCTTGTAACCCTTAGATAAACTTTTGCTGTAACATTTTCTCTACTTAGCCTCTGTGTATTAACTTTTTAAAAATGACTAAGCTCTAGCTGGAATTTAGAATACAGTGGAAAAACCCAGTTTCTTAAAATCTAACAAGTGCTATAGGCAAGGGATGCCACCATATGATTAAATAAGAATCCCAATTGTAGATTAATACGTTTGCTTTAGGGAGGATGTGGTCAACAATACACAACTCTGAAAACTTTACTAACCCTGTGTAATAACATAGCAAGGTCTGTGGGATTGCATTTAGAGTGACAGGAAAAGCTTACGAACCTTGAATATTTTGGGTTTTTTTAAATCAACTAGGAATCAAATGGAGAAAGTCTTTTGTGTCTATGGGAATGCTACATCTATTATATTTAGAAAATAATAACTGTGTATTATTTCATTATATGTATTGTTTGTGTCTTTCATTATGTTTTCATTTTTGTTGTATCCTTAGAGACCTACCAGCTATTATGTGGTGGTTTATCAATTTTAAAAAAAAAAAAAAAAGTTGAAATTCAGGTCTTAGTGCATCCTTAAATTGTGGAGTTAAAGTTCAGAAATTCAGGAAGCAAAAATTTGACAAAATAATATTGTTTTAGGAAAAAAAGAAAGCAGCAGATCCTCTGTGAAAGTGTGGTTACTTTCTTTAATGTTCGTTTTCTCCCACCTTGCACGTGCCCAGGTGCTATGTCCTGCCTGCACCTGCTATATCCACATTAGCTGTTCTCAGGTCTAGCTTTTCCTCAGGTTGCTCTTCCTGACATCCCCATTCAGACTGTGTTGTTAAAGGCTCTTGTCCACTTCATCTTTGCCAGTACTTTGAAATTTTTCTTTGTTTCCATTCTAAAAGTATGTATGCTGTTGCTACACCTGGATCTAAGTGATTTGTAGCTGATAGGTACATGGAAAGAGAATAAAAATAAACAAACCACTTCAGAGATTTATGGAGTGCTCTTAAAGTGGTTATACATTAGCTATTCCAGAAGTTTTGTAAGGCTTGAATTAACATTTAAATGTGTTGAACTCTTGATGAAAAGCTCTATAAAATGCAAAGTAGGTTTCTGAATTCAATTTAAGAAAAGGACTACTTTTGCGGTCTCTGGAAAATGATAATGTATCTTGAATGGTTAGAGTCTGATTTTATCCGTTCTATTAATTTGAGAACAGATAATAGTAAATGGATTCAGGGACTATTAGAAATATCTAGCCAGTAAAACAAAATTATTCTTGTAAACTTTGGACCTATTTTTAAAAGCCTCTTACAACTCAGAAATGCCTGTCACAAGCAATAAAATTTCTTTTGTAAGCTGGAACAAAATTTTGTGTGTGGTGGTATGTGTGAGGGGTCTTTTGATTTCTTTGTCATTCAGTTCTGGAGACACCCTCATTTTTCTTCTCAATAGAAAGAGCAAATAGAGCAACAGAAACAGGAACAGCTGGCCTTGCTTAAAAAAATAGAAGAAGAGAGAGCACGTTTGGAGGCTGATTTTCTGAAGATCCAAATGCAAACCTGTTTGGAGGAGGCTAAGAAAAAAAAAGAGGAGGAAGAGCAAGATCTGATGGTACAAAGCCACAGTGTTCCTTCTACAGATCAGCAGAACAAAGTGGAACATGAGGTGAAGAATTGTAGAAAATTGTGTGTAGTTTTTTAATTAACCTTATTGTAAAAATCAAGAGCACTATTTGCCAATTTGAAATTATATCAATCAAGACAATCAATCAGTCTTTATTTCTTAGACTATGAATCAGATGTTTGTACATGCAAAAGCTTCCTTTTGCCTAACATGGCAGCTTGTATTTCACATGATGTCACTGGACTTTGAATATTGCACCGTCTTTACATAGTCCCAGTGACAGCATGTCTGTTTAAAGTACCTGTTAGTAAAATCTAATTAGAGTCATATAACGATTATGCATGTACATGTATCCTTTTTCAAAAAGAAAAAAAATCGGGGGTGGGGGTAAGACAAAAACCCCACCTCTCTGTTTTTGTCTGTCTAAATCTCAAATGTCTACTTAAAGGAGAGGAATTTATTGAGGATGTTGAAGGAAAGTAATCTTTAAAAATCTTGGGTCATTTGAACAACCTGTACTCTTCTGAGAATCTGATTGCCTTTTGAATGCAGCTGTGTTGGGTCATTGCTCCCTGAGTTTGCTGCTGGGTACATTTACCTCTTTGAGCTAAGCTGCTGTAAGCACCGTTGACTTTGACGGCGTATGCTCGACTTGCCAAGAGAGACTGTAGCTGTAGGCCATCTGTTCCAGAAACTGCTTTAGCTTCATTGCCTCAGGCTGAAATCTCACAGACTTCAGACAGTGGTACAGAGTGGCTTCTGTAAACTTAGGAGAAAGAACATACAGCTTAATATTGTTGCTCTAATAGTTTTCTGTGAGTTAATTGTATATGTGCACTTAAAATTATTTTATTTTTATTAGACTGGAAATACTACTGTATCGGAAACCAGGAGTCCTAGAGAAGACAGCCATTTACAGATGATTCGTAATTATCAACAACGCCTTCTACAGCAAAATAGGTGAATTCCTTTATGAAATGGAAGTCTGAGTTGCGTGTTTCAAAATAATTTGAATTGCTTTGATTATTGAAGTTGATGTTTATCTTTGCACCACTCTGGAAAGATTCATATTTTCATTCTGTTCAGGGTGCACAAACAGAACATTGAAGAAGCTAGAAAGCGTCTCCAGGAGTATCAGAATAAATTGAAGCAAAGATACTTGTCTACTTCTGCAACACCTCCGAGCTCTGTGGAAACAAAATCAATTAATTTAAAGCCTGTCTCAGAACCACTTCTACAGAGGCAAGGAGTGCAACCGACACAATACCAGTCATTTGAACAAGTTCACGCACAAGAGTATGTGTGGTCGCTACCTGTGTCTTCAGGAACATTGCATATGTTGGAAAAACCATCTTCACAGAAACATGAAGAGCAAATGCATAATGCTTGTCCTGGCAGACACGTGCAGTTTTTAGAAGCATCGAAATTGAAGCATGGAGAGTTTCGCTTGCCACATGGCTGTCCGTCACAGGACCAAGAGGGACTGTTGGAACCCCCCAATAATCACGTCAGAGAACCATCTCGATTCCAGTTACCATCAGGGTTAGCCATGAAAGATGTCACTGCAGTAAGAACGCAACCAGAAGCACGCGTACAGCGCGTTAGATTTGGTTTGCCTGCAGAAGATTCCTCTGAGCCTTCAGAAACGGTGCACTTTAAAGAGTCATCTCAGAAGATGTCTAACCATCAAACGGAGACAGAGGCTGGAGAAGAGCCTCTATTTAAGACACCCCTCATGCCAGCAACAAAGGGATCTCATATAGTTCAGGCAGCCTCAGCTGATTCTTTGGTGTATCAGCAGGGATCTGCAGAGAGCAATATCAAAACAAGCCTTGAACAACACCTCAATCTTTCTGAACCCGTGACTTTATCTCATAAAGAATCTAAAGCACAGGGTGTTGAGGAATTCTTGATATCAAAAATGGGAGATGCATCTTTGTTAAATTATTCTGGTATACTGAGTTTAAGGGACAGAGTGTTGGCCTCATCAGAAAGCATCCAAGCTCAGCAGAAGTATTTGAAAGAACTGCAAGAACAGCTAGATGCCCAAAGAGAAGCTCTTCTTTCTAGACGGAAAATACAAGAGCAACTACTTTTACAGAAGCAAGATAAATTGAAGGAACAGATGCAGAGACAGCAAGAGGCTTTGAAAGGATTTCTAAACAAGCAGGTAAGCTTTATAAATGCTTGCATGGTGAGTCATCTAGTAGGTAATCAAACTTGAGTGAATGCCACCAATTAGCAAAATATCCCATGGAGTGTTGATAGTTTTAGGTGATTTACCATAATGAAAATTTTAATTAGGACTTGTGATTTGTAAAATGACTCGTGTATTAAAAATACTTAAGCAGTACTTCAGAGGATATCGTAAGCATTTTGAACGTATTATTTCTTAAAGTTTGTCTTTTTATGTGTATGCGTTCGGAAGTTGGTTTGTCAGCTGCACTCTTGACTTGTAATTTTGCTTGTTTCTGTCTAATCTAACAAAGGCCTTGAAAATATAAATAATTATGTTTTAGCACGTTAGGTTTGTAGACCTAAATAAAATACCTATATGTCTAAATGTTTTTGTAAGCTAAACAAGTGTGTCCGCTGTCTTGCATACTTGAACTGCTTTCTCAAAGTGCTCAATATTGTCCTGCATGGAATACACACACAAGAAAATGCTGGTTTGATAAATGAGTATAAATATAATCTTATATACAGTTTCCCCCACCTTCTAAGGTGAGACGTATCTGCACAAATGAAGAAATGACAGAAGCACAAAAGCCTGACTGGATAAATAGGACTGACTTTTTCCAAGTCTCAGAAAACTACCAGCAAGAGAATTGTGGCAGGAGTAAATTTCATGGAAGTGAAATGATTTCACAGTGCATCGGTCCGGCTGAGCAAACTGGTATGGCTATGCGGTATTTTTCATTATTTTTCTCATTTTGCAGCTGAAATGGAGTTCTCTTCCATTTCCCCAAGTTAATTTGATATATATGTATATATTATTGCAACATGCAAAATTTTGTTTTACAGAACAGTCTGAGAAAATTCTATGTAAAGAACAGAAATGGAGATCTTCCAAACCACCTGTGGCAAAAGTCAAGTTAGGGCTTGATTTGGAACAACATGAGCTCAGTGTTATACCAGAGGTAGACACACCAAAGAGTTGCAACATTTCTTTTGCAGGTAAAATATATATATATATGAATATAAAATATATAATAAATGCTGCTGTTCCTGAGAAATACAGATTGGAGGAAATTAATCTTTTCTGAAGAGTCTTTGAGATGATTGGTTATGAAATAATAGCCAGTACTGTTGCCCTTTTTTAAGGTATAATTTATATACTAGCAAAGTGAATTATAGTTGAGAAGAGCTTATCTTGTCAGTGTCTGTCTAGAAAAACATAACTGAAACAAAAATTCACCAAGAAAAGAAAATTTACTGTAATTCCATGATTTAAGTTCCCTGTTGATTTTTCTATTGGGCAGGGTCTGTGGTAAGAGACGATTGTACAATAATTTTGAAGAGAACCATCAGAGTTGATGGAAGGTGTTTAAAGGTTTAGCTTTTGAGCATACCAAGAAAGTAAGTGTGAAATCTTTTAAATAAGGAGTTAGTATGAAGTTGCTGCAGGAATTTTTAGACTATCTTTTTAGTTTTTTTCAATTATAAAACACTCTTTGTTTAAAAAAAAAATAAATTCAGATATTCATCTTGACATTCATCTTGAGCAAAATAATGAAATAATAAAACAGCTGATATGGGACATTTTTTAATTAAAGTAATTAATGCTAGTCAGAATCGGTTTATGCAGAATAATTTTTGTTGGACCAATTTGGTATCTTGACTAGACAACAAGTTTTTTTTGGTGAAAAGTTTTGATTGAAGAATATATTCTCAAAAGCACTTGACTTAATGTTACACATCATAATTAAAAAAAAAAAAAAAGTTAAAACCAAAAATACATACCAAAGAAGTTTTATGAAATATTATCCAGTGGAATTCTAGAGCAGGGAATACTCATTTGCTGTGATAGGTAGTAAAAAGTTGGACTTGAGTTTTTTTATTGGCTTGGGTGGCCAAAAAGAGTTGTTGTGTGGGGTGGGTTGGAGAGAAAAGAAATCTTTAAGCCAGAGCAGAGAAGTTATATTGCCTCTGGATTTGGAAAAATTACTAAAAGTTTTGGTGAATTTGCTATGTGGAAAAATCTGTCTGAGTTTTTTTGGAAGAAATATTTTAGTTGAGTTAGGAATTATTTTTTTAAGAAGTCTATGACCTGTATAATCTTTCGACCTGTATAATCCATGAACTGTGTAATACAAAGGTTTTTACTGACCTGACATAGCTAACTTTATTAAAATGGAGCACTGTATGAATTCAGCTGGTTATTTCTGTAGAATAGAATGTGCACCTTCATGAAAAACATTAAGTGCAAACCACTGCATTTCTATACCTAAACTGATTACAAACGTTTTAAATTCAGATGAAACAGATTCTGTTGGTGGAGAATCTTCTCCCGTTTCGGCCCTTGGGGAGTCTGCATATGTGAAACGCTACAGTCACGCTCTTCGTGAAGAAGGCAGGTTACCTTCGAGCGTAACAAACTATGAGGAACAAATCTCTAATGGGAGTCCAAGGCAAAGTAAACAGTCAAGTAGATTATTAAAAGAGGTGCTGATGACGACTGCTGAAAATTCATATGATTCAGGTGAGGAAATCCTCTTCCTTTGAGGAATTATGTGTATGCCATTCAACACTGCTAATTCTACTGCTATTTATTTGTAGCATATGACCTGACTTGTAAAAGAACATGCAGTGTTATTTAAGTACTGTTTAATTTTAAGTGTAAAAAAGGGTGTTGCAATAAGCATGTGTCTTGGAATGACTAAGTTTTTTAATTTATTTTTTTTTGTGACCCATTACCATTCTAGTAACAAAAGTCCACACTGCAGTAAACTTCATTACTAATCACCAGTTCCTCATCCAAGGCATGTGCTTTGTAGCTGTACCTTGTAGAATTGTCTGTAAAGAAACTTTTGTACTGCCTGGTTGCCCTGCCCTTACCAGCAGAATCCCATGCATGCATAGGGAGCAAACTGCTGTAGAAAGCCACAGGTGTGTCTTCCTCCTTCTGTCCTGGCTGTGGGGTGTTCAGCTTTGCAGCTTCCCTGGGGGCACCTGTGTTGAGCAGACCAGTAGTGTGCGTGATTCATACCCAGTGATGCCTGGTATCGACACAAAGGAAACTAATGCTTCAAGAGAACTCTAGAGTGTTAACATGCTGATGTAGATGTCCACTGAAAGATCAATGTATATAAGAAATTGCTTAAAAATACAGTTGAGACAAAAAATAGAAGGCTGAGTGTTACCCGTAGCTCAAAGAAACAACTTTGAAAGAATCCGCTGTTAGTTGTGACAGAAATAAAAATGGTGCAATCATGTAAGGATT
Source organism: Nipponia nippon (assembly GCF_047370975.1). Classification (NCBI taxonomy): domain Eukaryota; kingdom Metazoa; phylum Chordata; class Aves; order Pelecaniformes; family Threskiornithidae; genus Nipponia; species Nipponia nippon. Next base: position 119,846,006 of record NW_028262336.1, on the reverse strand, counting down.
ACTTTAATTCTGATTTCTGTTCATCTGGAAGAGCTTTTATTAGAGATCACACCTTTGAGGATAGGCTGTGTCCATATGTGACAGTCCAATTCTATAAATTAAACCAAGTTGTTTTGGTTATCAAAAAAAAAAGTTGGTTTTGTTATAAAGTGTTTTGCAAATGTTCAAAATAATTTTGTTAAAGGGTTGTTGAGACCTACTAAACATGTTATGGGTAGCTTGACTGGCTTTATAAAAGGACAAAGGTGACTAGTTAGGTAAACAAAGAAGGCAGGTTACTGAGAAGTTTTTCAAGAGATTGGACTAACAAGTGGATGTCAAGGTTTCTAACTCCTACTGTTTTTTTCCCTGCTTATACAAACTTAACTTGTCTCTCCAGTCTTGGAATAATGTTAACTCAAAGGCTCCAGGACTTTCAGTTGCAATGCACTCGCTTCTCTTCAAGTTTCCTGCAGATTGAAGTGCAGTTTATTGTTGCTGTAATTGAGAAATGCTATGCCTGACTTGCTGGAAACTGGTACACAAAGTTTGCAAAATGTGAACTAAAGCAATTTGAAGCTTTTTACAAGATGACAGCATCTCATGGTCCAGTACAGTTTTCAGTATCCATCAAAAATAAATATATTAATAGAGCTGCAAAGGAGTTTTCAGCAACTTTGCTACCTTGTATGTACGTCTTTACGAGCAATACAGCTGTGTAGTATGCACCTCCTGGTTTTGGTAGGGATTTCACCGCTGCCCAAAATCTTCAGATAACTTTTCATTTAGCTTGTGTTGAGGCATCCTTTTCAATTCAATCAGGATTTACTAGGAATTGGAATTATTTTGAATAAGTACATAGAAGCTCATTTTCTTTCAACTGCTTCCTTTAATTCTCAGAATATTCTTTTTTTAAATATATCTATATTTAAACTTAAATTATCAGTAAAGAATTTTGGTTTTTTTAACAATATTTGAAGAAAAGGCTTGTATTTTTCTGAGTATGTCATAGAAGCATTGCTAGATCAGCCGTTATCAAATTAATATGAAATATCTTAGTGTAGCATCTTTTTACATTAGTGAGTATTAGTGAGTATATGAACAGTGCAGTGGTTTTTATAAGAGGATTAGGAAACTTCATGTCAACATCTATATTTATTAAAAAAACAAACAAAAAACCAACCAAACAAACAAAAACAAAAAAAACCCAACCCAAAGCTTTCTGTGAATTATGTGTTTAAGAGGCTTGTCCTCTTGAACAGTTGAACAACCAAAACTGTTGATAGTATAATTTGAAGGCTGTGCAGCACTCTGTGGTGCTTTTGGTAACTAGTGCAGGATCTTCAGCAAGAAAATCTACAGTCTGTGTTTATATATAAAGTTTCTGAAGGGGAAATTTAAGGTGCATTTTAAGTTGTTACTTATGATGGTAGCTTTGATTTTTTTCTTTTTTATTTAATTGTTGGGGTTTTAATTTTTTTTTTTTTTTTGCTACTTGATTCTAACCAGAACACGTTTGCAGTTTTCCTGTGTTTGTAATTGTGTCTCTAAAGGTGAGAGCAAATGAGTGCTTTGTACATGTGATCTTTGACCTTGTTCTTTGAAGTTGTTCGTGGTGGTTTCTACCTTCGATCAAATAATGTAAAGCTTTACAGTTTGTGAGTTGTGGTTCTGTAATCTTGAAGGGAGTACTAGATAAGCACAAATCCTGTTGATCACTGCTCACATGCTTTCTCAAAAGAAAGCATTAAAGATAAAAAGGTAAAAGTTACACAGGTTCTTAAAAAGATAAACTTGGTAAATATGCTTGGATACTTCATCAACAAAGGTGAGTGTCCTTTGATATGAGACTTGTCCTTGGGTAACAGGCAATTTTTTTTTTTTCAATTTCTATAATTAGCTGTATTTCTTTCTACCAATTATTACAAGAAGAAAAATAACTTTAACCCTCTCAAATTTAGAAGCAGACATGTGAACATTAAATGGGTCTTGAGGACTGCTTCTGGTTAGGGGAGGATGAATCCCGATGCTCAGTATTGAGTTGGTTACAAGTGCTACACAAACTGATCAGCTGGTTGGCAGGAGAAGAGGACAGGTACTGTTAAAGTGATGGTGCAGTAAATGCCACCAGTGAGGCTAAGATTTGGATTGTTCTCTGTTACAATGCCACTGATGAATGACAAGATGAGTTAGGAACTTTGGACACTCGATATTTCTTCTTCCCAATCCAATTTGGTTAAAATGGACTAATAGAATGCAAATTGTTAATATGGAATAACCCTACAGATGAGACAGGCAGTTTGATGGCATAAATCTCATTTCCTTAGGAAAATAGTAACTAGATTTGATACATACATCTCTTACACAGTTCTCCTTCATTACATATCAACAGGCTTGTCTCTGCTCATCTTTAATGGTCCCCTTGAGCAGTGTTCCAGCTGTGATTATCTTCATGTATACCCTATACAGAGATGTTATTCCAAGCATGATTATTTTTTTGTGTGATCTAAGCTAACCTAAGATTTCAGTTTATTTTTGATAATCCCAAATATTTGTCCATAATTTGTTATTGTGACAGATTGTCTTATCCATCACCAATTTAGCCAAGCTAGCATGGAGTACTTTTGTTTGTTTGTCTGTATGGTTGGATTTGGATTAATCCTTGTTTTTATATTGTCTTCACCGAGTGGTTTGTCATTCAGTCTTTTGTTTTCAAATTGCACCCTAAAGTAATTGCTGCTATTTTACTGCAATTTTGGTTGGGGGGGGAAAAAAAGGCATTCTGGATATTACAGCCTCAATTTTTAAATACAAATTCTTTGTCACAGTGTGGTAGCTAGGAGGTTAAAACATGACAGTCCCATGTCGATGTCAGGAAGCTGTGAGGAACAAGAACCTTGCACTATTAGTTTGGAGGGAGGAGAGAAGAATAAAAACCCCTCCTTTATGAGTCACTAAATACAGTTGTTTGAGTTTTTTTAAGGATATTAATGTAATAAAGTCACAAGGTATGAGCATGTTGTATTTTTAATTAAATAATTTGGTTTATAGCATGAAATTCCTACTGTTCATGCCTTGTATTAATATCACAAGAGCAATGCAGGTTATTACAGCATAGTAATGAAACATTAGTAGCATAGCTCTCTATAGAATTTATATACAAGAGAGTATTACGTGCTTGAATCTCATCTCGTATGTATCCTAAATTACTACCTGTCACGCTGATATCCTTCAGAAAATAAAATCAATTCTTTCAGAAAAATATCTAATCTTGATGTAAAGGTATCAGGAAATAGAGAATTCTTTGGTAGCTTGTTCCAGCATTTAATTTTTTATCAAATTAGGAAATAAATGGTCTATTTCCAATTTCAGAATACCTGACAGCCATTTGTAGCCACTGCTTCTTGTTATTACCTTCTTTGAGTTTAGAAATCTTTTGTCCTGTGTGTTTTTTCTCCTATGGAGATATTTAAATACCAGGAGATATGATTGCAGTTTTCATCCTGATTCAAGGAATTTTCTTCAAGGCCTTGCTCATTTTCAGGATCCTCTGTCTTCTATATTCTCCTCCAAAGAAGAGCAGAATTCTGCAGCGTATGTAGACTCAGTCACACTACTGCCACATCCAGCCAAGCAGCTTGTCGCCACCTTGTTCTGTTCAAACCTTAAAAGTTATCTTTCCTGTGAACCTGAAGACATCTGTCGCGTACTTGTAGAAAAGGGGTCAGAAGCCAGTGTTCTTTGCTCTTAGATTTATAATTTTATCTGTAGTTGGAACAGTGTTGTTTAACAGACCCAGCTTTGCAGGAGGTTGAGGTAATTATGAAGTCGTGCTGGTTAGACATTTTAGGAAGGCTGGTCAAGGAGAACTGCTGGTTGCCAATTAATTCTGTGGTACAGTGGAGCAGAAAGTTATGTTGCAGGTGAGAAGTGGTAAGGATGGGCAAAATCAGTGTCGTATTAGTGAGGACAGCAGTGGTAGAGTATTGCTGCCATCTGGTGTTCAAAAAAAAATTGCTAATTATGAACTCAAAAGTTGCTTTCTGTTACTTACTGCTTGTATCGCATTTATGTTCAGCCCAGTCCCAGGATTCTCAAGTGGCTCAAGATTCACCAGTTCTTGCTGCTGAAATTGGAGAGGGAGTTACAACGCATTCTGGACCGTCATTCGGACTCAATAATATGGTTAGTCATATCAAAATAACCATATAACATAACTTACTCTTTATTTTGTGATGCAGTCTTTCTGTCTCATATTGGGAGGCTAAGACTGGGTGCGGTATTCTAGATGCAGCAGTATAACAAGCACCGAGTAAAGAGAGGTAATCACTGCGGTGGATCTACTGGCTGTATTCCTGTTCATATGGCGCAGGACATCGTTGTCCGTCTTTGCTGCCAGGGCATACCGTGGGCTTACGCTCAGCTCGCTGTCTGCCGAGACTGCCGGGTCCTTTCTCACGGGGCTGCTCCCCAGGCAGGCCCCAGCTTGGACTGAGGGATGGGCTTCTTCCTTCCCAGGTGCTGGACTTTGCCTTTGTTCTTGCTGAGTTTCATGATGTTCCTGCAGGGCCAGCTTCACGAGGTCCTTCTAGACGTCAGCCCTGCCATTTACTGTATCAGATGGTCCTCCCAGCTTAGTGCCATCTGCAAACTTGATAAAAGTGTGGTTTCCCCTCCTCTGGGTCATTGCCTAAGGTGTTAAAGAGGACAGCTCTTAGAATGGAGCCCTGTCATACTCCACTTGTTCCCCACCTCCAGGTAGGGTGTAACCCTTTAATCACTGTCCTCCGAGCCTGATTATCCAGCCAGTTTGTTACCCATCTCGTCATCCACCCATCCAAGTTGTGACATCCAGACTGGGACACAAGAATGTTGTGAGAGACACTGTCAAAAGCCTTGCCAAAATCCACACCAATGATATCCCCTGCTTTCCCCTCACCCAAAGACCCCATCATTTTGTCAGGAGATAAAAACAGTATTTAAAAAATGCTATGTATAAGGTGTATATATAACATTACTTTTAAATATGTGTATGTTAAATGTATTTATATAAGGTAGTATATAATGAAAAATGTAGGGGAAGAGTTTCTTAGATTTTTGTCTTTTATTTTCTTAGTGCATATTTTAATTCAGAGTTTGGGAAGAAATGTTCACATCTAATTCTTCAAAATTTGGAAGTACAAGAACCTTCGTTCTCGGTTTTGTGACTTTGTAGAGCTTACCTCAAAATTAAGGAAGATAATATTTTAGGATATTTTGTATGTTTTTCGTTTAATTTTGTAGATTTAAATTTTGAAGTCAGTCTCCTGTATGCAAAAGGCTTAGTCTTGCAAGTACCTGTAAAATTCCTGAATTTTTCATATATGTTCCTCTGAGATCCACAATTCTACTGAAGTGGGTCTGTGATGAGAAATAGCCAAATCTGATGACCAGAAGATAAAATAATCTTCCAGGTGTCATGATTTGTATGCAGTTCTGAGAGGCTTTATAACAGAGTGTGTGTGTGTGTGTGTGTGTGTGTGTGTGTGTGTTGAGGGGAGGGGGCTGGGGGGGGGGGGATGTGTCTGGGACTTTGGGTGCGAATGTTTTGTACTGAGCAACGATGAATCTGTATTTGCCTGACTGTGCAAAACATGAAGGCTTCTACACTTGAACTGAGCTCAGAATGAGATGCGTGGTTTTAAAGCTTTAATGATGGACATCCAAATACATGGTAACAGGTATGTTATTTCATCCTAGGAAGTGCTTTCTGAAGTAGTATCCACGAACTTAGGTTCCGAGGCTTTCATGCGAGGAATACCCTGTGACTTGTCTTCAACAATTTCCACTGGAAGCTTTTTGACTAGTGAAACGCTGGATGCAAGCCCTGTTGACACTGGTAAGTGTTTGAGTTTTGTTGTTGTTCTTCTAAAAGGAAAATTGTGCGTGCTCCTTATTTTATAACAGAAAGAGTCTAACTCACTGGACATAAATTCTTCTGAAATAGGCTAATGGGAAACTTCACTTCAGAATGATTAATATGTCCTACAGAGTTGTGTGTAACTAGAATATTTTGTTACATGCTCATGATGTTTTTACTTTTATAATAATTTAACCTTGTAACACATGAGGTTTGGCAAAGGATATTTTGAGTTTTATTAAGCAACTGTAACACTAGCAGTTTTTAAGTGGCAAATTTAAAAAAAAAAATGATTCCCGAAATGATACCCTGATAAAAGTTTTCAAATCAATATATATCATGGATTGTTACAGAGCTATGATTGTTGTCGTGGTGTTAAGAGAATTTTTCCAATATCTGCTCGTCACCATAGTAATTCTTAATAACTTATTTGTGAAAATGTCATTCGAATGCCATGTTGACTTTTAATAGTTTTCTGGGAAATATGTGTTCATGTGCTTTTTTGCTTGCAGTCTGCGTTTTGATCTTAAGTTAGCTTAAAAATAATTTCTTTATAATAAATATATAGCTGCTCCTCTATATACTGATGTTGTCACTTGTGAACATGGGAAGTGAGTTTGAAAGTTGATTAGATAGTGACCTGTGGATTTATTTCCACAAGGCTTCAGGGCTTAATATTGTGTTAATCTGACACACATCTGATGTCATAAACAACCATATGTGTATGAGAGTTATTCCATGTTTATAAATCAATTTTTGAAGACTACAGTTTTTGAGCCACTGAAATCTCAGGCTGTATTTTAACCCTAATGTTCTAAACTGGTGAGTGTTACTTTGAATAATAAACTTCATAACTCATGTGACAAATCTGTGTTTTGCTGATGGAAAAAAGCTAAGGCAAATTCTAAGATCATTTGTTTGTAGCTTTTCTTTTCTATTTTTCAGTTGTGGAATCAAAATACCAAAGGTCTTGGTTACTCAGCTACATGAATACATTTTTCAAGTCTAGCTCTGTCTTATCATGACCTTTTCTGATGGCTTTGTGCAATTCTCCTGGAAGCGTATAGACAAGAGGGGCTGGTGCGCTAACTAGGAACACGATTTTGGTTTCCTCGATTCCCTCGGATGTCTTGTGTTGGTATTAGGCAATTTCTGTTTAAGCATGAATAAAACTATTGCCCGATGTCATAAAGACACTCAAGATTGTATTAAAGGATTGACACATTTACGTGTGATAGGAAGTAAGAATAACGCTAGCTAGCATAAAATAACAGTATTAATTGTTTTCTGATTTTATTGCTTTGGTATTTCCTAAGTCTACATACTCTAAAAGTGCTAAGCTGTACTGACTACTACCTAATTAGGTATTATCAACTTGAATCTGTGGAAATTTGTGGTAAGGTTTGTGAGACCATTGATAGGAGACAATTAAAGAAACAAAATCCTGGAGCTCTTTGTGAATATTTCAGGATATTAAGCAGTGTTTGTCAGATGACTTCATGCAAGTGGTTTATATGCAAAACTGTGAACATCTAGCTTACTATTTCAGGATTGTCTTCTGATAGTACAGAAGATCGAATTTTGAGAGGAACAGCAAGCCGCCCTTGGAACTCCTCGCTGCCTTTTACCTTGCAGCAGAGGCAAGAGAATTTTTCTGGAGCATCTGAAACTCAGTTGCCTGAAGGAGAGATGCACCTTTATAAAGGAAGTCAGATACAGCAGCTCTTGCAGAAATGTACTGGAGACTTGAACGCTTACGCAAAGGACAATACACGTTTCCAAGGTATTTGCCATTTTAAAGCATTTTTGTGCCGTGCTCTCATCATACAGAATGAGGAGTTGACTCAATGTTATGTGTTAGTCTGTATTATTTATATTCAGCTTACAGTTTAAAGTCAATAAGGATTCTGCATGTGAGAACTTTGATGCTTTGATATTTTCATGCCTTGCTTTATGTATATGTCCACATAGCATAGTGTAGTGCAAAAAAAAAAAAAAGATAGTCTGGTCAGGTATCTGTCTGATCATAGTCTAGTTCTGCACAGCCTCCTGCTACCACGGCTAGACTGTTTGTGCTGATTTTATCGCTTGTTTATGCACAACTTTCTCTTCGGGAAGGTAGAGACAAGAATATATAATACAGTACTGTTCATGTAGGGTCACATAGTTGATGAAACACTGATTAACGGACTGGTGGGAGTTCTGTGCTCTCTAGAAAAATGTAACAATTTATGAAAATAAGAACATCTTTATTAGCTATCATGAAGGTAACGCTAGTATTTTAATTTGAACCACTTCCTCCTGGAATGTTTGAAAACCTAGAATCATAGAATTACAGATTAATCTAGACCAGGAAGGACTTCCAGTTATGTGATCCAAATTCTCCTTTCTGCTCACAGCAGAGCCAACTTAGACCAGGTTGCTTAAGGCCTTGTCCAGGCAAGTTCTGAATATCTCCAAGGACAGAGATTCCACACCTGCCTGGGCAACGTTTTAACAACTTACTTCTTTCCTTCTCTTTTTTTTTTAATTTTGATTGTATCCGACCAGAATTCCCCATGTTCCATTCTGTGTCCATTATCTCTCTCTCTTTGACTGAGCGTGTCCAAGAAGACTGACTGCGTCTTCTCTATACTGCCTCTTAGGATGTAGTCGACAGCAGAGATTTCTGTGCCCCTTCCCCCACACCCCCAAGCCTTTCTTAAGATTGAACAAACTCAGTTTTTTAGCTTCTCTTTGAACATCAGGTGCTTCATCCTTCCCTTAGTCATCCTTGTGGCTCTTCATTGGGCTTGCTTCACTGTGCCACTGCATGTTTTGTACTGGGAAGCCCACGCTGCTTCTGATGCAGTCTCACAAGTGCTGAACAGAAAGCTTATGGACTTCAGCTTTTCATTTAAAAAACAAACAAACAAACCCAAAACTCAAAACTTTGCATCAGTGTAGCAGCTTCTTGCTGCTTTTTGTACCTGTATTGTATCAGAAGAAAGAATTGGATGTTGTAAAGTTGTTTGTTTGTTTTTTTTTTTTTTTTTTACAAGCTAGTATTTGTATACCTGCAGAATTCTACATACTTTATTTACTGCGTAGAGAAGCAAGGTGTGATAAGTCCGCTGTTTTTTTGAGGGGGGTTGTTCTTCAGTGGGTTTTTTGTTTGTTTTTAAAATAACCTCTTTTCTTACAGCTCTAGCAGCTGAACTTGATCTTCCTGAAACTGAGAGACATTTTCCGAACTTCCATCACCAGTTCTTTCAGCCTTTGGAACCAAGTCTTGACTTTGATACTTCATCATCCTGTTCTCAATACAGAATTTCCCAAGACAGTAGAGAATTTAGCAAGGTACTGCAGAAAAACTCTGATGGAGGAATACTTTGGCTTAAGATTTCTGTAAGATTTGAATGTATAATCCCTATACTGTCTTCTGTTTAGAAGAAACACAATAATAATCTCTGATATACTTAGAACTGGAAGCGTTTTTGCTGATTGTAGCAGAAATATGGTCCAAAAATCAAGTATAACCTTGAACTTTTTATCCTTCATATTTCTGAGAAAATGAATCTTAAAGCAAGATTTTCTTTTTCTTGCCACTAGACTTCAAAATTTTCAACAAAAAGTCAAGACATGTCTACGTTTCTAGAAGTGGGAAGCTGCAGTTTGAATATACAAAGAAGCAGTCTGCCTTCTAGTCTTGAAACAAATGGGCCAAACAACATTACATCGGAAGAAGAGTCTGTTAAAGAAAATGTTATTCCAGGTATGTACAGTAGCGTCAGATCAATGCTTTCAAAATCAGCCTATTGCCAGCCCTGCAGGTGGCCTTGCTGTGTTGAAACTGGGAAGGGACTCTTCACTTCTCTACCAACCCTACTTTGAAATGGCTTAACTCTGCTTCTGCTCTCTCACGCACCGTCTTCTCCACCACCTTTCATGGGTAGAACTCCTAAATTTTGTTAAGTTCTTTATTTCCTCAGCAGTTACGACTTCAATACGAAAGCAGACCTGCATGTTCATGTCACTGCAATGGATATTGTGTTAGTTATTACTTGGGCAGTAATTACGATGCTAGTGAAGAAATATCAACTCTGGCTGAAACTGTCCGTTTAAGTACTTTTCCAAATACTTGTTTATGCATATCCGTCGTTTTGTAAGTTTGAGGAAATTAAGGACGTTCCATAAATTGATTAAAATTTTTTGAGGTATATGTGTTAGAATCTCTCTGATCTTACTTGTTTTTCTTTTATACATTGTGTCCTCCAAGAAACCGTTGAATTTTCCTTTTTCCACTGTGAAGTTACACCAATAGTCGTTACGTACTGCGTGCTGTGATATTTGGTCTGCTTATAGAATTGCTTTATCTACAAAATAAAGGGGCGGAAGAGCGGAAGGAATAAACTTTTAGGTTACAATGTAGTAATTAATTTAGAGTAAAAGTTTATGATTCTACAGCAGCATTAAGTTAACTGCAGCTCATAGCAGGACAAAGTATTTTTTTAATGTTCTGCAGTTGAATTCAAATGAACTTGATATTTCACATGTTCTAAAGAGAAAGACCAATCTGAAATTCCAAAGGCAGCGAGCAGTAATCTAAATATTTCTGAAGCTCTTATTTACCAAGCAACAGGAGTTTCAGAGTTTTAAGGTGCTCCAGCAGAAAGCTGAACAGTAACAGGAAACACAGCACAATATTTTAAGTAGTAGATTTCTTTATAATGTAAATGTTCCTGGTCAGTTATCTTTGTTATTTGCATATATATATATACACATCTAATTTTTGAAAACACACTATCTTTAAAGCTGCAAGCACCTATTCTGTGTTTATTATACTTCTCTTCCTCTTTAGCTGGCAGATGCTGGTACAAAAAAAAAGGTAATAAAAAATGCCAGAAGAGGCTTACACTTTGAGCCTACCAGTGGTCGCAGCAAATAGGACTTAGGAAACTCCCTTCTAACTTCAAAAGGTTCTGTTTCTAAATTGCTTATAGAAACAATCTTTGTGCTTTAAATGTAACTGCAGGATCTCCCCATCTCTTAAGTCTTTTTATAATCCCAAACTAATTATTCTTGCGCTTTACAAGGGGGGAAAAAATAACATAAGCAACAGGCTCAGCAAGTAAAAACTATTTTGGGTTGTCAGTTCCAGGTAGATTGATGTGTAAGTCCATCATCTGGAGAATTTTCTAGTAATGGTTGATGTTGCAGTGTGATTTCTCCCTCCTTATTAACAGCTATTTATCAGGAGACAATATTCTTTATACATGTAAAACTAGATACTTTTTTATGGGTCAATGCAAAAAAAAAATCTTTAAAGGAAACCTTTAAAGGTTTATGTGATATATTTCTGTGTGTATAAAAGGCCTATTAATAGCACGATGCTGGAATTTGTGTAACTGTCAAACTTGGGTCAGAGGCATAGTTTAAAAAAAAAAAAAAGTTTTAAACAATGCTGGTGTGTGTTTGGCGTATGCTGTACTGCTGAAATGCCTCCCCAGAAATTAAAATGTTGATACCCAATCTTTCTCTTTTCCCAGCCTCTTCTGGAAAAAAGTCTTGATTGTTGTGTGTAGATCTTAAGGGAAAGAAATTTAGAGTGCAATATCATAACTTGTAGGAACAGCAATCACTGTTCCAATTTGGATGTTTTCTTCTACTTTGAAGGGTTTCTGCCTGAGTAATGGTGTTTTGGATTGGTTTCTTCCTGATTTAGAGCCTTGGTTGGAGGCCCAAAAGGGACTCAGAGGCCTTCCATTTACAGAGTATAAACTGTAAAATCCACTGGCTTTCGATGCAGTTATGTCAGCAGCACCACAAAGTCTGTCCCTAAACATATTTTAAGAAGCAACCAAAAGTGTTGTTTCTTGAACTTGTTTTGTGTACGGTGAAGGAATCATTTTATGTAATGTTAATGGTATTATGTTTGAAGAAATATTTCTTCCTATTTACTAGACGACTTATTATACATTACTGAAAAGTCTCATTATGGAGGGACTTTTTAAAGTTGAAATTCTGTTTTGTTAGGTAGAATTTTGACTCTTGATAATTTTTGAAACAGGATCTGAAGAATCTTTTCACCCGCTGCAATTAGAATCTACTCTGAGCGATCACTGTCAGAACGCCGATCAGCCAGTGGACCTTAATGCTGTGTTACAGAGATCTTCTGAACAAACCCCTGGAATTAAAAAACGGAGCAATGAGAACTGTGTTTCATCTGCCAGAGAATACGAAGAACTGGCAAGAAGTATGGAATGTATTAATCTCCAGTGTTCAACGGAAGATCTGCGAAATGAAAGTCTGAATCCACTGGAAGAGCAAAAACCATTTTATCAGCTAAATACCACACCAGTGGATGAAATTTTCCCTCAACACTTATTAAAAGAGACTGTCTCTTATGCAACGTTACCTGCGGAGGCACCTGATAAGGAGTATGTGAAGCTTCCTGAAAAATCAGTTTGTGTACATGAAGCAAATAAAGCTGTGGAACTGGATTCTCAGTGCAATACAAATATAAAGGAGCCAGCTCAAGGCTTTCCAGAAGCACAGAAATCTTCGAGGGTTCCCAGAGAAAACAGCTTGGAAGACTCAGGCATCCCTTTACAGATTGTCGTACAACAGAATGGTTCTTTCCTGGAAAGACGTGAAAAACTTTCTAATTCTGTGCCCAGGAGCTCATGTTGTATTCCAGTCTGGGTGAGTAAAACAGAGTTCCAAAAGCAGTAACTTGTGCAGGCTTTTTTGTTGGTGGTTTTTTGTTGTTGTTGTTGCATCAAGTTATTTCAGACCTTTAATATCTGAAAGCTTGGCAAATGTTGATTTTACAATTCTAGTTTGAGACTCGCGTGTTTCCTGGACTTCTGCCCTACTATTTCTTTCAGATCGTAGCACTGAAATAATTGGCAGTAGCTAAAATGAGCTGGCGTTCCCGTGATTGCTGGAGAAGCTATAGCGTCTCTGTTGCATCTCCTGCTCTTAGCATCAGTCGGTGCAGCGTATGCATCTGTATTACGTGGTACGGTCACGGAACTGAACAGCCCCTCTCCCCAGTTAGAAGCCTGGAGGAGGTAAATAATTTAACCAAAGCAAACTTAAGGAAACAGCTTTAATGTAGCTTTAAAAAAAAAAAAAGTTTGCCCTAGAAGTAAGTAACTTAAACTTGAGGTGAGTGGAGGAGAGGCGGAGTTTTTGTTGTTGTTTCGTTGCTTTGGATTACTTGGGTTTTTTTAACACTGGTAGATGAAATACTTTGCATTGAACTTAGGCTCCAGGGCTTGCGTGCATCAAAACCTCAGGCGAAGTGCTCTTCCTGCATTTCATTTATTGCCTGGGGGCGGATTTTCCTTCTTGTACATGTTGAATGAGCCTCCTCTTTCTGACAAGATAACAGCTGTTGCTGGAAATAGTGGTTTCTTTTTTTTTAACATTTTTTTTTCTTTTTTACACTGATGTCTTGTATAATTCATTTTCTAGGAGACTGAGTCAGGGTGTGGTATTATGGAAGAACCTGAACTCACTCTGATAAGCTCAAATGACATCAGCGTTGCAGAATCAGACATCGAACATACTAACCAAGAGAAAATTAAGGAGGATAAAATCAGTAACCCAGCATGTGTGGATCAGTCTGGATTTAATGTTTTTACTGAGGTGAGTCTTTATTATCTAATGTAATTCTGATTTTAACTTAGTCTTGATCAGAATAAGGATGGGCCCTGCTACAGCAGTTAATCCACTGTTGCAAAACGAGAGCGCGTTAGGGTTAGCTGAGCTTAGCAAGTGCTTGGATCATCTTGTCGTGATGTTTTCTGGACAGAGCTAATAATAGAACTGAAATTCGGGCTATTCCTTAGCGTCACTACCTTGTCGCATCAGGTATAGGTAGAGTTTGGGAAGACGTCTGCTGCTGACAAACGGAACCATCTTGCCGGTGTCTGCAAGACTAAATTGTATCCCATTAAGTTGAAGATTTGAATGAGGGGAGAGGGTGGGACAAAACAAGAGCTACGAACTAAACAGGGGAAAAAAGGAAAAAAATCCCCTACCTAGTGGATGGAGCTACACCAGACCCAGCACAGTAGCTCTTAGTTTATGGGGAAAATATGATCAGGTCGTCATTCTGCCATATTTCACTTGCCTGTGGCATGCGTTTTGCTGTTGGCTTGTGTAAAGCAAAGGCCATAGATTATAGAGGGACTGGTTTGTAATACGAGAGTAGTTTGGGTGCTGAAGCAACAAAGTAGAACCAAGTCATGTGTGTCTGTTAGATGAAAGATTAGATGAAATCATGTTTCAGTTGCAGGAGGCATCTAGAGAAGATCCTAAAAGTGCCTACGGATGGGTCTTTAGAAAGTAACCAAAATGTGGGCATGGTGGAGGCTGTGCTGCTGGAGGGGGGTTGCCTTCCAGCTGGGAGCGGGGGAAGGAGACACAGCACTACGAGAGCCGTGGGGGAGAACTAGAGAGAACGGGCAGCCCCGAATTAAGAAAAAGCAATTGAAATCTAGTGGGCAAAGGGTCTCTAATGGATTTTGGTTTTAAGTTTTAAAATGTTTTTAGGAAGTAGCTTTTTAATTCTATCAAGATCCATTTTCTGATGTTTTTCTTGCATCTGCTACAAAGGCAGAAGAGTAGGTCTGTTTGCATCGGGTCTACGCTAGTGGTGCAGTACTGCCACTTCATTCAAATTTGTGGTGTATTTTAAGCGTTTCCAATCACCGATTCCTTTTGAAACAGGAGAGAGAATTTTTACCACTAGCTCCAGCTGCGGATTATTCAGTTTTTGTAAAGTCTGACAGCTCTGCCAAAGCCTGGAGTTCCAACGGCAGTCACTCCCCATCACACCAGACCGCAGGTAACTTCATGTGTAACTTCAATATACTGAGGGGGTCTTTATTTCTAGTATTAAAATCATCAATAAAATACACTTCTCCTTTGGAAATTATAGAGCTGCTTTTATTTAGGTGAGCGCCTCTTGCTTTTCAGGCTTGGTTTGTAGTACATTTGACCCAGGTTTAATATGTGTCTTTATTGACTTGTTTCTTCCTAAGCCAGGCTGTCTTTCATGCAAGTTCATATCTAGAATACCCTGGTTTTATTGTGTTGTAACTATTTCATTTTGAAAAATTCTGTGGTGGTTTGTGGCTTGTTGTCATGTAGTTTATGCATCTTCTCTTGTTTTTTTTATTTCCCGTTAGTCCCCAAGCTCCATAGCCAAAGAATGTCTTTTTTTTTTTTTTCTACTCTGACAATAGTGTGGAACATCAGTAAAATATTGAAATATTTTTTGCCCAAGATGAACAGCAGTAACATGAAAGATGGGAATTGACGGAACTTAACCATGTTAGGGACTTCTCAGGTCTTTGATAAGTTTTGAGGCATCAATCAAGATGCTTTCGATGCAGTATTTACCACAGTGTTTGCCGCGGCAGACCTGCTTCCAGTTATTAGATTCCCTAGGTCTGAATTGCTGCTTGTTTTGCAAGATCACTCATCATTCACAATGTCATGCTCCCGGTACCATTTACAAAACAGTCAAGCTCAGCATTTTAGGAGCAATACGTTGAAACGCGTGACTTTCAGCAAGGAGCAACATCACCTCTAGTAAGTGAGAGATGTTCAGGCTCTTCATTCTCTTTCACAGTGATGCTGCTGGAGTTTGCTTCTACACCAGGAAATCTGCAAGAATCTTTTTTAAAAAGAAAGAAGGACTTCATCCAGAAATCTCTGAAAAGAGTAGAAGAAATAAAAAATAAAGAGAGAAAAAATGAAAAGCCAGAAGCCAAACAGTTTCAAAGAGGAAAGCCTGAGAAGTTAAGCAGGCAAAAGGAATCTTTTCTTCTCTCTGGTAGGTTTATCTGAGGACAAGGCATAGCATTAGGCATCCTTTTAGTTGCTGGTTTATATCGAAGAACAGATTTCACACTTGTTGCATCTTTGCAGACTGGGATATTCTTTGTTTTCTCAGGGATGCAAGGAGCTTTTTTTTCTTCCTCCACTGTCTGGCTACCTTGTCAGTGTTGCCAAGGCCCTTATGGATCCTCTTCATATTTTCACAGCCTGCCCTGTTGGCAGCCATAGGCTGTCTCTTTGCAAAGAACAGTTGGTGTCAAAGAACCACCATGTTAAGTGAACTGATGCAGCTCTAGTGGCTGGCTGCTGATGGGGAGGTGGGAGCTGGCTGCTGAGAAGCATGGCTGGCAGCAGCCTAACGAGTGAGACTGTGAAGATTTATTTTCAACACAAGATGTCATCTCCATTCTGCTAGCCTGTTTCTTTTTTTGTAACGTCATTTAAAAATCTTTGAAACCTCTCACGCTTTTGAGATTTAACATATATTTGCTTTTTTTCTTGACAAAAGGAAGAAAAGGTGTGGTTGCCCATCAGTTGAAGAAAGTAGGAGAAGTGAAAGTGTCTTCCCCAGAGGACAGGAAGCTTGGAGAAGCTGAAATGCACCAGCGTACTTCAAGGTATTGTGTGACCACAGGTGGGAGAAGTTGGGATTGAAAAAACAGAAGTGGTTCATCTGTGTCTGGTGAAAGCTGCTGGTCAGAGCAGTCTGTGATCTTCCAGCTGGAGCCTGGGGGCATGCTGCTGAACAGCCCGCCCTCCTGGTGCTGGGAAATGCCGGTGCGGAGCTGGCAGCACGGAACACGGCTGGCAGCCCTCGGGCAGCTCTGCCAGTTAACGCACGGAATGGGATTAAACCTGACACAAAGCCTAATTGTACTCGGGCCCTTATTAATGATCACATGCAAGTACAACTCCTGAGCAGGGGGTCTGTTAGATACAGGCAGCTGAAGAGGAATTTCCAGTGATTCTAGATTATGGGAGAGCCGAGCCCATTTCCTGTTTTCATTTCTAGCAACTCAGACAGCGTAAACCGTTAAGCCTGTTAACTTATTGCTGCTTTGCCACTCCCCTTCCTGACAACATACAATTATTTTTTTTTTCTACTGTTTTGACAGACTTTATAATCAACTTGCAGAAGTAAAAATCAGAAAGGAAGAAAAAACAAGGCAAGAAACTTATGCTAAAAACAGGGAAAAGGCTAAAGAGTTTCAAAAGGTAATGGCCTACTGCAGTGTCGTCTCAGCTGGTTGGCTCTCACGTCGCTGAGCTGCTGGTCAGAGTGACTGACAGTTCTGTGGTGGGAGTGCAACTGGGACAGAGAGCATCAAACCAGTCTGGGTTTTAAGGGATGCTGTTGGCATATCCCACGTAAGTTCCCCGTCAGCCCCATGACTGTGCCTGCTAATCTGAAGCAACTCCTAGAGCTCAGGTTTCCTCTAAAGGGCCTCTGCCTCAGGCTGAATTTGTCTGGCGACTTCAGTAAGCAAAAAGGCTGTTGGGGACTCCAGCTGCTACAAGTCTACTTGGCAAAGGAATGACAGGGTTGGCTTGTTTGCTTGTTTGGGTTTTTTTTAATTATTAGTCCAAACTTGACTGAATTTCCATTGTAAGGCAGTCTCTTCTCTTCTGGCTTTGTTGGCTGCTCTCGGTGACCTAAGATTCTGCCTCGCTGAGCACACCTCAACTTAGGGTTGCAAGAATCCTGCCTGGGTTTGCCTGCAGTTGCTCCGGGGGCTGAACAAGAGGATGTGAGGTGTTGCTTCTCCCTGTCCCTTGCTGGGCCTCAGACAACGGGAAGGGAGGAAATGCCTGGCAATCCGGACAGGCTGGGGCCGCTCCTGGGGGCTCCAGATTCCACAGTCAACAGAAAATGAGAGAAATAAGCACACCTCCCCCTGAGGGCTGTGGGCTTTCTGGAGCAGGAGCAGTAACCGAACCCGCTGTCTGTTACTGATGCTGAGGTTACACATGAGTAGTACCTCACTTGCGCCCACCTAACTACGCTGGTTTTAGTACAGTCACTTAAGCTACGCTACCGTAGTCTCACGGTTTGTTTTATTTGCAGAAAATGCTGGAAAAACTACGAGCCAAGACCTGGAAAGCACCGTGACTGGCAGAAGAGCCTGAGCACCAAGGACCACTACTGTGTTGGTACAATCCAAGAGACCACTGAATAACGCAGACTGCATGAAGTTAATTGTGGAGCCGTTAGGAGTCCTCAGCTTGAAGCTGTAGGAAAACCATAAGTGAACAGAATCAGTGTAGTACACTCGCGTTTTACTGAGATCGCTCCGGCGGCAGATTAACTACTGCTTTAAACAGGCTTTGTCTCAGATGGAGTAGACTGACATTGTAAAGGCCTTTCTTGAAGTGCATTAGTGTTTTAAAGGGAGGTCATACTAACTTTTGTAATATACATGTATAAAACTTCTTCAAATAAAGTGTTTTTTTACAAGACTTGAATCATCAGGCTGCAAGACATTTTCGTCTGTTAAACTGAAATTTTAATCTGTCTTTGCACTGTGATTTAAGGTGAGGAAGTGTAGGTTCCTGCAGTTGAGAGGTGCATCTTAAAGCACCTGAAGGTAGGAAGAGACTAAAAACCTTACACTGTTACTACTTCCAAAAGCAGTTCTTCTATCCAAGTTTCCTGAGCTCCGCTTCAGAGCTCAGTCATTGCATCATGAGGACAAATGCAAAGCTCAGCTTTTGCCATCAAGTTGAACTTGGTTATCAGCAGGTGGAATAGCAGGGCGCTTTCATTAAATCTGGTCCTGTTTAAAATACAGCAGAGAGGAGTCTGTCTTAGGTTATTTTTGATGAGCAATTGATTACAATTTAGGCTTGTTCTCACCAGTTTTTTTCAGTCCACAGTGCAGCTGCACGTACTGCAGTAGGTACAGCCGTTTGTTACCCCCTTTCTAAGTAAAGAGCATAAGACAAAAGCAGCTTGTCAGTCTGCGGCGCTGAGTGAGGTGGGGGCTTTTTGCGATGCAAAGATGAGGGTATGGTATGTGTGGTCGGTCTCATCTTCGCCCCTGTGGTTC
Organism: Nipponia nippon; assembly: GCF_047370975.1. Lineage (NCBI taxonomy): Eukaryota > Metazoa > Chordata > Aves > Pelecaniformes > Threskiornithidae > Nipponia > Nipponia nippon. The sequence goes on along the minus strand of NW_028262336.1, from coordinate 119,827,244 downwards.
TGCCAGGGCTGCTCAGGAACGTTACGCAGGAACGTTCTGGTTCCTTTCTCAGAACACGATCAGAAGGGAGGAGACCAAGCCTACACTGTGCCACCAGCAAGGCACAGGGGCTCAGCTGCCATGGTTTCCTTGCCGCTCATGTTTGCTTACCGTACAGCAACAGAACTAATCCCAGGCTGCAGCTTTCAGAGACCCGCTTTATTTAAACGCTGTGACATTCTGTACAGAATAAATACCTCTCCAGAGCTTTGGTACTGCGGAGTTCAGGGACAGGGAAGTGAGGGAAAACAGCCGATAAAGCCTTTGCCAGCCAAATTACAACTTGATACACTCAGTGTAGTTGGCTCTTCTGCAACACCGAGCTGGCAGCTAAGTGTCCATCCCAAGCCTTGCCACCCTGGCTCCCAGGAGGAGAGGGTACAGGCAAAGGCTCCCCGTGCTTCTGAACTGGTTTCCAAGTAACATGCACTACTTCACAATTTACAAAGCAATATGGGAAGTTAGAATGAATGCTTAATTCCAAATTACTGCAATAAACACTCCAGATAAGGTTCGTTCTCTATTTGGAAGAGCTCTGCAGTTCTTTGCAGCAGGCTTGCAGCAACATCACCAGGACCTGAGAGAGGAAAAGCATCAATTAGCGCTTTTACTTGAAAGAGAAGCCATCTGAACTCTGTTGTCTTCCTCACACTGAGCAAAACACCTCTTCCTCTAGTCTGAAGCAATTTAGTTTCAGGACATGGTGCTGGTACAAAAGCAGCAGAAGGCAGGGAACACGTGCCTACACCCCTTACTGAACTCTTAAGGGGCAAAAGATGATTTCCAGGGCCAGCTCCCAAGTACCATCATTTTCTGTTTCCTGTAACTACTTGCAGTGCCCACAGCATTCCCACCCTGCACTTCTTTCCTCCCACACCTTGTTGTTCCAGGATTATTCACTCTAAGACTTCCACGCAGCTCTAAGAATAGCTCATACTGCCAAGGGAAAAAGGAAGCAGCAATGAAGTTACAAGACTGCTCATGCCACAACCCTATCCACCTGTCGTTCTCCAGCTTCACATGCTGCAAAAGTCAACTGGTTTCAGAATGAAACTGAGCAGCAGTTTCATTCTATGTCAGCATCTCAAAAAACCCCGAGGGGAGCAGGTAAGCATCCTTTTCCACTCCACGAGGCCTGACTACATAAGGTATATCTCCTCATAAATAGACCATAGCACACACCAAGTGTCCACGGCATCCTGCAGAGGATTTCAATATGCGGTCACCGCGTTAAGAGCTGCTGGTTTTTCAGCCATGCAAACCCTCTTTGAAGTGACCTGGGATTTCTTTTTAGTACCAGCAATTTCGCTGAGCACCCTTACCTTCAGACCCACGCTGGTAGCACTCGGGCAGTGTTTCTCGCCCCTCTGGCACGCAGTGACTTGGGAGCAGACGCTACGGGTTACAGGCAGGTTTGGTTAGTGTAAGTAAGTGAAGAGCTACAACGAACTGAAGCTGGATGTAAATGGCACGGAGCAGCTTTTTGTCTGCCCTTTTTGCTTTGTGTGCACGACAACACAGCTTCTGGAGGCCAAATTACAAAGGCCCTAACCAGAACTCTTCTTCTGCTGTAGTGTAAGCGTTAGAGGTGCCCAAGGACAGAGCTACACACCTACTCCTCAGCAGGAGCTTGCTTTCCTCTCAGCAGCAGCAGAGGGGAGCGCTGCGTCTCTGAGCTACGCTAAAGCTTTGTTCCCAGCAGACTTTAGTGCCGCATCACGTGGCGATTCGAGAGTCCGATGGACTTGCTGTACGGTCATGTCCACAACTCGCCGGGAACAGCAACATCCCAGCAGCCTTGGTAATGACCAGGTACTCTCCTCTCACTGCTGTTACCACCAACCTCAATCAGCATTCAACTTGCCCATCCTTTCTTGTTAAGGACCAATCAATCGTACCAATAAGTAAGCCAAGCTGTGTACCAACAAGCCTAAAATCTGTTAAGAGCTCCAAGTACAGAGGAATTCCTCACCACCAGTATCAGCCTTTGCTTCAGAAACTAGTGCTACAACTGGCTGCACAACTCTGACAGCCATTTGAAGTAGATAGACACACAGAAGGAAGAATAACTCGCAGACAAGCAACCCCCCAGATACTGCCAAAATCGGGGGTGATCACTGCCCGGCAATCTCTGCTTCTAGACAATCATTTCTACACTTTTCCAGAACAGCGTGCTGAGGGTTCCCTGGTTTGGAGTCGCTATACCAAGTTAACACACAAACTGTAAAGCAGCATGAAACCATCTGAACTGACAAGTAACTCAGCGCTTACCTGTCAGACAGGTTATCTTCCACAGCCAATCCTTTTAACATGGCAAAATTCACATTGCTGTGTAGCCTAAAGCACCTGCTAAAAAAAAAAAAAAAGAAGAAATAAACCGAATGCACTTGCCCAGTTCCAGAGGCCAGTATCCAGTTCTTGCTCTGGAACATGAAAACAGAAAGCAAGTACACTCAAATCCCTGAAGAGGACAAAGACTGTATCAGCAAAAATACCAGGTTTAACAGCCACAGCAGAAAGAAAACCAACGATGCCAAACACTGAACTCGTGTAGCACTGTTTTTTGAACATCCCATCAGGAGAACGCTGCTGGGTGCAGATACCACACAGTGCAAGAGCTGCAGCAGTTCTTCATCCACAGCTGCTCATTTTAACATTCCAAGCTTTTTGTATGCACCCGTTAGAGCCCAGTGATAAGCTAAATGGATGTGCTCTTCATTGCACAAAAGCTGCCATGCAACTAACAGGGAAAACGGACTCCATGAATTGCACCTAACAGGAACAGCAGCTTCAGAATTCTTTTAAGCTTTTCTATATTCCTACTGTGAAGGATTTATACTTCTCCCAGAATACTGTGCTTGTTTTTCTTACTTTAAACTCTGCATTCTATAAAACAGAAGCCAGGAATTGTAATGGTATAGTAGTAAACTGGCTGAGCTGCTCAGAGATTAACTCTCTAAACTCAAACTTACAGACAGAAAACCCGATATTGCTGCTCAGTGTGAAGCTATCAAGCATCTACTTGACACAGAACAACAATGCCGCATGTTTATGAAGTCACTTCAAGTTCAGACAGACACCAGTGCTGTCTCTTCTTACCTATGGCCACCAAAACAAGAAATAAAGAATCACTCCTTCATGATCAAAGGGGGAATTGATTGTTTCAAGCCATCCAGAAAACTCAAACCACAAGAACCAGTGTTAGACATCAGGTACCTACACAAAAACCTGGCTGAAGATTAAGTTCAGCCCACGCAATCCAACGTGTTGGTTACACTGGAAGTCCCAGAACACACCATCTTTTGATTCTGACCAAGCTTTTCCACTTGAATAATTTTTTCCATTTGTATCGAAAGCATAAGCCAGTACCTAAAGGAGAATATAATGCGTTATTACAGTTCCTAGGATGCTACATTTGCAGCGATTTGTCTTGCAGTTTTATCCCACAGAGCTAACAGGTAGTTCAGTGGGTAAAGCGAAACCACAAGTTTATTCTGTGAGGCATTTCCAACGACACGAACCTACAGAGGAGATCCTATCGGGATAGACCTCAACATTCCTGGTACTAGAAATTAACACAATAGATAAAAATCAAGCAGACTGGAAAGGTATCGCATACAGATCCTACTCGGTGTCTTTTCAACTTGTTTCAAGGCATTTGGGGGAAGGAGGAGGGTAAATGACACACTAACATTTGGGGAAGATGAAGTAAATCCTTCATATTAGCAACAGTTCTAACATTAAAAATCAATGTTACCTGAAAGGCAAACAACAAAGGCAATTAACTACAGAATTGTACTCGAACAGAATCCTCCCTCTAACTTTCCTGCTAAGTGTTAACTTACTTGTAGAAGGTAAAACTATCAGTTTAAGCAGTTAAGCTGATCACCTCCTTTTTGAATGAGAAATTTGTATGAGTGTCCTTCTGACAAATCAGTTAAAATAACTTCTTCACTTAACAGAGTGAATGCTACATTAAAATACAGTAGCGTAGTGTTGAAACAAGTCCCTGAAACCCTCCACAAGTCAGTAAGCTTGATCTGATACAGACTTCCAGCCACGGAAAACCAGAGCCCTTCAATCATTAACCTCAGATGTCATACTAACCCTAGGAGGGGCTGCAGATTTCTGTGAAATGGCATCCCGCATTTCTTCTCTCCTTTCCTGTAATTCTATACCACCTGAAAAAGCAAGATAAGGTTACAAACTGACATGCGTGTGCATACAAGCCAGCAGAACCTAGAGCAGTACTTAGTCCTTAAGTGGTTCCAACCACCACAGGCATTCCTGAGAGCCTCTATTTGGAATCACACTTAAAGCTACTACAACGTCTGAATGTTATCCTATTTGATTTGACAGCTCTTCTTAATTTCCTGTTTATTTTTAAAAGCAAGTCACACAGTCCTGATCTCTGCTCACTGACACAAACCGTTGCTGTTAAACACTCAGAATGGATGCCCAGAATGAAGTGACATGAATAGGACACTCATGTAATAGATTTGTTCAGAAAGGCTATTCTCACTCACTCTCTTCAGAGCAGTTGAACATTTTGCCAATCATCACAACAATTTTCTCCCAGCATTCTCAAGTCTGGGGGAAGAGAAGTTCTTATGTTTTCTAAAGCAACACTGCATCTTCTCAGTAAGAAAAACAGCAATAGAACCAGCTCACCAAGTTAAAGACAGCCAGCTAACCTGCAACAGGCAAGGGTTTAAAAAAAAAAAAAAAAAAAAAAAATCTGTCACATTAACTTACCAAGATGCTAATTCAGACTGGACTATCATGTGGACTTCCTAAAAAGAAGTAAATTGTTTCATCTGAGTAACAGTTCCAAGTTTCTTTGGTATTTTAGTAATTTATGAAGACTTAGGTACTTTTATACTGAATATGAAGCAGACAGACTGTAGTCCAGTTATGCTGCCTGCATGCTAACGCCAAAACAAAAAATTTCTTGACAGCAGAGCCATGGCCCCAGTCTATCACACAACTATCAACAAAATCTATCTGCAATCTAAGAAACTGGAGGACTATGGCACAGAAGATACAACTAAGGGAGTTACCCACCAGCCAGCTGGTACCGTGATGTAAACAAAACACATACGAGATACCATTTTAAGACAGCTTACAAATATGCTCTAATAAACCATTTACAAGAACGCAGCACTGCGTGTATTTTTCCTCTACCTGCTAATTCTACTTCCTTTAGTAGGCAGGATGCAGAATTCAAAAACATCACAACAAGCTAGTCCTTGGGATTTTTCAGTAGCTGCATTTTGAACTATGTTTGCATAATTGTGCCACTAAGTAAACCTGTTACAGGTCTCATTGTCACCACTGCAATTAAGTTTGCAGTGAGGAAAGCATAACCTGTTACTCTTCTAGCCACGTTTTTCAATTCAGACACACAGTGACTTGTGTCTATTTGCTGAATAACGAGGCATAACAATCAACTCTGCGCAATGTCTGCAGAACAGCTTCTGGTTTTGAAGCCTAGGCAGTTTACTTTTTTAAAAAAAAAAAAACAAACCACAACAACATGTCACTAGCTGCCTTCTGGCACTTGGATTTGTGTTTCAAAATAAAGTATTGCTTCTTTGTAAAAAGGCAACCAAAAAGCTAAGACTTGAGCTTTTACGATCCTCATCCAACTACCTCCACCTAGGAAAAAGCAGCTATTTCCTCAGTACTTACCCTTAAGTAGAGGCTTTCTGCTGTGTTCCAGACATCACAGGAATGCCCCTTTAAGAAAGATTTTGGAACAAGGTCATTGATTTAACTATACTTTTATCCCATAACAGTTCGACAGTTCCTCAAAGTTGTATTTGACAAGCTTCCCAACAAGAAACTTCCAATCTACTTGTCTCAACAGAAATACCAAGTTTAACCAGCACATCTGCATGAAAACCAACGATGCCAGCTGTTGAAGTACTGTAGCACTGCTTTTTGAACACCCCATCAGGAAGATACTGCTGGGTGCAGATACCATGCAGTGCACAAATTAGCCTGATTACTTGCTGGGGAAATAGTACTTGTCTGAAAAAATCTAATGCTCTTATGCTGAAGTGCAGAAGAAACACAAAGCTTACCTCTTTCGCTAACGCGTTCCGCAAATGTCCACCGAAGTAACAGATTTGTACATCAGAAGGCCAGCAAACAGCCACAAGAGTTCAAGCACTCCAAAAAAGTTACAATTGCTCGCTGCTGCAGAGCTGGTGTGTTCATCTGCAAAGTCTGGAAAGAAATCGATATAACTGAACTACACTTCTGCAAATCTGGAACATGAAGCTCATGCCCTAGATTCATCCGTATTTGAATGAATTGCTGTTTGAATACATGCAAATATTGTCCCTTCATATAAGTAACACAACTAATACGTTCATCAGCTGTGGGTTGCAAAAGAAGGGTTTTTTCTAAGCACTAGGTTCCAGGTTTTTGTCTACAGCAACAGACAAAAACTGAACACGTGCTGGAACAGATTGAATGCATCAGCTTTCATTTTTCCACCATTTCTGAAACAGCATTTGAAGCTATTTCTCAGTTTACTATATACTTACCATTAGTAACTGTCACTTTCCACTACTGTGTTTTCTAAAGACAAGTATAGTTTGGACTAAGGTAACTGCAGCAAGAAGTTCAATATCAGATATGCTGTCATAAGAACAATGTATGCTGTGTCAAACTGATACGCTATCTAGTCCAGTACCCTCACTACAGCAATGGCCAAATAAGATGCCCTGTTCCTATCCTCTTACTCAAGTATGTTCTTGTAAGACTTGAGCAGCTTTAGCTCAGGGCTTCCCATCTTAAAGATGTTTTCCTGTCCAGTAATCTTACATGGCGTTTTCTTCTGTGCTATTTCCTGTTTCCTCTCTTGAAGCCACACAAACTTGGCAACATCCTACAGTAAGAAGTTTCACCGCTTTAGCAATACATACGTGCAAGAACACCGGCTTCTCTACTGTTCCTCCTGTTCTTGCATGGGACATGCATTAAGATGACATTTTACCATAGGGAAGCAATCAGAAGCTGCAGCTGTATGATACACCCCAGCACAGAAAGTGTGGGTGCGACCGCACCAGGAGAATACAGTAGTTCTCCAACATCTTCAGCAGAGACGATCCCAGGTAATGTCCAAACCAAATCAGACAGATTAAGTTGCCCTGCAGCATTCAACATCACGTAAAACCGAAGTATTTCTATATATAAACTTCTAACAAAAACTGTATTTAATATAAAAGTAGTCAAGAGCTTGAAAGTTTTAGTCTTCATTCAAGCAGAGACTACAGGCTCTAATTCTGGTCAGACTGATAAGAGATGTTGCACTGAACTCAACACCTTGGAAGCTTCACACAGAAGTTGCACAGCTATGAAACTTGGTAATATATTCACACCTGACCTATGGAATACTGTTTTTCCAAAACATTTTGTGAAACAAAGCAAAAAAGCTACCTGAAGAAAAATAGGAACTGCAAACCAAGTAAGAGCTCACCTTGCATATCAAGGAAACTGAGTAGTATTTCATCTTCCAAAAGCAACACAAACTACAAGAAAAAAAGTAAAGTGATAAGAACTATCAGGTAAGGTCAAACAACTGAAGATTCCTAAAGACAAAAGCTAGGTTTTAGCAATCAATTTAACAGTTGTAATAAGCTTGATTTTCATGTGTAGTTATCCAGTTCTAATCAGAATTGAAATTTAGTTCATTTCTGAGTCACTCAGCAGTTGAACAGAAGAATTCATCACATGAACTGCAGAATGAGCGAGACTCCACATACCACCTCGCTATGCCTTACCCAAGCAAGAAGCCCACTCCGAGATCCAGGATGAGTCTTTCAAGCCGTAGAGTATTCCTCGGGTAGATGCCTAAAAGAGTTACATTTAGCCATTAATTCTGGATGAATACTAAACGTGGTCTTCAACTACTGAAGAGTAATTTTTGCAGTCTCACCCCCTAGTTGCTACTACTCCCTAATTGCTACCAAGTTGCAACTGGGAAACCCCAAACTTCCTTTACAAAGATTTGGGACCTTAATTCAAGCATATAAGGAATGCAACTTGACCTGCTCTCATTATACATAGCACCTACTGTGCATCTCCTCAAACCGTCAACTACATGTTGAAAGAAATTAAACCAGTAGCTCTGACAACACTCCTGTTCAGCACAGACTACTTTTAGCTGCTGAACAGCTGTTTGGTTGGTTATTAAGAGTATTTGAGTGAGGCAGATCACCCTTTGTTTTTTAAATGTTGTTGATTCACAAGTAAACTTTTCAAACAGTTCTTTTATTTCTACTGCTACAAACACAGCCTTGTCATCTAAGAGTTAGCCATATTCAGACCATTTCTAAACATTCACTACTCATGTTTCCAACTGTCTACAACACCTTGAGAAAGGTATTTGCAGTTGGGGCAATGCTTCTTAAGTACTGTCATTATAAAGAGCTTTCATCTTCTGCTTCGTCGTGTTCACATCGGACCCCATTCTGGACAGAGGAGGGCAGGAGGGGAAAAAGAATCTTTTAATCTAAGATTCACTATGCCGCTACAGTTATTTTTAAGTAATTTACAACTTCAGATTATTGTACTAGATTCAGGAGCAGAGAATTAGCTTTCTGAAAAGTTATTCCACATGGAATGGACAACCTCAATCACACAAATTGATTTTATCATCGTTCGAATGCATTAACCATATTTTGCAATACACTTTTGTCCAAGTTGACTAACCACTTTTGCATTTTTACTGTTGGCACAAAGATTTGCATCAAGCTTCAATTCTGTCTTCAACCTTACTCAGCTCTTGAAGTGTTTCAAAGCATAACCTCCATTTCCTTAAGATACAGGAAAAAATCCCTCAAGTACCACTCGCAAAAAAGCCAGCTATGAAAGCAAAAGGGGTCCAAATTGCCCTTTAACATGAGCGTGTATACGTATGTATACAAATGCATACACCTTTCTATAGTGTGCTTCTGCTATGTTACAATATTTGGAACTTGTTTTCCTATCTTTAATTACATAAATTCTATGATCCATTGGTTAACAGAGGTCAGGGTGCAGAAGCTAGCATTTCAGCAAGATTAGTAGCCACTGAATCAAGGACGTCATACACTTGATACAGGACAGCACAGAAGACACTTAAAAAGCTTAGCAAAGACAGATTATACTTGGTTTTTTGTAACCATCTCAGACACAACCCCAATATACCCACCTTAAACCTAGTCTGACTAGGTTGCTTGGTTGACAGCTCAACATTGACTTCAGAGCAGTGTTTTACACCAGGCAGGCCATGAAAAAGGTATCTGAAGAATGACCACTGCCACCTCATTTGTTAGTTTTCTGTTCACTGAGGTGAACCCTGCAGAAGCCCAGAGTTCTCAGCAGCACAGTCGTCTTCCTCCTCTACTTCTATCACTTCAATTGATTTTGCACGTTTCATTTCTGGCTTTGATTTTTTCTTACTAGGAATTTTGCTGCTTATAATGAAAGAGCTGTTCTCCTAAGAAAACAGAAGACAGAAGTATTCACAAGTCTAGTTCTGAGATACTTAAAAGGTTAAGATTTTGGTAGTAACTTTGCAAACTTGAAGAACTCTTCAGAGAACTCCAGAATTCCTATACATTCCAGCATTATTTCAAGGAGGAGAGTGTGGACTCTCAAAACAATTTCTTTCTGCATTGCAGATCAGGATTCGCAGGTATCATACAGTTATCACACAGTTAACTCTGGATCTAAGCTCAAGAATTAAGTACTCAAAACATTATCTACTAATTCTTTAACCTCACAAGAGAAAGAAGGTTAGAGAGTTTCTGGAGTTAAGGAATATTTACTCACCACTACTCTGGCATCAAGGTCTTCTTGATTATCAGAATTCAAGCTGTCATCATCATCACTGAAATATAAAAATTCAAATTAAGCTCTGTTCTTTTATAGTAGCCTAAAATGCGTTAACTATTTTCCTACTGCAACTCCAGGTTTCTCTTAATGTGTATGGAAATGCTACAGCTTGTAGGTGTAAGAAAATACTACTTCTACATGAGGTTGTTCTCAAATGATAGCTTCTGACAGCAGAATTGCATCCTAACTGGCAACACCAGCAGGATGGAAGCAGTGTTTAGCAGCAGGACAAAGATTTAGCAGTAGGCATCAACAGTAGTATTGAGATATTTAGGATTACACTGCCAAACACGCTACAAAGTTAGCAAGTTAGAAAACAAGCAGAATACAATCAAGAAAATAGGAGGATAGGCCTCAGCTAACAAGAGTACACACCTGTCTTCCTGATACTACAACTGAGAAATATTATCTCCATACTGCCATGAACCACAAGTATGAAATTCAATTCCACTATTGTCCACAGGTTTTTCTCTCAAGACAGAAAGAACTCCCCAGAAAGAGGTGAAGCCACTTTAGTACTACGGTTTCAACAAGTGGCACCAGGAGGACTGGTTCCAAAACCTAGAAGATCTTCTAGTACTCATTTTATATAAAGAATTGAGTGTCTGGATGAGCTGGCTTGCATTTATTCTGCAGAACTTTGTTTCTTCTGCTCTTTTGTAAGAGAGCAAACTAATTATTGTTACTCATTTTACAGGCTCACCCTAATACTTCAACTCACAAAAATTAGCAGTTTAAGTGATTGCTAAAGTGAACAGTAGCTGAAAGACAGCTTTGTACCTTTACACAGTCTTTTAGGCTTTCTAGTTTTAAGGTGCCAAGTATATTTACAACAGTAAGTGTTCTTATTGATTTACTGATCCCTTTATTGCAAGTTAACTGTTTGAGCATAAAGAAAGACATAACATGATACTTCAATACTTACTAAAGTAAAAAGGAAATGAAAAAATATCCTTTAGTCTTTGCCATAAAACACTCCACTTCTTTACTTGCAATAACTATAGGATAACTAATTTTAGGAAATACTTTTTTTTTTTTAAAACATTTCTGCCATGTCATTTTAATGAGACAGTACAAATCACCACTTGAAATAACGAAATATTTTAAATCTAAAGACTGATCATTCTATGAGAAGTTCCAAGTCACGTTTACAAGCACAGAATCTCAAGTGGCAGAGTGTTTTGTTCCCAAAATAAACAATGCTTTCGTAAGCAGATAGTCACATTTAGATCACACAATGTTGATATAGGCTAGAAGGACAGCATAGGTACCGAACCTGATACACCTACAACTCAGACACAAAATCACATGCTACTACAACTGTACTACCTCCTGAATTCCTCAACTGTAACAGCAGCAGATTGTACTGGTCTGGCTGGGATGGAGTTAGGTTTCTTCACAGCAGCCTGTACGGTGCTGGTTTGGACTTGCAACTAAAGCTGTGCTGATGCCCTCCCCACTCCAGCAAACAAGCTGGGGGCAACCAAGAGCTGGGGACTGGGATGGTGTCATGCATCTACCTGTATACACACAAACTTAGATATAAGTTAAGAACAAAAAAGCAAGTTTTACACCACCTAAAAATATAAAGACAAACTTACTTCATCTCCTGGATGGGGGAAATGGGGCCTTCATCATCTAAATATTTGTGTTTCCGTTCTGCCAGACATTCTCTTTCTAAGTCTTCACTAGCCTGAAGGGCTTTTAAAGCTTTTTTGAGATGTTCTTCATATTTAAGCACTTCAATGTACTGGAAATACCCCTTGGCAGCTGCTTGCTGAAAAAAATGCATCAGGTGAGATCTTAAAAATATCACTACAAAGCAAAGAAATAAAGCATTTCTATTATCAACTGAATTGTAATATTAAATTGACACATACATTTTATCTGTGTTTGTCTTAAAGGCATTAAACAGACAACATCAAGTGTCCTGTTTAACAAAACCAGATTTGTTACACTGTAGCACATCAGGTAGAAGCACAACACACCCATTTAAATTCACTATTTTTAGACTAGATACAAAAGTAAAGACATTTATCCCACAAAACAGAGGACTCACCTCATAGCCAAGAACCATCTTTAAGGGAATGTGTTTCTTCCCATAATGTTTTTCAACAAAAGGGAATTGAAAACCTCTATCTAGAAGCCTTCTCTTTTGCTCTTGTGGTGAGGCTGTCAGTGGTGGCCTCCCCGTAGGCATGTGTGTGCTCTCATACTTCTTCTTCTTCTTCCCTGAGCCACCCCTGTATTTTCGGTGTGCAGCAGCCTTAAACTTCTTTCCCCTGAAGTGATAGGCAAAAATGGCTTTCAAATTGAGTTTTGACTTCTGCTTTTGGGAAGTTTCCGATGATTTCACTGGACTTTGAGGAGACAGAGAAGAATCTGAACTTTCATCATCAGGCAGTCCTGCAACAGATTCTGCTTGTTGCCTTGAAGGTTTAGATCTCTTTTTTTGCTTTGAAGGTGAAATGGAGCCCTTAGAATGGTATTCACTGCCACTAGCAGCAGAGAGACTGCTAAAGAAAAAACAATATTAACTTTCAAAAGAATGTATCCTTTTATGATGTATCACACAGGTTCTGTACACAGACTAGAAATAAAAACTCACCTTTCTGAATCACTGCTGTCCAGGAAAACCTCAGCTGAAGCAGCTGGTGATTTACCTCTTCTGGTAAGCTCATCTGAAGACTCCTCAGGAGCAGCATTCTTCTGCCTTGAACGCGAACACTCCATTCGTGTATTTGTTTCATGTGCATGTACCTTGTATGGTTCTTTCTGCCGACTGCATATTAGCTCTTGGGCGTCAGGGTAATCAGAGCCAGAAGCCGGAGATTCATCTGTATCAGTCATGTCTCCGTTTGCCCTAAAAATCAATGAGAATTCAAAAAATTAAAGAAAATTCTATATTAATCAGGTAACAAGCCTTCCACCACTCCACCCAACAGGGTAAACTTAGAAGAACTATCTGTGAGCAAACTGCAACATAGATTTTCCTATGAACCACAAGCAAACGTATTAACCTCCAGAGTAACAATTAAGTTGCAGCCACTTATCTCAAGATATTCATAGCATAATTTAGGTCAGAAGGGATTTTTACAGCTCTTTTGATCCAGCTCCTGCTCAAAGCAAGGCTAACTTCAGAGTTACATCAGATTGTTCAGACACTTACGGAGATAAGTTCTGAATGTTTTAACCCTCTCCCTACTAGGAATAACTTTTCCGTTAAATAAGCACACGTGTAGCCAACAGCTTCTCATACTTGTAAGGATGTTGCAGTTTTAACTCATACACAAATACTCACTTCATTGTGGTTTACAACCTTTTCAAACTAACCTAAGACAGTGCCACCATCAGAAGCAATGCCATCTTCCCTCTGTTCTTTTCCTAGCTACATGATACCTAAAGCCTCCTGCTCTAACAATCTATCAATCCCTTGTTCACTGGTTATCAATCAACATGGAGACGAACCCCACAAACAAAATGCTAATTTTCTGTTGGATCTGCAAGACAACCCAATCCACCCATTCAGCTGCCCAAGTCTACGCAAAAGGGACTCTAACACACAGCAGAAGAACCTGTCCTTTCCATTACTGGGTTATTTTTACCTGCTTGTTAGTCATCTACTAGTCCTGCAGATCTGCATCTTTGTTATTTTACTGTGCTTTTTACAGTTTCACAAACCCATCATCATACCCATTAATATTTCAAATGTCGTTACACACAATTTAGCATCTGAAGACACCATAGCAGAGCTCATCTGATGTCCTCAGATAACCTGCTATTGTCTGGATAACAGTTTACGTTTCAGAGTACAGATTCAGGAAGAAGCCTTCCCAAAGGCATGGGAAGGCAAAGGTATGCAACAGCAAACTGAGAAGTCTGAAAATACAGTAGATACATATGACTAAGGAAAGACTGAGAATAGCAGACCAGAACAAATGGCTGTAGAACATGAATAGCTGTGACTGCTGACACTATGAAGTTCCATTTCTTCTCTAGCCCATAGAGCCACAGTGACCTCGAAGTTATTCTCAGAACAAAGAGAATAAAAATACCACAGATCTGCTGCAGCCATGTGATTGACTGCCTTTTTGCATCATCCAACTGTTCAAGGCAGAACGTACTCTGTTACAATTTTTCAAAATGAAAATATTTCATTTAAAAAATGCATTAAATGCAGGCTTAGAAGTACAGTGGACCTTAAACTCGCCCTAATGCACTTAAAATAGCAGCACAGGGGCCCAATCTGCCCTTCACCGTGAGGAAAAATGGTATTTTACAGCAAGCTGCACCCATGCCCTAGACCAACTGCGGGCACACCGCTAACACGGGTTCACCCAAGGCCTGACAGACACAAGGCCTAGAAACAGCCCAACGTCAAAGCAGGTGCCCGTGCAACAACAGCACTCTAACTGCACAGGTTGTAGCTGATACTTACAGTTAGCAGCTCAGCATCGTTCACCACCTCTACTGCAGCTCTATTCGTAACGGCCTGCACGCCACACAGATCCCTTAAGGAAGAAAAACCACCAACATGTAACTGGCTGATTATTCCACACAAACTTCTCTCCTCCCAAAAGACCCATCGATCGCTTCGCCAATATTCACCTCAGGTGGAAGGCGCTCGCCCCCCCTTCCCGAGCTCGGCTGCCACCAGCGCGCTGCGGCCGGCGGCGCGGCAGACATTTTGTACGTGGGCACCCACCAAGTTACCACAGGTCGGGGACGCCCCACCGGCACCGCTCCCGAGGAGGCCCTCCCCGATGGCCGCCACACAGCCCGCTCCCGAAGACAACCCCCACCGGGGCAGGCCGGGCCGCTCTGCCAGCCTGCCCCGGCAGAGGCGCCCGGCGAGCGGGCACGGCTCGATACCGCCGCCACCCCTCTTCCCCCCTCACCCGGGTCCCTCGCTCCCGCCGCCCCAGCGCCGCGGATGGCGGCGGATGCCGAGCGCCCCGTCACCCACCTCCCCTCCCCTCATGCACCGCCGCCGCCAAGGGCGCGAAATGGCCGCCTCCGCGCTTAAATAGCGCCGGGCTCTCGCGAGAGGCGCGCGGGCTGACGGGAGGCAGGTGAAGGCTGGTAGCCTGGCGCCGCCATGCTGGGGGTGGCGGTCCGTCCGTCCGTCCGTCCGTCCGTCCGTCCGTCCGTCCGTCCGTCCGTCCGTCCGTCCGTCCGTCCGTCCGTCCGTCCGTCCGTCCGTCCCCGGGGCCGGCCCGCGGCGGGGGCGGGCCGTGCCGCCGCGCAGCCCGGACGGCGGGGCAGGTACGTGCGGTCAGGGGCTTAGCGGTGGCCGGGTGCGGGGCCAGGGATCGCCTGTAGCGCTTTTGCAGGCTTAGGGCAGCTGTCTCCCCCTTCAGCCGCTCGCCGCCTGGCCCGGGGGTCCGGGCTCCCCTTCAGGGCGCAGTGCCCGCGCTTCCCGCTCGGTGTAAGACTCCGAGGAGCCGCTCGTTGCGGCGGTCGGCCTCTCGTTGCTGCTGTCCCGCCTCTCCTTCCCGCTGCCGCCCAGTCTCCCCCGAGCTGGCGGCTCCAGCCCCAACCACCCCTTCTTCCCTTTCGCTGCCGCGCCAAGCGCCGTGCCGGCTCTAGCGTTTCCTCGCTGCCTGTGACTGCCCGGGGGCTGGCCCCAAGGCCCCGGTCTCGCCTGGCCCGCCCGCCCCTTCCCAAGCCCCAGCCGCTGGAGCAGATGGCTCTGCCGTCCCGCCGCCTTCCCCTGCCGCCGGCGGGATCCCCCCGCATCGCCCCGCGGAGGAGCACGGCCTCTGCCCACCCGCCTGGAGCTGTTTCGCTCCTCTTGGTGTCACCGCTAAATTTCTCTTCTCTCGCTGACTTACCATCTTCGGGTTTTCCCTGATATCTCTTTTTCCCCCCACCTTGCCTTATCTCTAGCCTGCCTGTTACCTTTCCGGCTTGTACCCTCCAAACTAGTTTTAATTCAGATTTTGATAGTAGACAACCCCCCCATACCCCGTTAATATCATGGTTCCCATTTCATCTACATTCTCCTGGCCCTTGACTGCCCTCTCTGAGGTTTGTTCCTGCTTCAAAAAGACAGACTTTTAAAATGTTTGTTCTCTCCATTCTTGTTGCACCATCCCAGATCTAATAATTTCATAGTCACTTTAGTGTTTGTGTTCTTTCTTTGAAAGTCTTCTGCAGTAATTCAATGTCACTCCATCCCTCCATGATGGATCTTAATTGTCTGTTGTCTCCTTTCAGGTTCTCCCTCTTCCACACCACACAAACTCCTGTGTTAATGCTCTTCTTGCAGTGGTGACTCACGGATCTACTTCCCTTTTGTGTCCCTCCCGGTAAGGACTACTGTCTAGCAATCAAATCAGGTTTATTATGGTACACCAAGCTTTTCCCACAGTCTTTCCCTCCTTTCTTGATTGTGGGGAGCTGACTACTGTCCTTTAAACAGCAGGTTATGGTCTAGGTGTTATATCTGAGCCTACTTATTTGAACCGTGTCCAAGTCTTGCCTCTGCCTTTGGCACAACAGCAGCTCTAGCCTGTCTTCTCAGTCTGTTTCAGGACTTCTTTAACTGGTATCTTGACTGCTGGCACAGCCTCCTTCCAGATGTGGAAAAAGGTTCTTGAGGGGATAAGGATCATCTAAAATAATGCTGCCAAAGCCATCTTCTCACTTTCTTTCTCTAATTACTCCCTTTCTTGTGTTTGGTGCACACTTCAAGTCTTGGGGTGTTATTCACTCCATCTGATGGTAGTCTTCTGCCAGAGGCACCAAATTCAGCCTGTAACTTTCTCCTCCACAGCCAGAGGAGGGAGGGAGTCACTTGTGGAGATGGATAAGACCAACTAAGATGAGAATCACTATACACAGGTAGCCGCCTTTCTCTACTGCTTGCTACAGCAGTAATTTGGGGTGGCTGAACTTTGAGCTCAAAGACTTCAATTAGGTGACTGCTATGATCTCCCAACTCTCTTTCTTTCTTTTTTCCGCTGGTGTTTTTTTTCCTTTATGCAGACTTGAGAGGCTGATGGTATAAGGACGGTTATGATTTTTGACAATCATAAAAGCTAGGATTTTTTTAAAATAGAAGCTAAAAGTATACATAAACAGCTAGCTTACATTATAGTCCTTCCTAACAAAAGCTCTGCCAGGTCTGGGATTGTAATTAGGTTTTTGGCTTTTTCCTCTGAGGCCTGAGATTGGGTAAGTGGGACCCATTTTCTTTTTCTGCTGTGTGCAGCAAGCATGTGCCTAAGGAGTGAATGATTGCTGTGGCTGATTTATAGGTAGTGTATAATCAGCTGTTTCTGCCCTGAGCTAGTGGTTTGCCCTAGTCGCTGACTTTGCTGTTGCAAGGCTGACTGAAATAGAGTTCATTTGTAAAGGGGTTCTTAAACTTATGTTCAAACAAAACTTCTTGTTACAGGCTCTGTACCCGTACACAGCCTGATACTGCAGAACTTGCCGCTGTTGTTTTCTGTTTTGCTGCTAGCCTGTTCCCCTCTGGAAGGGGAAACACGTGCCCAGAATCAATTGGAGACCATGTCACAGCTGAGGTTGAAAGTCCACCATAGCCAATGCTGGAAAAGTAAACATTAAGGTAGGGAAGACTTGAGGAGGCAGCTAACGTGCTCAGAAAAGCCCAGTTTTCTTTCAAAAACAAATTACGACTCCAGGCTTACAAAGGACAGATAAATCTCCTGACCTGTCCCTTAAACTGGATTTAGTGTAGGATGTGTTTTGCCTACGGCCAGCTGTAAGCTCGAGGACTAGCATATGTAATGCTCTGAGCCAGCTATAGAGCTGACAGTCACATCTTCTTCCAAAGCACATGAGAAAATTAACATTAATATTGAAGCTGTTGTTCTTTCCTTTGATGGCAGAACTACAATTCTACTGTCTATGTATTCTTGAGTGAAATTGAAAAATAAGTAACATATTGAAAACAGCCTGTTTTAATCATTAAACTATTATCCTTGTTGACAGGTCAGTCACTCTACAGTGTGGTATATTGTAATTTCTTACCTGAAGAAATCAGCAGCAATTAGGAAATGGCCAAAGTTGAAAAGTTTGCTTTTCACGTTCCAAGTCTGGAGGAGCTTGCTGGGGGTAAGTCATGCAGCATGTAACTTTTTACAAACTTATAATGTACTCTTCAGACTTATCTTAAAGCTCATATCAAAACCTTTCTACAGCTAGTACGTGCAGAATGTTCCTGCTCTTAGCACACTGAGATGTAAAGAAAAGCCCTATTTTTCTATATGCTGTTATTTCCTTAAAGCAAACAATGACTCCTCCCCCAAGCCTCAATGATATTTAAGCACACAAACAGGCTCTCAAACCGTTTAACACCATCTGCTGCATTTGCAGATTCGTGCATGGGTTGTGAAAGTTCGACAGTTACAGACCAAACTTGCTTACACATATGGGATCATCTGTCCTCCTCTACCCTCCAGTATTTCTTTCTTTTTCAGGGCTACTCAAACCACAGCTGACAAGGTGCAGTATAGCATGGCAGGTCCTCTTGCTTGCACCTAGTTGGCTCCTCTTTTGGTGATTGCCTTAGAACCAGGCTGCAGGAAACATTTTTAGTTTGTTTCTTTCCAAAGCCTTCACAAAACGTGCTCAGAAAAACAGAATGGTCGAGGTTGGAAGGGACCTTTGGAGGTGATTCGGTGCAACCCACCGGCTCATGAGCTTCTTTCCTTGCCGTAGTAGAAAGGCATTATTCCTTCTGGTAGTCTGTCTCCTGAAGCAGATGTACTAAAGTGTGGGGGTTTTTTTTGTTTGTGGGTTTTTTTTTTTTTTTTTTTTTCTTTCAGAGAGGTCCTCAAGTTCAGCCTGCCACTCTCCCAAATCTGTGTCAGTTTGACATTTCCATGCTTTGAGAAAGTGTGGTCCCAGCAGTACCCCGGGTGGTTCTCCATGCTTTTCTCACCCGGTAGCTGTCAGGCTGGGGCAACAGGCCAGGGCTGCTACAGACCTGTGGGGTCTGCAGAGAACAGCATGTACTTGCCGTAGAACAGCTTAAAAGGGTAGCAGAAAACATGAGTCACAAAGCAGAATTTTCTTTTTTTTTTTTTTTCCCCCCCCGTCTGTCCTGAGGACCTCCTGTAAGCTGTGAATTTTGTTGCTGTTCAGCTCTTGAGTATAACTTGAGGAGTGCCCTTTTGTCCTTCTTGTCCCGTATTGTCCTTTTCCACTTACCAGAAGGTACTGAGATGTATTTAGAAATCTGCCAAGTACCTTGTACTGACCCTTGTGGTCAACAGCTTGGTAAATCTGCTCCCAAGAAGTAAGGTACAGCTGAAATCCTGACTGGAGGAAACAAAGGCACAGGAAGGCCTTCTGAGTAAATAAGGAACTGCCTGATTTGAGATCATAGACTGGATTTTCTGCTCCTTAGTTTGAGACATCTGTCAAAGCAGACCTCCAGGCATGAAAGAACTTGGACCTTTTAACATGGTATTAGAAGCAGTTTATGTGAAGGCAATCTCACACTCAGTTAAGGTTTGGAAGTTGTTTCCAAACAGTGCACCTGTCTAAGTCAGAATCCTCCCTGTTGTCTGAGTGACTTTGCAGGTTCTGAGCCTAAAAACATTGATATGAAGCAAACCCAAAAGTTTAGATTTGGGGCTGTTCATTATCATCAGCACCATTCGTCATCTGTCTTGTACGGACAGTGGCACTTGCTAGAAAATCTCCACGTAAACATAAACATGACAGACAATATTCTGTAACAGCAGAAATTTCCAGACAGCAGAGACAGTTTGAGGTGATAATGAAACTATTGCAAACAGTCTAATTAATATATTTAAAGAACTGATTGTCACTTCAGTCACTTCCTCCTTTGCTCTCACATGGTATTTGACACCGTAATCATAATTGTCTGCTTTTGTGAAGCAAAACCACTGCTGAATGTGGTTTAAGTTTACCCATGTTACTTCATATTGTGCTGCTCCTAGTGCTACTAGGAGCAGTCAGTTATTGTATTTCAATTAAAAGGCTTTTAAAATTCTTAAAATGAATTGAAGTGGTAGCAAACAATTACCTGAACAAGCTTTTGCTCTTCTCTGAAGCTCTGACTCAGGAAACAAGTGCTTACAGACAGTAACATTTACATCAATGCAGTTACTTAGGGTAAGCGTAAGTCCTTTAATGTATCTTGCTGACATAAAGCCTAAACAGATATATTTATTGTTGTTAGTAACTTGTCAAACTCTTGGTAATTTTTCATTGTCAATAACTTTGCCATTATTCTTTATTATAGTTTTGCAGAAAGGGCTTAAAGAAAACTTTGCTGATGCTCAAGTCTCTGTTGTAGACTGTCCTGATCTGACTCAGGAACCCTTCAACTTTCCTGCCAAAGGTAACCTAGCATTCCTGTCTTCCGCTAAGACTTCTCCAGTTCTTTCTCCCTGATCCTACTTGGTTTTGATCTTCTAAAGACATTGGGAGAGCTTAAACTGTTTTTCAGGTAAAGAGTATGCATGAGAGGAAAGCTACATTTTATTCCTGGATTTGCTTCTTAGTTGATGTATGAACAAGGACAAATCATTACCAAATACTTGTTGTAATTTTTTTTTTCTTAACCTATGATTGCAATACTCACTCACTTCATAATCTTTATGTCATGTACTGAAAAGGATTTGAAATTAAGTTGTTATCTTCCAGATGGAGAAATTTTTTAGATCCATGCCAATCACTGTCTGAACCTAAGTTGTTGCACTTCCACTCATTTGTAAATTCCTGCCATTCTTGTATGTCGGTGGAGTGAAACTGTCTTATTCTGGGGGGGGATTCATCTTCTTTGGCATTAGCTGTCTGGAAGACAGACATGTCACCTGTGCTACTCATTTAAGTTCCTTCTGTCGTCAGTGTAGTGAAAGAAACACCTCCAGGTGATTCATCCCTTCTTAAAATACATGTCCAAATAAGTGGGATGAATTGGCCTGAGACGTGGGCATCCAGCCTTGCTGAAATTTTGCAAGTGGAGTCCCAGTGGGGACATCCACTGTGTGGTGAGGGCATCTTACTGGAGAACTGGCAAATGGCAGTTGTTGCCCACTGTAATATTTTTTTGTGCTTAGAGAATGTTAATTTTGCAACAGGTTGCCTAGCATTAAATCCTACTGTGAATCATTTTAGGGCTTGCTGTTCTTGGACTTCTTAGTAGTGCAACGCTTTATCTAAGCATGCTAGGGAAATAGTGTTCTCAAAGGGTTTTACAAGTGTGAGGAACCAGTTCTTTGGTGGGTTAGACTGCATGCTCATTTAAGATTATTAGGAAAAAATATTTTACCAAGCTAACTGGCTGTATTCTTCCAGGAATCTGCGGAAAGCCTAGAATAGCGGATGTGGGAGGTGTTCCGTACCTCATACCTGTTGTACAGAAAGAAAAAGTGAGTTTTTCCTGTAGCTGTGGGGTATAATGCATTTGTCAAAAGAAAAGCAATATCTTGTTGAAATATAAATAAAACTAAGGACTAACGGATACTATAAGATTCCACTTATGAAAGAGGCTTACTTTTCAGCGTTTTATGAGATTGATTCTGACGTATGTTAAACGTAGTCTATGTCAGGAAATCTTACACATCGTAGCAAAAATAGCATGTCGTGGTTGATGGTTCACCTTCTCCTGCCCTCAAATACAAGGCAGGTTTGGAAACATACCATCTGTGACAGGAGCTATGGAAGGAACTACTAAACAAGGGGCTTGTCTGCATGTTTATATATGGCTTGCTGCATGCCTGTGATTTCAAGTCACAGCCATGCTGCTTTGTAAAAACTGGCTGTGTTTGCATTTTCAGGCCAATGTCTTTTTCCAAGAATATCATGCCTCCTTTCCAACACCTCACCCCATCTGTCTCTGTATGATATTCCCTTCCATTTTTTATTTTACACAAATATAAATTTCAGTAAGAACAATAATTCAGATTTTGGGTAAAATGGCAGGGGACCATACAGGCAGACTCTACCTTTCAGAAAAGAAATGGACATGTACCCAATTTGTTACTACCAAATGTTGTGTTGTTCAGAAACTGTGTTCAACCTAATTATCCAGAATACTAAGGAGGGTGTTGTGAATTAAATGCATCCAGGGGTTACAGTGAACAGAATGACAATTCTGAATCAGAGCACCACACCAAAATCAAAGGATTGTTTCTCTTGCAGGTTTACGATCTAAATACAGTTGCAAAAGACATAGAGCTGCCTGGAGCTTTCATTCTTGGAGCTGGAGCTGCTTCATCTAAAATTCTTGGAGTAAATGCTGAGGTCAGTAAATAAATGTGATGGTTATCAATGAATTCATGGAAGTATCATAATAGTAGAGCAGTATCATGCTGGGTATTTCACATTTACAATAAAACGTTTAATAAACACCATTCTTGCGAAAAGCACACAAAACACATCAGAAGGAATTCAGATGAGGGCCATCCAACGAGGTATCTATTACTGAGGTAATAAAGATTAATTTTTAACTTGTAGTTCTCCAGGAAGCATGTGATTGCTTTGAAGCGTGCAAGAAACATGATTTTTTTGAAACTGATTGACAAAGACCTGACCAGAGGTTTGAATGACAAGATTTAGAAATGCTTGTCAAAGTTACTGGTAAATGCCTTTGAAATACTTCCCGTCTCTTGCCCTCTTGGATGGCTTTGATTTATCATTGTAAATTTTAAAGATGCCACATACAAAATGATCACCTGCAGGAGAGGCAGAAGACAGAAACTACTGCCTGTGGAGGCTTTGGTTAGTCAGAGTCTCAGAGTCTTTTCAAGCATAAACCTCTGGTCTTGCCATCTCCTGTTGGTGCATTTATTTGCAGATGAGACAGTCCCTCTCAGCATTAAATTTGGGCCACTATAATAGTGGTTGTTACTGTACACTAAGAAAGTATTACATAGAATTCCAGTACTTGCATGCAGGCCTCAGATCTCAATGGTTAGACTTTTTTTTTTTTTTTCTTTTAACACTAGCATTCATCTTCACATAACATTAAATGTAACTGTCCAGAAAAAGTAAAACTGTTTTCTGGAGTTTTCAATTACATTACAGTATTAGTGCATTTTTCTTACCAGTACAGACCTCATCCTGAGAAACAGAGCTGTGTGACGAAGGGGATTATTTCTTGGGATCATGGTCCAAAGCTTAAATTGCATTTATGTGAGTTCTGTTCGTGTGACTGACTCTTACACGTTCTTATTGACTTGCTTGACTTGTTCTTACATGTTCTTTTTCTCAGCTTATCCCTATTGTTCAAACTAAGAGTGAAAAAAAGCCTGCTGTAAATGGGAGCTACATTGCTCAGATAAATCCTGCAGATAAAGGGTGCCTGCTTGAGAAATACAGCAGTAAATACACTGACTGTGAGTTTGGGCTGTTGGCCAACCTTTATGCCAGTGAGGGCCAACCTGGTAAGGTACGTGCTTGGATCAAAGGTGACTTTGCTTGTAGAGCTTTGTGGCTGAAGGAAAACTCATGTTTCGATGTTATCCTATCAGTTCTCTGTGATAATAGTAAAGTAGTAATTCCATGAAAGAAATATCCAAACATAAGGAACTGATGCCGGTGAACGAGGGGAAGAATTGGTAGAGGCAGAGAGGCGTTTGAATTTTTGAGGGATAAGTATTAGTTTATTAAACCTGTTCCATCATAAATCATCCATCCAAATCCAGTCGAAACTAGCAGTGATTTAAGGTAATGGTTGTACAATGTCCTTGTGTAAATCACATCTGGGCACTTGTCTGGTTTTTTGTAGAAGTGCTTCCCCCAACGCAGCTAGCACAAAGGGGTGTCGGCAGAGCAGTCAAAAACCTGACTGCTGCAAGGAAACTGAGCAGTCTTCTCTGTTTCCAGGAGTTTCGTTATAAGAGTGGAAGCCAGCTGGTGGACAGAAAGGGGTTACTTACAGCGTTGTCTCGTGTGTGATGAATAAATGACTTGCTGCCCAGCACCCTTCACAGGCAAAGCTAGCGTTGAACAGAAAGTCAGGAGAGTTGCTCAGGTACTGGAAGGATGCAAGTGGAGCAGCACTTGCAAGGAAACTCGCATTTTCAAAAAGTAATCTTGGGTTATAAGCTTGGGAGAATTTCAGAGCAGCTTCCACAGACCTTTGCAGACTGTTGCAGTGGGAGACAGCAGTGACAAATTAACTTTATTCTCCAGGTCATTGAAGTGAAAGCCAATGGAAGAACTGGGGAACTTAACTTTGTGTCTTGTCTGAGACAAATTTTAGAGAAACACTATGGAGAAAAGCCAGTTGGGATGGGTGGTACATTTATCATTCAGAAGGGGAAAGCAAAGATTCACATCATGGTAAGTTGTTCTCAATTCATGTAACTTCCTTCATCCTTCTGAAAACAGAAGTATAAATCGGGGTGTAACATCTTAGTGCCTTGACTTTGTTTGGTATTTTTAAATGCCTGCATAAACTATTAGGATAAGCAGTGTATTAAAGTAAGGAGCTGACGTTACAAAACTAGTGATGCTGTATTACCTGGCCTTAATACAGTCATCTTTTCTTTTGAAATCCATGGGCAGCTAAAGAGCTGTAGAACTATTGTAAAATGAATTGAAATGAAATACGTGAACTGAGATGGTACTTCTAAGAAGCAATAGACTTATTTTAAAATAACCCGAGCTTCTAAAATCTACCAAGAGGAGAATCCTCACTTCAGTAGTTCTCCCACTACCTGTGCAGTGAAAAAAGCAATATTCTGGTCACTTCCATTTCTGGCAGAAACACAGTAATGGGCACTGGTGAGCTTCTTTTAGGCAAGAAGAACAGAATAGTGGGGAGGGGAAAAGTGAAGGGAAGTTGCCAGAGAAAAAGTATCTTGATTCAAGTGTCTTCCTTTCACTTATAAAGCTTTTTTTTGCTGTAGCCTCCAGAGTTTTCTGCCTGTCCTCTGAATACCGATGAGGATGTGAATAACTGGCTCAAATTCTTTGAAATGAAGGCTCCGCTGATTTGTCAGACAGTAATAGTTTCCAGAGATCCGGTGAGTCTCTTTCTCATTTCTAAGTGTAAACTGAGACTTGTAATGAATTTTGGATGTGATTTTCCTTTTAAGAACAGGAGTGTGTATATATTGTGTTAAACTCTTCCAGAGGTGGTGTAATGAAATAGAAGTTTCTCATTTCTGTCACGGGCTGAATTGAGGCTAGGTCAATCTGTTCTGAAACCTCGTGGCTGTTCATAGTGGATTGAACTGAATGATTCAGTTCCAATTGCAAGTGTACAAGTGTCTGTCCCAAACCCAACAGCATAGTTTGCATTCACTGCTGGCCACACCAGGAGAAATGTCAAGAGCATGGAAGCTTGTTCAGCTGTGTGTTCATGTAGTTCACTTTCGTAAGAACTGTTTCTGCTAAAGCTGTGTTGAAATATGTGAAACGTGTCTCATAATTGCTGATGCAAATTAAAGTCTGCAAAGCCTCATGGCAGAAAGTTATCTAGCATCTTCCACAAGCACTGAATTCATCAGCAAACAGTTCAGGATAAAAACCAATCTGGTTTCAAAAGCCGTTAAGATGTTCATCATTAGGAAGACTATTTAAAAGTAACCAGGAAACCATAGATGAAAATGACTATTTTATAAATAACAGTGCAGTCATAAGTAACATAAAAACATTTTTTCCAGAGTTAAATGCGTCGTGCTGTAGGCTTGGATATGTTCAAGGGCGTGACTTTACTGTGTTATTATGTGGCAGCCTTTGGCCTAAGGCTAAATTGTGTGCATCTTCCCAGAATCAGCTGATGAGTACTTTGAAAACAGCCATCAACAGCTGCTCCATTCAGAACCAGTGCAACTTGTGCAGTGGATGCTGCTGGGTTACTCCCATCTGTATCCACTGCAAGCTCAACAGCACTGCGCTAAGCCTATGGGTTTGGAAATGTGTGAGTGTCGCTACAGAGACAGCAGTAGAAGATGGCATTCAAATGCCATCGCATTACTCGTCAGTATCCTTTTGCAGCCCAGAAAACCTGGGCTGTGTCAAACGAAGCGTGGCCAGCAGGTCAAGGGAGGTGACTCTGCCCCTCATGACACCCCACCTGGAGTGCTGCATCCAGCTCCGGGGCCCCGAGAAAGACATGGACCTGTTGGAGCGGGTCCAGAGGAGGGCCATGACAATGATCAGGGGGATGGGACACCCCTCCTGTGAGGAAAGGCTGAGAGAGTCGGGGTTGTTCAGCCTGGAGACCTTATTGTGGCCTTTGAACACTTAAAGGGGGCTTATAAGAAAGAGGGAGTGAGACTTTTTACCAGAGCCTGCAGTGACAGGAGAAGGGGCAACGGTTTTAAAATGAGAGAGCAGATTTAGATTAGATATTAGGAAGAATTTTTTTACGATGAGGGTGGTGAGGCACTGGCACAGGTTGCCCAGAGAAGCTGTGGATGCCCCATCCCTGGAAGTGTTCAAGGTCAGGTTGGACAGGGCTTTGAGCAAGCTGATCTAGTGGAAGGTGTCCCTGATCATTGCAGGGGTGTTGGACTAGATGATGTTTAAAGGTCCCGTCCAACCCAAACCATTCTATGATTCTGTGATATATAAAAGTGGTGGGGGTGATGTCACGGTTTAATATGCTAGTTGTTATTTTATTCGCTATGCTCACTTTCATGTAAGCAGGCTCTCAGAACTGGAGTAGAGATTGTCCCTTTATCGCATGGGTCTGTGGCATTCAGTGCAATGGGGTTCTGATTTCCAGTAGGAGTTCCTTGGTGTGACTGCTTTATTTAATCCCAATGGAAAGAAAGGTAAAAAAAAAAAAAAAGGAAATCTCTGGGAGATTGACACCAAAGTGGGGGACTGTCAGGGTTTCTAAATTCTTTTCTCCTTGATGTCCTGTGGTAAAGCCCTGTACAGCTCCTTTTCTTTTGCCGCCTTAGTTTCACAAGCATCTTGCAAGTTTGCACTTCTTAATGGTTGGAGTGGGCTCTGAGATGCATGGAAATACGCAGTATAAAGGAGACTACCCCTGGAGTTTTAACCACAGTTCACAGGAATGCATGTTCACGGGCCTTTCTCTGGTGACAGGGCTTTGATCTGCGCGTGGAGCACACCCACTGTTTCAGCCACCACGGGGAAGGAGGGCACTACCACCAGGACACCAGCCCCGACAGCGTGCAGTACCTGGGGTACCTCCTGCCCGCCGAGCTGCTCTTCCGCATCGACAGGCCCCAGGAGACGCACCTCGTCGGGAGGGACTGAGGCAGGGAGGCTCCGGAGAAGGCATCACAATTTAATCTTTCTAAAATACAAATGCTGATTTTTGTAACGCTTTTCATTACGCACATTTATCAGAGTGAAGAATAAATATGAGAGCAGTAAACTGCCGACTTCTTAATTTTGTTAAAGCGAGAAATTCAGTGTGTACATGTAATTGGAATTGTTATAACTGAATTGTTATGACTGAAATAGCAGCCTTCCAGTACCTGAAGGGGGCCTAAAGACAGCTGGAGAGGGGCTTTTTACAAGGGTATGTATTGATAGGACAAGGGGTAATGGCTTTAAACTGACAGAGGTTAGATTTAGATTAGATATAAGGAAGAAATTAGTCACCGTGAGGGTGGTGAGGCACTGGCACAGGTTGTCCAGAGAAGCTGTGGATGCCCCATCCCTGGAAGTGTTCAAGGCCAGGCGGGATGGGGCTCTGAGTGGAAGGCGTCCCTGCCCATGGCGGGGGGTTGGAACCAGATGATCTTTAAGGTCCCTTCCAACCCAAACCATGCTATGAGTCTATGAATTCAAACTGTAATTTCATTGCAGTAGTATTATGGTTTTTGGTTTTGTTTTTTTTTTTTGCTATTTGGTTGAGCTTCCTGCGTGGTCACAGCTGGTGATGGAGAACTAGAAGTGAAGTTATGTTTAGAATGGGGAATTAAACTAACTTCTGGTCAAAAATAATGCTGTAAAAGAAAATTGCAACAGCTCAGACCTGCGTGGCTACCTCTGAGGAGAGAACCCGGCTGGGGTTTGCCTGCGATGTGAGAAGGAAAGTGGCCGTGTATTGTGGAAATTGGAATCGCTTAGGTTGGAAAAGACCCTTAAGATCATCAGGTCCAACCGTTAACCCAGCACTGCCAAGCCCACCACTGAACCATGTCCCTAAGCACCACATCTACACCTCTTTTAAATACTTCCAGGGATGGGGACTCCACCGCTTCCCTGGGCAGCCTGTGCCAGTGCCAAACGCCCCGCAGCAGCAAAGCGGCCCCGGCCCCGGCTCCGGCTCCGGCTCCTCAGGGCTGCGCGGCTCCGCCCCCTCCCGAGCGCCCTCCGGAAACAGCCGAGCCCGCCCGGCGCTGGCCCCGCCCCCGCCCGGCACCCGTGGCGGGGGGGGGCGCAGGCGGGCCGGCGCGGCGGGAGGTCGTAGCAAGATGGCGGGCGTGCCGGCGGTGCGCATCAGCATCGAGTCGGCGTGCGAGAAGCAGGTGCAGGAGGTGGGGCTGGATGGCAGCGAGACCTACCTGCAGCCGCTCTCCATGTCGCAGAACCTGGCGCGCCTGGCGCAGCGCATCGACTTCAGCCAGGGCTCCGGCTCCGAGGAGGACGAGCCGGGTTCGGCGGGCCGCGCCTGGGCCGAGCCGGGCGAGGCGGAGGATGAGGAAGGTGAGGGGCGGCGGGCCCGCGGCTCCCTGTCAGTCGGCCCGCGGCTGGGCCCGGAGCCCCCTGACGGAGGCCTGGCGGGCTGTGGCGGTGCCCGGCCTGCGGGCCCACGGGCGCGGCTTGCCGGCCCCCGTGGGTGCCCGCCGATGGCCGTGGACCGGGTCGGGACATTCGTGACCGAGTCCCGGTCCAACAAATTACAGTGGTAGAGCGGGAAAGAATAGATCCAGATATCATGCTGTCGTGTTGTATTTCATGCCGTTATGATCTCTCCGTGGTTTAAGAATCAGCTTTACACCGTATGTTTTTACAATCCTTTGTTTTCCCTTCTTTTGTTTTATTTTTTAGGGCTGGTAAAGTTTCAGCCATCCCTCTGGCCTTGGGATTCAGTGAGGAACAACTTAAGAAGCGCCTTGACTGAGATGTGTGTGTTGTATGATGTTCTTAGTATTGTCAAGGATAAAAAGTTTATGACTCTAGATCCGGTTGTGCAGGATCCCCTTCCTCCAAAACAGGTATATTGTACCTAGTTGTGTAGTTTTTAAGGCTTGATGCTAAAGATTTTATTCCACTGGGATTTTTCACGTATGATACATGCAAGATTTAGTAAACTGTTCCCTGTGATGTGCTGGTACAGTGCTTTATGGGTCAGGGGAAGGCTGAGAATGGGAGGCGAGGCTGATTTCACAGGCCTCTTTGCTGAAGCTGTAAGTCAAAGCACTACTTGTGGCTATATAATATTGTCATGAAAGTTACTACTGAACTTCCAGCAAAACTAAGTTATCAGTCACTGTCACTTAGTTCCACTAATAATAATTTTTTGAGAATTAAAATACAATAAGTTTTTTTCTCTTTATTTGTTACTAGAATCCTCAGTTTCTACAGTTGATTTCAAAAAAGAAGTCATTAGCTGGAGCAGCTCAAATCCTGTTGAAAGGCGCTGAAAGATTATCCAAATCGGTGGCAGAAAACCAGGAAAATAAGCGACAAAGAGACTTCAACTCTGAACTGCTAAGACTGAGACAACATTGGAAGCTGAGAAAAGTGGGAGACAAAATTCTTGGCGATCTGAGCTATAGAAGTGCAGGTAAACAGTAGGGTCTTTTTTTTTTCTCAAGAATGGATATTTATATTTTACAAGTAATTTTTTTGTAACTGGGAAAACAGATGGAATATTTTTAATAACAAATAATATCAGATAATAAAATATTATTATAGTTATGACACAATTGTAAAAGGAGGAAACTTGTGTTATTATCAGGGAAAATATCCTGCCATCCTCAATCTAGAAAGTGATTTCAAAAGCTAGCTGTGTAGGATTACAGTAGAGATTTCTTTACAGAAGCAATTCTGCATTGACAATGTAGCTGATCAATTGACAGGTAGACCTTGTAAATCTCTGGCTTTTATCTACATTTGGTCTGTAAAGCATTTTTAGAAGATTGAGGAGCATCTTGCATTTTTCTCTGAGTGAAGACAGAGTTATCGTACCTATTATTGCTACACTTGTGAGAAATTATACTGAGAATATGCATTATTTCATGGATTACAGTGAGAGAGGGTAACCAGCCCAGAGTTCTAGAGCCAGTTGTGGAGTGAATGAGTGAATACGGAATCTCGCCAAACGTAAGATGTAGATACAAAGCAGGCATCTGAACTGGTTATGTTGGGCTCCAGTTGTCATCATTGTCAAATTTAGGGTTATTAATCTTGTGTTCATGAAGAAGCTGTAGATGTAACCCGGGAGATGTCTCTTTTTAGATGATTTATCCTAAACTAGATGAACCATGCCCTGGATGTAAAAGGGATGCAACTAAGACAGAAGTGGGCATCTGCCTTTATCAGTCCCACCGGAAGGACTGGCTGTATGGCTGGTTTTTACAGACTGAACACTGTCATAGTTTTAAGATTGCAAGCCAAACACCATCAGCATTCCTTCAAATCAGTAGGGGTGTTGCACCTTAAGCTACTTGCTTGCAAAACTTTGGGCAGTTAAATGTTTTTGTCTTGTTTTAACCAAATACCCTTTTTTCTCTTTCCCTGCTTCTGATGACACCATTTTGAAACACTGTTTGTTTTCTCCCATAACTATTAAATACTACTTGTTAACTTACTTACACATCACACGCTGGAGGACTGAGATGCTGATGTGCTGAAATGAGCTTTCTAATTTACCTGTTTTTTTAAGAATTCATTAAGAAATCTGACACAAGCGCAACTATGGGGGTTTGGCGACATGTTCTTCCAAAATGGTGGTATGAGATTAATTATTTGCAGAAGATATTTTATAGTATGTGTGTCTTTGTCCTTCGTTTCTTAGGCTCCCTTTTTCTTCATCATGGCACATTTGAGGTGATAAAGAACACTGACATTGACTTGGATAAGAAGATACCTGAGGATTACTGTCCTTTGGATGTTCAAATTCCAAGTGATTTAGAAGGATCAGCCTATATAAAGGTTTGCCGGATAAACTTTAATAATAGAGCATGAGTTTTGTTCTGTTATTTTTATGCTTGCAACAAAGAACAAACATCAAACAATGTTCTCTTTTGCCTAGGTTTCTATTCAGAAGCAAGCTCCAGACATTGGTGACCTTGGGACAGTCAATCTTTTTAAAAGACCCATGCCAAAATCAAAACCAGGTATAGCTGGCTATACGTTGTTTTCTGAGCACATTCTTAAGAAATGGGTTTGCATCTGATGTTTATTTGAAAACTCTAGCTTGAAAGAAGAGCAAACAAGAATATTCTTATTTAAACTGAAATTTTCTGTGTAGGTGCTGCTTGGGCTTTGGAAAGATGATGCTTTCAAAGTGTACTCCTTCAGTTTTTCATGTGTGTTCACTTAATTTCTGAAATAAAATTACTAGGATTGTATTTTAGGTATTCTGGAGCACCTTTCGTTAGTCATTAAGAGTTTGAGCACATAACCAAAAGCAAACCAAGGTGTTGTGGCTCAACTGGACTAAATGTCCGTTCGCTCTTACCCAAAATGCATCATTTGTTTCTGTGGCTCGTATGTTTTCTTTGAATCTGAAAGTGTGCTGGCAGCATGTGTATTCATTACCAACAGCTCAGCTATTACTGGCAGATAGTAGCTTGATTCATTTGATATATGACAGTATCTGAAGGTGTAAGCCTTTGGGATTAAAAATTCATCCTTAACTCCTCAGGATTAAGCAGAACTGGCAGGATTTTATTTCACAGTGATCTGTGACACAGATGCTCCTGCTGTCTTGAACATAGATAGGATGTTGTATTAAGTAGATGTTTCATGTGGTGTTCAGGGCACAGCATAGAGCTTGCGTACTTACTCAGACCAGAATCTTCCAAGAATTTTGGGCCTATAAATCCTGTAAAAGCGCGTACATGAATTTAACATCATTTGGTGGTTCGTTGTAAAGTGAATTTAATAAAGCTAAAAGTGTCATTGAAAGTAAATTGCAACTACGAAGCAAGACTTCATAAGCAGAGTTCACAAAAGGCCTGGGAAATGTAATAGGCAGTTCCAGAAGGGATGTGCAGTTCACAGTATACATATATGTAAAATTGAAGTAAAACGCGCTAGTGTTATCTTAAAGTGCTTGCTTATCTGAGATAAAATTCTGAAAATACTCAATTTGGGTGGAAGATACTGACTACCTTATCTTAGCAATTACTCATAACTACTGTGCAGTACCTGGTATCTGAAGCTACCTTTATAGCTTCTCTTTACTCTTTCCTTCTGCAAACGTCGATTTATATTTTTCAGGTTCTCCACACTGGCAGACAAAGTTGGAGACTGCACAGAACGTTCTTTTATGTAAAGAAATTTTTGCCCAGCTGTCACGAGAAGCTGTTCAAATCAAATCACAAATTCCTCACATTGTTGTGAAAAATCAGATAATCTCCCAGCCTTTCCCAGGTAGGAAACTTTTTAGAATTCTTAACCTATGATTATTTGCTTAAACATGAACAGAAATTCTGGGGGGCAAAAAAAAAAAAGTAATCTCCTTGTTTTTCAAAGGTTTTAAAAAACGTAATTTCCCAGAATTTGAATTTTGCTTGCTAATTATAGAAAAATTCAACTAATGCACTTTAGTTTCTAATTTACTAATATTTTAGTTTGTGGATTTTGGATTGTTTTTCTTTGTGATTGTGTTTTTTGTCAGTAGTGCTTAAAGCTGTCAACTGTAATGCCATGTGGACATTGCAGTTTGGAGCTGTGCATAAGTCATTGCTCCTGGATTGCATGCAGGTGAAATTTAAGACTTGAGTTAATGGGTCTTCAGAAGAACGGAGGCTAATACTTTTCCATGAGGATAATTAAACAGCATGAAGATGGCTCAAAGTCAGCTGGTGAATCCTCTGTTCTTACAAGGAGTACACAACTGATTATATCATGTGAAGAATAAGTTTCTGGATTGCTTAAAATTTCTATGATGGTAAATCATTCCTTCTTTGGGGAAGGAATGGGGTCCTGGGGACTGTTTTTGTGTGGGATTGAGTCATAGAAATTGGTGTGAAATGCACCTAGTGATTTATTAGTTGGCCTCTCACACTTCAGTGAGTAGCCAGTCTTACTTGCCTTTGGTGCTACGCTGTCCAACATCATTCTTAGATTTTTTTCTGATACAGTGAATACTGGTTGTAAAACTATAAAATGTGAAGATAAAGCAGTTCTCAGTAGCCTGCTTGGAAATTGTCAGTGTCCTCACTGTTTTTTTCATCTGCTTTGTACAGGTTTGCAGTTGTCTATTTCTCTGTGTCACTCTTCCAATGACAAAAAATCACAAAAGTCTGCTTCTGAAAAACAGAATCCAGAGGATCATCTCTATGTCCTGGAACATAATTTGCATCAACTTATCAGAGAGGTAATGCGTTTATGGTCAAGTACTGAAGAGTTTTTGGGCTTTTGTTCAGACTTACACTGTGCAGCACTGCTGTAACAACAGAGTGCCACTAGAGGCCAGTCACTTTCTATCCATTTGTGTAAGGCAACCTACTGGTCAGTTTTAATATGTATGGGTGATTAGGGAGTTCTTTACTAAGAATGCTAGGAGTTCTTTACTTAACCTAAGGCCTGGCTGCTCGCTTCAGAAAAGCAATGCAAGGTTTTTCCAGTACAGCTCATCAGTCTCCCTTTTTTTCTTTGTGTCTCATTAGTGCTTGTCAAGTACTTTAAGTGAGCATCTGTTCAGACAGTACTCCCATAGAGAAAGAACAATCAATTACTATAATAACTTTGCTTCCTTTGAGGTCCACTTACTTCTCTGCTTCAGTGTTTTAGATTCTCATCTAATCTAGCAGGAGGAGCTGGGGTAGAAGTTTGAGGTTGCATCTGTTCAGGAAAGGAGCACAATTTTAGATGTCTAAGCAGTTGTGAAACTGTGTTCCAGAGTGTTCATCTCCTTAGAGCGTGGCTCTGCAAGTCATGGAGTCGTGTGGAATAGTCCAGTGTTTTAAACACTGAACTAGGTTTCATGAAGCTTTGGCTCAGTGCCCAGCTCTGTTGTGCATTTCCTTTCTTGACTTTGAACAGGTTGCTAAATCTTTTTGTACCTCAATTTTTTTATCTCTGAAATGCTTCCTTTATTTTTGTTTGACCATTCTGTCTGTCTCCAGAGATGTATACAAGGCAGACTTCTTAGTAGGAGCTACTGCCATACTACCAAATTTTTGTTAGCTAGCACCTTTTTTTAAAACCCGCTTTCCGTAAAGTTTGAAAAGACCTGCATAAACAGGGGAGGCAAAGTATGAGTGTAAAGCTGGCTTTAAAGTGCTGTCAAGTTTATAAAGTAAAAAAATTGCACTTTTTGAAAGTACGTACACTTAAAAAACCTGATGTGAAGCAGCGTATTGTAGTATACATATTATTTCTTGTAGATACATTATTTGGTCACTTCCTTTTATAACATCTGTTGTTTGTTGCAGTGTCACAAGCAAACCTTGAGCTCAACAGTGATGCCCCATCCAGCTAGTGCGCCTTTTGGCCATAAGAGAATGAGACTCGCGGGACCCCAGGCTTTTGATAAAAATGATATCAGCTCTCTACAGTCAAATGAAGGACTTCTGGAAAAGATAATAAAGCAGGCAAAACATATCTTTTTGAGACGCAGGTGGGTCACAAGCTATTCTTGTTGAAGTTACAATAAAATGTACCATTATGTAGAATACAATTGATCTTTTTTCAGTGTTCTTAAAACTAGGTACTTCTTCCTTCACTGCTAAAATAGTCTTAATTTTTAAGTACTAAGAACAGATAACATATCATGCAATATGAGCAAACAACACTCGGCTAGTAAAAAAAAAAAAAAAGGAAAAAAAAAATCAGATTTCCTCGAGATCTCTGTGACAGTTTTGATGCAGGCTGCTGATAATTGTCCCTACTTTTCTTACACTGCATAAATCTTTTTTAGTATTCTTTGCTGTACAGTAGCCAGTACTGTGTAATACCACTTTAATACTGCTGCAGAATATATGTGAAATGTACAGAGTAGACAAGTGCGCTTCATTAGCACCAGGATAGTGCTGAAATAGAACTTCAATCCACATGGTTCTGTTAAATTTGCCTTTTTTTTTGGTGTGCCACAAAAAAATACCCCAAACTAATAACCTACTCATTTCCTTTAAACAAGATAACAGCACAAACTGTCTAGATTATTGTGCACGGAATATGTCTTTATCTTCCAGAACTGCTCGAACCATTGACAGTCTGGCCAGTCGTATTGAGGATCCTCAGATTCAGGCCCACTGGTCCAATATAAATGATGTTTATGAATCCAGTGTTAAAGTTCTAATAACTTCTCAAGGATACGAACAGATATGCAAGTAAGTATGAAAATGCATATATCTTTCTAGTTGTAGCAGCATGCAGCAATGGTAGAGTGTATTCAAGTTGTGTTTTACGGGTTTAGATTCTCTTCAGACAGACAAGTAGGAGCCTGTTATTTGTGTGGAAGTGTT
The DNA here is from genome assembly GCF_047370975.1 of Nipponia nippon. NCBI lineage: Eukaryota > Metazoa > Chordata > Aves > Pelecaniformes > Threskiornithidae > Nipponia > Nipponia nippon. The sequence continues at coordinate 119,791,779 of NW_028262336.1, read as the reverse complement.
TGTTTTTCTGAGTTGGGGGGGGAGCAGCCACCCTAAGAAAACTCTTCACCCACTTCACACTTGAATGAAGAAACTTATTAAGTCGTTAACTAGCACAGTTTCCTTGCAAAGAAGGAACTGAAGGTGAAAGTGGCCGTTTAAGGGGGGATTTACTTTGGATAGGGGTAGCTGAATATAAAGTATCTTTATATGTGCTGGATTCTAAACTTCCAGTTTGGTCATGGAGAGCTAGTCAGTGCTCAGTTCTAGCTTGGTTGCATAGGTACTGAAATGTGAAGCTCGTGTAATTCATGCTATTAGTTATGCATATTGTCATTGAAATAAGAGATTTCATGTTCCAGAAAGGAACGTCTGCATGCTGCCCAGCAGTGAATTAACTAATGCATTGACAGTGGATGACCTGGTTGCTTTTGCCATTTTTGAGCATTCCCCTCTGGCTGTGTCCACAGTGTGGAGCAGGCTGCGCTCATTGGTGCAATTTGCAGTCTCGGTTCTAGAGTACATACGCTGCCCAAGTCTTGGCTGTAGGATAGAACAGGCCCACACCATTTTCCCCTTCACTTCTGGAAGGAAACGTGGGCACAGTGGCAGGCAGGGAGCCATGAGGCACTCCAGGAGGTTCCTTGACCTGAACAAGCAGTGGGCCAGGTCTGGGAACATGCCACAGAATGTGTCCCCTGCAGTATAGAGGGAACTGGTGAGTGATGGAGCTGAAATGTTTGGAGTTGCTGTCGTATTCCATAGGCTTTGCACCATCCTCATCTTAGAGTTCTTGTCAATGAATGGGAGGGATTCTGTGTTTGCAGTTTCCTGTTTTGTGAAGTGTTGTAATGCATTTTGAATAAATATGCATCCTGTCTTCAAAGATCCATTCAACTACAGCTGAACATCGGAGTGGAACAGATCAGAGTTGTGCATAGAGATGGAAGAGTTATTACGTTGTCCCATCAAGAGCAAGAACTGCAGGATTTCCTTTTATCTCAGGTAGACTCATATACATCATTCTTCCCTTTCTGGTAGCGTTTGGGAAAGAGAAGAAGTTAGAATCTCACCTTTATCTATGTAGAAAATGGTAGAAAACTTCATATAAAGATAGTGAAAATAGGAAGGTGGATGACTGAATTTTTCAGTATGTTTGTATAGTGACTTTAGCAACTGTTACTAAAATATAATGCCAGTTTTTACTAAGGTCGGTAGTAATAATTTTCCCTCCCATTTAAAATACATTTCTTTATGCTGCTCATTATGGGAGCACTAAGATTTTTGCTTACTTCAGAACAAGTCAGTGAAAGTCGTAGCAGACAATAAGGTATTCAATATATGAAACGTACTGTAACCAAGTCCTGTCTAGAGTAGAGATCTTAATGAACCCACAATTACTGTCATGTCAACATTTTCTTGTTAATGTTCACTTTGCATCAGCCATTGCTAAATCAGCTGATATTTGAATGAACTTTGTTCTCTTAATTAGAGCAAGCTGCTGGTTTTATTGAGAAGTGACAGTCTCCCTACTATGCATTATAAATAGTCAGAATACAGGTCTTTAATAACAGTGGTTGGCCTGTTGCAGTTATACGAAACTCTACGACACAGAAAACAAGTTGAAACAGATTCTGCTCAGGGTGTCTCTTTTTGGTCAAGTGTTTCCAGACTTGTTCACAGAGAACTGCTAAACAGTGCTAGATACTTCCCTGTTACAAGTGTTAAGTCGTGACACAGAAAAATGTTAGCATTTAAACGTTTAAGCTGTTAAAGCTCAATGCTTATACTTGACCATTAATGGAGATAATCATGCATCTGAGAATCTCAGCTTTTTTCCCCTGAGTTTGCTATGATAATACTCTCACAGATCTTTTATATTTTACAGCAGAAATCTCGTTTCCATTCAGAGAAAGGATTATTTCAAAATCCTGTTTATCACTTCAATTAGTTCTTGAGACCTAAATAAAGGGTTTTGTAAATTGAAAGCCATCGTTAAATAAAATGCATAAACCCATATACGTATGAAGAATTCATCTAACTGCATAGTGTGCTTAATGCAGTGGTCTTCTCTGTCTCCAGAGGAACTAGTCTAAATTCAAGTAACACAAAGCTCTACTAGCATTTATATAGCATCTATGTAAAAAAAAAAAAGTTCCTCTGAAACTAGAGAACTTATAAGACAAAGTCACTTTTCTAAATAACTACAGAAGAAGAAAAGCTGGTAAAACCAGTAAGCAATTCTTTCTGTGGTGTGCAAATGTTGAACAGAAGACGAACCTCTTGTTGTCTTTCAGATGTCACAGCACCAAGTACATGCAGTTCAGCAGCTTGCGAAAGTTATGGGATGGCATGTGCTGAGTTTCAGTAATCATGTTGGTCTGGGGCCAGTGGAGAGCATTGGCAATGCATCAGCAATAACTGTAGCATCACCAAATGGAGACTATGCCATTTCAGGTAGTGTTTTCTATTCCAAATGTATGGAAAATCTTAAGCGAATTCTACAGGCTTTGTAAGTCTCTTTCTGAGATAGTCTCTAGACCTTTATAGAATGTCAATTTATAGCAAAATATTGTAGAAAAAAATCTCTTTTCTGTATGGATTTGACACGTAAATAGAATCAATATTTTACCTGTAAGCCACTTAATGTAAACTTGATTCAATTTACACGGGCTTGAAAATATTTCTTAGAATTAGCATAGTAAAATAGATTACAGAAACCATCAAGATCCTGAGAGAAGGGAGCAAGGCAAACAACAGGATCACAACTCTGGACTTAACGAGAACAGAGTTTGGTCTCTTCAGGGATCTTCCTGGAAGAATCCTATGGGATACCATCCTGTGGGATGGAGAGAGGAAGGGTCCAAGAGAGCTGTTTGGTTTTTTTTTTTTCCAAGGCTCATCTCTTTCAAGTCATTTCTATGTGCAGGAATTTGTGCAAAGGTGACAGAAGATCTGTGTGGATGAACAGGGAGCTCATGACTAAACTCATGACATAAAAAGGAAGCTGCAAGAGATTGTAAGCGGGATCAGTTGACCTGGGAGGAAGATAGTGCTGAGTGCATGCGTGCTGAGGGAGCTGGCTGATGTCATTGTAAGGCCACTCTTGATCATCTTTGAAAGGTCACGGTGATCAGGAAGGGTTCCTGAGGACTGGAAGAAGGCAGATGTCACTTCCTGTATTCAAGAAGGATAATCTAGGGGACTACAGTCTGGTCAGCCTCATTGCAGTTACTGGGGAGATGAGGCAAAAAAACAGCCCCAGAAGCAGTTTCCAAACATATTAAGGACAAGAAGGTGATGGGGAATAGTCAGCATCAATTTATGAAGGAGAAACCATATTCAGTCAGCCTGATAGTCATCTCTGTGGAAGGCTAGCTTGGTAGGTGAGGGGAAAGCAAAGTATTATCTCCCTAACTGCTTATTTAAAAATAAACAAACACCACCACCCCCCCCCAACATCAAAACAAAACCCCATCCAAGCCAACAGAGTACCACCACCCCTCCAGTCTTGCAGAATTTTGTGATTAAAAGCAACAGCTATCTTGAGTGACTTCATTCCTGTCTGTTTGAGATAAATCCACTAGAAACAATATCTTTTTGATCACGTTTTTCAACAGAATGGTGGGGAATACATCCAAGGTAAGAATCGGCAAAAAAACCCTTTGCCCTTCCTGGTATCATTAGGGAAAAAGAAATGCATTTGTAAAGTGTATGTGTGAGGTTTTTTGTCAAATGTTTCTCGGGTCTGCTGTAAGAGCATGCAGTGCTAAAGCAACAAAATCATAGAGAAGTGGAAGACGAGAGAGAGAAAATTAAAAGAGAAAAACTTTTTTTTAAAAAAAGTCAGGTAATTTCCTTTGTTTGCTTTCAGCATGTTTGGAATTGAGTAGGAGTAATGTATAGCACACATGAGGAAGGATATTTAATATGAGGAATTCCTACAGTGTAAAAACGCTCATAAAAATCTCTGTTCCTCACAGTCCGTAATGGTCCGGAAAGTGGCAGCAAAGTTATGGTTCAGTTTCCACGGAGTCAGTGCAAGGATCTCCCCAAAGGAGACGTACTGCAAGACAACAAGTGGAATCATCTTCGAGGGCCGTTCAAGGAAGTGCAGTGGAATAAAATGGAAGGCCGTAACTTTGTGTATAAAATGGAACTCCTCATGGCCGCCCTAACTCCATGCTAATAATCCATCAGCCTCTCTGGGGGCGGGCATTGAATCATCACTGTGCTGCGAACGATCACTGCCCGTGCAGCAAAGGGGAATGGAACCGATGGGGCAATACAAGAAAGCAAAACCAAATTTATTTCCTGTACAGATATGTCCATCGTAGTGTTTGTAATAAAACTTTTTTCAATGACATACAAAATACAACTTTTTCAAAAAGTTCCTTTCAGCTGTATCTTTGCAGATTGCTCTATCTAGAGTAACATAGCTGAGTAATTAAGGTATTTTTCTTTTATAAAATTGATTTCAGTAGTCCTTTGCTACACGAAAGGTGTCTGCTCAGAGTCATTCCCTTACCCCTCATGCCCTTACGTTTTCTCAATAGATCTTATTTCTGAAAGACGAAAATTATTAGAATTGAATTATGCTATCCATAAGCCTTTTAGTGGCTTATACCACAGGGAATGGCTATCCTTGTGGAAGTTAATGGACTTGTCTGATTAAAAGTGGGACAACAGAGGAGAAGCAGAGCTCCCTTGTCAAGAACGAAGGCTAAACAAAACTGAAGATTCAAAGAAGAGTCTTCACTGCGTGATGGTCTTGAGTTGAGGTTTGTTTGTGTTAACTGTACCTTCATGTGGCTTCTGGGTGACCCATTTCTTTTTGAGAAAGATTTATTTAGGTATTTGTTTAAGTTGAGAGTGTTAAGAAGTCACAGCTTGTGGCGAACGCCTTTCCTCTCTGATGCCTAGAGATGAGCCTATGTGGTGTCGGTTACTTTGCTTCTGTTTTCTGGCCTTGTTTTTTGCAAGCATGTAGAGGAAAGGGTCTTACTCTGCTTGCAAAATTCTGACAATTGGAGTTTGTGGGTGACTTGTGTGAATTCATGTCTGTACAGAAGCAGGTAACTCTCATGCAGACCTTGGATCTCCACACTTGTGCTAGGTTTTTTGCTTTTGTTTGGTTTTTTTTCTGCACTGTCACTGATTATCATCCAGGGAAACAATAATATCCTCCTGAAGATCAGCTCTTTTGAGTTCTTTTAAAATAAAAAAAGTCACGTTCTTGTCTTTTTTGGTTGTAATTGTACCCTTCTTGAAGCTTCTAGTAAGGTGTTGCACAAAGCTTTTCTTTTGTTTGATGATTAATTGCTAAAGATCTTTTTGAAACCTGTCTGTATGAACTGGTTCAGACTTACGTCCATATTGTGTGTTAGGAGGTCTGTGTGTATATATATGTATATATAGATGAGAACTTCTTGCACACAGAACATGTTTGAATTGAACATCATACTTGTACGGTGACAGCTGTTACCTTGATGTATTCTTGAGCAATAAAGAATAGTTGTAGGAAATACATATTAAGCAACTGCTTGTGGCAAGCCGCTGCTCAGTGTGTATCCAAAGCAGCTCTTGTACTTACGTTGGCGTTTGCCGCTGTAGAACATCTCATTATTTCAGTTCCTTGAAGTATTTCTGAAGGGTTTCCCTTTCAGGTTCTGATGACAACTTACGGAAAGGAAGAAGCACTAGTGGAAAATGGCCTCTCGATCTTGAAGGATGGGTGAATCTTACGCAGCACCTGTGATGCCAGGTCCCGTACAGCTTGGCTAGCAGGCATCGCGTGGCTGCAGGCAGCCAGGGGGTTTGTTCCTTGGTGAACAGTTCAGCCAACAGCCTGATGCATCTGCTTGTGCATCTGATTATATGAGGCTGCTTTGACTCGGCAACACAACTTTTCTCTTACTAATAATGAGAAGATGAGCATATGAAACTTAAAGGTGTCTTTACACTTCACTGCTCTTAACCTAAATTGACAGGTCTGCATGTAGCGATAGCCTTTTTGTCAAATGAGTTCTTCATTACCAAGTTATAGGATCACTGTAGAGCTATTGGGATCTCATAGTTGCAGGATTTGTCCCCTTCTGAAAGGAAACAACGGATGCAAGAGGACTTCTCTTGTGTTGCAGAAGTGCAAGCACTGCACATTAGCAGTGAAGACATTTGTGAAGACTTCCAGGCCTAGCTGGGAGAAACAAAAAAAAAAAAAAAAAGGAATTATTAGGGACCTGGAGAATCTGTCTTTTAGTGTCGCATACACAGAGATTCCTAATTTTAATGGAAAACAGACTGATTAGGCTTCTACTAGAGCAACAGTCTTGAAATTCTTGGTAGTGCATCTTTGAACATGAAATGAAGACATTAGTGGATGATTAAGACCTTTACAATTGATTGCCAAAGCAATCTTGTGAACTTGGACATCTCTTTAATTAAAGTTTAAATGCAAAATGCTTTAATCCCTTTGATCACTTGGAATGCTCTAAATATTAAGTTTGCTGCTGTTCTGCATAGAGTTTACGACTGGAGTAAGAAGAGCTATTTGTTTCTAAACTTCCACTTTTAACAGCTTGCCATAAGATCTTTAAACACTTCAGGCACCTCCAGTGTAGCAAGAAACTGCTACAGCCAGCTTAGCCTCACGTTCCCTGTATCAAATATTATTGACGTTAATAATGCGTATTGACAAACATCAGTTTCAGAAAACGTGGCTATTTTATAAGTGACCCTAGCTATGTAGAGTGAGCATGTTAAATTCTGGGTAAAATTTGTGGGTGAGGCGTTGTCTATAAGGCAAGCCGTACATAGGCTACCCGCACTGTGTGTCCTCACTGAATGTTATTTGAATCCCCGTTGTTCACCTAGGACGTTACTGCCTAAAAGCGAGGTTGGCGCCAGCATCAATAGCCAAGGCTGGGTGCCTGAAGTGGCTGTATCTTTAGCCAAGCTGAGACGTACACGAAACTTCTTGCTGCTGTTCTAGAGCATCTTAAATTGAAGAATTTGAAGTGGTCGTTTCCTACTTTCATCGCAACTTTCAAATATTGTAGATGAAAGGCGTAAGCGATCTCTCCAATTACAGCAATGCATTCAAACAGGCATTCGTGCCTGCATACATTTCCTGACTTTTCCTTTGACAATTGCAGTATGCAGGCCAACGTCAGCAGATCGTAACGGCGTTACGTGTAAGCTGCTCTTTCTGTCCTTTCTGACTAAGTCTGGCAGCGCACCTGCTATATACTCAGCTCAGCCTAATGTGTAACTTCAAGTTCTAAGTTTCAGGGATTAAAAAAAAAAATCTGGAACAGATAAACAGAAAAAAAAACCCAAACCATTTAATAATGTTTTCCTTATGGTATATGGATACTTCACAAAATACTTCAAGCTTGGTGATTAAAACAGACGCACTTACAACTTCTGCGTTGTCAAAGCTTAATTCACCCAAAGACGCAAAAGAGTGGTAATATATACTTAAAGCGAAGAATCAGAGCAAACTTACTTTGCCAAGCTGTGCTGTAGCTGGGATATTTTTTTTTAATTTCTCGCCTATTTTGACCTCTTATCCTCACAGCAGGAAGCAGCAACCAGCTGAATCCGGTACCCGAGTTTACGAGTGAGCGAGAGTGCTTTGAGTGAGCGAGTACTTTGTACTGCAAACGGCCAGTTCAATCCGGGGATGACTTCTATAAAGTACTGTGTACAGGGTGCTTTGGGAAAAGCCGGTTTGCATTGCTACGCACTTGGTGAGAAATCCTTTGGTTTTCCATATCTAACCCGTCGTACCTCTGCACCTGAGCATCCCAGTCCCTGACCCGAGGGGAAGCTCTGTCAGCCTCTCCTGTGAAAGCCTTATGCGAAGAAGCGACCTGACGTGTGAGAGAGGCAGCAGCAGCAGTTCAGCTCAAAAAGCCACGTGGCAATCTGCAGACACAGACTAGTCCGTGGTCTCTCACATGTTCAAAGTTTATTTCACACTGCAAAATTCTTCCCTTTACAAAAGCAAAACAGGATTAAGTTGAAGCCTGATCAGCGTAGTGCTTTCTCACTGACAAAACCAAATGTTATTCCACCCAGAAGCTCTGCAGGTGGAAAATGTGTGATATGCAGGTTCACGAAAACACTAGTTAGATCACTTCATGTTTTCTTACAACATAGGAAAGCAAAGGTGGCTTCTCAACAAGAGCAATTTCAGCACTGTATTTGTAAATACTAAATTTCAAAGTAATGCTCTTTTGACTTTTCTTCCCAGAGAGACAATTCATCAGTGGGCTAAGTTTGCAAAGGACTCGACATCTTTCACAATGAAACCGTTCAGTACTTTGCCACCCCACCGGTGTGATGTTGTCAGTATTTTATCTGACCCCTCTAATCACTACAGACAGCATCCTCTTCCGTGCCTGTGTGTAGTTCCTTGTTCAGCAACCTTTCCTAGTAATGTCATAAAATGTGTGTTAATATCCTGGGGCAGCGTAAACAATTGGAAATGTAAGTGGGGGAACTTTGACCAGCTCCGTGTTGTTTCAAAGTCAGTTTTGTCTCATGAAGAATTACAGTTTGTCTTCAGAGCTTCAGGAAATTCCTTACGCCCAAAAGTAGCAGCATAGGCACAATAAACAGGATTCAATCCTTGCAATTAATTTTTTAATGTAATACTGTAATTAGACATTAAATTTATTATGTTGAAGGATGCTAATGGCTGCTCTGTCTGTAATAGGAGACTTGCTGTAGCCAAAATACAGGTGTCCTTCAAGACCATGATCATTTCCTTTATGGGTTGATCTTAGAGGCTTGGTTGGTTGGTTTTAAGAGTGGTAGAGGCTGTAGATTTTATTAATTAGCCACAAAAATGTGTTCGTGCTCAGCATGAAAGCAGAGCCGAAATCTTAACAGGTCAAAACAGCTCCATCAGCCACTGCTGCTTTCATGTCTAATGAGCTTTGCAAGTCAGGATGTTTCTGCAGCAGTCACAAACATTTTACCTTTCAGATTTCTTCTCGCTTTCCTTGCCAATACTTTCTCCTGAGGTAGAATTGTTATTTTTGTTATGAGAGAGTCCTTGGCTAACACTCAATGGTTTCCAATTCAATCTCTTCAGTTGTACTTGCTGCAAATAAAAGGATATTATTATTGATTGGCAAATGGAATGGAAGGCCAGCGTTCCAAAATTAACAACGCTGTGTTAATAGCTAAGACATTTTGAACTTTTTAATATTAGCTCAAGCTTACTCATCTACAATTAGGTTTTAAATACATCTTTTCAAAATGTTTAACTGCATGAAGAGTCCCTCACAATCTTTAAATTGACACTGATTTCTTCCAATACAAGACTAAAGGCACTATGAAAACTAAAGTCCACAGGGCCAGTCCTTATATCTCTCTTTGTGACTTTTGAAAGGAGGGCTCTTCTGAGGTGGAATCGGGGCAGAAGTTTGGTCCCTGCTTTGGATCATGTTCTGGGAGATGACCAAGCAAGCCTCCAGAACTGTGGTTTTCCTGAACTCTGCCAAATAACTGTATTTGATTCAGACTTTGTAAAACTCTGGCTCTGTAGGAAGATTGGCTTTAACTGGAGGAAGGAGAGGCTTTATCCAAACAAAAGCCTGTATATTCTGGCACGATAGGAAAAGGTTCAGGAGCTGCAGAAGCTTGTGAGCAGTGTGTGCACCATGAAAACAGCAGCAGCCCTTAGAGCTGTAGGCGAGCGGCAGAAAGGAAGAGACAGCTCCAGCCAAATTCATCTCGTCTCATATCAGGTTTTGCAGAGTTGAGACAAAGTCTGGGCCATGAGATTTAGGATTCTTGAGCATCTGTGTTGGTCTAGTAAAATACTGATACTTAGGCTGCTTGTTGCAATGTAACAGCTTAAGCAGCGCTTATTAGAGAAGAAATACAGACCTTTTACCTACAGGGCAAGAAACCACTAGTGGATCTGCACTTACAAAGAAGGGAGGTGAACGCCTGAAATGTTTTGAAGTGGTAACAGAAACCTCCCCTTCCAAGGATGTGCCCAGAGCCTGAGCCCAGGCCCGCACCATGGCACCTTGTCTTGCTGCCTGGGCTGAATGAGGACATGGTTTAGTGGTGGACTTAGCAGTGCTAGGTTAACAGTTGGACTCGATGATCTTAAGGGTCTTTTCCAACCTTAACGGTTCTATGGTTCTATGAATATCCCTGGCTGCAGCTTGGAAATTTCTTCTCTAACACGTGAACGTTCCCTTCAATGCAGCCCTTGTGTCCCCTTGATCTGCTTTTCATGACTGGTGTCTTTGGCACGCGTGAGGAGTCTGGTTTTGATATTAGTCAGTGTTTGTTGGAGCCTGCAACTGGATCAAACATGAGGACAGATGAAAGGGGGAAGTTGAGAGGAGAAGAAGAGGTGCAGTCCCCTGTGAACTGAGGTGGGGGCCGCTCCCAAGGGCCATTTGAGTATTTTTCCCTAGGAGATACCCTTCTGGTGCAGACCCCGAGAGCATTGCTGAATGCTCTTGACTTTGTCTCCTGCCCTCTGATGGGGGGTTATTGCAGCTCTGGCCTTTTCTCCCTAAGTTTTGCAGTTAGCCATGTTGGGACGTGTTTTGTGGTTTCTGTATAAGGTAGATGTCCTGTGGATTGTTCTGCAACTAAATACCTCTTATTCAGTTGCCTCAGCTAGTAAAGAGTTGAACAGGATAACTGAAACGAGGCCTTCCCATCTTGTTTCTCAGTGTCCCTGCTTAGCACCTTTATGGCTCAAATCACAAGTGAATTTCAGGCTCAAAATTCAGACTTGAGAACCCTACACCTTGACTGCATTCTTAGAGAGATACCTGTTAGTTTGTGTGTCGTCTTCTTCTGAAATAGATGCAGAGATTTATTACACAGCCACATGAAGCAGATCAAAATGGCAGATACTGCAGCGAGAAATGCAAAGAGAACTGCTACAAAATGTAAATCTTCATAGATAATCTCTGCAGGGAGGACAGAAAAAAATTAGTATTATAAAACTGATTACAAGCGGATTAATGTTTAAACACAGGGTAAAGCCAAGAAGTCCCATCTAGCTTGTACCGTAAACGTTGACTATGATAGTGCCATAGGTGTTGGTTCCATGTTCCTCTGTTACAGTGATAAAATAGTAGCCGGCATCTCTCATGCCCACGTTCAGAAGCTCTATAGAGCCATTTTCAAAAGTAGTCACTCTGTCCTTGTAGACCGTGGATATGTTGACATAATTCCCACTTTTCCACTCAACAATTTTGGTGGTGCCCCAGCTCGACACATGCTTCCACTCAATGGTGGCGACGCCTCTGCAAGAGTATTCAACTGAGAGGAGGATGTTTTGTGCCACTGTTGCGTTGATGTTGGGTTGTGGGACAACTAACGATACTCCTCCGGGAGCTGAAAGACAAAGGAGGACGGTAAGTGTGGAGGTGATGCTGCACCAACCGTCCACGGCAAGATGGGACCTCTGGGGCATGATTCATCCCACCTATCTCAGTGGTCTGTTTTAAGAGAGATCGATTATGCCCTGCAGTTTCTCTTTCTTTCTGCTGACCATAAAAGGAACATACATACTTAAATTAAAGACTAAATAAACATTTTTAATTGGTGTTAGTCAGAAGAAACGTTTCCACCATACAGGACAAGTAATTGCATGTGTTTCAGTGTTTCGATACCCAAGAGGAGAGAGTTTGGAAGAGTCTTTCTGGGTAAGGGAGCATAATGTTTTCTGAAAACTGAGCAATGCTCTTGTATTCATCAGTAACTGGCTTTCCTTTAAAATCCTGCATTTAAATGGAAAGTTTAATCTCCATGGCCAAGGTAACCTATTATATTAATTAATTACCATCCCCCAAAAGCAAGGTATGTGAAGACTTGGCAAGGACTTCACCATGTTTTTGGGATGCGTAATCAATGTTTGAGACAACAGCTTCATAAAGGCAGCCAGTTATATGCCAGTGCAGATAAATCACTTGTAATCAAAGGTACACAGCTTCATGCAAAGTCAGGGACCTCATGTTCCTGATGTTTTCCAGGCAAAAATGCACGTGAAAGAACATTTAATTCTTACCTAGTTCCTACTGATGTGATTACGGAGCTGTTCATAACACTGTGGAACTGAACTGACCATTTCGTTTAATATGTAACTGCAATAATTTCTGCTTGCATGTGGGTATTTCTGCAGGGAGATTTGGATGAACACCAAACATCTGAGTTTCAATTGGCATACCTTTTGTTTTAATAATTAGCAGCATGTTTGAGACACTTGGCTAGAGACTGAAATCCTGTAATCTACCCACAAAAATCAAACCAGACAAAAGGCAGATAAAGCACAGAGTAAGCCTCACCGCTGAATGCCTTTTCCTGGTTTGGCTTGGAGCAGCTCACCCGCTCTCCTCTCATACTGTGGGAACAGCCTGACTGCAAGAGCAGAACTGAAAAAATAATGCTGAGCTGCAAATGTCTGTAACCCAGCGGGGAGGGAGGACGAGACCCGCAGCTATGCCGCAGGAGCGCAAAGCAGGACCCCGGGGGATGCTCCTGGAGGTTCTGCAGCGTCTTCAGGGAAAAGAATGGTTAAAAAAGGCAAAGAAAAAAAATCACCAAGGAAAAGAAATTCTTTTTAAAAATCTTATAAAAAAATAAGAACCCCCCCCATGGCCAAAACCTCAGAGCAACCACAAATGGGGAGAGATGGGTAAATGAATTACAAGCTGACTTTGCTCTATTTGGGATCTCTAGCAGAATTCAGAAACTCTGCTGGTCAAGGTAAGGCAGGGAAGCTCGAGAAGCCAGTTTGATTCCCAGATCCTCACCTACGGGACCAGCACAGGAGAAAGCCCCAGCCACTCCATATTTTTTTAACCAGATAGGATCTAGGCGTTTTCCAAGATAACGCTCCTGGGATTCCCCCTTTGTGGGCACCTTGCCATGCTCGTGCTGCCCAGTCCCCGTGCAGGGACACCACGCTTTCCAGGTAGGCCAGCGCACCCTCAGCTAAGCTGTGGTTTGCCGTTCGGCCCGTGAGCAGGAGAGACTAACCAGAGCTGCGAAAAAGGGGTTTGTGCCCGCCAGAGAAACAGAACAGACGGAAACCTCGGGTAATCGTTGCAAATCGTTCTAATTGTTTTCTGCTCCATGTGTTTATTTAAAGGCCCTGTTTCTGACCAGACGGGGGCTGAGAGTCTCACCACAGTGACCCTTTTATGTTTTGATAAAGGCATGGTTTTGTTTTGAATATGTGATTGCAAGGTAAATGTAAAAAAAAAAAAAAAATAATCCTTCCATTAAATTATTTCCAAATGTGTTCTGTCCCTATCCAGCACACAAAGCCAAAAAAGGCAATGCAATATCTGACCATTCAAAAATATTTTTAATACGCAGTCCGCCTAGATCACCTGAACCAGGCTAACCCAAACGGAGCTGCATCAGCCTCGAGAGCAAACATCCCACCCACCTGCAGCGCCCTGCGCAAGGCCGCTGTGCTCTCCCGGTTGCAGAACCAGACCCTTCACGCCCAGTAAAACACGCACGGGGGAGAGCAGGGTGCCGGTGCCGGGTTTGCTGTCCCTGGCACGCTGCTGCACTCCAAAGTATTCGCCTGGCCCGGAGTCAAAGCTGGAGCCAAAGCTGGAAGCGCGGCTCTGTGGACCTGACCTGGCCGCAGCAACGCAGCTGGGCCTGCAGCGTGCTGGGGAGCAGGGGAAAGGGCTGGCAGCGAGCAGCCCCCACGCAGGAGCTGTAGAATGGGGGGAACCATTCTGAAAAGGAGCTCCTAAACGCTGGGGACAGTCCCTCCATCCTTCGGTGTCCTGCTTGTGCGTCACCTTGATGATGAAGGAGGCGGCGTGATGTGTCCAAACCAAACCCACCGGTGGCACTGCCCACCCCAGTTCCCAGGCGTGGGGACTGGCTGCAGCCCCCTCCAGCTCTGCCTTGGCGAGGACTGGCCGGCTCTGGGCCTCCTGCCCCGTCCCCACTCGCCCCCCGTGGGCTGCGGGCTTGAAATCCACCCTCCCTCTTCACCGCCGCGTTTCCCAGCGTGACCCGAGCCCCTTCGGGCTGGTTAACCGGGATTTCTTTCCTCCTCCTTGCTTCCCCGCGTTGCGGGGCAGGCAGAGGGGATCGGCGGCTGCTCGGGGCTGGCCCCGCTCCGTTCCCCGCTCCCCTGGCGCGGCCGGACGGGGACGAGCCCGCCCCGGCCGCTTCCAGCCCGCAGGGAGCAGCGCTGCCTGCCTCAGCCCCCGGCCCCGGCCCCGGCCCCGGCCCCGGCCCCTCCCGGCGCCTCTCCGGACGCTCCCGCTTCAGGCCGGTTGCGGGAGAGCTCTCGCCGGCAGCCCGGCGTGGGCGGCCGCGGCCGGAGCCCGCGGAGGGGCGGCCGAGGAGGAGGAGGAGGAGGAAGGGGCAGGGGGAGGAAGCGGAGGGGAGAAAGGCACACTTACTCTGCAGAGCCCACCCGGCGGCCAGGCAGAGGGTGACGGTCCCCACGACGACGCCCCGCCGCCGGCAGCCCTGGAGCGGTCTCATCGGAGAGAAGCCGGTGCCCCAGGGGTTGCATTTAAGCGGCTGGGCCGGCCAGCGCCGCCCGACCCCGGGGGCTGCCCGCCCCGGGCCTCTTCCTCGCTCCTCTCCCTCCTCTTCCTCCCCCTCCTGCCGCGGCGCCGGGGCTGGCGGCAGCTCCCCCCCGGCGCCCCGGGTTCTCCCACCCCGCGATCCTGCGATACCGGTTGAAGATGCAATTGGCTGAGGAAGGGAGAGCGCTGCCCGGCCGCCTGCCATCGCCCCGGCCAGGAAATGGGCGCTAATGGGCCGCCGGCGGGGATGCCTTTTTTTTTTCTTTTTTTTTTTTCCTGTGATCGCTGAGGGAACACGTACCCGCAAGGGAAATTTCCCTTCGGGGTGTTAAAAATGACTTGATTGCCCCGAGGAGGCTGGTGATGCTGGGGGTGAGGTGGCGGGGCTGGGCAGCAGCATCTCCGTGTTCCCAGGGGTCGTCTCGGGGGACGGCGCTGGACGTGAGCCCCGCTCCATCCCACCCTACCCAGCATAACCACTGGGCGCTCCTCTCTCCCTTCCACCGGCTTCCAGAGGAGGTCCCCAGAAATGCTCGTCCTTCTTTCAGAAAGCATGGGACAGCGTGAGTTAGGCAGCAACATCATTAGAAAACGCCTGAGTGCCCCAATCCTGAACACTGACCCTCGCCCAGGGGTGGATGCTGCCAGAGGCCTTAAGTACCCGCGGGAGAGCCGGCCTCTGACCAGCGAAGGGGCTACATGCCGGGGTGGCCCTTTTGCAGATCTTCCATCTCCGTCTTCCTCGTGTTTCCCTGTCCTCAAGTTTTCTTTAGTAGGGTGTGGATAAAAGAGAGACACCTCGATCTGCTGGTCAGCACAGGCTTCTCAGGGTGGGTGAGAGGAAAGGGCAACTCCTCACACGAGGAGGGATGGCCGGAGTCTGCCGGAGCCCTCTGCACCAGACAGCCGCGTCTCCCGCTGCGCTGTACGGCCTAGTGCAGGTTTCCCCATGTACTGGTTGCCTGCGAGGATGACGAGTGAGTCCCGCAGGGGTCGGGGTGGCCGAAGCACAGCGGCAGGCAGGGGGCCGAGCAGGAGCAGGGCTGGGCTTGCTCGGGGCTTGGCTGAGGGGGACCTGCTCCCGCTGGGGCTTTCCAACAAGTGTGATGCTGTCAGGTGCAGCCAGGTGAAAGCCTCCGTGTGACATTAGGGTTTCCTACTTGCACACCTCAGGGGGGGTCTTCATAGGACTTAGGTCAGGCCTTGGCAAGTGAGGGTGCAATCTGCCTGGACTCCAGGGACCATCTTTTATTCAGGGTGCAATAAAACCTCCAGCTTCCCTGACTTCTGGTACATTTGAAGATTCAGCAATGGGAGTCAGGTGAAGGGACAGGGGAGGAGAGGTCAGTGAAGACATACTGCCTGAATATTTGATCTCACATAGGTTTTGCGGGCTGCCGTCGTGCCTGAAAGCATGGCTGCACTTCATGTGCGAAGGCAGCCTGCAAAGTGCTTCCCCTCCACCCCATCTGTCCGAGCCGCTGCTGGGCTTTGCCAAATCCCCTCTGCTGCGTCAGGCCAACATTGTGTCCGGGTGTCCCTGCTGAAAATGAGATCCCTGGGGCAAAATTTCTTTCTGATCCCATTGCTTCATGGCAGTTTTATTCCTCGAAGCATAAAGACAGTCTCATGGTAATGTAAATCTATGCCATTTTCTTTCTTCGTTTCTTTAAACCTTTATCTAAATTATTTTTGAGCTCTTGGGCCAGTGACCTATTTTGGCAGTACAACATACAGGGCATACAGTCATATAAAATGAATTGAACTTCGAGTAATTTAAAATATATCACACTGGTTGCATTGATTTAATCCACTCTATTGGAAAGACAGATGTTAATAATGAAATTGAAATCCAGGACTGGAGTTCTTCCCAAATATTGGCAGTTTTGGCTTTACAGTATAGGTCAAGTGTTCAGTCCTGGGACAAGAAGCGAGTGTTTGTTTTCAGCATCAATAATTAACAGCAAAAAGCTTTCAGATGCCTTCTTTTTAAAGGGAAAATTATAAAAAGTCTAGAGGTTGTTTTATTTTAATATAAACTGCACTTCAAGAAATACAGTGACACATATGACAAAATGCCCAGTATTAAGAGAGCATTTAATCAGGTTTATAAAAACCCTATTTATCTGAAAGCCAGCTGGTTCCTCTCTCCCTGAGAGCTCATTGCAAGCAACACTTTCTCCCGCTGTGCTGCAGACATCCCCTCTGCAAGGGAGGAGGCTTCTCTTAAGGAGAAATGCATGGGGGTGTGAGATGGCAGCAGTGGGTGAGCGCTTTGGGCAGGGTGGGAGCCTGCTGGCAGGGCAGCAGAGCAGAGGGCAGGGGGGATTTTCGGGGCAGGCTCCCTGCTAGCAGCCTGCGAAGGAGTGTGGCCGTGGCAAGTAGCACTGTCAGGGCTGGTGCTGGGGACCACCGGGTGCAGCCCCATCAACAAGTGACTGCAGAGAGAGTCACTTGACTTAAAGGAGTACCAATGACAGCTTATTATTGATTAGCAGCCAGTCTGACCAAATTTAGCCTTGATGCTTGGCTCCTCTGAGTCCCCCCAGCATCTGCCTGCCTCCCAGCACCCCAAATGCAATGGGGGATGAGCTTCAGCAGATCTCTTCTTCTCTTGGGGATGGGGTTTGAAGAGGATGCTGCGATGAGCCGGTGGTGGGTCCCGGGCTTCAGTACTTGGGCATCAGTGCAAGGCTTCAGCAGTGGAGCTGTTTTTGCGGAGTGGGAGCAAAGGGGTGCGCCCTGCCCGCCTCTTCTGCAGGGATGCTGATTTGGTCGCTAACTCAGTAACTTTACAGGAAAGCCAGATTGGAGTGCTAATCCTGAGATTACTTACCTTGGCATATTCATGATGTATTTTCCTAACAAAGCTTTTTATTGAAATCCTGTTCAACCACATTCAGATGAGGCTAATGATACACCGCTCTGGGTTACAGGTGTTTTGTCCATAATGTTGCTTTTCTGGTTTTATTTTTCTGTGCTTGTCAAACAGCAGTTCTAGGAAACACAAATGTATCAAGCAATATAGTACAGGCTGTAAGAAATTCATTTTTCCTGGTTTAATTACAAAGTGCCCGTAAACTAGCAGGCTCTGGGAATGATTTACAAGCTTTGTAAGAGATTTGGTTCACCATACCTACGGTGCTATAGACACCTGCAGATTTTTATTGCTACATGCTACGTATATTAAATTTTCCCTTCTCTTCCCTTTGCTTATTTCCACTATTTTAAGGTTGGTTTTGTTTTTTTTTTCTTTGCCGTCTGAGAGTCTCTCAAGTTTGTCTGGAAGGCCTGATTTCTCTTTCTGGTGTCATTAATAATGGAACAAAACCACATTAACAGTTGCAACAACAGCCAGATAGGAGCCAGAAAGCTCCTTTTGCTCTCTAATATGCTGCATGAGTACTCTGAAATGCTTTATACAGAGGGTTTGCTTTTTTTTTTTTTCTCACCCTTTTCCTTTGATGTCTTTTTGGACTCAAAAAATGCTTGACCTTGTCTTTTGCTGAAGAAAAGCTAAAAAACACCAGAGTTAAAAATTCACAGAGATTCCAGACCTGCAATAGCACTTTAGAGGTAATTTCATCCTGCAAGAAACCGTGGGAGAAAATTCAGGAAAGCAATGTTAGCAGGGACTGCAGGGCATTGCATCTGAAGGGTCAGAGGGCTGCGGAGGCTGCTCACCACTGCCTTGAGATGCTTTTGGTGGATGCAGTGAGCTGGCAAACAGCTGGCAGAGAGCAGGGAACAGCCGCAGGCTTCTGAACCGGCAACAGAAAGGTACACCAGGCACAGGTACAGAAGAAAAAGAGGTAACATCCTGCTGGACCCCCCTCTTTCACATGAAGTTGGTGGTCCAGGCTTACTTTATTCTGATCTTCTGGAAGCGAAAAGAACATCCCTTGGGAGGTCTCAGTGGGTAAAAACATTCCTTCCATCTATATAAGATGAAAAAAAGTCTTTTTCAGGATCTGGAGTAGAACCTGGCCAAATCTGCACTTTGTTTGTCAGTGGTTTCTTTTTGCCTTTTATTTTTTTGGCAGAGGCACAGTGCAAAAAGCCCTTCTCTTACCCCAAATCAATCAATACCTGTAAGAGGAGAAACCATGGGCAGTCTGATCTGTCAGCATTCCTCCCCTTTTTAAGCTATCTAGCCTGCCTGAGTCTCCTTGTGGTTTTGGTCTGTGGTTTTGGGGGTTAGGAAAATAGAGGAAAAAATGAAATGAAGTGAAACTCAACCTTGAAAGATGCAGAAATGTATATTTGAGGATGCACAGATACTTAGTAGAAGGGAGACATTTGGAAACAGCTTTTATCAAATGGGAGGTACTCAAAGCACACCTTTGAGTGGGGATAGCCGGGTGATTGCATTCACCCCCGAGGCACTGTTCAGTGTCAGAAATGAAACAGACTTTCACTACGTGGCATTAAAACTCTTCCAAGATGTTACGTCTTCCTTCTGTATTTACAGAGAGTGCAATACCTCCATTTTCTTTCAACGGGAAACCAAAGCATGAAGTTGCTTTTTTCTAGGAAGCTTATGGCAAAACAGAGAAAAATAAATCCTCGCTTTCTTGAGCCTCTGAGGTGGCCTTTATCCCTCCCAGAAGGTGTGGCAAGAGCACGGGGCACAGCCAGCACAGGGACAGTGGCTGCAGGCTTGCATGGTATCAGGACCCATTATATGACCACTGCAATTCATTGAGCTCTTCATTACCGTTTTTCTCTCTCTCTGTCTTCCTTCCTCCTCCTTTGGCCAGTTCATCATGCTCAATGCACCTGCCTGCAGCGGATGCCTAAGGCTCTGGGGCATTGGTTGTCAACACCAGCTGCAATTCTTGTGCCACAAGCAATGCCAAGAAAAAGCGCTTGACCCAGAGAAGCAGCTATGGCACCAATCAGGGCAGGTGTGAGAGCCATGAAAACTTACTCAAATCCTGCAAAATTAGAAGTAAATCTTGTAGGAGCTGGCTACAACGGCTTTCTGGTATGGCTCTGCCATCACGATCTTCCCAGAGACTGAAGGAAGACGATGATTGCATCCGCACCTCACTTTTACTACAACTACTAGGTTGGGATTTCCAGCCTGGCACAGTCAGTGCGGGTCTCCGGGGACCTCGGAGACGCTATGTCTAGGGACACAGGCAGGCTGGCTGTCCCAGAAAGCTGTATTTGTGTCACTTGAAGGCTTGTTTCTCAGATTTTATAGTCCAGCTCTATAAATCAAAGAGGCTTAAAGAATCTCAGGCATTGCCCAGTAGGTAAATCTATTATCAAAAACTTGTTTTGATTCATCTAAAGCTGCTCAAGAATTTGAATCCTGTTTGCTGAATATTTTCAGGATTCTTTTCCCAGGCTACAGTCCAAAAGCCCATAAGGAGGGTGTACGGTCTTTCTCCTTTTGCCTTATATTCAACAGATTGGGGTAGAAGCTCACACCGAAGAAATGGGAGACCCAGGTCAAATGTGGACACTTCTGGAGAGGTGGGATGGAGGAGAATAACTGGATGCCCATTTCTTTTACTTTGAAATGTTAACTCCAGGGAACAAGGTAGGCTTAATTTCAGAAAACAAAGACAAAATAATCATGCATTTCTGATTAAATAAAAATATTAGTGTTCCAGTTTGACCAGGACACCAGAAGGTCAGTCATTCATATAACTCTTCACCTCACATCAATGTCTGAAGTTATTGTCTGTTGTCTAGAAAAGGGCCTGGTTAGTGTTACACCATACAAAGAAAATATAAAAGGAGCTTTTATCAGCTAAGAATCGTCTGACCATTTTCCAAGATACTCCAGCTCTACTTTGCTGATCCATGGTCATTTTCACTATTGATTATTAGTAGTGTGAATAATTTCAATTGCAGAATTCAGCAAAGCAAATGGCACATCTAGCCGCTGTGTGCAGAATGAAAACAATCTCAAAAAGGGGAAAATAAACAAAGGCACTCTTGTGTCTTCCCTTTTTTCCCTGTGAGTTTTGATTTTCTCCTTGCTGTTACCAGAACAGCACAAGGTTTTGTCATCCCAAATCTTGGGTTGCCCCAGGCTCTTAAGCCTGTCTCCCATCTCCAATTTCATCACTGTCCTAAGATGCAGGAGTAGTGATATGTACAGATGAGGCGAGAACTTGAATAGAATTAAGCATGAGTAAATAGTTAAACAAGGCAACAATTAAGCATGATTAAGCTGGTCTAGTTGAAATGGAGCATTTAAATATCTACACTTGAGTCTCAACAGCTCTTTTTATGTGGATGACCTGAGCACCTCTCTGTTTCATTTGGTGTAAATTTGGTGCAAAGAATTTACTTTGACCTGCCCTGTCAGCACAGCCATGTCCTCAGGTGGCCTAACTGAGCTGCCGAAACCAGAACCCTCTTTTCCTACCACTGATTTAGGCTCTCTCTGGGTTTGCAGAAGGGCTGTGCGGGGGCTGCCCACAGGGTCTCTCTGGAGAGCCAGGCTTGATGCTCTTCGCTGCGGGCAGCCTCGCTGCCCATGTTGCCTCCCATGTTTGGACACGGTGCCTGCGGGGCAGCTGGGAATATGCAGCACCGAAGCAAATTCAGTCAAGCCCATCCGGCCCTGCAGAATGACTGCTGAAGCATTTTAGGCATGTTGCCTTTCAAATAAAGACCATGATTGAACAATGGTGGTGTCATTATGGTGTCTCCCACGGAAGCAAGTGTGGGTAACTCAGGGCAGTCACAGCTCAAACCCTTGCATGTGCACCATGGGTGGTTTCCTCCTGGAGCACCACGGACATCACAACATCAATTATAGCCTTGGCCCCAGCTCCCCACCTCAGCCTGTGTGTTGGGAGGACTTAGGAACTGCTCCAAACATATCAGAGATGGAAACTTCATTTATTTTTTTGCTTCTAATTTGCAGGAGTGCAGTGTGGGTAGGTGGCTGGTAGAGGAGGTCATGCAGCACCACCACTGACAGCAGAAGACCTCCCAACAACCTTACCAGAGGCACCCAGTGCATGGTGACCTGGGATGGGCTGCAGGTGCCTTGCCAAGGCCCAAAGGCCACTGGCCACTTGGGGAGGTGCATATCTGACTGGCAAGTGGCAGGCAATGGTGCTTGGTGACAGTCTGCATCTCCTGGTGAGGACACTTCTGGTGATACTGGGAGAGCCTCATCAAGGCGTGGGGAAAGCAGTGCTCTGAAAGGGAAGTGCTGGTCTGTGTTACTTGGGGCTGAGCTTAGGTGGTGCTAGAGAGTAAATAATTAAAACCTCTCTGCAATTTGGGTGTCTGGATGGGGAGTTCAGCAACGTTTATCCCTCACCATCTTGTGAAGAATGGTGCTGGGTGGACTCAACACTACCCAATAAGTTGCATGTTACAGGACATGCCAGGGCTGCGATGTTTAAGGCAGAGGAAACTTAAATTGTCTTACCTTTTTAGTGTGTTCTCAAAACTTGATTTGAAGAACAGGAGACCCTCCAGTTTTATCCAGTGACAAAATCCTTCCCTGAAATTTCCACCAGAGGGATATTTAGAGTGATACAGTCCAAATAAAAATTCGCAGCCCAAAACATGACTTATGCATTCTCTTGCCCATAAGAACACAACTGGGGGAGTGGCGAGTGCAGCCTCTATCCTGCCTCTCCTGCTGGTCCTATTTCTTCCAACTTCCCAAGAAACCCCATTCTCCTTTCTTGCCATGCACCTCAGGATTGGCACCAGGCGTTTGCATTGCCCTGCGAGTTGTGTGGGGGAGAGGAGAACTGGGTAGGGTGGTGCTCATCTTCGGCAGAGCATGGCAGGGCTTCTCCCATATCAAATCTGCCTGCAGGAATTTGGAGCCTGAGTGAGTTTTAGCATCGCATTCACCTCTTGAATGTAAGCATCCTTTCCCTCTTGGGTGTTTTATAGCCCTGGCATACCAGCGTTTGGATAAGGGCTCTCAGACACGGTGCTTGCTTTATGAAAAATGTGTAGGACCTAGAATTTGGTCCATCGTAGTAACAGGGCCAGCGTATGATGATGTTGGACTCCACAGTGGAAGTACAGCTAGAAATTCCAGGTTTTATATCCAATTAGCCAGTTTTAAGTTTTACTGTTGGTTTTAACAGCAGTGTGCCAATCTGGCAGACATAATCTCCACTGCAAAGTTAAAAGCAAGGTCTAATGTGGTCAAACCTATGCTCCATATTGCAAGCTGTAGCCCCTTGTCTTTTCTACACCCTTCCCCAGCTGTGGTCTTGTCACCTGTGGGGTTGGTTTTGAGTTTCCAGGACAGGGCTAGACAACGGCATGTGCAGCTGATCAGCACAGAGCCCTGTCCAAAGCCCCAGGGCTTCCTGGAGCTTCATGCGTGTGCACTGACCCTTGCATCCAGAGAGATCACTGCAAGACCACGACCTCAGTTTGTGTAGTGTTTCCTAGATTTTAATCACCATCATGAAATGAACAGGAGTACTCCCATAAATCAAGTTATACATTGAATTAAAAGAAGTGCGTGGTCCTAAGGACAGCAAGCGGGGATGGTTCATCTAGTGCTCTTGAAAGGTTTGCCCAGGCTTCATCTACTTTAAACAGCATTTATTTTTTCCTGTAGGTTTACTTTTGTAAGAGGCCTTTTAGTTCCGTGAATTTAGTGTTTTCTGCAAATTTAAGCTTACCTGTGTATTTTTGTATCCCAGATTTCTATTTCAAATGTCTAAACAATTCTCTGAACCTGAAAGGGCTTTGGAAAGGTGGTCTCTTAATGAATTGATGTAGAAACATCAATACAGCAACTGAGGAAAAAAGTTTGATATTCAGTCTGTATTCATCTCTGATCTTCATTAAATATTTGATTCCTGCTTTTCGGAAAACTTCTTGTAAGCCTGCGGGGGACCTGTGTTTTAATTGGATGAACTGAAGGAGCCCCAGGGCAGAGACTGCAGGTTTGATTTCAGCCTCATTTCCACTTTTTTTACAGTCTTATTCCCAGGCTGATATGTGCAAAGGTGACCTTCCCCCTGATGAGGGGGTTATATAGCCAAAGCAGCTTCAGTGAGGTTGGTCTAGATCTGCCTTGATGGGATTGAGCAGTAATCTCTTATAGACTGCATGCAAGTTAGTATGAATTCACGCTAAGGTGGCATTAATTTCCTTCAGTTATGTCAGGACACAACCTCTGCATGGCCTTTGGTGACAGCGGTGCTGCTAAAGGCTATCTTTTCCTTTATGCTTTGCTGTTCAGGTGGCCACCAGTGCTCACAGACATTAAAGACTTCACGTTCAGAGTAGTGTGTTATTCTCAGTGCCCGAGAACCTCGGAGAGGGCACAGTTAATACACCCTGCCTACATTCCCACTACAGACCCAATGATTGCTTCCCGTATCCCTTCTCCTTGGGTCTAGAGCAGAGGTATGAAAGCCTGTCTCTAACCAGCCACATCCATCCAAGGAGAAGCTACACACCAGTGGTGCATAAAATAACTCATTTCTAGAAACCAGATGTCTCTGTTTTATGTCCAGTGTATAACTCCATGTCCATAAAGTGCTTCTTACGTTTACAATTAGGAACTGGGTAGTGAGGCCAAGAAATAAAAAAATTTAAAAAGCCCTTTCAGTACCTAAATGGGCTCCATTTTCTTTATCTCTGTTTCACTACCCAATGAAATGACGACAACTGCATAGTTCCTAATATTCAAGATCCAGTATGTGTGATATCTAACTGAGCGGAATACTACTTGGGAAAGTAGAACTGAAAGTTCCCCTTTACCACCCATAAACTTCCTACTCCTACATCCCAGTTCTCCTTTAATTAATGATGATGTGGGACAATAGGGTAAATTTATCCAACATGGACCTTTTTCTGATGTCAAAGGCAGGTCTGGGTGAAGGCGGATGTTACTAGTTGCTGAGCTTCTGTCCATTGTTCAGTACCTTATTGCCACTTTAGAATCATAGAATCATAGAATCATTAAGGTTGGAAAAGACCCTTAATATCATCGAGTCCAACCGTTAACCTAGCACTGCAAAGTCCACCACTAAACCATGTCCTCGAGCACCACGTCTATCCGTCCTTTAAATACCTCCAGGGATGGGGACTCTATCACTTCCCTGGGCAGCCTGTTCCAGTGCCTGACTACCCTTTCTGTGAAGAAGTTTTTCCTAATATCCAACCTAAACTTCCCCTGGCGCAGCTTGAGGCCGTTTAGGCATCCTCAAGGACGGAATATTTCCCCATAGAACATATTCTCACTTTGAGCACCATATCTAGGACTATCCTGTGCTGTGCTCCTCAGTCCCGTTTCCTCTGTGTTTCCCTCTCTTTCCTGTCTGTGGCTCTTCTGCTCTTCCCTCTTGTTTCCTTGCCTGTACCAATGACCACTTTCAAACTGGCAGGGCTCCCTACCTGTTGCTTCCTAATTCCATCTAATATGGTAATCATCAATTAGGTAGTTAATCTTGGCTTGAAAACTTAGCATGATGAAGGGATGTGCAGGGGAATTAATCTCTGCTAGGCATCGTTTCAAACTGTCCTGGTCAGTTCTGTTGCATATCAATCCTTGGACTGTGCTCATCACACTGTGATCTGAGCCCTGTCCAGAGCTGCATTATGTGATGTACAACACAACATTGCACAGTTCACCAAAATTGTAAAAAATGTGGAAAAGTTGGAAATTTTTCAGTTTGTTTTAGTCCCACAGTGTAAAATTTCTCTCCAGTTCTGTAATGAAGTCAAGGTCTGTTATTATTGAATTATGAGCACAGGTGAACTCTGGGAGAAAATAAATCCCACGTTTGTATTAAAGAAAACCCTGTCGTGCCCTTTCTGCAATGTAACGCAAGTGTCACAGCTTGCAGTTGCATAGCAAGAGTTCCCAAGTTGCACCATGGTCTTGACTTTTTCTCCATGGTTGAAGCTCAAGGGTAACAGCAAGGCTCTGAGCATTTGTCAGCATTAAGCTAAAAGCCGTAGCGGTTACCTGGATGGTACTTGGTTGCCCATCTCCAGCCGTGAGGTCAGGGTTGGAAGAAGTAGGGAACAGAAGACATCACTGGGATTTGCCAGTCTGAACTCTGGGCTGAACATCACCTGCCCTAGGGCTCCCTGAATGAATTCCTCCTTAAAAAAGAAGATAACTTTCAGAAAAGCTTCCAATTTCACGGTAGCATTTTTAGTGATGAAGAATCCACCTCAATCCTTGGCAAATTGTTTTAACATTTAAAGGACCTTAAAAGGTCCTTAAAAGCTGAGTCTTGTTTGTAGTCTGAATTTGTCTAGTTTTAACTTTCAGACATTAGATCTTGTCATAAGCCCTGCCTATGAGAGAAGAGACATTATCAAAGTAGCAGAAACATGCTCTGGGTATGATTCATCTCATCTAAATTTCAGCATTACAGTGCATAGCATCACCTGGGGCTTCCTTGCAGGACAACACAGGCAATAGTCAGTTTTAGGCTGTGATTCACCTGATCTGTCTATAGACATCTGCGTTAGATTGTCCATTAGCCCATACTGAAGTGTGTCTTGTTTGTTAGCGCAGCTGAGCACACAATGTGGACTGCTCCTCATTGCCTACCCAGTCACTGGTAAGTGCAGTTCAATAGCATAATGCCAAGAATCAGTCTCACTAGAGATACAGATACTGGATGATAATTTCTTACTTGTAATTACATTTCAAGACCTGTCAGTTAGCCAGTTGTTAATCCACCTAATGTACATGGCATTGGTTTTGTATTGTTCTTGTTTCTTAATCAAATTTCTGTCTGATACTATCACAGATGCTCCACAGGAAATGAAATCTAAAAATGTCAAGGAAAACCAAGACAATGGAAGCCTCAGGATCCTGCCAGCTCAGGCAACAGCAGAGTGCTGCCCAGATGCTGGTGTTTGCTGCTTTAACTCTGTCTGTTGCAAATATTTTATCCTCTCAGTTCAGTCCCAGGTCCCAGGCTACTGACTGTCCACTTTGTGTGAATGTTAGTGCATTCCCTGGGTGTTTTTTGGAGTGAACCAACTGGTTTCTTCGAAACCAAAACTCAGGTGCTATTCTGGAGAAAGTTCATTCCAGATCACTCCACAGGACTAAGGTTGAACTGGATTTGGCTCCTCCAACTTCTGCAGTCTTACACTTCTATTCCAGCAAGCTTTGCACCCCTACAGACTGGTTGCATTCACTCTGCAACTTGACCTAGGAGCCCAGGACTGCTCCTTCATGCCGAAGCATTTAGTCATGTAGACATAACCTTTGAGACCATCGGGTCCTCTCCCTGCTCCATGGAGTGACTCAGCACAAGCAATGTTCAAGAGGCAATTCACCTCCTTTGAGGTAGCTGACCAAAACCCAGTCCAGCCACTGTTTTCATCTGGAAGCTATTTTTCCCATTTTTAGAATTTCCCTGCTCATTGTCATGCACAAACCAAAATGGCACCAGGAGCCTTGAAGACTCTTTATCACACCCATATTCACATAAATGATCCAGGCTGTTCTGCCCTTTTTGTCTCAGCTTTGTTAGTCTTCGTAAACACTTGCCTGCAGCTGGCTAAGCTGGACTTCTGTTATCTTGAGAATTTGGAGTCCAGATCATTCTACAGCAATAAAAAAAATGTAGTTTTATGATAACTTCAAAATGAAAACTTTCTAGGATTCAACTTTTGTTATTACCAATGACTAAAGTGAGAACATATCTGAAAAGAGCCCCAGTCCAGCCCACTGAAGGGATGCTGCTGCTGAAGGAGTTTACCTTCTTGATCCTGCCATGAGACTGGCACTCTTCCAGGGTCACAAAATCACAGAGTGGCTGAATTTCCAGGCACCTCTGGAAATTGTTTAGTCCAACCTCCTGCTCAGAGCAGGGTCAGCGAGAGCAGGTTGCTCAAACCTGTGTCCAGCTGGCTTTGATATCTCCAAGGATGGAGTGGGTGACCTGTTCCGGTGCCTGATCAACACTCACAGTGAAAAAAACTTTTCATATGGATTATCCTGTATTTCAGTTTGTGCTCATTGCCTCTTGTCCTCTCACCGGGCACCACTGAAAAGAGTCTGGCTCTGTCATCTGTTTTTCCCCCCTTCAAATATTTATATACAGTGATAAGATCCCCCTGAGCCTTCTCTTCTCGAGGCTGAACAGTCCCAGCTCTCTCAGCCTCTTGTCGTATGAAAGATGTTCTAAGCCCTTAATCACCCTCATAGTCCTTCAGTGGCCTCTCTCCAGTAAGTCCATGTCTCTCTTAGAATCATAGAATCACAGAATCATTTAGGTTGGAAAAGACCTTTAAGATCATCAAGTCCAACCCTTAACCTGGCACTGCCACGTCCACCACTAAACCATGCCCCTAAGCACCACATCTACATGTCTTTTAGATACCTTCAGGGATGGGGACTCGACCACTTCCCTGGGCAGCCTGTTCCAGTGCTTGGCAACCCTTTCGGTAAGAAGTTTTTCCTAATATCCAATCTAAACCTCCCCTGGCGCAGCTTGAGGCCATTTCCTCTTGTCCTATCACTTGTTACTTGTACTGGGCAGCCCAGCACTGGACACAGCACTCCAGATGAGCCTCACCAGGGCTGCGTGGAGGGGAAGGGTCATGTCCCTCGACCTGCTGTCAATGCCCAGGAGGCTGTTGGTGTTCTTTGTCAGAAGGGCACATTGCTGGCTCACGGTCAGCTTGCTGGCAACCAGGACCCCCAGGTCCTTTTCTGTAAAGCTGCTCTCAAGCTTGTTGACCCCCAGCCTGTCCTGCTGCCCGGGGTTATCCCTCCCCAGGTGCAGGACTTTGTGCTTCCCCTTGCTGAACTTCACAAAGTTCCTCTCAGCCCATTTCTCCAGCCTGTCCAGGTCCCTCTGGATGGCAGCACACCCATCTGCTGTATCAGCCGCTCCTCCTGGTTTTGTATCATCTGCAAACTTGCTGAGTGTGCACTGTGCCCCAACACTAAGGCTGTTAATGCAGATGGTATACAGTAGTGGTCCCAGCATTAAACCCTGGGGTACACCACTAGTGACTGGCATCCAGCTGGACCTTGTGCTGTGGATCGCAGACCTCTGAGCCTGGCAGTTCAGCCGCTTTTCAGTCCACCTCACTGTCCACTTATCTAACCTGTACTTCATCAGTTTGCTTGTGAGGATTTTGTTAGAGGCAGTGTCAAAAGCCTTGCTAAAGCAAAGATAAACAATGTGCACTTGTTCAGAGTTGTGAATTAAACTGACCAGGAAAACTGCCCTCCAGCTATGAACAGAAGTTCTCAACTCGTGCAAAATGAGTGTGCACCATGTATAACAGAGCTTTCTTCCAAAGATCTCAAAATCCTTCCTGGAGTCAATTAAAATGCTGTGCCTCTTCAAGAGACTGGGAAAGTAGAGCATGAGTGAGTCAAGTGAGTTGCCTAAGGTAGATCTGCAAAGTCTAACTTGTGCAGCAATACCTCCAGGGTCAGATAAGACAGCTGGTGGAGGGAAACTGAGGAGGGGAGGAGGAAAATGGACACCTCTGCCAAGGCAGATCCTGTATTACTTCAAGAGACCTGGCAAAAGATTTAAAACAACTAAACAACCATCTGGCCATTTGGCCAAAGAACTGAAGCAAAATACTGTCTGTTCTTGAGGTTCTTTAATGTTGAAGAAAGACATTTCCCAGCAGACTTAAGGAAAACTTTAGCTATACATCATTTGGCATAGAATCATAGAATCATAGAATCATAGAATCGTCAAGGTTGGAAAAGACCCTTAAGATCATCAAGTCCAACTGTTAACCTAACACTGCCAAGTCCACCTATACCATGTCCTCGAGCACCACATCTAGCTGTTCTTTAAATACCTCCAGGGATGTTCATGCTTTTGTGTCTGATAATGGAAACATTAATCTAGTTCACATTTTTCTCCTTTTTTTGATTATTCCAGACAGCCCAAATTCCAGTCACAAAGATGATCCTGGCCCCTACCTGGGGGCTTTGCTGCAGCAGCATTCCCATCCCTGAGGATGATGATGGATTGCCTCGAAGTTTTAAAGATCAGCAAAGCAAGCTTGCTTTTCTTTTTGATTTACAGATGTCCTGCTGTGGGAGATTAATGCCTTCGAATTCTTCCCTTGTTATAGGAGCACAAAAGTCAGTGGTGATCTAGAGCAGGGAAAGTTATTAGAAGACTGAAAAGCTCTGCTAGCTGAGCTATTCTCAGCAGAGGTTGTAGTAAAGTCTGAGAACTGCGAGGGAAGACTGGTGTGTGGCATGTGGGATAAAGCCAGGGAGCATGGCATTCACGTGGAAATGATGAGAGGATCACCCTGGCCCCACGCAGCTCATCGCTCACGGGGAAGTATCTCCCTGACAGTGCTAGAAATGTCTGGCAAACCTGCAAGTGTTTCTTTGCTTTCTTGCTGGACACCAGCTGTTATTCCAGTGAGGACACATTTAGGAAACCCTAAAAATGAGCATAAGTGAGAAGGGGAAGAGATGCAGATTTCCCTTCAGAAGCGTTATGTTCCTATTTTTCTCATCTACGTAAATCAGACATCCAAAGATGCCTGCTGAGGGTCTGATGAGATGCTGAGAACTCACTGCAGACCAAATGCTTTCCAAATTGCAGGTCTTTTTTTTTTTTGTTTTTTAATTAAACATGACAGATAGGGTATTATTAACCTCAAAAATGCCAGAAACAGGTAGCAGCTGTCTAGGCTGGGAAAAGTTAATGAAAACTGGAACTGTACAGAATCATTGGCATGGACACATTGAGGAGGCAAAGGAGGGGTAAACTGGGACTCTCCAGTGCTTACGCAATTTTTTTATAAAAAGGGGGCAAGGAAAAAAAAGGAATACTGAACTGGAAGCAGTAACCTATGAGAGGAATGATTTCATGGGAGCTGGGTCATCATCCCCAGTGCTGGCAACACCTCAAGGACTTTAGGTGTGCTGGGCTGGAACAACTAGGCATTTTGTCATTAAGTATAGGCTAGAATTGCTTTTATATTTATTTTACTTGCAGCTAATTACTTTCAAAACTTTGCCTGACCTTGATGAATGTTTTCTTTTTAAGCTTGCTGGGGGATGTTCTGAGGAGGGAGTCATAGAAGGATGGAAAACGGTAAACATTTAGGAAAGTTACAGTAATTGTGTCTTTGACATTTTTGTCTTTCCACACGAAGCAGAGCCTGTTTTAGTGGTATGAAATTCAGAGAAGCTTTGTAAGGGCAAAGTGTCTCTGCTGAGTATGCCAGATGCCCCTTACAGTGCTAAGACTTTCCTATTTGAAGTCACTGGGAGTTTTCTGTGGTGACGCTGGATGGTGATGTGGCAGCGGTGGTGACGCTCTTCAGCAATGTCCTACCCCGGAGTGCTGTCCTTTGACGCTGTCTCATCTACTGCCCGCCAGGCCAAGCGCGTGAGCACAGAAGGCTTTAATATCAAACTTTGTGACTCTGCAGGGGAACAGCAGGAGAAGTTGGGCACAGTAGTGTTGAGAAAAGGTATCTATCTCCAGATGTAGTCATTTGCCTTTCAGAGTTGCTAGGTGGGATGGTTGGTGAGTGGGATGCTGACCTTGACATGAGGACACAGGAGTTTCACCCTCACCTGGGCCATGCAGCAGGTCTGTGCCCTTGTGCAAGTGCACTATGCCAGCTTTGGTCTGCTCCACACAGAGGACCATACAGGTCTCCAAACCAGGTCATCCCTAAATCTTTCAGGGGAGTACATGCTTGGATCAGCATACAGTAACTGTGATTTAACAACAGCAGCCCAGTTCTTCTGGCGTGATGGTAATGATAACTTTGTTGTCTCCCTTAGCTAAGCACGACCTCACATGCTCCCACTCAGATCACTGGGGTGTGAAAGACTTCAGTGGGTGACCGCCTAGGGCCATAGTTAATGGTAATGCTTTTCATTTTCAAAGCAGCTTTTTTCCCTTTTCTAGACACATGTTATAATTAATATTATGACAGTCTCTAGATATACAGAATTAATATTATGACAGTCTCTAGAGATACAGAAAAGAATTTCTGGTCTTGGTTTAACAAAGCATGTCAACAGGACTGCTGTGCACGGGAAGTTAAGTGTGCCCAGGTGTTTACTAGCCCTAGGGAAAAGCTTAAAGCTATGTGATATTTTTCTGATGAAAAGCAGAATCTCCACCTTGCTGAGGATGGGTATTTTAAAGGAGAAGGATGCTCCCCATGGGGAGCAGAGTCATGAATGCTATATCTAGAGCTTAGGGCTGCCAGTCCTCCTCCCGAGCCACCGCACTTGCCTTGGTACAGTTCAGAGTGACACAGGGCTCCTTGCTGAGTTTGCTGCGGCCGTGCATGGTGGCAACCAGCAGAGTTTTTTGCCTTGGGCATGCATGGCGTACATGTTCAGCATGTGCTGGAAGCAATTCACCGAGCAGCATATTGTTTTCACCCTCAGCAGCTCAGTTGGCTGTCAGGGTTGCTCTGCTGTGGGGTATTTTGTATATGTCAGTAAATATCTTCCCTCCAACAGTGCCAGGTGTTTCCATGCACAGCAGCTCCCACAACCACTTTGTAAAGGTTTTGTGGCAAGGGGCTGCCCAGAGCACAGTTCTTGCTGGCTGTTGTGGGTGGATTGCTCCTGACCCCTGGTGAGCCACTGCACAGCTGCCGAGGGAAGTATAAAATGACAGCCATCCATGAGCCATCACTGCAGGATCCTTCTAAATCTTTATTTCAGCTCCCATATTAATGACCCATCCCACTGTGGGATGGTCTTGGTCCATCAGACTTCAGGCTAGAAGCTAAACTCACTAGTTAGCTGAGTTGCTTTTCTTCCGACCCATTGAGAATTTATGCCAACAAGGGATCAGGGGCTTTTCTGTACAGACCTGGTGGTTTGAATCTTTTGGGATCTTGCTCTCAGGATTTTGTGTCCCTGCAGGCAGGTTCAGGGTCAGTTTCCACCACCTTTCTGTCATTACAGTCCTCTGAATTCTCACACACCAGTTTGTGTACGTGTCCCACGCCATCCCACCACTGTGCTTGGGTAACAGCTTCACACGAGTGATTTAATCAGGTGTTCTTGAGAAGACGCATTCAAGAGTCTCTCTGGCACCTCCATTTTTCCAGCTGGTTGAGTTTTTGTAAATAGTGGCTATGTAAAACTGTCTTATCCAGTAATTGAGGGCTGTTGCTTCATCTTGCTCATCTGCTTCTGCCCTACCAGGTCATATGAGAAGGGATGTCCTCTCCTCAGCCACGTGGCAGCAGACTGGCTGTGTGGCCTGAGACTGAGGCTGGGGAGAGGCATATGCAAAAGTTTTTGCGGTATCAAGGGAAGCTTTGTAAAGCATAGAAAGCATGGTGCAGAACTGATATTACTGCTGGACTGCTGTGGTGGTTGCACTGCATTCAGTAATCTGTGTTTTTATAGGTCTGATGCGCTCCCCAGGGATGAGTATGTTAAAACTCTAGCTGTTGTAATGGTGTCGTGGTTTAACCCCAGCCAGAAACTAAGCACCACCCAGCCACTCGCTCACTCCCCGCTCGCCAGTGGGATGGGGGAGAGAACTGGAAGGGTAAAAGTAAGAAAACTCGTGGGTTGAGATAATGACAGTTTAATAGGTAAAGCAAAAGCCGCACATGCAAGCAAAGCAAAACAAGGAATTCATTCACTGCTTCCCATCGGCAGGCAGGTGTTCAGCCATCTCCAGGAAAGCAGGGCTCCATCATGCGTAATGCTTACTTGGGAAGACAAATGCTATCGCTCTGAATGTCCCCCCCTTCCTTCTTCTTCCCCCAGCTTTCTGTGCTGTGCATGGCGCCATATGCTGTGGGATAGCCCTTTGGTCAGTTGGGGTCAGCTGTCCCAGCTGTGTCCCCTCCCAGCTTCTTGTGCACCCCCAGCCTCCTCGCTGGTGGGGTGAGGAGCAGAAAAGGCCTTGACTCTGTGTAAGCACTGCTCAGCAATAACGAAAACATCCCTGTGTTATCAATGCTGTTTCCAGCACAAATCCCAAACATAGCCTCATACTAGCTACTATGAAGAAAATCAACTCTATCCCAGCCAAAACCAGCACAAATAGGAACAGGTTTGCTCACCCTTTTTTTTTTAATCAAGAATATCCAATCTATTAAGCATTAATTTGTCTCCTTTGTGGTGAGAAAAGTATGTGACTTGAGAATGCCATAAATGTTGGAGTATGATTTGTAGCCTTGCTTTCGGGTGGGGTACCAGGGGCACCCCGAAGCAAACACTGCTGGGGCCTGAGGTGCCCTGTGGTCACCACCACAAGATCATGCTCCATCACCTTTAATCACTGCAGACTTCAAGCTCACACATTCTCCTTGGATGAACAGAGTGTGTCTTTATTACTCTGTGAGGACTTTAAATAATTCATTACTGCTGAAAGCAAAGGGAAGAGCGATGCTGTTTGTACCATACTCTAATTGCTGAATGCACGGTTACCTTTCAAACGAGGCCCCACAGTTAATCACGATTCTCTTCTAGTGCAACCGTTGGCGAATTCATCTGTTTCTCCATCTGCTGCAGGGGGATGAGGGTGCCAGTTCCCCCCATGATATTGCAAACATCCCACCTGCGAGGAAGGAGGTTTCTCTGAAACAAAACTGCAGCCAGGTATGAAACAGCAACGATCGTCCCCAAGGTGAGAAGCATGGTGAATGTTTTAAAGGGGAAGAGCTGACTGTAAGTCCCATTCACCAGGGAGCAGGCTGGGTAGCAGATGACAGGAGGGATGCTCAGGGCAGGTTCCCCCGCCAGCAGCCTCAGGAGGAGCCCAACCCAGAAGCCAGCAGCTGAGCCATAGGTGTTGGTGCTGGGAGCGAAGAGGGCACAGCAGAGCTGGGGGAAGAGCAGGGCGTACACCAGCTCCCCGCTGAGGAACCAGAGGTCATAGACAGAGCTGGAGTAAAAAGCCAGACCGGCAGCCCCGGCCCCAAACACCAGCATGGAGGTCCTCATGGCCCATAAGACCTCCATCTCCGTCGCCTGTAAAACAGAGATTGTCACATTACAGACATGGTGTTTACTGGCGGGGTGACCAGCACTGCCCTGCCCTGAGCTGGTTCTCACCAAGCCCTCGCTGCTTTCAGGCAATGCTTGCCACCAGCAGCTGCCCAAGGAAGGCACCCCTGGAGATGCATCTGCCCTCTGTAATTTTAAGGGTCACGGTTTTATGCTGTTTCCATTAATATCCTAGTCCAAATTTTATATCAGTCATTTTGTAAAGAGCAAAGCTCACCAGTGTGAGTATTTGTATCCCTACCAAGGATATGAACACCCCTGACCTATGTTTGAAGCTCTGGCTCCAGAACTCAGTTGAGCAGCTGAAGAACAGACACCTCTAATCACACACTACACACACTGTATTTGAGATAGTCTTGAAACAAAAACATCTTTCCTGACACCAAAACTACTGAATGGTGTAACCAAGTACCTTTTTCCTCAGGATTTTCCTGTAGATATTGTGAGCGAACATGGAGCCGGCGGAGAGAAGAGCTGAATCTGCAGAAGACATTGCAGCAGCAGCGATGGCTCCCAAACCAGCAATGGAGATGTATGCTGGGCAGAGATAGTGTAAAACAAGTGGCAGTATCATTGCCGATTCCCCTCTCTCGAGTGGACTCGGAAGACCATAGCTTGTCTGGTTCCAGTCTTTAAAACAGAACAAGGAAAAAAATCACAACAAATCCTTCATTGACATTTCTGCTGTCTTTGAAGCTGCCTTTCTGCAGGTACCAGTCACAGCAGGGCTAAGGACTGAGGCCCACTCGGTATTTTAGGACTTGGATGAATTTCTTGGATTCTCTTATGATCTCCTGTGATTCCCCTTAACATGCTGCAGCTCTTGCTAGGTCAAAGATTTTCCTTTTCCCCAGTAGCACCTATAGAAATAGCTGTGCTTCGTGTGTTTCCAGAACTGGGACAGTTAAAGGTCAACTTTCTAGACCCTGCTCGTGAGGAGAGGGGAGTTTTGCGCTGATGCCCCTAGTGACAGATGAATTAATGAGTTCAATTGATTAAATGTTCAGTGACTTCGCTGCTCTTTAACCCTTGCTCACAGGACTGATCCCCTGGGCAGGGGCTGTGAGTTTACAGGACTGACCTTCTTGATTCCTTCAAGCAAGTTTTCTTCAGAACCTTATTAACAATCTGTAGTAATATTGCTGGGTCTTACATGCAGAAGGCATTAACAGAAGCAAGCGTAAGATTTCTTGGAAAGTAGGATTATACAGGGTTTTACAGGGGCTGCCTTCATCTTTTCTCAACACAACATCCATGAAAAGCTAATTCATCATAATGAAATAGCTTTAAACAGGCCTTGGGGCTGTTTAAATGTCTCTAGGTAGGTGTGCACTGAACCTCAGAGGGCTCCATATTTCTGGTACAGAACACCTAGTTGGGTGGCCAGGGCTACGCTTTTAGGTACACAGGAGTAGGTAATTTGAAGCCTAAATCAGGACTTCTTTGGATCCCATTTTAATCACCTTTGACAAAAACATGTTCATTATTCAGAGGCAAACAATTAGTTTTACCTGTTGATGCTGCAACTGCACCAATGAGCACAGAGGGGATGGCCATTGAGAAGCACCCAAGTCCAGAGAGGTAGGATATGAGCCTTGCCTGTCCTGGCGAGGCAGCGGAGAGCACTCTTTGGAAGTAAGTTTGCCATGGGATACTCCCAAGCACCTGAAACATTCAGATGTTACCAGCGGTACCCACCAGGCTGCTGGCAGCTGTAGGACATCATCCATTCATTCAGATGGATGATAATCTTTACTGTGATAAAACTCTCATTTCAAATGCATAAATGTTGCCCAGCTTTAACTATTGAGGATGATATTTTTGATGGTTGAGGGTGTCCTTTTTCTTTGTTTTCATTGTGATGGAATTGAAATTTTGATCAAAACCAGTTAATGGTTTGGCAGACTGAGAAAGCTGAAAAATAGGTTGCTTGGCACAGTGAAACAGGCACAGAGGAAGGAAAAGAGACGTTTTTCAGGAATGCAATTTTGTAAAAAATCTACCCGAACTTAGCTAGAGTATAATCTAAAATTAAAAATAAAATCGCCATTTTCACTTTCTTAGCAGACAAATTTAATCAGATAAAATCTGAAGATTCTGTCCTCACCCAACAAACTCAAGCTTCGGTGTGTCCCTGTTACCAGTCTAGCAAGAGTGTAACAACCTCCTGTAGTCTTCGCTATATTGGTAGCTCAAAGTTGAGTTGTGCAGTGGAGCCAATGGCACCATGTTTGCTGATGACCTGCAGCCATGCCATTTTAATATTTTTTTTTCAAATAGAGGGAATTTTACATAATTATGTTAAAAGCACACTATTGAGGCTGCAAGACCAACCTCTCAAAAGGTAGGAAATGCCTCATTTAGGTGCTGGCAGTAGAACTAGTTGCCTGGATGGTCTTACTCAAGAGGTACATTCCTTCACATGGGTAAAGGATGGAGTCTCCCTACTGCTTCTTTCTGTCCCACACCTGAGCTCTGGATCTCCCCAGTCCATTCAGTGTGCTGCAGAGTGGTTGAGAGAAGGTTTTACACATCATCCTGCCCCTGCCAGCTGTGCAACTTAAGGCTCCTGGCTGGAAGAACCCACAAGTTTTCCAGAAAAAAAAGTTTTCCCCCAAAAAATCCCTTCTCACAACCACCTGTCAAAGAAATACTCCATACCAGGTAGAAGAAGTCATCCAGCCACCTTCCAAGATACTGTTTTTCTATCTTCCCAATCCAAGGGTCTTGGTGAGATTGATGAGTTGCAGTGTAATAAATACTTTCTGTTGCAGAGTTCACCAGGGCAAAGGGGATACAGACCCACTAGGACAGAAACGGAAATAGTGAACCATTTCCCCAGGGTCCTTGTTCTTGGAGAATCTATTCAGATATTGAAATTAAGGTAGATGTAGAACGTAAAGATTAAACCCAGACAAAGAGTCTTCCTTTATCCCCCTTCCTTACATTAAATCTACATGTTTCTCATTCATGGCATCATCAAGAACATAAGTCAGTAACTGAGGTCAACAGGTGCCTTCAGCAGACAGATCTCTCTCCTTCCAGCCAAGATTGTTCAGGACAGGTTCTGCAGACTTTACTTGTGAGTAGTGTGTTCACCCAGCAAGGTTGATAGCTTGTGTGAGCACTGTCTGAAATGCATAAGGACTGTAAGACATTTCAGGAGACCTGTTCTCCTGAAGAGGAACTGTAGGGCAAGGGCCAGTATTGGTAGAGTTATTTTTGGTCTGAGATATACTGAAAAGAAAAGCAGGACTTTTTGCCTTAGTTAGGAAAGTGGGAACAAAGAAATACACAAGACTTGCCAGGCTGAGTGTAATGAAAACCAGCTGGATGACATCTGTGTATGCAACAGAGTAGAAGCCTCCCAGTAGAGTGTAGAGTATGACAGTGCATGCTGAGACAACGATAGCCAAAGAGCCTCCAATATCCAAGATGACCCTCATTGTTGCTCCTGCAGACAAGGACAGTGGTCAAGTATTTTAAGGCAGTTTTCATACATGCAGAATACAGAATAAATAAGGATATATTGTTCCCTTGATGCCAGCACACTGTGCTGCATGAGAAGCACACGGTCTACAGAGAGTGGGCAGAGTGAGGACTCAGGAGAGCCCATGTTCCCTTTCTGCTCTTGCTGCTACCTTGCTGCATGGCCTTTGCCAAGGCACTTTGACTTTTTACATCTCCTCTCCCACAGGCAAAAGGAAGGTACTAACTCATATTGCCACACCTCTCTGTTATAATATCATGAATATATACTACTGTCATTTGTTTTAAACCTGAAAACATATTTTCCAGAAATGAGAAATGCTTCTGTTCCGCTCACAAAAGGAGACATGAAGCACAACTTTCCACAACTTTCCACAGCTTAGTCCAATTCCCAAATGTGTATTATACTCTGATAGTTGTGCTGCATGACCTCTAACAAATGTAACAGCAAAGTAAGTATTTACCCAGGGATGCCAGGATAGCTGCAAACCAGAACACCTCTCCTAGCAGTGGTGGAATGAAGAGTAAGCTTCCCATCACGTTCCCGTAAGTTTCTTGAAGGGGATCCATCACTGTCACATAATTCTTGGATCTCATTGGATTTACAAAGAAGAAACCACCTATCAGAAGTGATGACATTTTGGTAGAATTTTGCATGTATTATATTCCAGGAAAAAAATATAAGAATACTATGGTATTTGGGTATCAGACCTATGTAGTGCGTGTGGAATTCGTACATAATGGACCTTAGAGAATGATGCAGCCAACCAGACACTGGGTCCTCAATTCACCTGCCTAAATATGGGGTTTCATCCATTTGAGAGGTTCCAAGTTATAAAGGACATCTGCTTCCAGCTGGCAGATATGACCTGCCACTTTTGGCAGACCTGGAGTGACTTTCTGGAGTGGCTACTGGAGGCCAGGTGGGACCCCCTAGGGCACCCCGAATGGCATAAGATACTTGTGTGACTGTAACTTAGTTCAGAGGACACCCACATACAGTCTCCTCTCCATCTCCAGTGACCTACCAACCTGAGACACAAAGTTTTCGGAAATGCTTCCTGTGGAAAATATCAGTAGGCAGAGTGAGGCATTGAAGACTCATATTTGGCTAAAAAAAGAGGCAAACTTTTGTCCTTGACCATATGATGCAACATGTCGATATACATTCCTTTTCTGGTTACATTTTCATTTTGGTGGCTTCATTGTCTCTTCCCAGTACTATATTGTTTTAATCTGCACATTGAGCTGAGTCCCACCCACCATCATCTAAATATTAGACTTCAGACGTACAGCCGTCTCATTAAAACCAAAGAATACGTATTGTGCCTAAGCCTGAAGCCAACAGGACTGCTTGTCTGGGCGCTGCTGACCTGAGTAAAGATTGCAGGATCAGACCTGCACTTCTCAATTTCATTAGTAAGAATTACTCACATAAGAAATGCTGGCAGTATATTTCCAAGCCTGATTCATATTCACGTCAGTTGGACTCCTCTCTCTCACTTGAGAATAAAGGTTATTGTTCTTTTAGAAATTCCTGTGCAAGGTCTGCACAGGTCTCCTTGCTTTAATCATCCTGTGTCCCTAGA
The DNA here is from genome assembly GCF_047370975.1 of Nipponia nippon. Taxonomy (NCBI): domain Eukaryota; kingdom Metazoa; phylum Chordata; class Aves; order Pelecaniformes; family Threskiornithidae; genus Nipponia; species Nipponia nippon. The sequence goes on along the minus strand of NW_028262336.1, from coordinate 119,752,216 downwards.
GAGTTATGGTATAACTCAGTGTGGGCTGGAAGAAACTTTGGTCTTGGCAAGACAGGTGAACCTCAGCATGAGTCCAATAATTCTTGGAGTTAGAAATGGCATCTTAGGCATAGGACACTGCAAACTTAGCTTAGTTTCAACAAAATAGTGACCAGCTGTAAAGTGGGATAAGCTGGATGCACGACAAATTCATCCTGAGATGAGACTACTCAGAAGAATGCATTTTTAGTGGAAAAAACAAGATGGTATTATTTCACCACACAGAAATTCAAAGAAAAAACTAAAATGATACCAATACTCTCAATAGTCTGTGAATAAGAGACCATGACAGAAAAGCAATATGCACATAGCCATATGCTTCTAAAGTTCTCAGATAAGATTTTTGTCCTATAAATTGCTCCAAGCAGGCAAAACTCTACACTAGGTCCAAGCTACCCCATTTCTTATGTTTCAGTTTAGAGGACAGCATTATAAATGCTTATTCTGGATCTATGGGAGATTGAAGAAACAAAATCACCTTTAAAATGTACTCTATACTCTGTTATGCATCTTAATATACTCATATGACTTTTTTTTAAAGCTTATGTGTCCTGATTATGTGAATTTTTTACCAATAACAAGGGACAAGGCGAATCCCACAGGTGCCTGGACCCACAGTAGTCCCTTTGAAGGCAGGTAGACAATTTCAGCTGTGCCATTGATATACGCTCCTCCAACCCAGGTGGCTGTAAACATGGAAGATGGAAAGGTAAGAACTGTGATACATATTCTCGACTAGTCTTGTAGAACACTCTGAGAGCTTGTAAACCTTTTTCTCATACAAATATTTAATCATGCTTCTATTTTCTTTACAAAAAGTTTGCTCCCACAGTGAGACATGCTGCTGAGTACAGGTAACAGTATTAGAATCTCACCCTAAATAATTTGCCAGGTTCAAGAATGAATATTTATGTGTGTATGGAAAAGCTCAATGTTTAAACATCTAGAGGCAATTTGAATATAATAATTTTTTATTTCGTTTTTCTTAGTGAAAGACTTTTGTTAGAGCAAACAGAATTGCCTTTTTTATTTTGCTGTGTCTGATATAGACCATCCTTCATGAGCATCACTTACACAGTCTAAGAAAACAGACATGAAAAAAAATGCAAGCAGACATTGCAGACAGAATACAAACCTACAGCATGGGCTTAAGTGTCTTAGCCAGGCAAATACCACTCGGGGAAGCCTTGACAAAAAATGATACCAGGCAGCAAGGAGAGAAAAGGGAAGCGGAGGGCAGCAGTCAGTGGAGAAACATTTTCTCTTTAGCAGAGAGGCCAATGCTCGCCATGAGTAGCAATTTATTCCACACAGAACTGGATTGTTCCAGAAGTAAAATTCTTCTGTTATGCTGGATAACAGAAACTGGTTCAAGATTAAGACCACAGTCCTCCTTAATGAAAAATGTCGTATTCTTCAGTCACTCTTAAATTAAACTCTTTAACTCTTAACTAAACTCTTAAATTAATCTCTTTAATTTAAAGAATCTACATAAACATTACGTTCTGCTTAGTGTGAAGAGGTTTGGAAGAATCCATCCCAAAATGATTCATGAAACCATACTCCTTTAAAGCCACACTTAGGTAAAATCTGCCCTGACATTAAAGGAGTTCACCTGCTTTGAAAGAAAAGTCCCCCAGATCTATGTAATGCATGTGTTTTAAGAAGAATTTATAAAAGTCCTTTAAGAAAACTTACCTGTTGCAGTAAACAATCCAATGAAAACATTTACATTCCTGCCTCCAACTATGGCCATTTCAGTTGGGTTTCTGTTCTGCTGGTCCTTTTTGCTTTTCCAAGAAGCCCAAATTCCAGTAGCTAAAGTTAACATAAAAAACCCAATCAAAGATACTAAGCCTGGTATATTTAGAGCCATATTCTGTGGCCTAGTTTAGATCATAGAGAGAAATAATGGCTTGATGATAATATTCTTTGATTGAGTCCACAATCAGAAAAAAATAGAAAAAAATCAGAAAAAATAATGCCGCCTTGCAAAGAAACTGCTAAGTATTAGTCTGCTGTACTTTGTAAGGAAAGATGCCATACAAAACAGAGCCATAAACACAAAAGTCTTCAGAACTGGGTGGAAAGTCTTTGGAGGACTACTAGCAATTCTTCAGTCTTCCCCCTTCTTTAGAAGATATCCAATCTTATTTTTGTGGGGTGCAGAGATTAAGAGGGTAGGAATTAGTGTTGATAAGAGCAATGGAGCACTAATGTGAGGGAAAATACCAGCTTGGCTTAAAGGAGGGGAAATGTTATATTTTGTCTGATATGCAATGGTATGAAAATAATCCAGATTTCTCTAGGTTGTAGGCACAAGGCTAATGCAGAAGATAGGGCTAAGAATTTGTCTGTTTAAAGTTGACTGAACTAAACCCACAATAATCATCAAAATAAACCTAGGAAACAGTAAAAGAAGATTTACCACTGACCAGCCGAAGGAGATCCATGCTGATATTCAAAGCAAGCGCATTATCATTTCACTGCTGGGAACAGGCAGGAGAGCAAGGTGTTGTTAGACTGCAAAAAAACTACAGGAAAGACACAGACTTTTTAAAACTACTTTGCGAAGCTCCCTTTAAACAGACATAGTTCCAAGAAAAACTCATATATGCGTTAAGGAATTAAGTCAGTTATGTTTATTATAGAGTTGCCATACTGATATCTTTTTAGTTGCCCTGTGAATGTTTTTCATCTGTCCAGGTATGATTCTTCATAACCAATTCTATGTAAAAACTGCCCTATTTAGGGCATTTGTTTGGCTTTCCTGCATACTCGTGTTCATCTGTGGAGCAGGTAACTCCTTTCCATGTGGAAGTCACAGATTTCTTCTTCACAGATGCACTCTGAGCAGGAGTTTGAAAGCCCAAATCTTTAGGAAGGTTTTCTGCAGTGTGCCATCTCCTGCAGCCAGCCAGGAGTAGCTGTGCATGGAAATGACAGTGGCACAAGTTAAGCATGTCCCATGGGCAGGACATGGTAGGAACACATGGGCACATGGGCGATGGCTGTGGGAAGAAGCGAGGAGAAGTGCAGGAACCCCCTCTCTGTACAAGGGAGAATAAGGGTTTCAGTAAGTTATGCAGTGATCTGGTGGGAAGACTCTATCAGAAGTGTTTAAAAAAAAGTGGAAATTAAAAAAGATGAAAAAGCCTGACAAACAGATTATTTATCCTGCGTTAGGACAAATATTCCTTTATATTTATAATCGAGTGCTATTTTGATTGAGTAAGGGGTTTTAACTTTGACGCAATTATTTATGTACAAAAAGGGACGCTGTGCATTTTCAAGGCACATTTTCTGGGTGGTAATTAGAAACACTCCCTTCCGCCTTAAATGTACCTGCTACAAAGTCGTAGAAACTGCAGCTGTCGGTGGCAATGAAGCCATTGGTTTCTCTGGGTTGCCTTCCTTGCTCAAAATGGGATATTTCAAAAACATTTAAAATGCTGATTACACACAGGCACACACTAAGCTTTCTTCTATGAACAAATGTTTTGCAACATATTTCCTAGGCAGGAACAGAATAGGGTTGAAGGTGCATGTGGCTGAAGGTGCACGCAGCTGGGTCTCAGCCCGCTCTGTAGCCAGGCACTCCTGGGATGAAATACCTGGCGTTGCATCCTTTATATAGGGGTCAACTAAATTCAACACGTCCAAAACAAGATTTGAATTTGTTCTTTGACATCTGCAGAGAACGTCTGTAAAAAAAAACTAGTAAAAAGCAGCAGGCATAAAAATCTGCAGGGAAACTTCATTTAATTACCCAGAGGGATGGAGGGCAGACATGGTAGGACAAAATGTAAGGGAAAATGCTAAATGATGGAATGAAGGCGACTTAGAGAAAAAGTATGTGTAAAGTAGTTCATCTGAAGCTGGAGTGGTTTTGATGATATACAGTACATGGAAGAAGGATTGTAAAAGCATGAAGTTATATCACAAAGACCAATTCCACACTGAATCTGTTGTGCTCTTTTGCCACTAGATGGCTAATGCATCTGTTTTACCAAAAAAAAAGAAGTCTCACTAATGGAGAGATGTTTGAGGTGGGTTTCACCTCCCTGCTCATGATGGACGGCTGCATCTTTGGGTGCCAGCTGCTGCGCCACTCACTTCAAGCTCCCTGCGTAACCCGTGGGGAGAAATATGCCATTTTAGGAGATGATTCACTGACCTATTTTGGGTCCTGTGGGGCAGGACAGGGAGAGGGCAGATCTCAGTCTGCTGGACTCAGGGCTGCTTTTAAGAGCGGTGTTGCTGTACCCAGATGTTTCAGGGCTTGATTTGGATGCTCACATAGGGATGGCTGGCGCCACCTGAGATGCTCTAAAGCCTCTGAGATGGCCACATGGACAAGCAGATGTTACAGAGTCCCTGTGGGAGACACATGCCCTTCTGGGGCAGCAGCCAGGATATTCTGCCGTATGTCCAATGGTTCTGAGTACCTGCCTTGGGGGTTACTCATCTGAGCTCTTCCTCTCTCCTTATCACTTGACCTTGATGGAACAAACTCTGACATGGGTGGTTGATAAAAATAGAGTTCATGGAGAAAGTGAGCAGTGCTGTGTACCAGGGAAGTTTTCTATCTATGGTGGAAATGATCTGCACCATAGTGAGCACTTAGAGCTATTCTGAGGAAGAAATAAAGATGGACAAAACAGTGGCCTCTGTGCCTAAGATAAAGTCCTTGCCCTGCCTTTCTGGGTTAAATGTGCTACATTATTGATGACAAACTTTAGGCAGCCCTCTGTGGCCCATGGGCTCAGGAGGAAAGGGGGGCTGTGGGGTGAGACAGGTCCAGCAGGGAAGGGCATTTCCAAAGGGTGGCTGTCCCCTGTCACTCCTCCAGAAAGGGACAAACCCAGTGAGCTGGTGCTCTGTAGGAAAGGAAATAAAGTACTCTGAGAATCTGGAAAGGTAATTTTTGGTTGTTGTTTTTTTTTTTTTTAATCATTATTTCCTTTGGGATTTTTTTAAAGTTTCTTTGCAAAGAAGTGGTTGCCTGGGAGGAACTCCCTGGGAGAAGCTGGGGATGGGGCAGTGGAGCAGAGGCTGTGGCACAGGGAGCTCTGCGGGGACCAGCCTCTCACTGGTTTGCTTTGCTCTGCTCACCAAGAAAAACTGAGCACTGGGGCCTGAGGCATCTGAGCTATTTGCATCAAAATGATCTGACAGTTCCTCTTGAAATGAGAAGGTATGAAGTAGTCTGTGGTTTCCAACCCAGGTATTTGAATCATGCCCTTGATCTTGGCAGCTGAAACACTGGGCCATTTGTCTCCAGACATTTACAATTTTTCACATGGTGTGCTTGGTCTGAAGTTTTATTCCTATCCCAAGTCAATCCGAGGAACACTTTTTCCTCATCTGTTAGAAGTATCATCTCTTCTAACCAACTCAGATTTGCAAGTGGCTGCTCTGCAAGAGTTTCAAATGCAGAAGGGAGAGGGATAATTTGATTAGAAAGTATCACATTTTTACTCCTTGTATGAGAGCCTGTGTGGTGATACTGCACAGTGAGTAACAAATACAAAAATTAAACAAATATTTTGTCATTATGCCTGTGTGAGTTTTTGACCATTAATTATTTAATATTGGTAGATATAGAGAAGACAGATTGATAGATAGGTAGGTAGGTAGATAGATAGATAGACAGATAGATAGAAGATGAATAGACATGAAAGATAGATATAGAAAGTATTATGAGTTCCTTAGTTTTACTAAATTCTTCATGTGTTCAATACATAAAACATTCAGAGACAAAATGCCTCTTTTCCTTTGTTAGGAGATTTCACTGAAATAATTCTTCCTATTTTGGAAAAAAAAAATTAAAATCTGTAGTAATAGCAATTCTGAAACATGATATTTTGTCTTTACTCAAGCCAGCTCTCTGTCCGAACCAAAATTATTGTTATTAGTGTTATGTAGCCATTTTCTTACAGGTTTCTCTGCAGTGCTCGGTGCGAGGAGCTGCCCCTGTTGCGATGTACCGTCCGGCTCCCGGAGAAGGCTCTGGTGACACTTCCGAGGGCTCAGGCTTTGACACACATGTAAAAGGTGATTTGGGGGATGCGAAAAGCCATGAACTGAAATGATTTCACCTAATTTTAGCCACCTTTAAGTATCTTGGCTAAATGAATTTTTAGCATCCTTGTGTTTGCAAGAGACAGGCGTTTGCTTTGGTCACCTGCACCTCCATGTTGCTAGCTCCAGCTGAGATACTTGGGTTTCTAGAGATCTAGAGTGGCTCTCAGGAGTGACACAGGACACATGGAAGACCCTTGCCACCTCACGTGGCATCGGGAGGCTGAGCAGGATGCTTTGCTGCACTTCAAATGGCACCACGTGCTCCTGTCTAGGGTGGACAATTGAATCTTGCCTGGAGAGGCAATTCCTCCTGCCTGCTTTAGACATCTCTTTCAGTATGGGCTGGGGGAAGGCTACCTCTCTCCATGTACTATGTGGCTTGACGCTTACCCCAGAAAAGACTCCTTTTCAGTGGTTCAAGTTAGACAAGATGAATTTAACTCTACTTTCTGTGTTATTCCATATGTCTTCCTACCAGAGCTAGTTTGAAGTCACAAGTCCTTTAAGTCACACAAATCAAGCCAGAAAATAACTTCAGAATAACAACATTTAATATTTATACATATTAAATGTCAGGCCAGTGATTGCACAGTTGACAGGACAGAGGGTGTCCCCATTAGCACACAGATGTGACACTAAACATCCCCAGGGCAGGACAGCTTGGAACAAGCAGATAGCAGCAGTACAGTGCATTCACTTTCCCGTGCTGGAGGTGGTGTGTGCCACTGGGTACCTCTCCCTCGCCCAGGGCTGGCACAGCCCAAACTGGCTTTATCATAGAGATGAGAGTCAGGGAGACAAAACTAAAGGATGAGGGCAGGGCTGATATTTAAGGGCTGTGAAGAGCTCATAGAGCCCCTCTGCTGACAAAGGAATCTCTCTCAGTCTGGCTACATGCTGAATATCCTTACTTCTAGCTGCCTCCTTGACTCTCTTTCTGGTTGAGTCACTTGGCTTTATTTTGAAGTCCACTTTATATGGTAGCACTGTGCAGGCTTCACTGCTGACAATGAACATGAGCTTTTTAAGCCACCTGGCAGGTTTGGATGCACCTAGTCATGACTGCAAACTTCAACAAGTCTTATGCTTTTTTTACAGAAGGTACTTTTAAGTTTTATGGTCAGATTTCCTTCTACTAGGGGTGAAACTATGCTCCAAGGAAGTTTACATGTGCTCCTCATCTTAGCACAGCTGGCGTTTTCTTCCCCATTTTGTATGGGGATACAACGGGGATGCAATAACTGTGTTCAAATAACTTGCTCCCATGCTACAATGCAGAAATATGAACAACTTTTGGCTGAGAAAACATAAATATCTCTCTTTGAAAAATAGACTCCAAGTGCTTTAAATATATTCAGATTTTCATAATGGCATACATGCCTTCAGGATGGATAAAGATTATCTTACAGTTTGGCTGACTCAGGGAATTCAGTGGCATGTCCAAGAATTAACCTCTGAGGAAGTCACCGAAGCGATGGGGTTTCTGAAATTTGCCAGTCATGGACTGTAGCATCAAGGGCTTGGTCTTGTGTGATGATGGGGAATTACGCAGCTCCTGCTTGGGATTACTGTTGCTGTAACACTAAGACTGATGCAATTTGTTGCCTTTCAGATTATATCTGTTATTTGTTACTAAGCTGCACATAATTACTACCTTTATCAATGTAATGTTTATCTTTACCAGTTAATTGCTTGTCCATGTGATCTATTCTAGAACAGCTCTACAGACCTGTGTGGAAATTAGTGAGACTCCTATGCAGTCTCGTGAGGGCAAAATTGGTGCTGAGGTTCTCCTCCTTTAGTTAAACAGGACATTGTTAAACTCTTGCTCCAAACTCTACTGTCTATATTGACCCAGATAGCCCCTCCAGGGCTACCACGTCTCTCAGATGCTCCTGAAGAACTGATGTAGAAGTGCGCTGGACTTTGTCAAACGTGATAGCAAGCTACCGAATGAGCACAAGGGGATTTGGCTCCAGAGCGGCTGAGGGAGGCTGAAGACTACGTGCTTCAATTGCGTCTGCAGTGTCACAAATGCCGCTCGATATATTCTCTGCGCATCCTAATTTAAATCTGGGAATGCCTGGGTAGCAAGTTAATAGGAACAGACAGGTGAGCTCAAGGTGGGATTTGGAGGGGATGGGAGGTTATTTACATCCAGCCAGAGAGCGCCTGCTTCATGCAGCTGATAAATGCACACCTTAACAACGGTTCAGTTTCCCATATACACAAGAGGGCAAGTGGTGAGCTTTAATCTGGGGACCTTTGTGTTTTATGCACAAGTACAGCCGTCAGGACCAGTCAGATTAGTGTTTTTGCCAATACCTGAGATTTAGCAGGAATTTATATATATATAGGAATATATATATATATATATAGGATTTTATATATATTTAGAGAGATGAAAATTTGGTGTCTCAGATCTAAATGTCTTTTTCCACCCTGACTTCTTCATAAAATATTCATTTTGCCTCATGAAACTCCTGAACATTTTGGGCTTTATTTGTCATCCCCCCATAAATACAGCACAGCACACTATCCTTATCGTATGTGAATCGGCAGCTAGGGGCTTGTTCTGGCATTCCCTGTAGGTCAGTCACATTCCAGAAATATTTGTCTGAAAGGCAATGAATGAAAGATGATCAATTAATATTCCAGAGGGATATCAGACTTAATGCAAGCATCTTGTACAACGAAAATAAACAGTGAAAAGGAAGCAGTGGTGATAAATGAAACTTGAAAGAGGTTTTCTTCCATTTTGTAAAATGACATTTTTACTACTGTTGACCAGCTAAAACCACTTCTACTTCTCTCTCACGGATGTTGGGCAGTCATTCCACTTTATCAAAAAGTCTTCTTGAATAGGAACACAACCATGCAACTGAGTGTGTCAACACATCACACTGCTCTGCTGTTTTGAAATATCTGAGGACCGTGTTATCCCTGACTACAATGTGAGCGACAGAGAGCGTGCAAATGCATGTGTACTGCCTCAGCTCCCCGGAGGAGCTCATGCAGGGGCTGTGCAGATCTCTCTGATCATGTACCATTCCCAGATCCTGAAAAATAAAAGTGGTAAGAATGTAAAGCACTCTGATACCTTTTACTGCATACCAACCTTTCTTTTCCTCATACATGTGCCACATATGAAGCCGGTAAGTCCATTGATGACTTGAATAAAACAAAGAATAGCTTCAATCACACCAATGGCCAGGAGAACAGAGAAAAGGACGATATTCCAAAGGATGATGTTTTCAGGTTCTTTGCAAATGCTCCATGTTGTCTGGTTGAACAAGTAATTGTCTCTGTGATAGAGAAAAATAGTTGGCAATGTATTAGAAAATAAAAATTCAAGAATGCTTTCTGTGTTTTCTGGCATTACATTTTCTGAACTTGATTGCACAAAGTGACTCTCAAATTCTACTACAATTGGTAAAAGCTGATGATTGTCTTCAGAATTGCCTTTGCAGAGGTGCAATTGATGCTGGGGAAGAGAGCCACATCTGTACTTTGTCGCACGCCCGAGAATCTCCCTTTTGTTTTATGGCAGTGCTAACAACTAAAGGGAAAGGTCCCTAATGGTTTTAAAATGTGTCTCCATGTTCTCCATTCCTGCTGTGGTATCTCAGCCCAGTCCATCCATCATCTCTAGCTCTGGCTTGAAAACTGTGGTTGCCAAGGTTAACTTTAAAGAGTTAGAAAAGATTTTTGCTTTGCTTTTCGGAAGTAGGTAGAGTAGACTCCATTCATGATAATTTAACAGATTAATGTGGCATACCTATTGAACATTTCTTTTTGACTCCGGTGGGAGTCACAGTTCAGCAGCCTTTTGAAAGCATGGTGCAACTGGCGCAAGGGGCTGCTGACAAGCACAACAAAAGAAACTCAGGCTGTTTGCCCAAAGATGATCCTTGGTCAAAGAGAAGACCAGCTGGAACACGCTGGCTCAGAGAACTGTGAATTTATTTGTAGACTGGATGGACCAACAGTTCACTTTGGAAAAATTCAAATTTGCTATAAAAAGATGTGAGCGGGGGGGGGTTAGGGAAAGCAAAGTTGGAGGAGCCTGTGAGTCATACTCACTCCAGAGTGTTGTTCCTGAAAGGGTAGAGGTATTCTCCATCACCCGTGTCACACAGAGGGCCTCCAATCAGCCCCAGTGAGGAGATAACCGCACAATATGCTCCTCCCGCGAATCCCAGCACAGCCAGGACCACTGACAGCAGCATCTGAAAGGGAAAAGACCTTCAACATCGCATGCACAGAGGCACTGAGTAGCATGGAAAGCTTACACTGAATGGGAAGGAAATTATCTTTATCTGTTTCTTACTATATGCTGAAACTTGTAGTGATAGTATGATAATTGTGGGAATAAAAAACAGTTGACTTTTTCTGACTAGTGCAGCTATCGTAGATGTGAAAGGATTTCAGACTGTATTTGTTTTGCTTTTAAAAGTGGGTAAGCCCAGAGCTTTAATTATTCAGTGTTTTATACTTGACCAATCAATTACGAAAAATCTGGTGGTCTTCTTTCAAAAAGCCAATATGAAACCAGTACTGGCTTGATGTGGTCCGCAACATGTGCCTTGGCATTTCCACCTCTTCACCAAGAGCACCCTTCTCAGCCCTTGTACCAACAGAAACTAGCAAGCAACTACCGAACCAAGTATGAAAGCGACAGAAGATGCAGTAGTTGTTTTTGCTAATTGATGAGGAATGCAAAAGAGCCTTTCTTATTGCTGCTTTGCTTCATTTTGCAACAGCATGACATGTGGTTACCACTGCTCGTGTTGAGAAATGTAATTGTGCTGCGTGTGGCAATGAACCAGCAGTGACTTCGAGTTATATGTAATGCACCTGTACGTTTTACATTGGCCACTCCCACAGAAACGTTACCTTTGCTCTGTTTTGGGGTAGTTTTCTATTAATGGATGGAATGTATCTGGTTGCTGTTTGTATATAGAAACAAGAATCTCAGGCGGGTGCTACTGGTGTTGTATCTGGCACGGGCTTCCCACTAGTCTTGTTAAGAGTCCCGGCCTGTGGTTGTTCACAACTCTGCCAAGAAGGAGAAGAGAAAAGGAAACTCTGGAGCAGACTGACAGAGCCAGGGGAAGACCTGGACTAGGGGCAAGGCAGCAAGACTGCCTCGGAGTCAGGGCAGAGGCACGGCTGAGGAAGTACATGGGAAACACTCCCATCTATGACTTGGGTTTGAAGCCAAATACCTCTGGCAACATTTCCCTGTTGCCAGCAAATACCAATGAAATCTAATAGCCCACGAGGAAGGTAGAAACCTTCTTCTAATGCTAGCTGCTCCACAGAGTGCTGTGGTACAGAGTCAAATGGAAATATCCACCATCCACGCTGAAGTTTTGTGACATCGTCTTGAAAACTATTCACTATCCAAACGTGTTCAAGCTGGTGAATGCCATTTCCAACTTGCCACCCGATGACATTAGGGCTTTCTGTACAACCCTGCATGCTGCCAGTGTGTGAATTGACTAATTTTGTGTGTCCTTTTGCCTCTAAAGCAATCCTTGAGTTAAAAGTTGCTGGGATTTCTCATGAGATTTATTTCATTGTAACTGATTAATAACTGTCTTTTTTTGCAAAGCTGAACACCCTTTTTGTCTTTATCTGCATGTTGGCTGAGTTGCCTCTTAGCAGAGCTTCATTGTCAGCAAAATGTAGGTAATTTAGTATATTGTCCCAGACCAAAGCAGCGCTGGGTTGTAGCTGATGCACCGTTTCTCATAACAACATCACCAGCCATGCCTTGCAGTGAGGGTGACTGATACTCTGCCTGAAACGCCTGCCTACACTGAACCACTTCTCTCCACCTATTTTCTCATTTACTTCACTGTGCATTCTGCATCTTGGTTGAAGGATCTTAATTATGCTAATGATTGGTTTTAGCACAGCATAGCAGTATGGGCATCCCAAAGACAATTATGATAGAAAAAGTCAAATGGTCTTTTGCTACTACTATGTTTTATGATAGTGGTTAGTACTAGTAGTACTCATCAGTGCTTTGACACATGATTTTCTCATTTGAAATCTGTTGGCTGTATGGCTACCTTCATCTCACCTATTTCCTTTACTGTTTATACATGTTTATACAGACAAAGACTACTTGTCACTGAAAGGGGAGTCTGAAGTTGCTGCAGCTGTTTAATTGGCTCTCCTGGGCATTTTCTAGACACACAGTGGCATTTCCCCATTATATCTACTCTTCTGGTGTCTTTTCTGGAGGCTTGTCCCATATTCTATGGAAATCCAACAATTTTATTAACTATTGCATCATCTCAACCTTTCAGCATTTTCCCTAGCTGTACCATCTTCATTTATCACTTTTTTTGAAATTTTTTATTTCCTCATTTGTGTCTTCAGTTGCAACATGAGATCTAAGCTGGGATGCTTGAGTTTGTTGAAATTAGTTTCCCATGGTGTTGGCCTGTTCTCTACTTCTTGCAAAGGTTTAGCTGATTATTTTTGCTGATTTTCTTTTAATGTTTTCCCTGCTTTATCTTTCACACAGTTGGATTGTCTCTGATGAGCTGATGAAGACTTTCAGCATTCATTCTTTGAGCATTTGCATCAGCTGCTTTGGTGAAGTTACCAAGTTCCTCCTGTCCCAGCTTGTGCTGCTCTTTATTGCTCTGGTTCTTGCTTCATGCACATTTCTTTCTTCTTCTCTGTTTCTTTCTCTGTATATGCTTTTTTGTGGAATTAGCATTCTGTCTGGTTATCCAGGTATCTTTGCTTATCTAGGTTTATTTGTCTGGAAAGCTGCTATGGCTATTCTTGTTCTACTAGTAACTCTTAAGGAAGGCTTAGAGAGAAATACTGGAGTATGTTTGCTGATGCAACGACAGAAGCTGTATTTTGGGGAGCCTTTTTTCCTCATTGTGCCAGTGCAGTGGATGCTTTCAGATGTGCACACGCTAAGCTGCACGACACAGAAGCTTTCTAAACCTCTAACTTTCCAAAACCATTACTCCATAACAGAAGGACAAGAAGCCATCTAGGTATGTTTGCAGGCAACAATTTAAAATGGATTAATGAAAAAACTTACTCAATGCAGCACATAATCAGCGTGAGCTGGAGAAGTCAATAAGGTGAATAAAAGAATGAGAAATTTAGTAATTGTTATTACTGTTGTTGATACTTCAGCAGCATGTAAAGGCTGTGATGAAGTCTGAAACTATTAAACCAGGGATTGCACAAAATATAATAGGATAGAGTCCCTACCCTGAGGAAAATGGTTATGTTCTGATTGAATAATTATTCTGATTAGTATTAGTTCTTTAGCCTTTTTTTTCCCTATGAAATGCAATGCTGAGTATTCAGTGTAAATTATAACTTTATACCTAAAGTCCCCAAAGCAGAAAGGTGGACAAACTAACCTTTGGATTACAGAGGCTCCTGAGTAGCTCCAGCGTGGGCTATTTTTCTGCCAGTAGGTAGAAGTTGGTGGACAAGCCACCAAGAGCTGGGGACCCAGTATCAGGCCCACCCAGACACCTTGCAAGGAGCTCTGGCACCTTGGGAAGTTGCTGCCATCATGCATGTTTGAACCAGTCCCAGGGCTCCTCTGCTCTCCAGCGCCTGGTGATTCACAGCATACCCCGCCTTGAGTACACAGCCCATATGGTCAGGGCATCTGAGCAGCCCTGCTGTGGGTGTCTGTGCATTTCCTCCCGCTGTCCCCAAAGCAAAGCTTCCTTGAGGTTTCTTCTCCTGAAGAAGCACTTCATTAACCTTCAGACCTCCCTGCAATACTCACCTCTTTTTGCACGCTTGGAAATCACTCTTCCCCAGGAGCTGTGCAGGGGAAACAGTTGTTTTTAATTCCGTTCATAGCCACTCGCTCTTTGCTCAGGTCCCCATCACATCTCTACATTGAGCCACATTCTGTTTAAACCGTAGGGGGACTTGTAGAAGTTCAGCCCTTTCCCCCTCAAAGAGGTGGGCAATTCCCACAGTCCCAGAAGACAGCATTTTCAAAGATATACTGTCCTCATCGAGCCTGTTCTCTGGTTTGAGTAGCTTCATCACCTGGCCATCAGCTACCTCTCTTTATACATATCATAGCACATAATCAAACTATTTCTCAACAATGTCTATTGTGTTCCTCTATAACAGCAAATAAGGAAGAGGAGGAACAGCTTGTAGGTAACCGATCAGTGATGGGAAGGTGCAGACAGGATACCTGGCATCCATGTGCTGCTGCTAGGAATGGCTCAGACAGCGAAAGGGTGGTGGAGGGGAGCAGAGGAGTGCCGCGGATCTGCGGGTGTGGGCTGCTGGATGGCACTGTGCTACCACCTGCACCAGTGGGCTGGGGGAGTGAGCCCAGCCAGTCTGGGCAAGTTTGACTCTGGGCTCTGTAATATTTAATGCTGGGATAAAGGATGGAGAAGGGAGCCCTGAGGTGCTGTATGAACTGAACCTGGTTCAGCTGAATTTTCCCTTGTGATTTACCATGTTCAGCAGAGCATGGGAACGGCCACAGTATGGCTGGTTTTCACCACTGCTTTCTACATCACTCAAAACCAGGAGAAGCAGCTGGCTCAGGCACTGGGTTCAGGGTGCCTGGGTTCACATCCCAGCTCTGCAACTGGCCTACTTGGCCATCATTAGCATCCCCGTTGTGCATGTGACATTTGGTAAAATCAGTGTAATGACATGTCCCTTGGGATGCACTTGCTGACATCCTAATGAAGAATATTATTTTGGTATTATGAATAATGAATTAACTTAAGTAAAACATCTTGAAGGGGTAAAGGTCTTCTCATGGATCAAACTAAATATTAATTGAAGAGTACAGAAGAGACATGCTTTATTGTATGGAATCTCTCATTCCAGGCTGCTTCTGGGAAGGATGCAGACTAAAAAAACATTTCTAAGTCAATTTATTCTTGCTAATAATGATAGCCACATAGAAGTCTGTGCCCAGGGCTTGAGGATTAATAGAGATGCCTGTATAACATGTTGCTTTATAATATTCTTAATTATCAAGGGAAAAAGTCTCTCTGTCCAGACAAAGGATGACAGAGAGCCCAAATTGCATTTGCACCTTTCATGGGCATAATGCTTGGGCAAATGCATGCTACGGGTCCAAGCCTTCCATGGGGACCAGCCTCCAGGAAGCAGTGCTGGCTCCTGAGTGCCGGCAGCAGCTCAGGCTTTTAGCATGGGCCTGCAAAGTAGGGGACCTATCTGCCCCTACAGAGGTAAGCAGGGATAAAAAGCAAATTGCCATGGAAGGGGATGGAGGAAACAGGACCAGCTGAAAGCAGAAGGAGCAGGCAGCTGTCTCAATCTTTAGGATCACCTTGAGCAGGAGGAAGCTGGAGACGTGCTTTACTTTATGTGGGGTGAAGTGAAGTAGCTTCGTCCTCCTCTGCTCTCACCAATGTGGCTAAATGCTCCAGTACCTGCTCTGGCTGAGTATGATTTCCCTCGTATCAGTGGCTGCAGTATCATAACATTCTTGTTGGCTAACTGAGCTCTCAGCCCCAGCCCAGGGACGCTGTAGATCAAGCTCTTCTTCTGCATTTCCCTGACATGGCTGTTGATGGTGGTGTGATGGTTTGTCACTGTACATTTCCACCTGATGAGCAGCCATTTAAGAGCTATTGTGCAAATCCTATAGTGCCATTTCAACACATAAGTATCTACTTACCCCACATCTGTTAGCGCAACATCCTGCTCCGCCTGCTCCCAGCATCATGAATGCCGGCAAAATAACCTGTGAGAAAAGCACAAGCCAAATTGGTGTGCAGGACTTCTGCTGGGATGGTTTTTAAAGTCTAGGAGCTGAGGCATCATGTTCCTCAAATGCAAAGCACCTTCTGCCTCTTCTCTATGAGTTACACCCACTTAGATGTTGGTACTTGCTGAAGAGTAACTCAGGAAGAAGCGTGGGATTACCGCTAGAGCTGGCTGGCAAGTTTCTGGTACAGTACTTCTGGCTGCTGAAGCTATACTGCTTTTCAGCAGGGGCTTCTTGTTTTTTTTTTTTTTTTCAGGAACAAACATGTCAGTTTTGAGAAAATGGAATTTCTGCTCAGAAAAGATGCATCACAGGAGTAAGAATTATGTCACTTTAAATCTTCTAAGCATCGTGCTCTGGATTATAATTGGGAAATCAGTCTTAAACTTCCTGAAACACATCTGACTTCAGTTCTTTGTGCTAAGCTTCTGAAAAACCTACAAAATGGGCTTCACTCAACAGGGAACTCCCAGTTCACATCGGCTTTCTCCAGGGTAATTATCAGGTGGAGCTGGACCGATACAATGGAGTCAGCAACCACCTGTGTCTCAGGATATAATGCCACCTTACAGAGGCACTGTGGAGATAGGAAAAGCTGCATTTAGTTTGGTAGCTAGAGGGCAAGAAAGCTTTTGTGGGTCTAGCTATGCAGCCAGAGCATTCCTGCTGCCTTGCTTCTGCCCACCACTGCTTGTGTAGGCATCTCAAAGAGCAACGCAAGAAAATGAGTATTTGAGAAAGTAGGAAATGATCCCTGTAAAGTTAATGAAAGAAGGAGAACGCCCCAAACAAACAACAAAAAAGGTAAAAGCTGTAAAAACGGCCTGACTAGATGTTGGAGAGATATTGTCCCATGTAGGGCACAAAGAGCAGAATGTCCATGTGTGGTGGGTTGACCCTGGCTGGACACCAGGTGCCCACCAAAACCTCTCTATCACTCCCCTCCTCAGCTGGACAGGGGAGAGAAAATATAATAAAAGGCTCGTGGGTTGAGAGAAAGACAGGGAGATCACTCAGCAATTACTGTCACAGGCAAAACAGACTTGACTTGGGGAAATTAGTTTCATTTATGACCAATCAAATCAGAGCAGGATAATGTGAAATAAAACTAAAACTTAAAACAGCTTCTCCCCACCTCTTCCTTCTTCCTGACCTTAACTTCACTCCCAGTTTCTCTACCTCCTTCCCACGAGTGGTGCAGGGAGACAGGGAATGGGAGTTGCAGTCAGTTCATCACACACTGTCTCTGCCGCTCCTTCCTCCTCAGGGGGAGGACTCCTCACACTCTGCCCCTGCTCCAGCGTGGGGTTCCTCCCTCAGGAGACAGTCCTCCATGAATTTCTCCATCATGAGTCCTTCCCATGGGCTGCCGTTCTTCATGAACTGCTCCAGCGTGGGTCCCTTCCATGGGGTGCAGTCCTTCAGGAACAGACTGCTCCAGCGTGGGTCCCCCACGGGGTCACAAGTCCTGCCAGCAAACCTGCTCCAGCCTGGGCTCCTCTGTCTCCATGGGTCCACAGGTCCTGCCAGGAGCCTGCTCCAGCATGGGCTTCCCATGGGGTCACAGCCTCCTTTGGGCACCCACCTGCTCCGGTGTGGGGTCCTCCACGGGCTGTAGGTGGATATCTGCTCCACCGTGGACCTCCATGGGCTGCAGGGGGACAGCCTGCCTCACCATGGTCTTCACCACAGGCTGCAGGGGAATCTCTGCTCCGGCACCTGGAGCACCTCCTCCCCCTCCTTCTTCACTGATCTTGGTATCTGCAGGGCTGTTCCTCTCACATATTCTCACTCCTCTCTCCGGCTGCAGTTGAACAGGTTGGGTTTTTTTTCCCCCTTCTTAAATATGTTATCCCAGAGGCACTAGCGCCATTGCTGATGGGCTCGGCCTTGGACAGTGGTTGCCAGTCTTGGAGCCGGCTGGCGTTGGCTCTATTGGACACAGGGGAAGCTTCTAGCAGCTTCTCACAGAAGCCACCCCTGTAGCCCTGCCGCTACCAAAACCTTGCCTCACAAACCCAGTACACCATGGTGAATGAAGCCAGAGGAATTTATGTGTGTGAATATCTCTGTTCGATTGTGTAGGACAGTGTTATGAAACCTGCTTAGATTTGCAGGCCCCTAAATATTTTTCAAAGGATTTTCTCTCTGTTGCCTTTTATGCACACCCCAGAAGCAGCCTCCAGCACCTGTGTTGGTCGCTGGACCACAGCGGGAGGCCTACAGATGTAGAGCATTGATCTTAAAAAGATGTTCTTCTTCCTGGAAAGAAGTCAGCTCTTAAATAATCACAGGTGGTCCCCAAGGCAGCTTCAGCCCCAGCATGCCACTGTCTAGCACTCAGAAGGAAAGCTAATACCTCTGCCCATCAAACCAACACTCCCTTTCCTCCAGGGCTATCTTTCTTCTTTGGAGGTTTCCCATCTAAGTTGTGAACACCTTTGTACTGTGTATTAGCCTGGCTCAGGATGAAGGGTTTGCTTGGCAGCTTTCTTTTTTTTGCAGTGCTTGATTATAAACACCTGCCTTTTGACATGGGAATGAGAATTTGCTAGATTTGGCTGTTGTCAGTAAAATGAGGGTTGAGCATAAGCCATGGCTCAGTCAGGCATTTCCCAGTGTTGCACATGGGCTTTCCATCAGGAAAGACGTTACTATGACACATGGAGCCAGTCTTCCTCTCTGTACACCCTAAACTTTTGAAATAAGGAAATGGAGAGGTTTTCACGTCACATAAATTTCCATTAGAGAAGCAGCAGAGGAGGAGGAAAGGGTGGGGCCGGCTGCTCAGCCAAAGAGTCCGCTGATGACCTAGGCATCAGTCTACGGATGAAGTTCTCAGGTGGAGGCAGGTTTTCTGGCTCACAGAGCCAGGCCAGGCTGTTATGAAGTTTCCCCCACAGTCCTGGCTCTGGAGGCTGTGTCCTGATTACGGAGAGATTTTCCAGCCTGTTGGCATGACTTTCCTGAGTTTCCTTTGGGGAGAAGATGGGTGCATGGGGGAACACAGTGCATCCCGGTCGGTCCTCACTGTGGAGTCAGGATACAGCCCAGGCTCCAGTCATGGGGCACTCTTTCCCCTTGCTTAGATCCCTATGAGGCCCAGAAGCCAGTCTTCATTTTTCCATGCTTCCAGCACCTGGAAAATGGAGCTGATGATAATGCTTTCTTTCCCCTTCTCTTCACCTGTGGGCATTTGTCATGCCATTTTCTGGAAAAAATGTACACTCAACAGCATTGTTTGTGGATCAATAATTACTCCTAATGCTGTGTTTTGAAGGTCAATGCAAATTTTTCCTCCCCTTTCACTTACTGTTCTCATTTTTGATGTACGTGGTGCTGGCCACAGGCAAGCCTCTGTGGAAGCCTTAAAAGAACGCACGTTTTCAATGAGCCTGTGACGCTCTCATTCCTAACATCTGCCTTTCCTTTCATTGAACGCCAATGACTCCTGGGCTTGCAGTGATACGAATTTTCCACAGGTCTCTCATGTAGTTCCACTTCTTTCTTTAGGCTGCCTTCCACAAACTCATGCTTACGCTCAAGCTCAGCATGAGTAATAGGCCCAAGTGGTAGCTGGAAGAAGAAGCAGGCAAGCTGCTGTCGGAGAATAATTTATTAAATGATCTTGTACCATGTTTCTGCTTTGGGAAATATGAGTCTGAACCACATCCATTGTAGCTTTTCCATAGACTTAAGTGGTAGCTGCATCATAGCCTGACTATGAATGAGTGTTGTGGTTTAACCCCAGTTGACAACTAAGCACCACACAGCCTCTCGCTCACTCTCCCCCCTGCCAGTGGGATGGGAGGAGAGAATCGGGAAAAAAAAGTAAAACCCACAGGTTGAGATAAAGACAGTTTAACAGGACAGCAGAGGAAGAAAAAAATAGTAATAATAATAATGATGAAAGAATATAGAAAACAAGTGATGCACAATGCAATTGCTCACCACCCACTGACTGATGCCCCGGCTGTCCCCGAGCAGCAATTGCTGCCCCCCAGCCAGCTCCTCCAGTTTATATACTGGGCATCACGTCATATGGTACGGAACAGCCCTGTGGCCAGTCTGGGCCAGCTGTCCTGGCTGTGCCCCCTCCCAGCTTCTTGTGCACCGGGCAGAGCACGGGAAGCAGAAAAGTCCTTGACCAGCGTAAGCACTACTGAGCAACAACAAAAACCTCAGTGTATCAACATTATTCTCATCCTAAACCCAAAACACAGCACTACAGCAGCTACTAGGAAGAAAATTAACTCTATTCCAGCCAAAACCAGGACAATGAGATTTGCTTTTCTCTAAGTTAATTGTTCTTAAACATTCGGTTTTTTGACGTACAGGTAGCCAGCTCTGTGCCAGTTTACCATCTGCCTAGGCTGCGTAACAGCCAGTACTTGTCACGTGCATGTTACTCGCTCAGCTGTTTATCTGCACTTGAGTGGATAACTGGAAGAGCATAAAGGGAGCAGGCTTTCTAATGACCTGGAAAGATCAGTATTCCCAAACACGTTCCCTTTTAGTTATGGATATTCACATAAAAGCGATCTTTCCTGAGTGGTGGAATGGAGAACTGGTTATAGAAGAGCACATACAAACCAGATCAAACTCAGAAGGAGGTAGGTGTGGGAACACAGAAGGTGTTTGAGATTTAAGCCATTCGCAGCTCCACATCCACTGAGTGTTGGCTGGGTCTCTAATGAATACCTACTGAAACATGTTTCAGTTTTGCTTTTAATGTTTTTTGTGAATTATGTGAGCATAAAATCAGTTAGAGGAGTAATGAGGGGGTGCAGCCAATAGTGAAACTCACCACCTTCAGCTGAGCTTAGGACCTCAGCTTTGCTTTGACTCATGGAGACATGAACACCCATGTCACCCTTCTCCACAGGGAGAAGTTAGTCCTATTGCTTCCTCCCGACTTGGAGTCCTGACATTTATTTCAGTAATACCTTTTATTCCTGTGATTAGGGACTTTTTCAGTCTTGAAAGTACTTTCTCAGTCTTGAACCCCAGCTTCCCAGTTAAGCCACTCACACATTTATGCAAAAGACGTTTCTATGACTTTTTTTGTTAACAGAGATTTTTTTAGCTCTGAATTTAAAACAAAACAAAACAAAAAAACACCCCATAAGAAACAGTAACAACACTTCTCTCTTACCAGTATCCCAGCTCCCAGAATGCCATGGAAAAACCAGACCAGATCGGTTATCTCGCTGAGCTGCAGAACTCGTCCGTTGGGGAAGTACAGGAGGATGTTGGAGACTATGGCACATGCCGCCAGCGGGAACAGGGTGATCCCAATGCACTTCGAACACTTCCCCGTGCACATGGTAGCTGAGGAAAGACACAGGGAGGTTTGGGTTACTGCAGCACAGAGAGCACGGGATTTCAGCATTTTTCTTCTTTAATGAAAGAAAAATCAATTTTGAAGCAAGAAGTGTTCCAGTTAAGACTTACACAGAGAATCCTGTTCTACAGAGCCTGTTCCCTTCAGAGACTTTATTTAAAATGGAATTATTAAAAACTGGAATGTTTAACTGAATTTATTTAAAATTGCCAGGACTAAACATGTGTTGGTACAAAATGAACGGAGAGTTTCATTGTAGCTGTTAATGGACAATTGTCTGTCCATTTGGAACATCAGTAACACAACCATGGCCACGCAAACTGATGCCCTGGCTGGCAGACTTCATGATGGGGCTAAGGCCTTGGGTGGAAGGGCAGGTGGCTGCACCAGGTTGTCTGGGACCACTGTCTTGGGAAGCTGATTTGAAATATTCTGCACTGAAGGTCTAGAAGAGCAGGAAATGACTGCCAGGAATGCCATAGAAACGTTCAACCCTGCCTTGGCACTGGGGCAGACTGGGGACCCTCACCAGCATCCCTACCTTCTCTATTTCAGTCAAAACTACACTGTCAGCAAGAATTGGAGAAACTTGCATTAGTGTTTCCTATGACGTGCTTATTCTGCAGATAAGGGTAGATAAGACTGTGGGTTATGGGGCTGATTGGCACCCATGCTAAAATATCTGAAAAACTGGAAGCATGTCTAATCCTGTGTCTATTTTCTAAGGGCAGGTCACAAAGCCATCCCACCTCATTTTCAGAGATCTGCTGTAACGTGTAAAACAGCAGCTTAATATTTCACAGTGGTCAGGTTCTTCTTTTAAAATCAAAGAGTCATCTTTTAAAATCAAAGAATCAACATAAATGAAGCACTGGTTGAAAGGGACCTCTGCAGGTCTCCAGTCCGACCTCCTGCTGAAAGCAGGACTACCACCAACACTAGGTTGCTGTGTCAGCCATGGCTTTGCATAGCTGAGCCTTGAAAACCCCCAAGGATGAAGCTACCACCATCTCTGTGGGTGACCTGTTGTAGGGCTGCCCCAGCCTCTTGGTGAAAAGGTCTTTCCTCATGTCCAACTTGAATCTCCCAAGCTGGAAATGTGGCTGTTGCTCCTCATTATATCCTCTCCCATTACTTCTGTCACTCCCTTACAAATTTCATGTAGGCTGCTATTAGATCCCCCTTCACCAAAGTGAGCAACCCCAGCTCATACTGCACTCATGCTGTGATCTATAGCAGAAGGGAAAATGCCGATCAATACAAAAGTGGATCCACAAGTATTTCTCCATGTCAGGTTGGAAATTTCAGACTATTGTAACTGAGATTATTGAACTTTCACGCTGCCGTTAACTTTATGGCATAAACTGATCACAACTTCTTCATGATGTTTTATCGTAGCTTCACTCCAGCTCAAGGCTTTCAAATGCATAAAAATACAAAATGTGAATCTGCAGGTTTCTGTCCTCAGAGAAAGTTGACAGTTGATGACAAAGATGGCTTTGCTCTACCACAAGCAGATTATAAAATGTAAGAGAAGAAAGATAATCTGGATACACACCATTTCAGTACACACACCCATGTTGCACACGCACACACGCACCCATGCACCCATGCATGCCTATGCTTGCTACGTGCAAATAGTTTTTGTAATAACCAAGGCAGTAAACAGTCAAATGTCCCTCAATTTAGTCATGTGCATTGGCTAATCCTGAAAGTTTTGTGACAGAAGTTCGTGTTGAGAAGGTATTAAGCGGGCCAGGAGTATGGAAATCAATTGAGGCTGGGTTCCCAAGCAAAAAAGCCCAGGTGAAAGATAGTATGAAGATATTTGAGAAAGCCAGAGACAGACTGAAACCGGCTTCGTTGACAGAACGAAAACAGCGAAGAGGTGAGGTAAGGCATGAAGACAGACCAATGTCCTCAGACCTCTGTCACTGAGAGGGAAAACAGAAAGACTTTATGGGATGCTGTATATTGCTGTGAGGTAGCTGAGACTGAGACTTCTTCTGAGTTTGCATTTCTATAGCAAAAAATTTGCTTTGCTCTCTGCTGCTACGAGTTTAATAAGATCACTGTGTTTATATGCCTTATCTTCTGAGCACTTTACAATCACGTTATGCTTTTTAATCCAGCTTTAAAACAAATTAACTGGCATCAAACTATTCCAGAAGGGTACATTTTTAACAGACATGCTTCTTGGTTTGCAGTCATTACCTATTGTTTATATAGTGCTCAAAATTGGGCAGGGCACTTTGCAAGCCCCAGCTTAGAGAGATAAAAATCTATGCAGACCGACAATGTGCAAATGAAAGATGAAGTGGGGAGGGAGTGGAGGGAAATGGAAAGAATATTGGGTATTTCACCCATCTTACTCTCAAATGCCCAATGCATTTGCTATTTTTTCACACTGACTTTTGCCTGTCTGCTTTCCTGTCTCGTTCTAACTTTTGCTTTTCCATGCGTTTGCCCAAACTCATCTACTTCCCTCCCTCCCAGAGAGAAGCAAACAAGCACAG
This sequence comes from Nipponia nippon, assembly GCF_047370975.1. Lineage (NCBI taxonomy): Eukaryota > Metazoa > Chordata > Aves > Pelecaniformes > Threskiornithidae > Nipponia > Nipponia nippon. The sequence continues at coordinate 119,728,449 of NW_028262336.1, read as the reverse complement.
GCACAGCCTGGCCTCCTTCTATAAAAGCTAAGTCTTGTAGGCGAGTTATAAATTCTCTTCTGCATCTTTCGCACATAGCCAGAGGGCTCAATTCTCATCCGATGCGAAGGAACATGACGCTTCTTTGGCTGGAAGAACAGGGGTTTACAGCCCATTCTCTCTGACCTATCTCAATACCACTTCAAACTGCAAGGAGACCTTACCTAAACATCAATCACCATACCTAGTGTGAGTCTCTACCACCAAAATCAATGCCACTTTGCTACCTGTGTACATCAGAGGATCTGACTGTGTTATTACAGCTTAGGAAAACACTCTGGATTGCCAGAAACACTCAAAACACTTTATTAATTCAGCAAACAAAAGCACTTTCTACAGCTTCATTAAGCAATGCAGCTAGAGCAAGCTTCTAATTTTTAACCAGCGTTTTCGAGTTTTGTGTTTTAGTGCTGAGGGAAGCAGGTAAATACCTTTGCTTACCTTCAACACGGGGCTCAGATGGCCTCCAGGCTCCAGAGTTCCCCGCAGCTGGCTTCAGGCTTTCCAGCTCCTCTCTCCTGGAGCGTGGTGGTCTGAGGGAGGCACAGCGATGTTTTCGGGCGACGGCCTCTATTAAACAAATAGCTGTTTCTCTCCGGGGAATGAGGAAATACCCCAAGTTATCCCTGGTTGGCCAGTGTGACGTTGGTGTGCCATCCTGTGTTATTGATTATTTTAAGGCAGTGTTCCAGTGGTCGATGCCTTGGCCCCTGGGACACGCATATCGGAGCAGTGGAGACCTTTTTACTGCCGCAACCATTTCAGCCATGCACAGTTTGACAGAAGAGGAGAGGCAGGAGATGGCAGGAGTGCAAGCACATGAAGAGGAACAAGGGGCGCGTGGCAGAAAATGTGGTTGAAGCACGAGGTGGTGGCACAGCAAAGTACTGCCGTTGGTGCGGAGTCATCTTCTGTGCAAAATTTGGCGCTGGCTTTGCTCCAAAGCATGCTGCTGGAAGAGTTGGGTAAGGAGAGTGGGGACGAGAAGAGAAGGAAAGAAAATTATCAATAAGACAGGGGAAAAAAGAGGGAGAAGGGCAGAAAGGCTGGAGAGAAGGGAGAGGTGTGACCAAGTGAGGAAACAAGGAAAGAAAAACATAATTCTAATGAGGAGAGAGTGGGAATATAGAAGGGAAACTGAAGATTCGCTTTGGCAAAGGAGAAGAGAAAGGTAGAAGAGACACGAGGGATGGGCCAAGAAATGTAAAACACAGCAAAGTGTATGAGGAAATGTTAAAATTAAACAGGGAGAGGACTCATACTGAGGAAAGAGGGATGTAGCCATTTTCTTCTGTGGAAAATGTGATAGTAATAACTGTTAAAATATGTCAAAACACTAAAACATATAAATATATAAGTTACTCAGTAGGTTAGATTTGTACCCAATCATGCTGGGCTCTCTCTTCAACTGAAAACATGTCCCCTCTGGCAGGCACCTGCCATTGCCCTGTTCCCAACATCCAGATGGAAGGGTAACTTGATCACAAAAACATCAATGAAAGGGGCATGTAAGTGAAAGCAAAGATGCAAAATATTCCACTCTCCACCCCTGCCATCTCTCATCTTCAATCTCATCTTTGGAGAAAATTTCTCACTATGAAAGACTGGTTGTGTAGGGTGGAATTCATCTCACATGACTTTAGATGTCCATGAGGTAGATGTCACCCTAGACTACCTTTTTTCCTAGTGAGAGAAACAGACACTTTTAAGGAAAAAAATCACTAGACCTATTTTAGGAGCTGCTGTAGGGTTACAATAAATCATTAATGGTGAAAGAATTGTAACACTTGTTCAGACCTAAATGTTGGGATCTGTGGTCAGATGAATCCCATCCATGAGGACTACCAGTGTGGCAGGGTGGCTGCAAAAGCACAGGGGCAAAGCCTGGGACTTCGGTCCCTAGGTTGCATATGTAATACTACCAGCATCAGAGGATTCAGGGAAAGTTGTCTTCATTACTGACTCACAGCTAGTGAAAATCTTAAAAAAGCCCATAGAGTGGTCTCAGGCAAATAAATTTCATTACAGTACAAATGGCAAAAAGGAGGGAAACTGAGCTGAACCCACTGAACCCAATGCCCCAGACTTGAACTGACATCAGTGGCAACAGCATTTCACTATGTTTTAGGTGGTGGTCCTTCAGCCCCAAGGAAAAGGAACAAAATAAGTCTCAGACAATCTTCAGACAGGGCAAAGGCACAAGGTCGAATGGCATTTAAATTATTTAAAGAATTAAATTTAGAACAACTTGAAGACCCTCAGCAATTTGCACTGACAGCTGGGGCATCTGGGGGGGATCTGCCAGCTTATGCAGAGAGTTAAGATGCAAATAAGGAAACTTCGTAATGACACTTAAGATGAAGGTCCCCCTAAGTCTCATATCCTGGTTGGTTGGAGTTTTTACAGACTCTTACTCTATAATATCTCTAAGGTACCACCTTTCCCATCCTCACATAGCTAACGCTCACATTTGGGCTCAACATCCTTCATTTTGATTCTGCTTTTCTCTGATTTTGCCTGGCTCATAGCCCTCCAGGGCGATGTGCAAGGCTCACCTCTGTAGTTTCTCATCTGCACTGTGTTCCCAGCACTATATATTCCTTTACTGACCTTTTTAAGTTTCTTCTCTTCACCTTCCAAAGCCTATGCCATAGGTCTACCATACTTCATCTATCACTTATCATTTAGTGCCTAGACTGGATACCTAGAATTGGTTGCGTTTCTTAATCTCAAATACCTCTCAGTGCCCTTCCCCACTGTATGCTTAATAGTTTTTCAAGCAAGCGCACAATAAGTAGAACTGATATTGTATTAGTTTTATGCTTTTCTATTTGCCTACAGCAATCTGTTGTCTTTTCTTCTACTACATAGATTTTAAACTGTTTGGGACATGTTCAGTGGTTTCATCTGTGTTTGTGCAACACTTCACACTCAGGGGCTTAACCGATGACTAGTGCTTCTAGCCATTACAGAAAAATAAAAATACTGGTAAACTATATTAAACATAATTCTCTTACCGCTTCAAGAAAATATTTAGATTTGCTGTTGCTGAGCAGGATCTCTATTCAGTTTTGGATGAGAACTGAACTAAATTCTTTTGAAGAGTACAGGAGGCTTCAGTACTTGTGAGATTTAATGAGATTTCACAGTACTGTAAAATTATGACCAAGGGAAGAGCTTATTTCTCATTCCTGAATAGGATCTTGTTGGTTCATTCTGAAATGCAGACTTCTGAGTGCAAATGATGCCACTCAGCCTCTGGGATTTTGAACCAATGCTCTGGCCTGAAATACTGCTCATTGTGAGGTGCAGAAGGAATGACCAAAAAAAGAGCACAATAAAAGCCTGTATAAACTCCAGAGAGCCTAATTCCTATCTGTTTTTCTGAAGTGAAGTCCTAAGAAATGAAGAAAAAAAAAACAAACCAAAACCAAAAACTAGAAGCCATAAAATACTTAGAAAAACTGAATTTTGACTCTGAAGTGCTTAGTGGCTAAGCTGAGTGTATACGATTGTGTACATCTATTTTTCCCCCTGCAATATTGATTTTGAAGGCAATGAAAGCATTTTGTGTTCCACTGATCAATGCCTCCTGATTATATTGACTTACTGTACATCAGCTCTAGTCTTCCTTTTATTTCTATCTTTTTAGCCATAAACTCTTTATTAATTTTCCATTTACACGTAGTAGCACGGGTACTGAGAGAGGAAATGTAAATATGCGAAAAGTCCTGTTCATCACGCTAGAAATGAAAAGCATTCCAGCCCCTACAGTTTCCCTGGGTGGTGCAATGTGCGAGTTAGAAACTGAAGAATTACAGCCCCGTGCAGGTTTTTGAAGGGCATATTTGACTGCCCACTTACTCTATTAATAGATCTGCCCCATTTGGAGTGCAGCTGCAGTGTGCTGATGAGAAAATGCCCTTTTTGCTGTTGATACCCTGTGTAAAAAGGATCCAGGCAGCTCTGCTCTCATTTATTCTAGTAGAAATCTCAAGTGGTTCCTCTGAAGTCAAAGCTTTATTCCAAGTACACAGTGATACTCCACTCAATTTAATTTATTCCACTTTGGCACCATGACACAAATTAGCTCTTGCTGCTGACACTTTGTTGTTAATGTTTTCTTCAACTGAGGGAAAGGGAGGTTGATTTTCCTGAGGAAGAATCAGGAAGCAAACTGCTTTTAAGAGGCTTTTTCCGAGATGAGCTGGCTCTGAGAAGGTTCATGAGCTTGGGCATTGCAGATAACCTGCCCCGGAGCCCCAGCTGGCGCTCCCTGCTCTTGCAGCGGGTACCTAGGTTAACGTGGCTGCCTGTATCCAGGAGCGTGTGGATGCCCTGTTAAGGTAGAAACAGCAAGGTGGAAACAGCAGTACCAGTGTAAATCAGGTTTTCCTTTATCCGGAGTATCCCAGACCCACATAAGCCCAGCCAACATCGAGATGATCATATGGCAAGAGCATCGAGGAAGATGAGGAGCAGCTCGATGCAAAAAGGCTCAAGTCTTCAATCAGATCAGAGCGCGCCATAAAAAAACCCATTGAATAATTGAGTGGTGCAGGTTATGGTGCTTATATTAAGGATATATATGAGTCTGAAGAGGTGGAATGGAAGTTGTTCTGGACCAAGTTTGAAATAGGTTTTCTGCACTCTTTGGAGGTATATTCGCTGCATGGTACCATCACACACTTGTGGTCCTAACACACAGCTTGTTCTGGATGTGCACTTCACAGACACAACAGCTTAAATATCACACAGATGGATCTTCTATTTTACCTATTTTTCTGATATTTTTTCCTATTCCTTTTCCCTTGTATCTCCTTTTTATGCACAACTCCCTCTCCTACATCCTTAGGCTCTCCCTCCTCCCTGAGATGACATCCAGAGTCTTTGCTGAGCAGTTTCCCCCCTCTGATGAGGGTGCACACATCGTTGACTCTGGGACACTAGTGCCACCAGAAAGAGACAGCCCTTTAGGAATAAACCCCATGGTTATCAGTGACTCTGTGACCCGAGGGTACCGCAGGGTTGCACAGCCAGTGTTCTGCAGAAGCACCTTCTGGGATGAGGGGGAATGGTGCCAGAACAACACCCAGCAAGCTCTGTCCATCCAGCAAAGTATTACCCGCTGCTTGCTTGTGCGTATGTATGTTCATCCGATTTATCGCAAAGCTCATTTTATTTAATTATCTGAGTGTTTTGTCCAGGGACAGCACTGTGCCAGGCCCACTGTTTTATAAAATGACAATGAACCATGACCTGTGGCCAAGGGTTGTTTGTGCTCCTAACACAGAACAACACTGTCACTATCCAATATTAAAATAATTAGAGGTTTGTGCTTTCATTTTGCTGGTTTCATGCAACACTTCTTTCTGGTTTTGGCTGAAAGGCATTTCTCATACTTGTGTTTTGTCACTGGGGTTTGTCCAAGTACGTGCTCAGGGTGAAGGTGAATTAGGAGCTAAAAGCAGTACCCACTGGAAGATGCCCCTATTTACCTGACCAAATGGGAGAAATGTTATTTCTTCTGGTGATCCTTCTTCTCCCTTCCTAGCTCACCCTGAACTGCCCTGGGTCTCTCAGGAAGCCTTCAGTAATGAAGTGCAAATATTTGGAATATACTGAAGAAATATGGGTTTTGTCAAAAAATGCTCATTGCATTTTTTAGAGCTGTTTGACATTGTCTGTAGTCCAGGGTGGTGTTTTTGGTCAGACTGAGAGACACGTGGCTTGGCTGGGTAACCTGTGAGAGATTAAAAACTCCCATGTGAGGCTGAGGCACCTGGAGCAGCGACTCCCACCAGAATGAAAGAAGAGGGCAGCAGCCGAGAGGTTAGCAGCGATCATTGAGTGTTTTGTTATTGCAAGAGGGACCGTCCTCTCATTAACCATGTTTTGTGCCAAAAGAAAAAAAAAAGAAAAATCAATATTAGTTGTGCGTGCAATGTTTCAAACATGTACATGAGGCCAGGTTTGTAGCCATAATTACTGCTTGCTAGTAAAAGTACTTACTACTCACTTTGCCTGTATTGCAGAAACTGATATATGTGGAAAAATTGGCTAAGCCTTTGGAAATACAGCTGGTCTTCAGATCCTGAGGTCTGTCTGTTTTTTCCAGCTGGTGCTGGCTGGTTGAAGAGAGGACAATCCATCCCCTTGCTGGGGATGGCCGACTGTTTGGAACAGAATAGTATTTTAAATCTGCACGTATCTTATGCAGCAGAAGGACCTGAGGCAATTAGGGCAATATTTCCCAAAGTGGGAAGTGCCTTTGGACAGTTCTTAGCACTGCTTGAGTTTCTGAAAGTGATTCTCTGCTTGCACAGACAACTGCATCACAAAATTTTCCCAGAAATGAAGGAATCCCCATCTTCAAACTATTTATACTTTTCTGCTCCTATGTCCACTGGAAGGCAGTTTCAAGGCTTTTTTGAGGATGAGGGGATGTTGAGGAAGGTGGACGGCAGGCACTTTTGTTTGTTGTCTAAATTTAGGTATCAAAAGGAGACATAATTAAAGGTCTTTTCTGAAAAGGTGTGAACTGTGTCTCCATCCTTGGAGATATATCATCTCCATCCTTGGAAATATTCGAAAGTCATCTGGGCACAGTCCTGGGCAGCCTTCTCCAGGTGGCCTTGCTTGAGCAGGGGGGTTGGACCAGATGACCTCCAGAGGTCCCTGCCAGCCTCAGCTGCTCTGTGATCGTGTGGCTCTGTGAAGGACTGTGATATATCAGAGAGGGATAGCAGCACAGTGCTGGCGTGGCTCAGGGCCAGCTGCACTGCCCTTTGCACTGAGCACCGTGGTCACGTTAGCAGCAGTGGCACTGTGCTGCCGTGGGCTTTGGTCCCTGGTCCCTGTAGCACAGCTGGCTTGGGTCCGCAGCTCCTCCACAGCTGGCATGAGGAAGACTTCAAAAAGTTGGGCTTAAAAAGATGTGCAAACTGTCTGGCATATGCTGCTGTCATTCCTCGGTGGTGTAATCCCCTCTTTATATTAGGGTGTGTTCCCAAGTTGAGCTAAGGGCAGGACGTGCATTAACCCTGCGATGACAACAGGTCTCCAGAGGCTGACGAGAAAGGTAAGAACCCCAGGAAGTGTTAAGAGGGAAGATACTGGGTGGAGACAGGATCATAAAAGAGCTAGGTGAGAGATGAACACTCACACATTAAAAAAATAAAAACCTGGAGGGCCTCCTCCAGTAGGCACATCTCTCCCTGTGCAATGCCGGGGCTTCGTGCAGCACAAGGAGGCAACGAAATACAGTGTCTGTGGCCATTAGAGGGAGCTTGGTGAGAGCCCAGGGATGAAATGCAGACCTGGAAAGTCAAAGCAGTGCATGGAGGACAGTTGGTTCAGCTTTTTAAACTTATTTTCGTTATCCTTATAATGCTCATAGTACTGGGTATGGTTATTACGAGATAAGGATACACTTCCCTATGACCTGCCAGAAACACTGCTGCCTTTTCCTCACAAGAATTGCTTTTTGAAAGCGGCTGGGATCCTTTCAAGAGTAGTTTACTAGTTTTATAACAGCTTGCATCAGGCATCCTTATCCTGCCATAAGCTCACCAAAACATGCAGCTGATGTCCCAAGCCTGTTCACCAGCTGACATTAAATGAACTGGATGTTTTTACTTGGGAAAAAGCAAACAAGAAAACCATATGGATTCATACAGCAGTCAGAGGAAGGTTCAGCAGTTGCTGCATTCACCCAGGACATTGTGGATCCAGCTACAACCTCCTTCCGCTGGTGGGCTGAAGGTGTCTCTGAAGGAGGTGAGGGACACAGATGCCCAACTGCTGGGATATCCTCGTACTCCCTGGCCCAGGATCTGCCTCTGTGAGCCTTCTCGCTCTGAAGGAAAGGTGGGATGGCTCAGATCAATGCATCTCACCCCAGAGGATCCCAGTCCCGCTACACCGCTGGCCTCGGTCGTGCTTCCCACCCCTCCGCTGAGCCAGCGCCAGCCCTTTCGCAGCCACCCGTGAGAGGTTTCAGCATCTGGCTGGGAGCCACTTGGTTTTTTTGCTCCTCTATCGTCTGCCTGTCTAGTCAGGCATTAGATAAAGGAACAAATTACTGCGGAGCATCTCATTGCTGCATGTAAACTGCTCTGTGGTGTGCACCCAGACCCTGGCAGCCTGGGGAGAATGAAAACTAATTGTGAGAGACTCACCGGGCGCCTGGGAGGGAAGAGTGATGAGCTGCCACCAAGCCCACACTCACCTCCTTCCTGCTGAGCAGCTGATTGACAGCAACCTGTTACCGCCAGGACTCTGTCTTACATATCCAAATACTTCAACTTGTTCTTTGAGAATTTTGACTTTTTTTTTTAATGAGTGAAATATTTTCAGTCCTTGTGGCTGCAGAGAAAAAAAAGAAGTTCAAAGCTTGATCTGCTAAAAAATCAGAGGCCAAATAAGGAGAAATAGCATTTATTATCTTTTGTAAAAAGCATTTCCTTTTTTGAGAGCCTGACTTGCGATTTTTAAATACCCCAGAATAGTGATATTTTGCTTTTTGGCTAACAGGACACTTTTAAAAAGCAGCTATTGCAAAAAAAACCCTGTGTGTGGTAAGTCATTACATGTATTGCTTTTCTCAGGATTTGTGCTCCTTTCCTCGCTCTTTGTCTGGTTTATCTGGCTGGTAAGATTAGGAGCACTGCAGGGCAGGGAGGATCCCTGTCTGTGTATTTGCACTGTGTCTTGACACTTGTAAAGGAAGAGAGTAATCATCACCCTTGGTGCTTTCATGTCTACTTGCACAATAGAAATTAATAGTAATAGCAATGCTTTGCCTATCTGCGGCTCCTTTAATCTGAAAACCTTAAAATGCTTGACAAGCATTAACTAAATTAGCTTCCAAATACCTGGAGAGGGAGTCAGATATAATGATCCCCACTTTGCAGATGAGCACACATGAGAAGAGAAGACTAACTGAGTGCTTACAGTTAGTCAGCTGAAACCATGTTTTCTCCATTGAGGGAGGTTGCTCAGCACTTCTTGAGGCTCAAGCTGTTTTCTCAGGTGCCCAAAGGTGGCTTTTGATGTCCACTCTTTTACTTCCAAAACATACAGACTGTGGACCTGCGTGATCTGCCCCAAATCCTGCAGGAGCTGGAGGATGCATTTCAGGCACGGTGATTCGTGAATTTTCCATTCGAACTACTAGCCTGGCCTGGGAAAGAAGGAAGCTCTGCTTACACCATGTTGGCATCACTGTGAGTAGGCACAGCCAGGGTGACTCTGTTTGAGTTAGTCCCGGTTTCAGAAATGTAAGTGGACTCTGGTGCAGAAACACTCCAGCACGGCCCCAGGGGTGGTGCAGCCACGTTTGCATCATGCTGCCTTTCACTTCATAACCCTTTCAGAGACGGAATTGCATCTGAGTTGGCAAATTTGCCCAGTCTTGTATGCATGGTGTGGGCTTACCAGGCTGCATCCCTGCCACGGTGTTCACAAGCCCTTACTTGCAAAGAAAGATGCCAAGAGCCGTGACCCAACTCCAGGGTCTTAATCCACAGTCATCTTGTCTACTGTGTGTCTCTGTTAAACCAAGGGTGCTCTGTTCCTCCCAGGATTGCACCCAGCAGGGGAAAGGAGAGACTAGGCAAGAGCTGGGCAGAGGACAGAAGAAATCCTCAGCAGGGACTATATAAGATTCAGTTCTAACTCGGAATGACAGAACAAAGGCAAATGATGTTTTGGAAGACCACAGCAGGCTCTTAAATGTGATAACTGGGTTGACGTAAGGGAGAAGGTTTTTTCCATAGACTGTGGAATTTCTAATTCTGGAGAAATTATTTTCCTTTTTAATACCAGACCTGAAATGTTTCCACTCCATCCAATGGCACTCTGGCTGTAATATAGGCTTCTTCAAATAGGAAGCAAGAGAGTCACTGAAGAGCGGCAGGGCTGCAAAGATTGTAGACACAGATGAAAGACACTAAAACTGTTGGCAGCCATCTGCAGATCCCATAAATCACATTGTTTCACTGTGGGCAGCCATCCAGACTTCCACAAGGTCACCACATTTTCCCCACTTGCTCCTTTTCAGGTAGAGAAACTGGACAGAAGAAGTTGTCTGGACAGCAGGTAACTTCTGTTAGCTCCTCCGCTGCACCCAACACCCTCCCATTTAATCAGCAGACCCCAAGCAAAGTGTCACAAGCCTGCTGGGAATTTGGAGGTTTATAACAGTCTTGGGAATGGCTTGCCTGGCAGAGGTGAATTTGCAACAGTTTGGAAGCCACTTGTGCACATGCAATCACATCACTTTTTTCTTTTCTTCCCGCAATGCTCGATACCTTCCTTCCTGCTACCTGCTTTAAATAGTCCTGGTTAGTTTTCCAGTGCTGGAGCTTCTTACCACAACTCCCCTATTTACCCAGAGAGAAAATGGGGCAATGATGTCATAGGAGGAAAACAAAAGGGCCACATTTCCTCTAGAGTTAGTAAGTAGGTCAGTGCTGTGAAACGTGATGGAAGAGGATCCCATGATGCCCACGGGGCGGCTGGAGGAGGCTGGGCAGGCAGCGGAGCGGCTCGGGAGAGAGCCGAGTGGCCCTTGGTGCCGGCACTCCTGTAAGCAGGCAGCAAAGGTGGGTATGAAAGGGTTTCACCATACGACCGGGTCACAGCATCACTCCCGCAGAGAGTGGCAGCCCAGCGAGACCCCGGTCTCCACCACCCTCGTGCAGAGAGGAAGGTGGTGGGGCAGGAGGGCTGTCGCCTTGCTTCCACCGCTGGATGGGAAGCCAGGAGACCGGGCTGCCTTCCTGCGTGAGTGCCTGGAAGTTACCTAGCCTTCCTCTTTTCTCATTTGTATAATAGGGTTAATAAACACGCTCTGCCCCACAGTGATGATGTAAAGTTAACCTCTTTCATGTTTGTTAGGTGCTACAATGGGCAGCACTATAGAAACCCATAAATAATGTACCTTGAAGTTCTGTCGAGGTATTAGCCTTGTTTTAACAGTGCAGATATTACATGAGTTACCACATGCAAGAAGCTTCTCTTAATTAGGATCAAAACTTCCTTTTTTTAGCCTTGCTGCAATGGCTTTTGAGGCTGAACACATTACACTTGCCCAGTCTATTTCAATTTATTATAATCTCTTCAAACCTGCAGCTCCTTTTGGTACACTGTTAAACACCTTCCTTCTCATTGTTGCATCCCTTTACAATCTTTGAATTTAAGTTTCTTTTTTTTCAATGTATAATTAATTTCTCTAAAGTCTAAATTCAGCTAAGGTATTGTCCTTTGTCATCGGTGTGGCAGATATAGGATTTGGCTCAAACCCATGATGGAAAAGAAAGGATCTGTGGGATGCTTCTGATATAACAGGAGCCCTCTTTTCCATTTCACACCTTGGCTTAAGATTTGTCCACAGCTGGTAACGTACCAAAGCAGCTGTTCTGCAAGGACAGTGTCTGCACAGAGATGTACAGAGAAAATTATTCTGCCCTAATGATCTCCAGACAACCATTGTGGTGAATGCCAAGTGTGACCCTGAGCTGGGTGCGTGGACTGAGCCCAAATGGCTGGACGGCAACAGTGGGGAGCTGTGCGGGCTCTGACGTGGGAATCTGGAGGGCTGGGTTCAGTCTCTGTCCTGCCACAAGGACTTCTGGGCAGACATCAGCAGCTTTTTTGTCCTTCTGTCTCCAACTGTTTCAGTGCTTAGACTTGGAGTGCTCCTGGGAAGTGCTGTATATGACAAGGAATCCTTTCACACCAAGGTCCTATCCAGAATTGCAAATAGAAGTGGTGGAAGCCTTCAGGGCAGATGGTTTTTGAGATTTCCAACCTACCAGCGTGAACTCAAAAGATTCCACTAATTCAGATACACCTGGTGTGACTATCCAAGACTATAACATGAGGTTTACCTTCTGCTCACTACTGCTGCAACTCAGAAAATGATTAGAAAGTGCAAGTGAAATTGTTTTCCACAGGTGTACTATGAGGCTTTTGTATTTAATATGTGTTCGTGGCTGGAGAGTGTGGGAAAACCGAGGAAGGGGAAGGATGGCTTGGTTAAAAGAGTGGTGTGAAACTTGGGAAGGTGTAACTCAGCTCCCACTTTTTGTCACCTTGGGATGCTCACTGCAGGCACAGCTCCAGGTCTGGTGGCAATACCAGCTGAGGGTAGTCTTATGCTAGAAACAGGCAGACTAATTCCCCAACCTGGATTGCAATGCAGACACAAACCAACATAGCAGAGGGACCAGGAACAAGAGTGTACGAATGGGAACTCTACTGCTATCAAGAAGAAGCAGAGGGAACAGGGTAGTCAATCTGCTCGAACATCAGCTCATCATCTGCTCAATGGAGAATGCAAGCTGGGTCTCACTAGTAGGCAGGCTGAATACAGTGCTCATCTCTGAACTCATGTTGCCTAATTTCAAGGAACAGAGGTATAGTCAATGCAGAAGAGCAGCACATCCAGCATCTCTCTTCATTGACCTTATGGCCATCTCCAGGTTAACTTAGGTATTCTAGTTAATTCATTAACATTAGTTGGCACAAGTCTGGTTTGTATTGGATTAACTTAAGCTAATTATTGCAATCATTCCTGATGTACTTAAAAAGAAAGCTCCACTGGTGATGTTTCAGGGCTCATTCACAAACTGGTACTCAAGATGTTCATGCTTCAGACCTATGAAGATTATTCCTCATTACAAAACTTCGAAACCCAGCCATACACTAATTTTAGCCTTCAGAGGGACAGAACGTCTCAGAGGAACCAGTATCCAACCCTTTTGCTGAAAGGATTCTGAACAAAGGGACAAACTTAATCCCATTACCTCACTGCCGGAGGGGAGCTTCCCAGAAATTCCCCTGATGCAAGGGCAAAACAGCTGTTCTTTCATCTTTTTTCTGAGTCATGTCCACAGCACCTCTCCGGAATGTGAATGTGCCTGGTTTCATGATGTGACAAGGCAATTAAGTGTTAATATGTGGATGCAAAGGGTATACAAGTTGCCAGATCAAGTAAATGCTGAAGCCAAGCTAAGGCGTTTACCAGACTTGCAACACATTGCTGATATAGGGTGCTAATGTCCACACATTATTCCTGTTACACAAATAATTTTTAAGGTAAAGACAAAGAAATGAACTTTGTATTTGAATTTTGAATAGGTATTCTAGCAAGAAAGCAGCCAGGAGCCAATCCTGGGCACATGAGAAGCAATAGAAAAACTAGGACATAGCACTATTATTATGTAAATGACTGTAGTGCAGTCAGGTGCCAGCTCAGAACTGGACACTCCCCCTTGCTATTCCCCATTAGCTCAATGTACTTAAGTTATAGGAGTCCACATATATATAGAATTATGTTAAACAGACAACAGAATTCTTTAGTTACAAAAAAGCAAATAGACAGAAGGTCATAGCAAAACTGTACCTGGTCTTTAAATATGTCTAATACCATGCAAATGGCTGATTTAAGCAATTGATCTCTACACAATCTCATTCAAAGTGTGTGTTATCCTCTAAATAAACATATTTCCTATTCAAATGCAAATGCTCATATGTTATAAGAATGAATATTTGCATAACAGGCACCCAGTTCTGTAAACTCAGGTGCTTGAGTGGCAGGAGATGAAGCTCGTAGTTTGTTTTGGCTCAGGACAGCTGCTCTGGGCAAGGAAAGTATCCACTGCAGGAGGCTGCAGGCTCCCAGGCCCTGTGCGAAGATCACAGTGGCAATCTGCTAACGTGTTAAAAGGCCACCTTGGCCTTTTCACAGCTTCATAGCCCACCAGCTGGCCCGTTGGTCCCACCACAGTTGTATGTTTGATAGCTGTGCCACCGGCTGGCAAAGCCTCTGCCTGTCCTGCAGTCATTGTCTTTTCTTTTGCTTTCTAATTATGTCTTTTAGATTCACAGTGCTATTAGGCGGCATTGTTTGAGTAACTGAGTGGCACAACAAAGCGGTGGAAGAGGAAGATGATTTTTAACTATTGGTATTTTGGAAGAAAGGACATAGATTGACATGAGATGCCAAGAGGCTGGGCAGTGTGTGGTTTGCAGCAGAAGAATGAAGAGATGAGCGAGGTCTTCAAAGTTATCAAGAAGTCTGTGAGTGCCGCTTCTGAGGATCAGGATCTCCGTTTGTACACCACCTGTATTGTCCTATCACTTCTCCTTCTCGTTCATCAGTTAACTGATTTGAGAAAATGAACATCATCATGCATCAGAGAGCAGCTTACAGCAGAGGGACTCTTGCTTTTACAGCTATGTCAAGATGACTATTTGCAACTGTCTGACTGTCCTTACCCACGTATACTTGGCTTTCAGTCCTCGCAGCTAAAGAGATGCAATGAATAACCTAAAGAAAACGAAAGCTTCTTTAGCAAGATACTCTGTGTGTCTGTGTGCCTTGTGTCTGAATTTAGATGAGACTCACCACGGTCCAGGTGGCTGGAGGCTGGGGTGCTGTGAACCCTACCTGCTTTTTGAATTCTGCGTGTGACTTGAGAGCCGCCTCTACACCAGTGATGGCGAGAAGCGGTCAGCACAGCTGACTGCACGTGTAGCTGTCGCTGTCGCATGCCAGGGGGTGAACCTCATGCGGCTGCCGCATAAAAACATTCACGGCACTGAGCTAGGTTTTGACTGATGAAGTTAAACCTGTGGCTACCAAATTTATTTGAGAAGCCTCTTACACCCCTAGCCATGAGTAACCATTAGCTTCAACAGGAAGAGGTCAGATGGTTCTGGAGCTGAAAGGGGAATTTCACAACTGTTAAACCTGGCAATGAGTCTCAAGTCTAATGGTGTATTCCAGAATTGCAACTTTTTAATGTCTTTAGTCAGTTAAAAATGAGTAAGAGAGCAGTATGATTTTGCAGAGTGTCTTGCCACCTAGGGGATGTTACCTAAATGGTTTAGAATATCCTATCAATCCATACTTATACAGGTTTACACTTCGCTTTGCCAAGATGGTAACAGAGATGTTCTCTTAGAGGAAGTTAAGCTATAAAGTGAGGCACTGATTTTCTAGAGAGCTATGTGGGCATGTTAATTACCAGGTTTAATAAAAGGGTGATCTTTTTGTGTCTCAATTCTTAGGTGTCCAAATGGAAAGACTTTACAAGGGCTCTAATTTCCAGAAATGTTTGTAAAATGGGGCCTCATTTTGGGCACTCTAAAACTGCATATATTCAGATCACTTGCCATCTTAATAAACGGGTCAGAAAATTCTAGATATTGAAGAGGTACTGGAGAATTCTCTTTCTCTCTGATAATGCTGGATTGTAAACTGGTGTTATGCCATTGAAAAAACCCAACGAAGGGAGCAACATGCTAGCTTTAGAAATCTCAGACATGATAAAGGAGTAAAATTAAAAGTAAAAAAAAAGGGTTTTGACAGGGATGGCGAAAAGACCGACAAAAAGCTGCTCCAATATGCCATACCACCTAGTCTGGAAAAAGGAGGACAAAAAAGCATCCAAACTTCCAAAAGCCACCAACTGGCTCTAGCCTGGACAGGTAAGTGAGCAATTCATGCATTCACTGAAGGACTGGCAAAGATCCTGCCATGGCAGCAACCTCCTCCCTAGCCCTGCTCTGCATAACCAGGCTTTCTACCTATCCCAGTCCTACCTGCTGAAAAGGAGGAGCTTTGCTTTGTCCATTCCTTATTTATAACTTGTCGAGAGCTGGGAGGGAGGGGTGAGCTCTCTGTGGTGCATCCTGCTGCTGCCTGCCCGCTGCCAGACTCGCAATCACAACTACAAATGCCTCCCACGCAGAGTGGTGGCTGCCTTCGTGCTCTAGGGTTCCTCTGGCTGTTTGCAGTGGTAGAAGCAAAGACCAGAACCTATTACCTCGGGATTGTGGAAGAGAACTGGGACTATGCACCGTCTGGGAAGAACCTGATCACGGGACAAAACCTCTTAGAGGACAAGTAAGTCACTGGGGTCTCTGATAAATTGGAGATGTATTGACAGCTCCAAAGAAAATTGAGTAATGTGCTTAATGTTGCTGTAAATGTCTTAAGATGGCCTTTTTCTTGTTTTTCTTCCAGTGATGTTGTCATAGGCAGGATTTCAGCTTCAAGGCAAGAGTAGACTTTGGTTGACTTCTCTTCCATTGTGGTTGATTAAGCAACGTGATAGTTAGTGTGTATTTGAAGGTGATGTTAAGGAACTGGTATTTCTCAAAAAGTGTCAGGTAGTGGGTTCAAAATCCCCTGTGTGTGTTTCATGGAGATGCAGGTATTTCTGTGACTTGTTGTCCAAAGGCAAATGGCAACTTCGCCATAATCAAGCACAGCTCTTTGCAATAAGACGTAGAACTCTCTTTAACTGGCAAAAGATTGTAAGTTTTTTCCCTGTGAGATGATAAAAGTTGGGGGGCTTGGTACGACATTGCAGAATTCAGATGTGTATAGTACCTACGAATGAGATATAAGTAGATGGTCCATATATCCCTGCAATGTATGCAACTGTGGAGACCTACATTTAGGAAATCTATTTAGATAAGTGCTTAAATATAAAATGTCAAATGGTCACACTGAAGTCCCAGTGATTATCCGTGCTGAAACTGGAGTGTGTAGGTAAGCCTTGTAATGAATTGTGCCTCAGCCAGTGGAAAACAGGCATCCGTTCTCATGCCCGCACGGCTGGGGTTGCCTGCGTGTCCCTCCCACACCAGGAGAGCTGGCCTGGACTTTGGATGGGGATGGCACAGACCCTTGGTGCCTCTCTACAGCATGGGCTTCAAACATGTGTGGGAATATTTTTAAGATTTTATTGATATCTTTGACACCCTAGAGATAGTTTGGGGGTCCTTCCTCTGAGTCTAGGCTTGGGGTTGGGGTGGGAGCTGTGAGCTAGTGAGGAGGTCCTGGTGTCCATAGCAGGTCTGGGGGCACACTGGGAGCTGGGTGCTGTGTCCCAGGAGTTAGAAATGGAAATGTCCTTTCTGCCTTTTCAGGAAATCCCAAGCAATGCCGGACTTTTCTCTAGTGGCCAGTAATTTCAGAATCACTCTCAGTTGGATTTCATAAAGGAAATTATTTTGCCACAAGCAGGAGGCAAGAAGGAGTTTTATTTTTCAACACAAATTTATGCTTATGCTCTCAACAACTAGAGGTCCCAGATAGCATCCAAGTCAATAGGTGTTACCTTTATGGGTAGAATTTGTTTGTTCCCAGCTCATGAAAACAAGCTTTGCTGGAAAGGTTATTCTTCAGTTGTGTTAAACACTTGAATTTCTCACTTCCCTACCCTTTTTAGCAGAGTATAACTTTCTCCACTCCCTAAACTGGAAGACCTCTCACAAAAATAGTTCAGCTTTAAATGAAGGGCAGCTATTTGTAAAATCACTCCAATACCATAGAGAGATTGGAATCTGTTCTGTAAATTGTACTTTCAAGGCTGTCTGCGCTTTGTGCTCCCTGAACATCAAGTGGCACGTTTACTTTAAAGTCCGTGACATAAATGCGATGCCTTTTACATGGCATGACAGGGAGGGAAGATAGCTTATGTCTTCAGTCATTGCTGTAATGTAATAATTACAGAATGTTAATTCCAAAGGGTTTACACACAGAGGATTTTAATGTAGACTATACATTCAAAGCTAGCGAGCTGTTTGCAATGAACTCCCTCCGTGCAGAATAATAAAGTGATTCTTGTAACTAGTTTACTCCATTTCCAAACTAAATAGTGAACCACTAATAGCTATTTTGACTATTTAGCTCTTTAGGATAACCTCTAATGTAAATTTAAAGCAGTATATTAATGGGTTACTTTTCAGCTAATTAATTGGTTCCTATGGATATTATTAAAAAAGCCGTTCCATCAACAAAGTTCAAGGATCAGTTCCTAGGTAGGGACAGGAATGTGTTTTGAGCCAGCTGTGTTCTGCAAGCAGCAACGCTCAGGCTCACTGAGCCTAGCACTTCTCACCTTGTGATGCATCGCCACAGCATCCATCCGATGGGGCACTATCCCAGTTTTATTGATAAGGAAGTGAAGATAAGGAGGTTGCAGACAAGCTGATTATCTTTAAAAGAGTTGGTGCATACACATAAAGGAATGTTCCCTTTGATTCCAGCTAGCCCACAGAGATACAATCAAAACCACTTATTCTTCACTACTTAATAAAAATGCTGAATTAGCAAATGTGTAATGGGAAGTGTTACATTACCTGGATCAGATAGTGAGATTCAAGAGATTATTTTCAATGTTGCTGTGCCAAAGTCAATAATACCTTCCTCAGCCTTTAGTTTTTAGCAGTAAAGAGGAGAAAGGAGATTTTGGTAGCTGAGGCATGGGGCTGGAAATCAGGTGAGTTGGTTCTGGCACCAGGCACGGCTACGCTGCTCAGTTCCCGCTGTGCTGGTGCTGAGTGAGCTGCCTCCCGAGCCAGGAGCCGTAGAGCTACATCAGCACCTCCCTGGGTGTGAGCTGAAAAGACTGCCTCTCCTCAAAGCTGATTAACCCAAACGCAGCCCTGTGTTAACGTAACTATTCTGTTTGGATGCTAATTTTTATTATGCCTTGTGTTGCTGCAGTGCTCAAGGGCTAGCCTGTTGCTTGCACAGAGCAAGTATCTTGCTGTTCATCAGTGCTTCTTATGTAAAGAGAGTAATAAGGCTGTTTGCCTCTGCCATCTGTCTTGTCTACTTGAAGCCTCAAGCTGTTCCACTAATTCTCATAATTTGGAGTGTTATGAATGAAACCAAGTCATTTCACTCTCGGTTCTCCCTTTGAAAATTAAGCTGACATTTTCTGAAGCACACAGGACTTTGGAAATCACAGATCCAAATTATGACCACTGAGTATAGGTGAGCTGGGAAGGTGTTCAGCATCCCCTCCCACCTGATATAACTGGTGGAAGAGTTGACATCATTAAACCATGGTGGACTGGACACACAGGGTGCAAGGTGCTGTCAGTGCTGCCTGGGCATGTTGCAGATCCCATTAGAGATTTTGTCGGTTAGGGCATGAATATTGCTGCAGTAGGAGGGTGAGCTCAGACATTGCGTGCTCCCTTTAATGGTCACATAGGCAACGGCCTTTCAAGAGAAAAATACACCTAGGTGTTGTGGCTTGACATACATCAGTCTTTCCCTCCCTATTGTGTCTCAGCCCTCAGGATCAGAGTTTGGATGATAATCCCTTTAAATTAATTTTGTACTAGTTTATATGATGGACACTTAAATTTTGCTCTGCTGGTGGTAGATGTTAAGTTTTGCCTACTCATCCCTTCTCTTTAGGCCACCAATCCTACATTTATCTGGGCCAAGTCTTGCACCCACCAACACTAACGGGTGTTTTTTGTTACCACAGCATCAAACACAGTTTGTGCAACTTGCCTATGAGGAGATCCCACCCAGATAAATGACAGCAAAACTGTCGTCACAGATGCTAAACTAATGGCTGACTCATCATGTGGCCAAATGACCCAATTGCGTCAGCGGAGATGATCATTGTGGGAAGGGTCAACATCAAAAGGGCATTCGAGGTGAAATCCTGGCTCTAATGAAGCCTGAGAGGAGTTTTTGTTATTGACTTCAGGGGAAGCAGAAGTTTATTCTAAGAGAGAAACCATTATAGCCACACTTAACCTCAGAGCTTTATCTCAGATTTTATGTGTTTGATTGACCTCCTCCGTGGCTTGTGTGGGTCAGAAAAGGCCTAAAACATCCTTTAAGGACATTGTGTCTCTCTCTTTTGAGGGCACACGACTTATTTTGTTGTTTGATGCTTTCTGGTCAGGGTACCATCTACAAATGTGAGCTGGCACCACTGGTCCCCTCCACTGGCCATCCCTCCAGCACAGACATTGCATTGGCCTTAGCACAGGAGTCACCGTTTGGCAGAGGGTTATGCTGAACAGGTTACATGACCCAGGGGTTAAAATGACTGGGGCAGCCTGGAGCCATGGGCACTGTGCTGACTTACTCCAGCCACAGGAAAAATGGGGAACTCTGAGAAAAAAAACCTGTTATAAATGCAGCCATAGAGTATTTGAAGAGGGTGGAGAGTAAGGAAGGTCTCACCACCAACAGATTTTAGGGAACAAACCCATAAAGATAGTTGTTTAAATGGTTGCCAGTGTAAAATCTATGGGACTTCAGTGGAACAATGGTAATAAAAGAAAGTTTGCATTTGCCTACAGTTGCACCCAGGAGTGTACAGTGGCTATCATCGGGCATATTAACCACAGAAGAAAGTCTGGGACTCCACATCTGGTAGTTATTCGAAGTGCTGATTTTTCAGTGGTGATTACAGCAGCAAACAAATGCAGCAGGCTTCGAAATTGTATCAGCAAGGGATCTGGCTCCAGTCTACTGAGGAGCTGTTTGTTTGGCTACGTGACATGTAGCTCTTTCTGTTTCTTACTGTACACTGAAAAAAATAACCTCTGTTAGGTTGTAGCTCTGTTTCTTAAGATCAAAGGTAACATAAACATGGCAAAAATGTTGGCAAAATACTTTTTCTGTATGATAAAAGAAATCAGTGTAGAAATTACGCTTAACTCATGGTCCTACCCTGAGATGGCAGATTATCTGCATGTCTAGTCTTGATTTGAAGTAGAATCTACATGACACTCTTCTTTTACTCTTTCTCTCATTTAGAAGAGTCATAGTGCTCATCATTGCAGGGAGACGGATGTCTTATGTTAACACTTATTTTAAGGAATTAGAGTTAATTCTTGTTGTGGTTTAACCTCAGCCAGCAACTAAGCATCACACAGCTGCCCGCTCACTCTCCCCCTCCTGATGGGATGAGGGAGAGAATTGGAAGGGCAAAAGTAAGAAAACTTGTGGGCTGAGATAAGAACAGTTTAATAATCAAAATAAAATAAAATAAAATAAAATAAAATAAAATAAAATAAAATAAAATAAAATAAAATAATAACAATGATAAAAAAATGTAATAAAAAGGAAAACAACAACAACAAAGAGAGGAACAAAACCCAGGAAAAACAAAAGCTGCAACCGCTCACCACCTGCCAACCAACACCAAGCCCGTCCCCGAGCAGTGATCGATACCGCCCAGCCAGCTCCCCCCAGTTTATATACTGGGCATGACGTCATATGGTATGGAACAGCCCTGTGGCCAATCTGGGCCAGCTGTCCTGGCTGCGCCCCCTCCCAGCTTCTTGTGCACTTGGCAGAGCATGGGAAGCTGGAAAGTCCTTGACCAGTGTAAGCACTACTGAGCAACAACTAAACCATCAGTCTGTTATCAACATTATTCTCATCCTAAATCCAAAACACAGCACTACAGCAGCTACTAGGAAGAAAATTAACTCTATCATCCCAGCCAAAACCAGGACAATTCTCTATTAATAACTCCCTGTCCCACTCATGTGCGTTGCCAACTTTTCTTGGAGCTTAAGAACTGTTGAGAGTGGTCAACTGGCAAAACGAAACCAGGCACAGAAATAAAGGCAGGATTTTCATGGTTTTCTTAGTCTGAACAAGATTTTTTATGCCCTGATTCACAAGCCTGCCAACATCTATATGTAACCTCAAGACTGGCCTGAATGGAGGAGGTGAAGGAGGGAATTTAGGAAGCTTGCATGGGTACAGCTCCAGAGGATGGAGTATTCCCCTTTCCTGGAAGAAGTGGGACTGGCTGACCATCACAACTTTCTGCACATGAAGTGCAGGCTGACAACTGAGTTGGAGGGACACAGTAAAAATTTAGAAGAGCAGCTCTTACATCTGCAGATATAAGACCAGAAAGATGGAAGAGGATCAGGTAGCAATATCACAAAGTCACCAGGAGGACGAAGCAGTTTGAAGTGAGCAGGGGAGTATGAAGAAGGAGGGAGAAGGTTTGTCTTCTTGTGACAAGAGAAGAATGACAGACAGGAGACATTCTGGCAGGTGTGCCCAGTAGAATAGGCACACTGTGACCACTGGAAGAAAGAGCCAAAGGCAGATTCAGAGAATTGGGTGTGTTTAACCATTACAGCATTTGGAGAAGCCACTGCTGCAATAACACCCATGTATCCTTTCTATGAGCTTCCTATGGCTGATACCATTAGCTCCAGCGTGGGCAGTCTTTCTGCAAAGGACTTTAAGCACTGTAATGTGCAGCACAGCAACACTTGTAAAGAGGCAAAGAGCTACCAGCTACTTGCAAGGCTGAGGTGGGCACCCAAAAGTCCTCCTGGAGGAAATGGGGCAGCCTGGCACCTTGATCGGGACTCACAACAACCAGTGTGCTCTGTTCTTGGGTCAACCAAAAGGCCAACCAAAAGGATGTGCTGAAAATACATGTGTCTGTACAGGTAGAAGAATGGTGCTCTGCCCCTCCCAAACAGAAGAAGGAGTAAGGCTGAAGTGTCTGCACTCCAAGAAACTCCCCACCATCAGGCCATTCTGGGTAGGAAACTCTTCTGCCCTTTGGAGAGTGTGGATCTAGAAGGAAAGGAAGCTGTGAAAGAGCCTGAGCCTGTAACGCAACAGCAAGGGCATCAGTGGCATGCAGGATTTGTCTTCCAGAGTTGATTGGTTGTTTTCTTTTGGATGATGATTAAACAAAACCCATAATTAACCAGGGCCAAGAGTCCAGGTTGCTCCTTTCATGCTGTGATCCCTTTCTTGCTCCATGACTCTTGCATTGCTTGATGCCCTGCATGGAAGAGAACCACCTGCATTGTGACTGGCTGCAGCTGATACCCATTGCACTGACAGTGGGCTCTGAACAGGTGAAGGATTCGAATGGGCCTTCTTTCAGAAAGCTGGCACTAAAAAGACTTATTTTCCTGACTCCTAGATGGCTTTAAGTAGGAGACAGGCACAGATCTAGCCAACAGAGATGCTACAGAATAGCTTTAGGCACTGAGGAAGTGCCTAAACCTACAGGGTTTTCTGAGGGTGATTTCTTGAACCTCAATATCTAACTGGATTTTGGGATCCCTGATCTATGCATTTAAAGGAGTTAGGCTCATATCAAGTATTTGACAAAGCCTGATCAAGAAGTGCGTTTTTGTGGAGTACAGTTCTCCTTCTGCAGGAGAGACAGTATATCGCAGGGGTGTGGAGTTATACGAGAGTGTGCAATGTTGTCTGTTTAGAAAGCCAAGGACATGAGGGCACTGTCATCATGGGGAAAGCACGGTGCCACTGCAGCACTTCCCTTAAAATATTTAGTGGCTGATGAAAATGGAAAAAATTCTGCTGAACAATATCTCCTGAAAATAAGTACTTTCTGAAAAAAATCTATTTGATTTTTTTCTAGAGAAAATTTCTTATAAACCATATTCTGAATCAATTTATAATTCGAAGTAGGACATAGCCACATGAATACATTGCCATGAGGTAAGGAAGCATGTGCATTTACACTGCACTACTACTGACACCACCTACTACTCTGTGGTAAGGGCTCTTGTAGCAGCTCTTCCCTCCAGGCAGCGGAAGGTATCTTCTCCTCAGTGAGCGTGGTGTGACTTGCCAGGTCTTGCTGTGCACACAGTTACTGCAGATCTGCTAATTCACTGAAAATCCAGACTTCTTGGCAACTCGTTCCTTAACCATGCTTTTGGGGTGTATTTATCTGACATACGCTATTCTGTGAAGAAGCAGACTGAGAAGCTTCTGTCCTTCTCCCTCCATCCCAGCCAACTGTTTCTGCCACAGCAGATCATTGGCAACATTTTCATTTGTGCCAAAATAGCTCTCGGCTTGTTATAAAGCACAATTTTCAAATGAAACAGCATTCTTTTTGGAGGCTTTTATATCTGGATCACTTCAGGGGTCTGGTTCAGACAGTGGCCACGGAGGTGTAATGACCACAGATGGGGGATGTTGTGAGTTATGGTGTCAAGCAGAGATGGCTTGAAAAGGGAAAGCAGTGGATCTTATGGTGAAGAAATTATAGCAAATCATACCTTTCAACTCATATGACATCCAACACTTAGGTTGCTGGCACTGCACAAAAGCACCTAAACAAAATGGGTTCAAGCAGGTGAGCTGGCCAGTCACAAAAACTCTCCATAAATATGAAATTGCTGTATTTCTGCCAGTGAGACTTCAGGAAAATTTAGCTCAGCTTTTTTATGAGTTTGTTAGGAATTGTGAAAGTTCAAACAATCTTCAGGGGATGCCAACACTCATGGATCAGTCAACTATGGTGAAACTGGTCATACAGTGCAATGCTGGTTGTGTAGCAAAGGGGTTCATTTCTACCCTCTTTGTGTGGGATATTTAGGGATGAAGAATGTGTATCATACTTGTCAGCTGTAACCTGGAGAGAGGTAAAAAAAGATTTTTCTATCATAACAGAAAGGATGAACATAGCTTGCCAGTATGATGTTATAGTTAAGAGGGCAAAACTAATTTCCAGTTGTGTAAGAAATATTGATTGGGAGCACCTCTGGCCTTAGCTGGAATATTACTGGCCTATTCTGTTAAATTCTTGTGTTCAGACTTCAAAAGAGATAGAGAAATATTGGAAGGCTTTCAGAAAAGAGCTTCGGGAAAGATTTGTGGCATAAAGAATGTCAGTGTACTTGGTTTGTCCAGAAGAAGGGTAGGAGGCAATTTAGTCAAGCAATGCAAGTGCCTGCATAGAAAAGAAACTCTTGATGGTATGTGGCTTCTTTGATCTGAGAGAGGGCTTGATGGGAACCAGTGGTTGGAGTGTGGAGCTAGATGATATTATACTACAAATGCAATTCAGGATTCGAAGGGAGCAGGTATTTAATAGCTATGATATGTCAACCACTGACCATATGGTGGGTTCTCCATCACTTGAAGTTGCTATAAACATAGACTCTGGAATGTAGAAATGATGCATTTCATGCAAAAAATATTTCATGCTGTTCTTCTGAGGTGTCAAACTAGTTGATTAGAATTGCTTTTGTTGGCTTTTGAAAAAACTTAATTTGGCTTTCTTTTCCTTCTGAACAGTCATGCTTTCAGATGTGAGGTTTCAAACCTTCAAAAGAGGGAGAAGCTGCTAAAACTGTACAGAAAGGCCTGAGTAGCTGGTCCTCAAGTGAAGACTTGTAGTAACTGTACTAAAGACCAGACCTGCAAGTAGGATGACTGCTGCTGTACAGAAAGGGGCTTGGACCCTGCTAGCACTGTCCAGGTTTACTCCTCAGCTTTTATTCCACCAGCTATGGGATATGTCCCAGGGAACTATTTATCTGCGCTGCAAGCACCAGTTATTTGATCAACTCTTAAAGGAGTTTTTTTGTCTCTAAATTATTTTCCCTTCCCAACACTAGGTTTGCAAGTGTGTATGCGACAAGAGGAGCCAACCGGATAGGACGTGTGTACAAAAAGGCTATTTTTAGGCAATTCACAGATGACACTTACTCCCGGGAGATCCCTAAAGCAGCCTGGCTGGGCTTCCTTGGGCCAGTCCTGAAGGCAGAAGAAGAGGATGTCTTTATCATCCATCTAAAAAACTTTGCTTCCCGCCCATACTCTGTGCATCCGCATGGGGTCTTCTATGACAAGGACTCTGAAGGTAAAAGCTGGTTTGCCTTTTCCTCTCCTTTTCCCCTGGAGTAGCTAATATGACGGCTAAAAGTTTGTCCAAGTATTTATTGTTCTGGCCATTGACATCAGAGGACTTTAGATCATCCTCTCATAAACTCAGTAATTGCAGCTGATGACTAAAAACAGGAACAGCCTCGTCTCTTAAAACTTTTTGCCACAGACCTTCCACGCCTGGGATAAATCCAGTATGAAACAGGTTAGGTGGGTCTTTTTTCCTGAATTATTTTCCTGAATTATAAGTCATCGAAGCATCTTCCCTCCTTCCTTCTACTTCTAGCCTGTTTGAATGGATGGTGTTCTTGTAAGTAAATGTTTTCCTCTCTATAGGGCTATAACAGGAATGATTACTTTTTCAGAATCCCAAACCTATGCATGTGTGTTTTGGTTAGAGGACTGTATGGATTTGCCTACATTCATTACTCTCATCAGTTTTCTGCGAGAAGACACACGTTAGCTGACAAAATGTGTAGGTGACTGGTGACAGTAAAGAGCCAAGGAAAATTAGAGCCTGTCAATGCATTTTTAAAGCTTCATCTACTAATAAAGAACGTATTTTAACTCACAGCATTTTTTTCACAGTTTTGCCAGAACTTCTGAATTTTTTCAATTTCTCAGTGATTCTGTGTTTGTGAGTGTGGTTATTATTTTATAAATCCATGATAAAACAGGACAAATTACACATTTATTTAAAGAAAAGAGTTAAGGGGGGACTAAAAGCTTCTTTTCTCTTTTTAACATATTAGGAGCACTTTACCCTGATGGAACTGGCGGTAAAAGCAAAGAGGATGACTTTGTTGTTCCTGGTGGAAATTACACGTACACATGGCCAGTAAGGAAAGATTATTCCCCAACTTTGGCAGACTCAAACTGCTTGACTTGGATTTACCATTCTCACATTGACACACCAAGAGATATTGCATCTGGTTTAATTGGGCCACTGCTGGTTTGTAAAAAAGGTACTGAGCTAGAAACACTGATAAAGCAAGCCCCTCTGCCAAGCTTGG
This sequence comes from Nipponia nippon, assembly GCF_047370975.1. Classification (NCBI taxonomy): domain Eukaryota; kingdom Metazoa; phylum Chordata; class Aves; order Pelecaniformes; family Threskiornithidae; genus Nipponia; species Nipponia nippon. The sequence continues at coordinate 119,701,914 of NW_028262336.1, read as the reverse complement.
CATCTTAACCGTCATTTTTGCTTACAGGTATAAACATGATGGTCTAGAGTCTATCCCTACATAGCCCATAAAAAGGGGCAAGGAATAGCTGGGCCATTCCAGGAGCATCCCAGGGTAGGTATTGTAGCTCTGGGACAACCCCCTTCCTGCTCCCCTTTGGCTTCACGAGAGATTTGCCTCGGCTGGTGGAGGGACTGCAGCATGCTCTGTGGCCAGCCGGTCATGGCCGAGACCAAAAATAAGTTTTCCCAAACTAGGATCATTTCAGGATGAGCAAAGGACTCGTTGCCCAGGAAATGAAATTAGGGCTGGGTGGGTGACTTCAGCACTGCCATTTACATATTTGAAACCCCAATGATCTTTGTCATTTTTTCCCCATATGGATTATATATTTATTTTTGCTCACAAGTTGTATATCACAACCATATGGGAATGTACGCTGAGCGGCTGAGGGGACAGCCTGTCCCATGTACTTCATAGTCTGCTAATTTTGTACGGGAGCCATCAAGGACCATGTACCAGCCCTCTCCCCTCTATCAGCTGAGCCATCACCCCCTCTCCCCCTAAGACACATACAGCTCTGCCACCTCTTCCCAGTACCTCCTGCAGTACAAAACCAGCCCTGATTTTATATACAGAACATACAAGTGAAGCAGTTTTATATATGAAGAAGATAAAGACTTCAATGTGAAAAGGACAGACCTGGTCTCCAGCTTAACTCACACAATTAAAATGTCTCAGACTTTTATTCTCTCGGAGAGCCTTTGAAATCTGCAGAACTACTTGCATATGTGGAACTAAGCTGATAACTATGGGATAATACATGAAGCTAGGAGATAGCACATGCAAAACAATCCTAGCCTGAGAGGCCAGGTTATCTGCGGGTTCGGTCTTGAATTCATCAAGGTGGATATCTGCATGATGCTACTGCTGTAGTCCTCTGTCCAACAGTGGTGGGTTGCTCCTTACAGGACTGACAGCAAGGCTCTGGGGCTCCCTCCCGTAGCATACAGGGGAAGCAAAAGTTTTCATGGGTTCAGAAGGAGATGGGACAATTAGATGAAGTCTAAACCTGCCAACAGTTAATAATAGACTACTTAATATTGCCACTCCTATAGTCTCAGGTTCTTCCCTAAATGGTCACTCAGATAATGATACTGAACTTAACCTGAATAGATTATATTCATCCTGCCTTCAGCCTTTTAAAATTTAATTTTAAATAGATAATTGTCAAGGCTTCCTCATTAGTCTGTGGAGAGTGAGCCACATTTAGACGGCCATTCTGAGGGTATGGTTCACCAGTCGCTTCACTGCAACAGAAATGCAGGCTACCACTTGCTGCTCCTTAATTCCTGGTAAAAAAAAAGAAGTCACTGGTTTCTGACTGGATCAAGCCCATGACCTGGCTCACTGTGTAGGCACACAGATGCTAACACTGACTAAAAGGCAGGTTGAGTGCAGTGGGCCAAAGACGGGGAAAATGGGACCGCAGATACTGGCAGGTACTTGTGCTTATGTCAAATCAAAGAGATCCTGAAATACCAGCTTGACTTAGACGAGATGAACTGCCTTCTGGAGGCACTTGTCCATTCAAAGGCTGTTGGAGGAGGGTCAAGATGTCTTAGAAGAGCAAAACTGGGTGAGATTCATCCTGCCCTATAGATCACGGGCAGAGCGTTTTATTTCCTTGAGTGCTCCAAAGTTATTGTCACTTTTAAATTCAATCCCCTCCAAGGCTTTTTTTATCACTTTCCTTTTCGTTTGCAATTTAGGAACTGCAGATGAGACCTCAATAGAAGGGACTGGTGCTGCTAATGCTTTTGCCCTGATGTTTAGCATTGTAGATGAAAACTTCAGCTGGTACCTTGACGAGAATATAAATACCTTCTGCTTAGAACCAGCCACAGTTGACAAAGAGGATGAAGGTTTCCAGACCAGCAACCGAATGCATGGTGAGCAGGACTCTTGAGCAAATGGTGACCTACAGAGGTAGCCAGGATTTTTTCATTTCAGTAGGACTTTCTGTCCCTTGTGATGTCTCTCCTTTATCTGTGTCAGCAAGGAATGGGTCAGGATGTTGAAGAACTGTGTTGATAAAAAGCCTCTCCCTAAACACAGCACAACACGGTGGTTTGCAGAAAGGAGATTTAGCTTTCATGCCCAGCTCTGCCACTTGTTTAGCATTTTATCTTAGGCAACAGATTTAAGCCATCTGGTGACTGTTTGACCAGCTGTGAAAAGAGAAAAGCAAGCTGCAGAGCACTTTGAGATGTGTGTATTGGAAGAGTCCAGCATTTCTCAAAGGGCCTTGTGAATAGTGAGCTGGCTGGTGCAGCCACTCCTGCCCTTCGGAGATCCATTGGCCAATAGTAGTTTGTGCCATTTGGAGGTCTGGTGTAAGAAGTTAAATCCAGATATTTCTCTGTATTTTGGTTGTTCCATGGAGCCTAGGAGCTAAAATATTTTGCAAAATATGAGTCTCATTCTCCTAGTGTCATTGTCAGGTGTGGAAGCTGAGGAAGAGAGAGCTGACTAGTCTGATTTGACTGATATCATAATTTTCAAATCTAAATTGCTTAAGCCTGACATATAATGGTATATTTATGACTCAGAATAAGAGGAAATAGATTTCAGACATGCAAAATAGCTGCAGAACAAGTTAACTTCATTATCAGGCCTTTTTGGTGATGACTTGGCCTTTGCAACATCTTGATATCACCCAGGAAGTTTTCCACAGACCCAACCAGAGAATTTGGGCCATTTGATCATCTGGAGCTATAAGCTGTATGTTCAAAATGTTACTCTTCATCAAGGAGCCTGTGAGGGCCTTATTCAGTGTGGACATTCAGACAGTTTCTTTTGTGGGCCAGGAGAGAATCATCCTTAGAAATGGGGTCAAAGGCACTTGGCACTTCTCCTTCACCTCTCATAAAGTCTCATACTTTTGTTTTTAGCTATTAACGGTTATATTTATGGCAATCTCCCCGGCTTGGAGATGTGTGCTGACACTTCCATGTCCTGGCACTTGTTTGGCATGGGAAGTGAGATAGATATCCACGCTGCATATTTCTACGGCCACACGTTCACTACCAGAGACCAGAGGGCAGATGTCGTCGGTCTGTTCCCAGCAACGTTCATCACAGCAGAGATGACTCCCGGGAACCCCGGGAGGTGGCTGATAACGTGCCAGGTTAATGAGCACTTACGAGGTATGCTGCTATAGATCTCCCTGATCCTTTCAGAAGTTCCAGCCTCTGTTATGCTTGGAAAAGAAAACAGAGAGATGTTTCCAGGGGAAGCAGAATTTTACACTTTTTTTGTGGCTAACTGAACACCTTGGAACTATTTCACCAGATAAACATCATGAATATGAGTTTAGTCACCAGTAGAAACATGTTGGGCCAAATCTTCAGCTAGTACAAATGACTTAGCTGTGTAATTCATATGAGGAAGGCTTGCTAGACCCAGCGCTGACACCACGCTTTCTATGTAAACTGGAGATTTTGATGAGCAATGAGAGGAGCCTTCATCATCACTTTTTGTTGTAGATAAGTACTTACACATAAGGAAAAATCGTGCCAGCTGAACACTTCATAGCTTTTTCCTTTACAGAAATGAAACAAAAATTGGCAGTGTTTTCAGAAACCTTTATGTGAAGGAATTTGATGGTGATGTTGTGATATTTGTGTCATGCGAGAGCCTGAAGGCACATATCATAAACTAGGACTCATGACAGCAGGCAATGTATAATTATCATATCAGAGATGAGTTGGGAGAATTTTTACTTTTAAGAACTTGCACACTGATTTCAGTGGGATTTGCATCAGGCAAAACAGACTTGATTCTGGCAAACAACAAATATCTTTAGTATGGTAATAACCAGCCTCTCTATTTCAATGAAAGTCAAGGGGAGATGATGCCATTTTGCACACTTCAGGAGGCAATCTGACCTCCAAAATCATTCTACCATCCTTACCCAGGTTAAGGAATTGAGTAAAAACCCCCATTAAAGAGCATCATTGATGTCAGTGGGTTTCACCGGTGGCATAAAGTACCACCTTGCAAGAGAAGGGTGCTAGCATCTGGCTCAGTGTCAGCAGAGGAAGTCTTTAAAAATAGAAATTTACCCTAGTAATTGTTTCCAATCCATGTAGCTCCTAGAGAGTTTTGAATGTGCATTTGTATTCATGAGATTGCTGACTCTGCAGCTGGCCAAGGGCTGTCTCCAGACTCTTTCTTCTCCCAGGTGGCATGGAGGCACTGTATGATGTTCAGATCTGCCAAAAAAACCTGTCTCGGCCTTCACCACTCAGTCACAAGAGAAGATATTATATCGCTGCTGAAGAAGTGCTCTGGAATTATGGACCTGACGGTTATGATAAATTCACTGGGCAGGGTTTAAATGCCACTGGCAGGTAAGCTTTCTTGTCTGCTCCTGTTGTGCTTTAATTTCAGGAGTCTGTGTGAGACTTCCTCAGTGATTCACCAGGGCTAGGTCCTGCACTGTTATTAATTTTAATTGAAAGGGGCAGGGATTTAAACAACCTTGTCAGGAAGTTAGATTTGTAACTGCGATGCTCAGAGTTGCCTTCTGGAAGCACTTATCTTGCTCCATTAAATCCATGGAGAAAGTGAGCCCTGGTGAGGTATGCAAAGTTCAACAGAGTTAATGACCCTACGCCGAGACTCCTCAGGCAACTTTCACACTTACAATCGGTGCATCTCAGAGGTGCCATAATGGTAGATTTTTTCCCCCTGTTGTTACTGATGAAGATGAGTTGTATTACAGTATCTCCTAGGAAAGCTAACCAGGATTAGAGACACATTGTGCACAGGTAATGGCACAGGTCTTGCCCTAAGGTAGTTAGAGATAAGTTAATATAGATGTCTCCCGAAGTAAATTGGGGTTAAACACATGAAAGTCTAATGCACAATGAATGCCCATTTATTAACTAATTTATAACTGTAATTTAGACCAGCAATGTCTCCCTTTGTCTGCTAGAAAAGTGTATGCAAGCTAGTATCTTGGGGGGTCATTTCTCCTGTGTCTGGAGTAATGACTTTTTCCGAAATGCAGGGTCCTGCCTGAACGTCCAATTATTTAACCAGTCCGATTTGTTAATTCCACAGTGAATCTGCAATATATTTCACACAAGGGACTGACAGAATAGGAGGGCAATACTGGAAAGTTCGTTATGTGGAATATACTGACGCAACGTTCAGTGAGAAGAAGATTTGGCCAGAGAACATGAAGCACCTGGGAATACTTGGTACAGTGACTATTTTCCCCTCCTGTCATTACATTAGGTTTGAATGCGGATCCACTTGGATCCAGAGGGGAATTTTGTGCATGCAGCTGCCAGTCAGTCCTCTCTTGTTTAGATAGAAATATGTTAGAGGGTAGTTGTTCTAATACCTTCCCTCACTCTCTTTTTTTAAGGCCCCGTTATAAAAGCTGAAGTGGGAGATACAGTGCTAGTTACTTTTGCCAACAAAGCCAAAAGAAGCTATAGCATTATGGCCCATGGCGTAAGCTTCAGCAAGCTGTCGGAAGGTGCTCCCTACTTAGATGGTAAGTTTTGACTGTATTGCTGTATCGTCACACCCAGAATACCTGAGTCTAAAGATCTTCTGTGGCTCTGCAGGTTTGCTCTTTTTGTGGATGCTAAGGCACATGGAGGGATGATTCAATTAGTTTGTATCTATCTACCCTACATGTCATAATCCATGGGACTCCCCAGACTGCCAATGTGCTGGTTCTTCCCCTTGGACATGAGCCAGACAAGGCGTCTAAAACTAGCTGAGGTCCATGTTGAGCAAAAGTCACAAGCACAACCCAATTTATATTAGTTCTAATCTAATATCGCTCAACTGCAGTCAGTGGATCTCCTCTGGACATGCTCCAGAATTATGAAGCTTAGGATCTGGCATGATGCATCTGCTGAGTCTTTGGATATAGCTATCCACATGATCTGGGTTGCTTCATTCCTGATTCTCTAATCCAGGTCGGGCATTGCCCTTGCTTCACTGTCAGGATAGTCAGTGTCGGAGGCAGCTTTTATCTGATTGACCTGGAATGTGAAGCAGCGATAATCCTTATTAATCCTCATAAATATGTAAATGCTGAAATGGAGCATTTACCAAAGGCTTCCTCTCATTTTGTGCAAGGACAGGATCTTTATCACCTAAGTTTAATCATTAAACGTTAAATGTCTTGTTTAATTGGTAGGCACCTTTTTCAGCCAGTGACAAGAAACAAGCCCTTCAGAGGGTGAGAAGTCCCATTTACTTTGAACACCTATTTTAGGAGACGGTACGTCACCCTCTGGAGACATGTTTCTGTCTCCATCAACTACAGAAGAAGCCTAGATTTTGGGTTAGGGACTAAGCTTTAGATAGCTCAAGTAAGGTAAGCTGAATCCCATCCACAGTGTCTACAGAGATAATATTATGGTCTCTGAAAAAGTTTTTGCTGCATTTGCAGCACTGAAAAGAAAGCTAGGTTTCTTGTTGTCTAAATTGCTTTGTTTCCACTACAAGACATCAGAGAGAAACTCATGGGACATAATCCCTCTTTTGAGAACTGTGCCAAGAGAATTAGGTCAACATGTAAAACTCATCATACAATAAAATCAATACAAAAGGCTTCATTACATTCTGTTGTCTCTAGTTGCTGACCTTGCAACACAACAAATTCACCAGCAGTCCCCAATGAAACAACTGGCTTGACTTCAGCCTTGAAGTTATCTGCACACATCCTAATGCCTCCCATGTCAGATGTAGTTCCCTGATGGAAGTGCAGCTTCCCTCTGCTCACAGTCCTGTCGTGCTTTCGTTTAACATTCCCCAGTAACAGTGCCCATCAGCATTGCACGCTTTGGTGTGGAGCAAAATCATACCAAATCCTACAATTCAGCAGCAGAGCGTGCTGCACACCTCTGGGTCTTTGGAGAGGAACCTGACTCCTGATTCATCAACAATCTTTCTGCCCCTTCTCTCCTTGTAACCCTTGTGTCTTGGATTTCCATCACACCTATCTACAAGTGTACACATGTAGAGGCCCCACAGGGGCTGTAGGTTTACACTGAAGGTAAATGATTTTTCAAAGGCTGTGCATTGTCTGAGTGCAGCTTATTAATGTGAAAATACTGTACATAAATGTACCTACAGACATCTACAGATGTCTGCAGACATCTTTTTTCAATTGTACTCTCAGGAAATACTCTTCCATGTTGCATTTGACATTTGCCCAATCTCACAGGGTTTTTAACTCCAAATCAACGATCTCCTCATTGAGCACTGTTGCGGGATGAATCCAGTAGTATCAGATACTGTCGAAGCAGTACTCTACTTTGTATTGCGATTTGGGGCAAATAGTATGTGTTCATATGTAATACTGCTATTTTCACTCGTGTCTAAGTTTTCAAGAGGATTCTCTTGGAGTATTAGAGAGGAGTATCAGATCGGTGCAGTCTGCTGCTGCCAGTTACATTTGACCGTTATTAAACAAAATTTCTGATTTGATCTGATTTGATCTTCCTCATAGCAAAGACCAGAAAGGCTACTTAGCACTTTTTTTCTACAAAGGGTGCAGGGCTGACCCTTTTTCCCAACTTTCCTTTCAAGTCCCTTTTGTAAGTCCTCTCTGAGTTGGATACCAACACCGCTTTTCAGTGGCTAAATTACACAAGCGGTGCTACATCCACCCTATGCAGAGCAGCAGACAATGGCCCAAATCCTTTAAAAACAGCTTCCAAAAAAAGTAATAGCAACCGCCCTCTGGAGACTCTGGCAGAGGTTCCTGTGCATTGCTACAAAATCAAAAAGAAACAATTACCAGGATCAGATTTGTTCTGAATTTCTAAAGAGCCACAGCTGCAACTCCACTCACTGATGTAATTGCTTTGTTGGTGCTTAATAAAAAGCCAGAGTCTGTGTTTGTGCTGCAGATGAATCTCATGATAGGGCAGGTAAGCTACAAACATTAGAAGAAGTCATTTAAGCACAAGGATGAGCTCTGCGTGTCTTGTCTGACTGAGTCCAGATAATCCGGATAGCATTGGAAGGTGTCTGGGTGAAGCAGCTAAACTTGTTCTGCAGGGAACGGGCCTGCCCCCATGGCACAGGACTCCAGTGAGATGTCCCCATGGCATAAATGCCCAGACTATGGGATGGTGCTCGAGCTGTGACTGCAAGGGGGAGCTTGCCTGCAGGAATCAGCAGCTAGGTCTGACTCCCAGCTAACGCCTGTATTCAGGAAGACAAAACTTTCCTGTAACCATGGTGCTTCTCAATTTTCTCTCTGCAGGCTATCTGAAGCCAGGAGCCCATGTTAAGCCAGGTGAAACCTTCACATACAAATGGAGGGTGCCTGAAAATGGAGGTCCAACAGAGAGTGACCCCCCATGCCTGACCTATCTGTACTACTCAGCCACCGATGCCGTCAAGGACACCAACTCGGGCCTCGTGGGGCCTTTGCTGGTCTGTCGGAAGAACGCGCTGAATCACGACGGGACGCAGGTGCCCAATATGGACATCTGCTTGTCCCTAACAGCAGGGTGGTGCACTGGGGGGGTTCCCATACGGGCCAATTTGCCCAGTTCCCAGCTCAGTTTTAAGAGATTAAACAAATGTCATTCCTCAGGGTAAAAGCTGACCTAAGGGGATGGTTAGGAAGATGAAACTGTCATTCCCCAGTATTCTGGCTTGTCCCTAGGTTTTCCATCTTTTCCATGCACTTATTAGCAATGAATGCATCTTTCCATCCTAAGTAAGTAATGGACACTTTATTTATCCTTCTGGCTGATGGGAAAGTGCCAATCCCTGTCTCCACAAGGACATAAGAAGGCAGCTGCAATTTTCCAGGGAAAGAAAGCTTTGTTAAAAAAAAAAAAAAAAAAAAAAAAGTTTACTTGGGTAATTCTGCAAAGACTTTTTTTTAATGTCTTGGCTTCCTTCTTGGCTACAGAAAGGAATAGACAGAGAATTTTATCTCCTCTTTTCGATCTTCGATGAGAATGACAGCTGGTATCTGAACAAGAATATCGAAGCATTTACTGGAGACCCTTCAAAAGTAGACGAAAATGATGCAGATTTCAAGGAATCCAACAAAATGCATGGTATGAAATATCTAATATCTGTTAATGATACCTTTTCTTCAATCATATTAGGAAGATGAGTTGGCAGATTTTATCATCATTCATAGCCGAGTGCAGTGCACTGGCAGGTGAGGTGGAAAGCTGTCAGTCAGCTTATGGCCAGCTCCTGATGCCCTTGGAATGCAAGTTGAAACCCCAGTCATATTAGCAATGAATGCATCCACCTACTGACTACACGTGGAGAAAGGGAACAGAGTGTAGCTTTTAGATGCAACACTTGCATCTATAAAAAGGCATAATGCCAGAGCCAGGCACCAACTGCAGAACAGGCCAATGTTCACTGGTGATTTAAATTTCACTGCTGGCCTTGGCACTGACTCAGACAATGAAGGTCCACCTGCTCTGCTCTGCCAGCTCCCACTTGGGCAGTGACCACCTCTGGAAGAGGAGAGGCAAAGACTAGGGGAATGGCCAATAATATTTTAAAACATCACTTCTGGATGTAAGTACCTGACTTCAGCACGGACGTCCTCCAAGCTATTCCTGACATGACAGACTTGAGCAAATCACATAACTTCTCTTTGCTTTAGTTTTCTGAAGAGCACTGAGAATATATATTGTTAGAGAGCCTCGGGGCTTTCTGGACCCATCTATTTTATTCTTCTGTTATGAGGTGGTATCTCATACTAAAGTTTTGTTCTGCCATAGTATCTTTCACCCAGTGATCACAGAGAGCATTTGAGCATTAGGGAGTTTAGCCTCATAAGACCCTTGTGAAAGAAAGAGATACATTTTGGAAGTAAAAGTGAAAATCAAAGGTAAAAATCACATAAAAAGGCTCCATCAGAACTGAATTTATAACTTAGATGCTTTATGGCCCATTCCATGGCCTTAATGGTCCAGTTATACATTCTCCAGACTGAAAGGAGGTACCTAATTTATAAACTTAACTCATGTCTCTGAGGCACCCTGAAAAGCTCAGAGGAGAAGTGCCATATCACTGCAAAGGGCTATTAAAAGTTTTCACAGGCTAAAAAAAAAAGGTAGAAGCTCAGAGTTTATAGGAATAGCATTTAGATATTAATCTGGTGTCATCCAGTGCTACCTTTGCTTCACAAAATGCCCCTTTAATTAATGTTGCGACTTTCTGAGCCGGGAAGGTGGTAGGAGGCTCTGTGATGAGTTTCCATCGACCTGCTGCCAACCAGGCTCTTTCCTTCTCCTCCAGCTGTCAACGGCTACTTGTTTGGTAATCTGCCAGGCCTGGCCATGTGCAAGGACGACAAGGTCTCCTGGCACCTCATCGGGCTGGGCAGTCACTACGACATGCACGGGGTTCATTTCCAAGGAAACACCATTGACCTGAGAGGGACGACGAGGGACGGGCTGGCCTTGTTTCCTCATTTATCAGGGACGGCACTGATGCAGCCAGATCGCGTGGGTATGTTCTTAAACTTATCTTGGTGGTTTGGCACGTGCAGAAATCAGGCAGCCAAAATAACAGTCGGTGAGATGCTCTGCTCTGCACAAGGGAGCCTGAAAGCGTGGAGACTGCGGGGACCTGGCATAGCTGAGAATTCAGGCTGGTCTGCTCTTCTGGGAAGGTGCTATAAATCAAATATGTACGTGCACCAAAGAGCAGAGGCTTTGATGACCTTGGGATCGGCAGAGCAGCAGGCAGAGAGATCACTAACAGGATGCTCACAGAATTTCCGTAACTCTCAAAACAGGCTTTTTTTAGCAAAGATAAAATTCACTGCTATGTAGGTAGTCAGCATCATTTAAGGTATTTTAGGACTTCAATAATAGTTTTTCAATAATAGTTAGTCTTTAGGAGTTTCTTCAGGAGCGTATACATTAAAGACACTTTTAATTCTCATGTATAACCCAGTGATACATTCTTTAAACTCAGAGCCGGTGAACTGTTTGTTGGAGACACCAGATAAGCTTAATGACAAAGAGTGCAATGCTACTCTTTTTTACATTGGTGCAACTCTGTTTAAATCAACAGAGTCATCAGAGTTGCGCAAGGCTATGCCAAGGGTTAGACCTCTGGTGCTGGTGTCTATAAGACAGCAGATTCTTTTCTTATGCATATCCCATACGTTTCCAACACCTGTCATGAAACTGCACTGCAGGACTCACACTAAACAATATATTATAGGAGATTATTAATTTTTGCCAGCTAACCTTCTACTGGCAATGAGGGAAACTGAATGAACTATCAGATCTTTACAATCACTAACGCATGTGATTTTCTTTAACTGCATGTTATTTTACCTTTTTCACCACTTTTGCCCTAGAAGCACAAGGAACAGACGGAGACCCAGTCTGGACAGAGCTATGCTTCTAATTTTGGTTCCGTCACTGATTCACATACAAAGCAGTTGTGAAAGTGCTTTCCTCCTTCACAAGAGTGCTAGCAGGTGGAGCTACACAGGACTACACTGTGGTCAGCTTCTGCTTGAGTAAACGGGAAGGAGAGTGCAAATGTTAAAATCTGCCCATGGACATGCCAAAAGATGCTCCCACTGTCGCTGCAGCCTTTAACTATCAGAGCTACAAAAAAAATGGCTCATGGTGGTCTGGCCTTTCATGGAGGGAGAGCAAAGGGTCAGAAAGTTGCAGTTTAACTCAAGTGGTTTTATACCATATAGGTGCATATAAACAAATGTCTATAAGCAGCATCTCCCTGTTTGTTAGAGGCACTCTTGTATAATGGGTCTGTATCTGTATTGCAAAGCCTCTAAGAGGCCTCCATTAGCCTGATTACACCCAAGGCTGGCACAGCGGCTCTGTGCTCAGGGACAAGGAAACAGCGTCTCTGAAACACTCACCGTTTCTCTGTGCCTTTATTGCAATGCACACTCCTCCTACATCTTCTGCATGGGCAGTGCTGGTGAAGGCTTACTGGCAAGCTTGTTCCTGCTGCTGGACACCTAATCAATTGCTTTTCAGAGCTCCCTTGGCTACGCTAGTCTAACTCAAATGGTTAGAAGTAATTTCTGGAGATTTTTGAGTGAAGATGGAGCAGGCTAGTGTTTCCTACAGAGCAAAAAGTTACTTGCTGACTTATGGATCCCCATTTGTGTCTGCATTCACATTTCACTTTTAGTTGAAGAACCTGTTGTAATGTAGGAGTTACAGGCCACAAGCCTGCCGTGTCTTATGTGCATGTTTACTCTTGAGTGTGTGAATGTCAGTCTGAATCCCCATCCTCTTACATCTTGGGACCATAGAGCATGTGGTGAGTAAAGGAGATGATTGGCACATATCCATTTAATCAACTAGTTTCTCCTTCAGTCCCCTTAATTTTTCAAAGCCAGTGAGCTCCGAGTGATATAAGCGTCCCCTCACTTGGCTTTCCATACAGCATCACAGATTAATAAAGTTTGTTTCAGGACAGATCAGAGATGTACAAGGCACAGGACCTAATTTGCCAAGCTGCTTTTTAAACTTTTTTAAATTGCCTAAATCTCATGCACTTTCCTTTCCAGGCACATTCAAAGTGGTTTGCAGGACTTTTGATCATTTTGTCGGTGGGATGAAACATCTCTACGAGGTCAGCAGCTGCCGTAATACCACCCGAGCCCAGCAGCAGCATGGAGCCATGAGGCTCTACTACATCGCTGCGGAGGAGGTGGAGTGGGATTATGCCTCAAATAAGAGCTCGGCACCGAAGATTTACAACATCAGCAGCAATGAGGAAAGGTACCAAAGGAAAAAATGCTTGGACATGGGGCACCCTTATAGTGGAGGGGGAACTTTGAAGCATCCTTTCATGAAGCCAGCCTCGTACTTTTTAGGAGGCACTCTTTGCCAAACAAACTAAGAGAAAATGTATTTATAAAGTGACAGCCTCTCAGACTAGACTAGTTCATAGGCAGCATTTTCAAATGTTTTCATCTCAGAGTGTCTTGTAATGCTGTTGAACCCAAGAAGGCTTCCAAGTCCCTAAATCCATGTGTGTCTTCCAGCCCTGGCTCAACCCTACAATGATGCCCCCCATCTCCCTCCTCTCCCTTCCTCCCTCTCCCCAGTCTCCCCATCCCAGTGCTCTGGTTTTCACAGAGAAGAAACCCAGGTACCTGTCCCAGATGTGAGCCCCTGCAAGCAGTGCAGGTGCATTAGGGAGGTGCTGAGCCTGCTTCACTGCAGCGTGGTGGCCCCTGGCTCCCCTGGAAAAGTCGGAACGCAGTAACAGCCACAGGCGAATCACATCCACACTGCACTGTGCTAAGGAATAAAAAGCATGTGCAGAAGATACGCATTCCAGATCATATTGCACAGGGAGGTCTCTGAGACCACTTTGGTGAAAACAAAAGGGAGCATATTTAAAGAATAAACCTGAGAAAAGTGGCTGGGAAGCTGCACCCTATAAAGAGGAAGAGTATGGTGGAGTCAGTAGAAAATACACCTGAAAAATCACAGGTGATGAAGCGTGTTTAAAGAAAATAGTAACTCCAATATTGTCAAAGGCTGCTGTTGCACACGCAGCATATTACTACAGTAGGCAGTATTCCTGGGGCATTTTTTTCTTTTATTTAGTATGTTGTGAGCCAACCTCGCAACTCCCCTGCCAGGGGCACCTTGGAGAGGAGCTGCCAGGAGACAGAGCTGCTCTCAGAAGAGGGTGAACACTCCCCTCCGCAGCTGGTGGCGAGTGTCCTCTGCTGGCGAGCCGGCCCTCCGGGGTCCCACAGGAGCAGCACCAAACTGTGGGTGACTGCACAGCCCTGGAGGGCACAGAAAAGCATCCTCTGCCAGGTGCAGAAGGGAAAATACATTTCTCACTTTATCTTCATGCTGGGAAAGCATCCAGCCCTGGGCAGTACACAGCAGCAGGAGGGCAGGGTAAAGCAGCCCCCTCTTATCTCAGATGATGGCATTTGCTTTTGCAAGTATAGGCTTCGGTTTTCATCTTCCTGCGGCTGACTAATAGCCAAGATAGTGAAAGCAGCCATCGTGATAAGAGGATTCAGGTTTGCAGGGACAGGCAATATCTTTTATCGGAGCGGAGGATGCAGCTGGAGGGAGTGGCCAAACCCTCTCTTAGCTTGAATTTCATCTCTGCTCTGACAGCTGTGGTGAAGGATTTGTGTTCCCAAAAGTTTGTGGTGAGTGCAACACATCCTCAGCTTTACCTGTTTGAAGAGGGTGTGCATTTAGTCGGGATTATCACTGTTGTTATTTGCTGTCAAAAATCTCTTGCAGGATGCAGGGCTTCACATCAATCAGCATGTTGGACCAAGCCATATGTTCTTATCACATCTACTGTGAATAACACAACAGCTACTAGCCTTTAGATATATAAGGTTTAGAGCTTTTAATTTTTGCCTTTTTATTTTGCAGCTATGGGCATGTTTTCCTGAGCCAAGCAGAAGATCTAATTGGCTCAAAATACAAGAAGGTGGTTTACAGGGAGTACACAAACAGCAACTTCACGCAGCGCAAAGTGAGGACGGAGGAGGAGGAACACTTGGAAATCCTGGGCAAGTAGCTCTCGTGGCTTACAGACCGAGCCTGATAAGTGAGAGGATTGCTTTCCAAAACCAAAGCGTTTTCCCAGCTTTGTTTACATGGAATAAGGAGTTTCTTAAGGAGTACCAACAGGGAGGATGCAAAAATGGCAATTCCAGGATTCACCTTAACATCAGAGCATGTAACATGGTGGGGGCTCTTGTAGGTGCATTAAGTCAATATTAAGGGGCTGGATTTGTATCCGAAATTGGGCAAGACAAAATGTTGCGCGTGTCATAAAATAACCATGAGCTCATGTTTTTTATGGGACAAGAAGGGGGCAACAACTGGTCATAAAGTGGTTAACACCCTCTAGGAATTTCCTTTTTTGCAGTGCAAAACTAAAAAAATAGTTAAAAAACAGAGCCCTTAGCAGTTTAAGAAATAAAATTTTGAGAGTTACAAAAGCTATCCACAAAAGTTTTCCTTAAAAACGAGCTGTCCAAAGACCTGTTTCCACATGAACAGTTCTTCTCATTGACTGAAAAGAAAAAAGATTATTTATATATATGGAGCTTTTAATCAGCTGACATAACAGACCAGTTTTGATGGCTTCACTGAAAGAACAGAAAAGCCTGAGGGTTTTGAGAAAGACCATGGCTCCTTTCCTAGGCCAAGCTATTGAAAATCTGTTAAAATTAAGAAAAGCAGCATTAATCACCAGCATCTCCTGTTTTAATTTAGGGCCGTTACTCCATGCTGAGGTTGGTGACTCTGTTCTGGTTGTATTTAAGAACAAAGCCAGCAGGCCTTATTCGATAAGTGCACATGGTATAGAAGAAGTGGGTTGTGAAGAACAACCTGAGACACCAATTACCCTCCCCGGTAAGGATGTTGTTTTTTTTTTTTTAATTTGAGCTACAAAGGCCATACGTAAAAGCATTTTAACACACGAATGGTAATCCCTGTTTCAAGCTAACACATACCTGTATGTCCTTCCAGACGTAACACGCTCAGCGTTTATTCAGATACGATTCTGTGTTGTTATACATGTAGGTTCTTGATCAAGTGAGCATGTCTGGGCAGAGAGTGAACCTTTGTTCTATCAAGGATAGAAACAGGAATGTAATATCACTGGACAACCTCCAAAAAAGGCAGAAGCAGGCCCATAATCATGGCAAGAGAAGTGTAAGCCAGCACTGTATTTGCCCCAGATTGACACTCTAACATTTTAAAAACTGAGAAATTCAGTGGTAGTGTTGTAGTTGGCAATGTTAACTCTGCCTCTCTGTTAATGTAAACAGAATTGGCATCTGCATTCAGAGCTGGTGCATAACATGCAAAATGTCACTGTCACGTGATTCAAAAATCGTTGAAGAAGCGTACCAAATATGCTTCAGTTTCTACAGAGGAAAATAGTTCTCACAGCACTGAAATTTTTCATATAGAAAAATCCCTGCTAAAATTTTTGTACTTCAATTTTTATCTTGGGTTTTATATTTTAGTAGGAAGCTAAACTCAAACCCAGGCGTTATAGTCAATCCAAAATGTACATACCTTTTCTTTCCATCAGGCATGCAATTTTTTTCATGGTATTTGTGAGCTTCAGTGTGAAACTAAATGAAAAGAAATTCTGATGTACTAAACCTCTCTGGAAGCTGAAATCTCTTTCTTGTAGGTAGCTGTATCGATACAGTACAATCACACACAAATTCATGGCCAAATGTGAGGCAGCACCTGCCTTGCTGGGGTATGATGAATGAATACTTGTGGTTAATATATGAAAAAAAAAAAGGAGCTGATTTATATGATTCCCTTGTTTTGTTATTTGCTCCATGATGTTGTCGATGCTGTTTTGTTGTCAGTCAAGGTGTTAAGACTGGGAACACTATTGCCATGTCTCCTGTGTCCACATGGGAGCAGGCTTGGGATGAGTTAGACGAGGGAAGGTGTCAAGGTGTCTGCGTTTGACACTAAGCCAAAGGAAAGGACTCTTCAGCAAGATCTAAAGACAGACTTTTCCTCAGGAGTTTGGAAGCAGCAGTTAACATGGAAAACAAGAACAAGAATAATTCCTGGGCACTTCAGTTCCCACCACCATCATCTTGAAATACTTGCTGTCTCTCTTCCTAGGCCAGGATGGACTGCTCACCCCAAGCTCCCCAGAGCCCATCTAGTTCTACTAAATCCTGAACCAGTCATCAGTCAGATTTATATCCTGCTAAATTGTGCTCCCAAGAGCACTGCCAGCTCCTACAGAGACTGTGGGTGGCATGGTAAAGAGATGTAGAGAGCAGATCCATAGCAGCTTAGGCCAAAACAGCTCTCAGCTGCCACAGCTTTGTCCTCTCCCTGTCCATTCCTCCATTTACCCAGCAGCAAAAAGGGAGAAAACATCCATTTTCCTCTTGTTTATCAGTCTTTTCAGCGGTTATGCTTCATTTGCATTTCAAAGATAGGTCTTTGATGCCATCTGAAGCGTCTCAGGTTTTAAGTAGAGTGGAGATTTTTCCATCTACACCCTCCAAACGTCCTGAAGTGAGGAGTAAAAAGCAAGGAAGTGGTGAAGGACCATGGCCAGGATCTCTTCTCATGTCATGCCCTCTAAGAAGGGGTGATGACATGTAGGTTAGCTAGAGGTGGATGGCAAACCCTGGTGTATGTCTCCATGGCATGAATGCTTCTGATACTGAGGGGTTTCTTGTTCATGTTTTCTGTCCTATTAGCGTAGTGTTGTGTCTTGAAAGCTGTTCTGATCTCTGATTAAGTGCATAAACCCATGCTGTAAAGAACAGAAGGTGCTTGTCATGTAAGATTAAATGATATTGCAACATTTACGTGAGACTCATCTCATATAGTATGGTATTTGAGAGTCACCATTTCTTTTTTTGTACTTATTGTTGTACAATAAAACCCACTATTACATGATCCATCAAAACAGCGTAGTGACTCAGTGACACAAAACTAGGCTCCGTCACTTCACAACCATTTAAGCTTGAAAACTCTCCTTTGCCCTGATGCCCACAGCTGTTGGGTTGTGGCTGTACTAAGACCATGGCCAAGAGCTCTGTGATTTCCTTGTGTTCCCCTGACTCATAGTATGTCCCCAGCTGTTCTTGGCTTTTGTCACCCTGGAAGACTTTTGGGCCAGAGACTGCCTGGTTCAACATTTCTCCACCACTTAAAAGGGCAAGGTTTTGACCACATCTTGGTCTCCTACCCTTTCCTGCAGTACCAGCAAAAAAACAAAGCATGGAAACGCAGCACAGGCAGTTCATCTGAACGTAGGTGTGGGTGTGTGTTCAGTGTAGAGAACTGATCCTCACCCAAATAGATAATTTCCCCATCAGATTGGGTTTTTTTAGTCAAATCAGATGTCAGGAAATGTCTGCTCAGGAAGGATGTGGCAGAGGTGATGGCTTTTGGGAAGGGACAGGGCTTCTTCAGTAACTGCTGAGGAGAGGGGACTTAGCTGGAAGAGGGAAGGACTCTCTTGTTGCTCCCGGTCAGCAGGTCAGTACGTACTCAATTCTCCTCTGCTGGCCCAGAGCTGATACACTGCTGCAGCACACTCTGCAAAATCCCAGGGGCAACTGCCACATCTCTGTGCCCCTTTCAACAGAGAAAGTGATGGAAATATTTGCTGGAGCTTGGCTCCTGACACCTTCAGCTGACCTTAAGCATCGGCATCCAAGATCATCAACCTGCTACAAGTTTTGCCCATGGAGAAAGATGAAAAGTCCTATGTCCAAACTTCCCTCTGGGGGATGCCACTGTTGCCACCATCATTTGCAGACCTCCTTTTCTGGGGGCTATCTGCCTTTGGTTACACCACTGGAACCTCACTGACCTCCTGGAAGGCAGAATCATGTCCACACCCCATTGCTGCATGCTTACACAGATAGTTTTGATACAGATCATTTTTTGATGAGGAGGGTATCAGATCTCAGTTACATACTATTCAAAGCCTCTAATACCCAGCTGCTCTTGGTAAAACTGTTCTCTCTGTTTCAGGGGAAATAAACACGTACAGGTGGAACGTCCCAGAACGATCTGGTCCTGGTAAAACAGATCCAAACTGTATCACTTGGGTTTATTATTCAACTGTGAATTTTGTAAAGGTAACCAAGAAATGGTCACTAAAGATTACACTGCTCTGGATAAAGCATCCTGCCTTGCATAATGTTTCTGAAAGGATCCTGCTTCTCATTTATGCGAGGACCACAGGCTGGAGGAATGATTTACAGAGCTAGATGCTTTGTTGTCTTTGATAACAGTTGCACATGCCTGGGTAATTTAATCTACTGAAATCCCCAGGGATACACCATGGTAATGTGATTCCTTCCTTAAAGAATAGTTGAAAGGATTTTGGGTGAAGGCAAAACATTACTTTGGTACATTAACATAGGGACATGTAGGGAAAGATATCTAATCAGACAGAGTCATGATTTTTTCTCATCTGATAGGAAAATGGCATTTCATCTTTAGTTAATCTGTATCTATTTCATAACCGAAGGAACTAGAAAATTTATAATGCATATATTTGTTTTATTTCAGGACACATACAGCGGTCTGATTGGGCCTCTCGTAGTTTGCAGAAAAGGAATTCTAGATGAAAGAGGCCTAAGGAAAGACATTGATCGTGAATTTACCCTTCTGTTTATGGTGTTCGATGAAAATGAATCCTGGTATTTGAAAGAAAATATCGAAACATACCTTCATAAGAATCCTGATGATTTTAATTCCACTGAGAACTTTGTAGAAGGCAACAGCATGCATGGTATGTAGGACTCGGTGGCAGCAGCCAAGAGGACAGAGGTTTATTTTTCACAGCCCTTTTAGGAAGGCATTGCACTTAGCCTGCAATTACCCAACCATGTGACAACTTTATAAGCTGCAACTCTGGAAACAAAAAGATTTCATGAGGCCCAGCCAGGATATTTTTCTAACAAGATAGTTTAATCTAATACTCATGGGAAGAGGCTGCCCTGCCAGACTTCCCTTGTCATTTGGGAACTGCGTTCCTTGCAGGCTTGTTTTGTAGGAGCGTAAGGGTGACATTTTAAAACCATGGCTGTAGTAACAACCAGCCCAGGAGCCAGGCAGACCAGACTGACGGGGGCAGGAACAGCCCTGGCAAAGCAAACTTCTCTTTCTACAGATGGTACTCATTTTCGGCAACAACTCTATTCCCTCTTTTTCCATGTAGCTTCTCAGCATAAATCCTGATTGTTCAAGACACTGATCCCAACCAGTAAAAAACCTATCATCTCATGCTTTTGAAGACAGAAAAGATAGGTGCTTCTGTGCACTTAGATGATTTGGAAACTGAAACACAAATGTGACTGTCTCCTGGCAGTGGCAGTGGTCACTATGGAGAGCTCCTGCCCTGGCCACGCGTGTGTGTCCTCTCTCTGCCTGGG
The DNA here is from genome assembly GCF_047370975.1 of Nipponia nippon. NCBI lineage: Eukaryota > Metazoa > Chordata > Aves > Pelecaniformes > Threskiornithidae > Nipponia > Nipponia nippon. The sequence goes on along the minus strand of NW_028262336.1, from coordinate 119,681,933 downwards.
CACCCCTTCTCCCTGGAGAGAAAGTGCAAAGGGTGCCTGAAGTGGAGGTTATCATCACCCGTACCCTGGCCAATTATTAATCCGTCCTATTTTGTCATTCTTCCAGCAATCAATGGGAAGATTTATAACAGTCTCCTGGGTCTAACGATGAATGAAGGTGATAGGACCAACTGGTATTTGATTGGAATGGGCAATGAAGTGGATATACATACAGTCCACTTCCATGCAGAGACCTTCATCTTTAAGGTTGGTAAAATTAATCAAGGTAAAACCTTTACAGTGTGACAGGAAATTTCTGCAAAAAAAGTCCAGGTTCTAGCCTAGTTTTGCAGCTTGGGCCTGGAGCCTTGGGCTGATGCTGAGATTGGTGGGAGTTTTGCACATGAAGGAAATACAATGAGATCCGTGCAAAGCTTCTATCACTCTGAGCCTGTTATGACACATGAATAAATGTCACTATTAGAGGACATGGTTAGGTGGGTTAAAATATATATTTACCCATGGGTATATGGGAAGATACAGGGAGGAAATCAGAGAGAGTTATGCCTGCTTACAGCATGGTTTTATGTTGTGACAGCTTGACACTGGCAGGACTATCTGTCTTGCAAAGAAATACCTATGCTCAAACAGCACTTGAAGTCCTGAGGAGGGGTCTCCTGTTGTTAATTAATTAATTGATTAAGTGAGGGATGTCTACAGACCTCAGTTTCCCTGTGTGAGGCACACTAGAGAAGCATAACAAGAAGCATTTGATCTGCCTTGAGGAGCTGAAAGTCTAACTGGAGTATTTCAGTGCCCATGGAGGGTATTTGAGGCAAGAGTCTGACGATGCTGGTTTTGCCTTGCCACAGACAGATAAGGACCACAGAGGAGACGTATACGACCTTTTTCCTGGGACTTTCCAGACAGTTGAACTCATAGCAGAAAACCCTGGAACGTGGCTTCTGCACTGCCACGTGGCTGATCACATCCACGCTGGCATGGAAACAACCTACACCATCAATAAATCAGGTGCAGTATCAGAAACAGTCCTAGGACTGGGAGGCGGTACCGCAGCAGATTGGATGGAAGGCAGGGAGGAAAGGAGGAAAGCTAATGCCAATGCTACAACCTGCACGCTGGTGGGAAGCACCTGTAAATTACTGCCGTGGCCAGTTAGCATCGTCTAGGGACAGGACAAACACCCCTAATGACATGGCAAAGACAGTAATCTTTGCTGCAGTCTGCAACTTAAAAACAGTTGGTGCTTCACAAGAGCCCCTCTAAGACAGTGGCAGCCATTAGTCACCCGCAGGTGGTGCAGAAAACAACTGCAAAGCTATTTTTTAGCCTTGCTGCCACGTGATGTGCTGGAGGGTCTGCAGACTGGCAGGGTGCTGCTCCTCCCTGCGATCACTGCCAGCTCACGGCGCTGTCTGAGCTCCTTTCTGCACGGGCAGAGACCAGCTCTGATGGTGATGACCAGATACAAGATGCTCCAGAAAATGACTGTTCACCCTCTCCAAGAAATAGGTGATCTTTTGACTAAGAAAAGTTGGTAAAATTTGTGAGTGGTGCTGGTCCCTTCCACCACTTGTGAGTGAAGTCAGAAGTGCTTTGTCAGCCTCTCCACATCACAAAATTTCACTTAACATCTGGGTCCAGCATCTCCTGCCCGGGTCTCTGCTGTGCTTGCCAGCTCCGCAGGGGCTGCAACAGTGCCAGCAGGCACACCTTGTACCTGTAACCCTGTAGTAGCAGGATGACAAACGTAATGCCAAACACAGCCAAGATACTCCTTTCTTGGACAAGGTGAATTTGTTTTATAACACATGTTTGTTCAGGCTGTGAAACTTCAAATGAACAAGCAAATGCAGAACTGAATCATAGTATCATAGAATGGTTTGGGTTGGAAAGGACCTTTAAAGATCATCTAGTCCAAACCCCCTGCCATGGGCAGGAGCATCTTCACGAGATGAGGTTGCTCAAAGCCCCCGTCCAACCTGACCTTGAACACTTCTAGGGATGGGGCATCCACAACTTCTCTGGGCAACCTGTGCCAGTGCCTCATCACGCTCATCATAAAAAATTTCTTCCTTACGTCCAATCTAAATCAACCCTCTTTCAGTTTAAAACTGTTATGCCTTGTCCTATCGCTACATTACTTATGTAATGAAGTAACAAAGATGCCTATAGAGAAGGGGGACGTTGCCCACGGAGCTGCCCAGAGCAACAGCTGTGCTGATCTAATAATGATTTCTGTTCAGATCAACAAGGTAGAAGGAATTAAATAAAATCAAGGCTACTTTTCCAGAAGACAAAAAAGTGTTTATTAAGGTTTTTATCTTAACTATGGTTTCTCTCTCTCCTCACAGACCGGGAAGCTCCTTCAGAAGGAGGACTCACAACTGGAGCATACGACACAACTACTGCAAAAAATAAGACCATTGCAAAGGGTAAGGATTTCTTAAAATGTCATTTAAAACTCTTCAGATTAATGCATAGATTTCTCATTAACTACTTCTCTTTTAACAGATTATGACAGCAAAGGGAGCAATTTTTTTGGCAAAACTTTGAGTTCTGGAGAAGCCAGCCTGATACTTGCAGCCTTTTTTTTCATTGGACTTGTTCTGCTGTCAACAGTATTAACCTTCTTCTGCCTCGTCACCCGCCAGGGAAGCAAGATCCATTACACGGCTCTGCATGACAAAAGTGCACTTCTATCAGATTCCCTGTAAATCCCCACTTTTAGCATCATTCACAGAGCCGCACTGGATTTCATGACATGCTGCTAATAAAACTGGAGCAAGACATGCTGATAGTCCTACCCCGTAGCCAGTGCTCGCAAGAGTGAACATGAGCTGCAGGGTTCAGCTCCGAGAGCCACGTACCACCCATCACCGTTTCCACTCCTCTGGAGTTCAGCTGAGCTTTGCCCAAGATCAAATTTGGCAGACGAGCAGAGCAGCACACCTCTCGGCATCCACACCAGCCGCAAAGGACTTACACGGGAGTGAGGAGCGGGCAGCACGGCATCCATGTGCTCTGTGCAGAAATACGGGCTTCCCACTAGGGAATAAATACCACCAGGGACTGTTTTAAGCATGCCGGCTTCTGAAGGAGCAGGTGTCAATGTGGAAGTCTCCACGGTTTCCCAAAGTCCGGCTCAATGAATTCACTGACATTTAAGCGATTCCCCTTTTTTTGGCCTGTTAAATGAGGAAACTGTGCACTGGGGACAGATTTTTAAAGGCATTTAGGGACATACCAATATATTTCAGCACCTGATGGAGTTCAGCAGTGCCCCTGCTGTTAGTTTCTAACAGCTTTTGTTAATCCCTTTAAAAATCTAGCCCTGAGCAACCTCCGAGAAAATTAGGTGACTTTGCAACTGCTGCTCGTTGTGGTCCTGATTCTGTACCTCTTCTTTACACCGCGTAGCACCTCACTCCCTACCTGTAATGAAGCCATCAGGAGGCTGAGCCCTGCGCTCTGCAAGGAAGACAGGCAGAATCAGGCCGTGTTTAGCGATACTTGAATATTTGTAGCTCATTTTTAATTAGATTGTGCTCACCCTTGGCTGCTCACATCAGCTACAGCTCTTGCAGAGGAACTCCAGAACAAACACGTCCGTGAAACTGTTTATCCAAATTTTGGTTTTGAATGTAAATTCAAGTTGCTGGTTTTTTTTTAACTTTATTTTTCCCACTTCTGTATTTTGAAGTATATTCAAATGTAGGAAACTTTACTGCCCATCACTCTTGTTGTAGCTTAATGGTGTCCTGGATTGATGTCCAGTTAACCAACATGTTGAAGTTTCTTGGATGTTTCTCAGTTATTTCTTGATCCTTTGTTTTCCCCAGTCATTCAAGAGCACACACGTGAGGTAGAACTGCAAGACTGAGCCCACATATGAGTTATACCACAGCAATAAACACTTTCAGACTCCTTCTGTAAATCTTCCCTTTGAGCTGACAAAAACAAATACTCTAAGCCCTTTCATCTTTCTGTTTTGTAAACATTAAAATTGAGGTCTCCTGTTCTGTGCAAAACCACTGTCTGTCTGTGCAGAACATTCGCTCTCTGTTTACATACAAAATTAAAGCCTTTCACCTAAACATACACTGTTAATAAAATAAATTCTTTGGTACTTCCCTTTTAAAGTAGCTAATGCATCTGACCTTTTAGAAACACAATCAGAAATATATTTTGACCGTAGAAAATAGCCAGCCAAAGTGATTACAACAATAATAAAAATCCGGTTATTTGTATGAACCTTTTGGCACAGTTCACTTCATCTGTCACGCTTCTCAGTGGGATGGTGGCTGTGAAAGAGGAACGAAGCCTCCAAAGGTCCTCAGGGCCTCAGGACGGCACGGCTGCTTGCCCAGGCGACACAGCCGGCCACAGAGAGCGTGAAGCATCACCGAAAGCGCAAAGCGTTGCATTTCACATTGCCTGCCTGGCGCAGGCAGCCCCGCGGCCAGCTGTGCCCCGGCACCCGTGTTGGAGGACAGCATCTGCGTTGGGCTGAAGGACCAGCGGGAACAGGGAGCAAAGCAACAGAATGAACAACGGAAGAAAACGAACAGGTCACCAGGACAGGTGTGTTCTCCAGAGAGCCCTCCAGGCCCTCCAGTACAAAGAATTTGGATTACTAACTTGGGTAGCAGCTGCTACCTGTCCTAGCACCAAAAGCTCAAAAGGTGACAAATGCGAGATCAACCTTTCAAAACTTCCCAGAGGAATAAGCAGCTCCGACCTCCACACAACGCAAGCTGGTAGAAACTGTTCTAAAAAAGCCCAGAAAAGTGGCCAAAGGAACAAAACAGATCACGGAAGAATCAATACTTTTTTTTTCCTTAAAGAAAATTGTGCCACAGCGAGGTTTTGAAGGATTCAACACGTAGATAAGAGACCTGGATGAATATAGCCTGCTTACATTTCCGTAAGACATTTGAGAAGGTCCTTAGTTAAAGCTTCTTAAAGAAATGAAATCACCATGGGATGAGAGGAAGGGTCCACAGAGGCTAAATAATGGGTCAAAGGACAGAAATAAGTGGCCAGATTTCACAGGGGAAGTCACTCATGGGGTGCTGCAAGGACCCTTGCTCTTCACGGTTTTCTGTAAGGGTTGAGTTTCAAGTTGAGTGACAATCCTAAGTATGTGTAGCGTGAAAAACAAGTGATAAAAATATAAAATTTAGTACTGCTACATTTACAGTAGTACTTGTGGGAAAAAGCAATCCTAACCCTATGTTCATCATACTGCCTAAGCAACCCAGAAATGGGATCTTATTTGCCATAGTTTAATGACAACATGAGCTCAAGTACTCTTTAGTGGGCAGAAAGGCAACTGAATGTTAGGAAGCAGCAGGAATTTAAGAACCGAGCAAACCAGAAAACAGCTTAGTTCCATTATATGAATGTCTGGGACACCTGGGTCTTGAATGCAGTGTGAGTCACATCCCCTGGCCCCGTCCAGGAGAGGACCCAGCAGCACAAGAACAGCACAGAAAGAAGGAAGGGAATCAGGGTTGTAGAACAGTTTCCATATGAGGGATGATTTCCTTGGATTGGGGCTTGGAAAAGTAGAAAGGACAACTGAAAGCAGATAGGATAGAGGTTTGATAAAGGGAGAGCTGAGTGGCAGAAGCAGCCTGAGCTAGGGGAGCGCTAAGTGCAAAGCACCGCATGGGAGGCGGCTCTTCACGGGGTGGACGGTCACCTCCGTAACTCCTGGTCTGAGGGGGCTGAGGAGGATGCTCCGAGCTTACACAGGTTCAGAAAGCAACTGGAAAAATATAAGGGGGAAAATAAATTCGGGGCGATTAAAGGTGAAGGCACGCCACTGACTCCCACAAAAAGTGACTTGAGATGTGGCGGTGGCGACCAAACACGTTGAAATGCCACAGCACACGGTGCGAGGTGCATTAAGGGCTTGGAGCATCTGCCAGAGGCGGTGGGGAGAGAGCTGGGGCGGCTCAGCCTGGAGGAGGAAGAGACGACTCGGGGGGATGCCACCCGTGCCCGCAGACACCTGAGGGGGTGCGGGGCAGGCGGGGCCAGGCTCCGTCTTTGGGGACACCCCGAGGAGCCCCTGCACGACCCCACCTCCTGCTCTCCCCCACCCTCCGGGCGGGGGGGCCCAGCCCACGCCCCGGCACAGCCCCCCCGCCCGCCGGCCGGAGCCGCCCGGGGCCGGGCCGGGCCGCGGGGGCGCTGCCGAGCCGCGGCGGGCGGAGCCGAGCCGAGCCCAGCCCAGCCGAGCCAAGCCCAGCCTAGCCGGGCGGAGCCGAGCCGAGCCGAGCCGAGCCGAGCCCAGCCCAGCGTGCCGGGCCGTGCCGCGCTCGCCATGGCCATCGCGCACATCGCCACCGAGTACGTCTTCTCCGACTTCTTGCTGAAGGAGCCGCCGGAGACGCGCTACAAGGGGCTGCGGCTGGAGCTGGCGCTGGACAAGATCGTCACCTGCATCGCCGTGGGGCTGCCGCTGCTCCTCATCTCCCTCGCCTTCGCCCAGGAGGTCTCCATCGGTAACCGGCCTCCCCGGCAGCGCCCCCCCCCCCCCCCCCCCCGGCGGACAAAAGGCTCGGCGGGGCGGGGGGCGGCGGAGCGGCGCGGAGCTCCGGGGCGGGGGGCAGCGCTCCGCGGGGGCTCGGCTGGCAGCTGCCGTGGGGTGGGGGGGTTCCGCTCGGGGGCAGGGGACGAGGCGCCTTCGGGCCGTGGGCAGCGCGCAGGAGGGGGGGCAGCTCTCCCGGAGAGCATCCCTGGCGGCGGGCGGTGCCTCCCCCCGGCCTTGCCCAGGTACGCTGGGCATCCCGGCTGGCCTTCCCCGCTCTTCCCCATGCCCTCCTCCTCCTCGGGGCATTCCCTGACCCCTGTCATCCTCTAACACCTCCTGAGCGAGAGCCCTGTCAGCTCAGCTGCTGCACCTTCTCCCGTGGGTATGATTTGGAGAGCGATGGAGCCACGCCGCTCTTTGTTTCCCAGTGCTGCTCAGCCTTGAGCCTGAGCTGTGCCTTGAAAACCGCCCGGCTGCTGCGGTTCCTGGCGCTTGGAGTATTTTGCAATAAGATCTCGCTGTCATTCAGCAGCTGTCAGGGGTAGGTGCCAAGGAAAAGGGGTCTCAGACCTCTGCGCTTGGACTGCGGGTGGCTCGGTTGTACTTCGAGGCTGGTCACCTGCTCCTGGGGTGTGAGGCTCCCCAAAGCTGTCCCCTGCTCGCCTGCGCTTCTGCGACTGTTCCAGTTCAGCTTCTGCTGTGACTCGGTAGATGAAGCTATGCTTTACAAGAGAAGGGCCAAGTTTCCTAATTATTTTGCTATCTTTTTTTTTTCCCATTCTCAAGTTACAGAAGTGCCTGTGCGGCAGCCTGGCAGCCAGCCCTTTTCAGAGTCTGAAATGATGAGGAGACTTTTAAATCCAAATGACACGGACTTGTAACTTGGGGGCTCACTTATAAAATCTGTTTGCTTGTAAGAATTGCTCTGCATTTAAGTAGCACTATATGAATGAAGATTTTACAGGTGAATAAGCAGTACTGACCATTTTGAGACAGGGGTGAATCCACCCTTTCAGAAATAGTCTGATTTACTGCATGTACCTGTTTATTGGCATTCAGTGTTGTATACCTGAGATACATCATCTGTAGGTTTGAGTCAAGTGAATGTCAAGAGAGTGGAAGCTGGCATGGGACTGTGAATTAGTGGTGAATCTGTGCAAAAACATCATGAATAGCATTAATCAGGTACCAGACTGCTTAAGAGATAAGATGCCCCAGACTGCTGTATTTACATCTAGCTACACACCTATTGCGATAGATGTGGGTTTGCCCCAAAGTACTGTGGCCTGCAATAACCGCTCAGAGGGGTCAAGGACAACCAGGCTGGGAATGCCGAGACCAGATCCGAGCCCTGTGGCAGCTGTGGTCAACCAGAGACTGGACAGATACAGCAGTATGTCTGTAATCTAACCTGCCGCTTTTAGTTTTAGATCTGCTACTGATATGTGCACATTTCTTCCTCTTAAAGCAAAGAAAAGGAGGGCTTGCATTTCCATATACTAGCTCATATATGGGCCCCTTAGTTCTTCCTTCTGCTTCTCCTCTAAAAGCTCTGGATCCAGTTTGAAACTGCCTGTGTATCAAGGTCTCTTTTATGAACTCTGCAGAAGTATTTCTTTCATTTTCCTTCCTTAGGTAGAGCTCTATCACGCAGCTGAATTGCAGAATTTGGTAAAGTGTGCCTTCCTTTTGGCTGAGTTAAGTTCTCATCTTTGCTAATCAAACATTTGGGCCTCAGCACATGCTGTATGTAACACATTTCAGTATTAAACTAATTCAAGTTGAATCTGTGACTGCAGTAGATTCATAAAGCAAGAATCAAAATGTTGCTACATCTTGCATGGGCTTTATTTTGCTTATAATCCTAAGAACCTGTTAGAAGAAAACATGGCGTTTAAAACAGAGCTCTTCTATTTGAAAAATAAATATGAAAATAAGTATGAGAAATACGCTAGGCCCCTGGCGTGAATGAAACGGCACCACGTGGTTTCCATACAGAAAGTGATAGTATATCAGCTGTGCTGCTGTTACGGCTGTCACCTATTTCCCGCACCGTCCTTGCAGCTTAGCAGGCTGGCTGCTTATGGGAGATCCCAAAGCTGTTTCCATTAAGGCTTTTTGGGGGATAGAGAGGGTCTTGGGGGCTGGATATGCCCGGTTCTGTGAGCACTAGTGTTCAGCCAGCGATAAAATAGAAAGCAAGTATTGGTTTCAAACGCTTCCTGTTATAATTGTGCTCTGAAACAGCTCAGGAGTGCTAAACCGAGAGAAAATGGTAGGGTCCATTTTGGGTCTGAAGAAGAGCAACTCAGAATCAGAAGTGGTTGTGAAAGCAGTACGTGAGTCACAGCATGGAAATATCTTTGCCTCCGGGTAAAAAAATTGAACACCGTTTCCAAAAATGAATGCTGAGATCCTATTTCTGTTGGGATAATTGCATTCTTCCCACCTAAACTTCTCGTGGCACCTCGAGCCGTCACCTTCCCTCCCCGCTCTGCTTTGCTGTTTCATTGCAGTGCGGTGTCAGCTAACTGCAGTTTGCCTCCTACATGCGGCTGCTGTTAATTGTGCAAAACGATGAAGATGTTTACAAAGGCCGCGGAGGGTTTCTGAAGCCGCCGATTAACTTTTAGTTTTGATAGAAGTTTCAGGAAATAAATGAGATTCCAGTTGGGTATCGCAGAGGATTTCTCTGCCGGAGGCAAGGAAAACCCAGCTGCCGCGCTCAGCCAGCGAGCACTGCTGAAACTCCCGGGGTTAATGCCTGCACCGCACTTCAGCATCCTTCAGGGGCAGGAGGAGAAATAATCTAAGTTTATTCTTGGTTATATTTTAGAAACCCATGGTCAGCTGCAGGTTTGTGATGATTTCAGACTGGTTCTGGTAGTGCTTAGCTGTGATTGAGCTGTTCCCTGCCAGCCCCGGGAAGCTTTGCTGCTTGAAATCCTGCACCTGTTACCTCTTTACAGATAGGCCTTGTTTTCTGTACTTTTCTATAATTTTCATAATTTTATACTGGGAAGTTGAAAATGGGAATAACAATAGGATTATGAGGATTTGAACAGTGTTGTGTATGCTTATATTACTTATGTTACGGCCTCATATTATTTCCTGATATTATTTAGCAGTTCTTAGGGTAAATATACTACAGGTGGTCAGGTAGTACAGTAACAGAAACCATATAAATATGGCTAAATCACCCATCCCTCTTAGAAAAGGGAAAAAAAAAAAAAGATAGGGGCATCCTCAGCAATGTATAAGCCACAGAACCAGTAGAAATTCATCTGTGTCGTTTTTCCATGACCATGTTTTTAATGAGTAGCTTTGAGCCAAGATTGAGATTCCAGTTTTTAAACTCTGTGTATATATTATGATATGCTTTCTTATTGTAAACAACTTAGCTGAAAACATAGATATGTATGACCAAGGCACTGCATATTGCAGGATACTGCAGCCCTAAGCAGGTACAGACAGTTGAGCAGAGGCGAAATCGAAACAAGCTGCTTAATTTTGGCAGAGGCTTGTTTCCAAGTTAGTTCTGGGAAAAATATCAGCGGCTGCCTTGGGTTGCAGCTGAAAGAAAAGCAGATGTGAGAGCTGTCCAGTCGACATCAAATACTGGCATCTTTTCCGGTAGGAAGGGAATTGGGAATTGCTCATACGTGCTTAAGCCCAGCAGCTGCTTGTCACCAAATGATGTCGTTTGACCTTCTCTATACTGCAGGCTTTCGGGCACCGCTGTGCAGCGGGCAGCGCGTGCCGGCTGCCTTCACTGCGGCTTCGCGTGGGAGGTGATGGCTGGGAAGGGAGACGAGGAGGGAGGGAGAGAGCTGGAGAGGAGAGAAGGGAATCTTGTGGTGGCCACCAATAGTCCTTACTACAGGTTCAGTTTGGGCGTTGGCTGTGTATGGCTCAGACATTGCTAGTGTAGAATCATAGAATGACGGAATGGTTTGGGTTCGAAGGGACCTTTAAAGATCATCTGATTCCAACCCCCCTGCCATGGGCAGGGACACCTTCCACTAGACCAGGCTGCTCAAAGCCCCATCCAGCCTGGCCTTGAACACTTCCAGGGATGGGGCATCCACAGCTTCCCTGGGAAACCTGTTCCAGTGTCTCACCACCCCATTCTTCCTAATATCTAATCTAAATCTAACCTCTTTCAGTTTAAAACCATTACCCTTTGCCCTATCACTACACTCCCTGATAAAGATGAATGAATGAATCCTCATGTTTTAGCATCTCTGTTTATTTTCTGATATTACAAATCACCTTGGAAACCTTCCCAGGACCCAGAAACCATCATGTGTTAAGTAATGACACCTAAGAAGCTTGGGTATAATCAGCGTGAAGATCTGGGTAGTGCTATGGGCTTGTCAGTTGTGGCAGGATGGTGGGTTAGGAAGAGCCTGGCCATGGACCAACCCAGAGCATCTGCTTGAATCTGTCAAAATGAAGATTTGCTGCACTAAAAAAGTCTTATTTCCCTCTGATGCTCTCTGATGCATCTTACCTCCTTGCTGGAGGGTGCACAAAGAGGGGGAAGTGGAGTCTTGCCCTGTGCTCTACACACCACGGGGTTATTGTCCCCATTGACCACTTTGGGCTTTCCCAGTGGTGACAATGCTTGCTTGCCCTGCTCAATTTCCACCTGATTTCTGGGAGGGCTTTTTCCCCAGCTTGTTTGTTTTATTTCCCACCCCCCCTCAAGTTGCCTGTGGGATTTGAGGTGCTTTGGCCAGCAGAAAACACAGGGTGAAGGGTGTTAGTGGGGAGCTCTGGGTGCCGCATCCCAGAATTTTCTGTGGGTGCCACTGGGGCAGCAGTACCCACCTGCAGCATCCCTGATGTACGTCCAGCTGGGCTCCTATCTCTCTATGCAGGTTAATCATGTTTCTTGGTCATGAGAATCAAATGTATAGAAAGGGAAAGAAAAGCAATTGTGAGACTAAATCGTAACAAATATACCAAGAAATAGTTTTATCTCTTGGATTAGGCTCCTTTCCTCTCCTGCTACCCTGTTGCTGGCCCTCCCTTGCTCACAAGTTGCTGGGGAGGCTTTTGGGACATAATCCTATCTTGTGACTTCCGTAAGGACTGGGGGCTAAAGTTAAGTTGGGTGTAACTAGGCCAAAGACTATTACTATGGCAGCTGCTGGCTGAGAGCTTGAAAAACATCTCCAAGTGCTGCTGAAGCAGGCAGTATGCTAATAGTTGCCGTTTGCCCATCTTGCATTTAGTTCAGCAGGGTGCTCTGAAACCCGGGGCATTAATGACAGGACTGAGTTAAGAAGTGTGCGGTGGCATCAGTCTGGAGCAGCCAGACAGCCTGTGACCTTCAAAGCATCTTTCGGTAGAGGTGCAGAGCCCAGAGCCCAGCGGCATACGCTGTGCTGCCCTTTGGCATATAAGGAGTGCTCACTAAATAGCAGAAGTTACCAGCATCAGGAACAGGCCCGCCTGGGGAGCCAGGACAAACTTGTAGAAACATTTACTTTCAAGTCTAAATTGTCTTTGGGTGAACATCTTCAACTGTTGGTGAGGAGATTTTTTTCTGTTTAACTTCTGCAGAGCCAGGTTTACATTTCCTACGGAAATGATGGTAAGCTGCTTTTGGTGCCAGAAGTAATTTAAAAACCATCGTGGCCCTCTGGTATTGCCTTATATTTGGGCTACCACCAATGTTGGCAGTGGAGCCAGATGGTCATTGCCACTGTTTCGAGGTGTTTCTCCTTCAGGTAAAAGGAAACTTTTTTTTTGTTTTCCTTAAATCTCACTGGTGGGAATTTCATTCATAAGTTTTTTCCCATGAATCAAAAAGCCTACTGCTCTGAAGGCAATGCTTGATAAACACCCAGCTCTTTTCCCACTGCGTGATTTTGAGACTTCTCTGAGGGATTACTGGCAGCCCTGTGGAGAGGGAAAGATACTTGCTGGCTCCTCTGACCCACTCCACTTAAACATTGCATCACCTGAGCTTTACGTTCTGCTAATACTCCGTTGCCAAAGTAAACCTCAGGAAACAGGTTCTTTTCTCGAGTGCACCCATTTGTGTCTCTCCATACTTCCTTCTTAAACGTAGTGTTTATTCTGTTTCACCCAACCTGCCACTTTCGTCCGTGAGAAGCATCTATAAATCTAATAAAATCATTCCTTCTGGCCCCCTCTTAATACATGTGTGTACACCCACACATACAGTTGTTTCTTCTTTGGCATGCATTGGGACATCTTTTTTCATATTTTAAAATATTTTTTAATGTTGGGGTGGAGGATGTGCATTGGATGGTGCCTGGCAGTCTGTACATTGTGTATGTGTGCCTTGATTTTCTTGTTTGTGGGTTTTTCTTTAGTGGCTGCTAATGTGGGTAATTCTTGCTAGATAAAATCAGGTGTTTGGGTCTTGTGGCTAGTTCATCTTGCCTTGTGGAAAATTATAGTAGTAATTAATGGCTAGGTTTTCATCCAAGCTTAGGCAAATCTTTTTCCAGTGATTGCAGTGTATTAGAAACCAAATAATTACTTACTGAAGGTTTAATCCTGTCAACTACAACCACCTGATCCTGGTTCAGGAAAAATAGTTGAGCATATGATTAACATTGATTCTTGGAAGCACTCTCTGTTAGTTGTAGTTTCTTAATTAGATGTTTAAGTCAGAAGAGGGGGTGTTGAGCCATGGGGGGGGAAACCAGTCCAGCTTGCTGGGTTTATGCTCTCTCTGGTAAGGCATGCAGCCAGAGGATGCTGAGCCCTCTGCACGTCCCGCCTGGCACCCCAGCAAAGCAGCTGGATACTGCACAGGGACTCTCTCCTTCAGATCTGGGATTTTCCTTGGGATTCTGGGAGTTTCTTTCTGTAAGTAGGTTTCTTTTTCGAAAAGCATCTACCGGGGCATTAGGGTGGGAATCACAGAAGTGACTTGTATCCTGCTCATTTAGCATCGATACCAACATTTCCACCTCCGTTTGGGCAAAAGGAGCTGGAATAGGCCCACTGCTTGCATCTCAACTCTGAGAAGTCCCAGCTAGGATTGGGGCATCTTGTTTTAGCCACCTGATGACAGATTCTTTCCCAAATGAGCTTGCAAGACTTAGGCAAAGTGGATGAAAAGGTGTTACCAGGGCACAGGGTCTCCACCTGTAGGCAGCCCCATGCCAGTTTTTACAGTGCTGTATAGGAGCTGCAGAGGAGCTGGTTGCAGAAGAAAAGGATGCTCCTGGTACAGACACGGGGGAGATAGCTGGGGGCTTGTTGGCAGAGCGCACGTGAAGATGTGCCGCAGCTGGGTGAGGCAACAGCTCGGCCTTGCTGCTTGCTGGCTGCGGTAACTCAGGCTTGTGCTCTGCGCTCAGTTGCATGCCTGCAAGTAATTCCTGTGGTCGGTGACCAACTCCGTCTGATAATCTTAGTGTGCATTGTACATGGCTGCACATCTATTGCTGCCTTAAGTTTCTGCAGCTCTTTTGGGTGGGCTCTCTTTAGGGCAGCCATAGTAAGTGGCATTTTTTTATCCTCACTTGTTTCCAAAAGTGTAAGTCAAATCCCTATCATTCCTTCTCCAAAGTTGATTTAGTACCAGGGAATGATTAAAAAAAAAAAAAAAAAGTGTGTTGCCAAGTGTAATGATAACTTGGCCAAAGACTGTTGTGGCAACTGCTTAATGAATGCAGTCATTTATTATTCCTCATCCTTCTCACTGTGGATTTTATCTCCCTGTTGTTGTTATGGGCTTGGCTGCTGCTTTTATTTTTCCCCTTCTATTACTTGTGGGAGCAAAGGATGGGGAATGGCTTCAAGTCACCAAGCCAGGAGGCTGTTCCTTTGATAGCAGAGGACTGTTAGCCTTTCATAAACTAGACCTGCATGTGCATGTGTGCACAGTGCGTCTGTGGAAGGCATTTGGCCCTTTGCCTAATTTTTCCTTTAATAAAAACTACAGATTTTCTTTTTCACTTCTTCCAGAATAGCCCAACATAAAGTAAATTATCTGTATAGATTTATTGCTGTTAGTCCTTTGGAGGGGAGAAGGAAGGAAAAAAAAGATGGAAAATTGTGACCATTTTCAGATACATTTAATAATCTGTGTAGATTGTGCACAAAAGCAACCTGTCCGTTTAAGCCTTAACATTACCATGGTTAGTGCAAAGTTGTAATTTACATTAACAAGTGTTTACAGCCAAGACTGCAATAAGTTAATTAAAAACCAGTGCAATAACTGGTGTCCCCATCTTCTGCTTGATATCAAGCTCTATCTGCTTGGCTCCCAAGTCAAGTTGCCAAAGGTTTCCAACGTCCCTGCTGAAACCCCGGCGATCAGGTTCACTGCTGTGCTGCACCACGGGCATTGCTGTAGCTATTCTGGTATGAAGTTGTGCACATAACTCTTTGGAGAAGGAGGCTGGCTGCCTTTTTCCTCACTAATTTTGGAGAAGGAGGCTGGCTGCCTTTTCCTCACCGACTTAAACACTCCATCACTTTCAGTGGTTTCCCGCCCGTTAACGAGAATGAGCACATGGAATGTGTTTCTTGTTGCAGATACACAGACATGAATAGGACAAAGCATCTTTCTGAACCCTCCTATTGCTCGCCCTTTGAAAGGGTCACTTGTTTGCTGCTTCACAGCAGCAGGAGGTTCGTTAAGTGATGAGAGGGGAGTATAAATGGTCCCTATCCAGTGGAGAACAGACACTCCAACTGCCTGCTCTTTTTTCTTTTTTTTTCCTTTTTTTTTTTTTTTTCTGTAGTATATTATTTCTTGAGCTTCTGCAGCTAATGGAAATTCTCTGGAAAGCAGAAACCCCTGAAGCTCTGGGAGAGTGCAAGTGTTTGTCTGGTGCCAACTTTGCTGAATCACATGAGCTCTGGTCTGATAAACAGTAATTTGTTTTCCATAAGGGAGGCTTGTGACAGGTCAAACCATGTCCTTATGATACTACAGTCTTAGAAATAATTATAATAGTGGCTGGTAAGGAAAGGCTTTTATTCATAATGCTCCTTGACTATGCTACGTTGTAAAAAGGCTATACAAGTTACAAGGCAACTGCAGTCAGCTCCTGTTACAAAAGATATTCTTAGAATAAGAAAAGCTAAACGAGCAAAAAGGCACAAATGATACAGTCTTATAGAAAATACTTTTTCCCTATAAAGCACACAACGATGCCATGAGCGCTAATTTTGATGAATATATTAATATATCTGTATATATTAAGAAAAAAAAAGTAACAGTATTTCCTCCTCTGCTCTTTTGATATTGGTGTTGTGTTGGAGAAAGCATTGGAGGTTGAGGCATCTCCACTTTGTGTAATTGTTTGGTGAAACAGCTATCCTGTTTCAACATTTAGGAAAGCCTGCTGGGAACGTGTGGGTTTTTTGCTTTTACTACGAAAGCTTCAGAAAGAAAAATCAAAACCCCTCATCCTGGTTTACTAGCTGTCATCCAAGGAGCCATGGATACTCCACATCTAATAACCACTCTTCCTTACTTACCTGGAGGTATGCTGCAGTAAGACTCTACTGGTGCCTGTAGCTGGTCAGAGCAGAATTTGACCCTAGGGCTGAGGCTGGCTAAATAGTTGCTCTTGCTGTCAATTAGTGCCCTGATCTTAATTTGAAGCTTCCGAGCAGCTGGAGAGGTGCTGGGAGTGACTGGAGATGATGGTGGTACGCCTGATCCTGGGCACAGCATGTCACTGTGCTGGTGAGGAGGGCTCCAGCACCCTTTGGAGGTGTCTGGAGGCCACGATTGCTCTGCCAGAAGTTACATGAGGAAATCCTTGTTTTCACATGTGTAACTTGAACCCCGCAAAACTCAGGCGCAGTCTCAGAGGCAGAAGAAGTGGCAGCACCCTGGGCCAAACTGGCCCTTGCATCACTGCAAGGACTGCTGGGCTGCGGGAATGGTGCTTGAGGTCTTGTTTCAATAAACGTGTAAGCGGTAGGTTGTGCATTTGGGAGACACAGCGGCATGATGGTACGTGATGGTAGCTGTTTCCTCGGGAAACCAGCCTTAGCTGACCACACTTTGTATCTGCTGGTTCCCCTTTGGCCAACCTGAGTCAAGCTCAAGTGAGAGAGATGGGTCTTGGAGGTCATGTTCCCCCCAAAACTTAAGAAAATAGGCCTAAAAGACAGGTGCTTCTAATATACCGTCTCAACCCTTAAGAGACACCAGAGAGTCCCTGTGGGAGTTTAACCCTTTGAGTGCAGTGGGAATTCAGTGACTCACCTCCCTGCAGAGCTGCTGTGTTTCGTTCGATCACTTATCCTAATAGCTTTGGATACCGCGAAATCCCGAGTGTGAGCTTTTCTTCCTAAACTTGATTTATTTTTTTTTTTAATCTTCCGAGGACATGATAACTTTTGCTTTGTTTTCCCAGGTGCTCAGATAAGCTGTTTTGCACCCAGCTCCTTCTCCTGGCGACAAGCTGCGTACGTGGACTCCTACTGCTGGGCAGCTGTGCAGCAGAAGCAACCATCCCAGAACAACTTAGAAAACATTCCCCTATGGCTGCATAAAGTACGTACAGATCTCTTTCTCCTGGAAAAATTGTCCCCACATAGAGGCCTGCCTTTACCTCACTTTTCTTGCTCTTCTTCTCTGCTGTAGTCCTTGGCTTTCTTAACTCTCTGTTTTTAGAGAGAATGTTTTCTTTCCTTTACTTCCAAAGAGTACTAGAGAAGGTATTTTCTGCTTTTAAATAAAGGGTCTGTCGTGCTATAATAACAAATATCACCAGTTATCTGGCACAAGAGTAATGTTAATGTTGCTGTGTTGCCCTGGAGCTGAACTATTTTAAAATCAGGATACAAGACACAACAACTGCCCTAATGCTTGTATCAAAAGCTTACTTTAGGAAAACAGGATAGTAAAAACATTTCCTATTTGTGTTGTATTACCCTTGGCCAGTTTTGCATGGAGAGGAACTCACTTTGGGAGAGATGAAATTCATCACTGGTACCAACAGGTTTAACCTTGTCTTCAGTATGCTCTTCCGAGCTTCCGCAGGCTGTTCCCTTGCAAACCGTGAGCTGGCTTTCACCGCTCCAGGTAAAGCATCACTATACTGAATGCACAGTAAGAGACTTATTTTATGGGTAAAAAGTGCATTAGGTACTAAGATACTTGAGCTGGCTCAAAGCGGCTAGCTGAGCTTTGGCAGGAGTTACAGACTCTGAGTAAATGCCGTGCCAATGCCTGGAGCTGACTCAACTCGAGAGGCAGTGTCGCCCTGCTTGGGCAGTGCTGATGCCAAAGTAAGAAATGCTGTTGGAGCTCTGCAAATTTGGGGTGTTGTGTGCTGCCTTCCCCAGCCCTTTTATTACTTGCCCCAGCAAATAACCCCCCTGGCACCTGGGAGCGGAGGAGAACCTGGTGTTAGAAGGAGCTCAGGTCTGGGACCTGCAGCACCTGTATTTCTGGGGTTTGCTGGTATGTCCCGTACCTCAGCTTTTATTATCCAGTCAGCTAGTGGTATCTCCTCTGAAAGACTATTCAGGGCTGTCTCTGATTCGTTTGCTGACTTAAATCACTAACTGTAAGGATTTATTACTGCCTTCTCCAGTTAGCTCCACTCATAACCTTGACCCAACGGTCTTGCATTTCATGAATATGAAAGGCAGACTTGTTGGTTTCTAGCCTGAACTCTTCCTTGCTCAGTTAGTGTTCCACTTCACTTCAGCCAGACCTTCTACAGAGGCCAATCGAAGCTGCTGGGACATCTTGCAATGCAGGTGGCTTGTGTGGGTGGAAACTGCACCTGCCAACCTGGATACGTTGCTGCCCCTTTCTCTTCAGGGCATGAGTTCTTGTTACCCGGTTTCTTTACGTTGAATTTTATACCATAGTCACCTGCTGATAGCTGTAAGTCTCCTAGTTTGCCAGCCATGACTAATAGCTTAAGTAATCATACTTTTATGATGCAACCCATGTTAATTTGCTGACTGGTGCTGTCTCAGGAATTGATGCAGGGCCCTTCTTCCCATAGTTCCTCCGTGATAGCTCAATGGTATGTGTTGCTTCCTTATAAATACCCTACAGACTGGCTGCAAGAAGTATGTCTGAACAGCGGTGTCAGAGCTTGTAGCAGAGGCTGGATGCCTCGTCTTGACCTCCTAAATCCATGTTTAGTCACCTACCCATCCACTGAGCCAGGCACTAGGAGCTGCAGATGCTGTTTCGTGGCCAGTATTAATTAATATCCTTCTTCTGGTGGTTCATCAACTTCCATGCTTAACAAGCTTCCAGAGAAGGAGCCGTGTTCCAGCTATTAACACTGACCTTTGGTTCCCACCATGGCGGGAACATCTGAAGGTGTTTGGCTGTTGTTTGCACCCAGGGCCAAGAGCTGCTGGCTGCACTGCTGGGTGGTTTGCCATGGGAGCCCATCGCTTCTACAGGAAAAAAGGCGTACAACCTCATTGCTCTGCAGATTTTGGCTAGATAACCGTTTTTAAAGTGGGCAGAGCAGAGCCTTTGTGGGACCACAGTGATGTTAATTCGACAAGGGAGCCTTCCTAAGCTTAGGTGAGAGAAGATTTGACTCCGCAGTGCAAGGGCAGCGATGCACGTAGAGGGACAGCAGGGATCGTTAGGCCCAATTTCTCTTAAGACAACACTTGAGGCTTTTTTTCTGCTTTCTGAGCAGCAGCGCAAAGCATCTCAGGTTTTTTCTAATACTCTGACTCACTTAGCATCTCGCTATATTGGTGTGCTATAAGGCTCTGTAAGAAATGCTTAAGGCAGCATTAGATTACAGGTTTGGGGGATTGAAATTGTAGGCCCCAATTCCTGATTGAAATGGATGGATTTCCTTATGGCACACTCCCTGTGCTCTGTCAGAAGTGCTGTCAAAGGTTTGCATCCTAGGACAGTGCTCATCATGATATAGAATGGAAGTAGGACCATCTAGCTCTTGGTGAAGAAGCCAGCTTGCAGCAGCTTGCCCCACTTTTGTTCTAGGCATCTGGTTGCTCTGAAGGATTATCAAAACCAGGTTGCATTACAGAAAAACTGAAGCCTTCCTATTTTCCTCCTATTTCAGAGTACAAGTTTGCACTGAGATTTTTGGGGTTTTGATCAGTAAAATGTATGTTTCAATTTTGGGCAATCCCCGAAGCTTGGCCACCTTTACCTGATGTCTTTTCTGCTCTGGGAAATCTCTCCCAACACTTGAATATATCAATTTGGAAACTTGTTTTGGAGTGGAGAGGAGGAGCGTACTGCAGCTTTCTGGGTTCCCTGCCTCTCTAGTGGTCTGGGCACTCCCAGAGGGTCCCCAGGGCCTCTCTCCTTGGAGAACAGGATTTTTGAAATTTCCAGTGGTCCTGGAATAACTTTTCACACTGGATAACCCTTAGCAGAAATCAAAATGAGTTGTGTACTCAAATGCACAATTCAATTCTGCAGACAGATAAATGGAAAGAAGAGACTATGGTACGGCCTGCATATATTCTTAGTTTAACACTAAGATTTCCTCCTCTTTAGTCAGTGAAGAAGCTGACAAAATGCTTATGTGGTTGAGTCCTCTGACAAGACTCATCTTCAGGTTTGTCATTGATGAGACTTAGTCTAGTCAGGCTTTGCTCTTTTGTTGTCTCTGTTTTCTTCTGGCGTTTTCCATTCAGGGTTAATTCCTTCAAGAGGTTTCTTGTGTCTGAAGTGCCAGAACAGAGATATAGGTTCCTAAAGGTGAGTGGGAAAGAGAGACAGACAGTGTTGATGTGGGATGGAAGAGTCATGTATTTGCTCCCTCTCTGCAGGGAGTTTGCTTCTTGTCTCTAAAGATGAGTGCTCCACCTGACAACTTATTTTGATAAAACTTAGCTTGATCTTTAACTGGAATAGAAACAAGCTTTTGGCCACTGTGAGTGGGCAGTCCTTGCAGTCCAGTGGAAGAGGAGACTGCACTGCAAAGCGTTTTTAATCCGTAGTGCACAGAGAACTTTTTAAAGTTTTCAAGGTGTATCAAAGCAAAGTAAGTAACAGCTGGGGTAAAAAAGGTCATGTGTGGTTTGAGATTCACTTTCAGGTCAGGAGGCAGGATAATATCTCAACCTCATGGCAACCTTCAGAATGATGAGTGATTTATAGCTCATGTTTCTGCCCTGAAAACCAATGAAATATCTCCCATCGACTCAAACAGGAATAGGATTGTATCCAGAGGGAGCTTAATACCTTTGCTTCTGGAAACATGTCGTTGCTGTCATTAGCCTGTTTGGGGGCTGGTGCCTTTGCTTAGGCTCTTCACGATGGCGTATAGAAATTTGGAACTGAAGAAGCAGACACTTCACTGTGACCTTATTTTTTAATGACAAATATTTTCATCTCAAGTGAGTGAAAACACTTCAGTGCTTCCTTCTTTGTTGAGCACTGTATGCCAATGAATTTTCTCAAGGCTGTAATTCAAACCTGTGCAGCGTAACAGCTTTGTGCTATGTACTTAAAGTTAGTGTTTGGGTGCTGTTAGGTATCGTAGAAGTCTGAATGCTTGCAGTCACTTTAATAATGTTTTCCCAGAAGAAATAAGACTGAAGATGCAGTAAAATTAGAAAACCGTTGTTTTCTAAATGTTGCTAAGGTGGTTCTCGTCTTCTGCCAGCCATCTTTGTCCAGACCTTGGCAAGCTCTCTGTAGATTAGGTCCTTGAAAATGCCTTTTGGGTCACACCACCCTTGGCAGCCATATTTTCTTTGGATGAAAAAAAACATTTGAGCTTGTGAAGAAGTTTTTAAAATGCCCTTTTAACTTATTTTCTGGGTATTTGCTGGTTCATGCCATTCTGAGTATTCATCTGAATGTAGATGTTCACAAATTCTGGTAATACAGAAGTGTTTTGGAAAATATACATTCAGTTTGTGCAGGTAATCTTCATGAGAGGAGCAAATGCAGGCACTTGAATAAATGGTCATGACTTCAGAAGAGTTCAGTGTGTTAAATAGATAATTTCTAGAGTTTAGACTGCATGCATGCAGGTTATTTTTCTTCTCCATTCATAGTAGCTAGTATTGATTTAAAATTGCTCAACCTGTTCATGGTCAGTGATGTAAGAAAACAGCACCTATCTATGAAGTGTAAGTGTTTTGATGTGCATAAATTATTTGCTTTGACGATAATATTTGTGTCTGCTTTTGCAAGTGTAGAACGCAAGACTGAAAACAATGTGTTGTGCTGAGATGGAGGGTCAGGGCTTTGCATCGTAACACTCCTGGACATCCTATTTCCTAAGCTCTTGCTGTCCAGAAAGATCATGCCTTCTGTATTACAGGGCTTGGTGAAGTGTTGTGCCACAAGCTACCAAACAGCCGGTGTCAGATCTGGTCCTCTTTTTGTCTTTGACTGTCCTGTGGGATGTGTTACTCCTGGAGTACAGCTGTGAGATACAGAGAGGCAATAATTCTGCAGTTCCCATTTCAGTTACTTGTTGAAGAGCAGTGATGTTGACCACACATGTCTTTAGCCCGGAGGAAGGAATCCTTCTCTGCACAGATTTCTGCTCAGATAAGGCTTGGATTTCAGTGCCTCCTCAATACCGGTTAACATGGGCTTCGGCGTTTTCTGGTGCTGAGTTGTCAGACTTAATCCTGCTCAGGTATCAAGTGCTCTTGGTTTTCAGGAGGAGTAAGGGTATAGCCTGTAATGTATGCAGTGCTCAAAGGTTTGCCAAGTGAAATGAGCTGCAGCAGTTCAAAACAAGGGGCAGTTGACCTCTTGGCTTCCTTGGGAGCTGGCTGTCCCACCCAGCATGCCATCAGACTAAGGGACAAGCAAGGCAGGTGAACCTGCTTCCATCATCTTTAGCTTTCAGGAGCTCAGCAATACTTAGCAGAAAACATATAGGGGACTCTAGTTTGAGTCCTGGTGCATGCGCTACTAGTATTTTTTGTCTCATGCTGAATACTAATCATAAAGTATCTATGCCTAGTACTTTCCAGAAACTTGGATTAGCCTAGCTGAAGCTCTGCTATTCTGTTTTTGACTGGCAAACTTGTTGGGTCTTTGTCTGTCCTTTTCTCCTTGCAGCTGGGTGGAAATGAAGGCTCAGGGCATCCAGGTTGAAGCATGGTGGTGTAGCCCTCAATGCACTTTCACTAATAAAGTTCAGAAAGGAGCATTTTTCACCATAGAATATTGTATCTGTTTTAATGTACCTGTTCTAATCTGCTTTTGGAGGACCTTTCTTCAGTTACGCAATCTCATACCATCTTAGATCCAACATTATGAACTTGCCGTTGAAAAGGGACTTGATAAATAGACAGCAAAGGAAAAAATGAGTTTTACTTTAAGACAATATCTTTCTCTGGCATATCTTTGGCCGTATAGTTCTTGAAGCCAGTGACACTTCCCATTTAACATAAATACTAACTATCCAAGACTGAAGTAGCATTTCCTCCTTGTGTATTCGGTGCCTTGGAAGTAAATACATAAACCATAAAAGAAAGGCGTATGGCACGTACTCATCTATGTATGAATACCACAGAGTCCTCTTCTTAAAATGGGAAGTCATTACGTGTGACTGTAAAATGTAGTCAGATGAGCTGGACAATCCGAGTCTGTGGCTCTGAAACCTAGGACTCGTGCCAGATGACTTTGCATTTTCACTTCTGCCTGTCGGTTCAAGGCCTTAAATTTTAATGATTCAAAACAATTTGCTAGTTATCTAAGCCTACTGTTAACAAATAGAACAAGCGTATCTTTCATTTTTAAAAAAGCCAGAATCCGAGAAGGATGGAGTTGTGTGTCAAGTGCTGTGGAAGGGCTGACAAATACAGGCTTTTGTTTCCAAACAAAAAGAGCTGGACTAATGGTCACGCTGCTGCTCTGGTTTTGAGACCATTCAGAAAAGAGCTGCATAGTGTTTTATCATGCTGCCATAAGCTACAGCTTTGGGAGAGATGAGAGCCTGGCGAGGCAAAGCCCAGTAAATACGTGGCAAATGTGCCTTTGCCCCAGTGGTGTGATGCTTCTGGGTGAAAAGGCAGTGGTGAAGGAGTTGGGGATAGGAGGAGGTGCAAGGGAAGATGGCAGAGGCTGGTCTTCATAAGACAACAGTCTGTAATGAGGCAGGGGAGATGGGTGGGATTGGAGAAGGTCTGGGGTAGAGCAACAGGGCTGATGCAATGTGCTACACAAGTGCAGAACGTGCCCACAGAGTCTTTTTCCAGGTATAAAGGAAGAGATGGGGACTGGGACAATGGAGGTTTTGGGCTGTGACTTCAGTGTGTCAACTATCTTGCCTCTTGCCACACGTCCTGTAGGCCTCAGGGTAAAGAGATCCACACGTCCTGTAGGCCTCAAGGATTAATTGGATACTGCTGGTGGTGTTTCCAGTTTTGAGGGTCAGAAAGGGAATACATAAATTCTCTGATGCCTGTAAGATTTCAAGTAAGTGAATAGTAAAGCTAAGTGGTCTAAACCAATGTAAGAAGCTTTGGCCGTTCCTTACTAAATCAGATATTTCCTTGTTTCTTTCCCCACCTGGCACCAGTGGAAGCGTGCTAAGAGGTGTACGACACGAGAGTAAGTGAAGTCAAACAGGCTTTGCAGAAATCTTGTACAAGCTGGCATTTGTTAAGGCCTATGGAAAAGGTGTTGCAGCAGCTTAGAGGTGCTTAGATAAGTTTAAGCCGTGTTCATAGATAGATAATTTCTATTTCTACATAATACAGAATTCAGAGGACTGAAAGAGCCTGGCCATGAAACCATAAAGCTTTGAGTAGACCAAGGCATCCAGGACTTTGACCTGAGAGACCCAGTGGCATTGTCCACAGAGATAAATATGAAAGGCAGATTCTTGAGCTGTTGGGTTTGAGTTGACAAGATGTCTACAAAAACACATTGGACACGGCAGAGCTTTACCTCTCAATTAGAAAGGATAGATCTGGGAAAAAAACAGATAATCTGGGGTTATCTGCTGTGTCGAAAGAGGGAAGAGAAGAGGCAGTGAGGGCAGAGCTCTACACAGTTTCTACAGGCTGCTGGGGGTAGGGGAAAGATCATGTCAAGGGTGCAGCGAGTAGAGCTGAGAGCTGGGAGATGACAGCCACTAAGGAACTGTGTTTGAGAGAATGAGTTTGCTCAGTTCGGCCAAAAGTGGTTAGCAGTTCAGAAAGAAGAGCAGCACCCATACCCAAGGGCTGTCTTGACTGCTGGCGTAAGTAAGAGTTCTGGAGGGAAGAAATTCCTGATGGTGACTGTAGACAATCTATTTGGTAAGCATGGTTTAGTGGTGCAGAAGATAGTATGGATTCAGTGGAAGTACTGGGTAGATTAGCAGTCCCCAGCAATTTCAGGAGATCAGAAGGAATCCCCTGGATCCCTCTGGCCTGTGAGGTCAGTCCCCTTCAGTGGAGAGGGGACAGGCTCTGCTCTGCCCACTTTAAAAATGGTTATCTAGCCAAAATCTGCAGAGCAATGAGGTTGTAGGTACCTTGCAGCACACAGCCTGCACCAGGAGGTGCAGCCCTGCTGTGATATAGCAGTACGGGGGTTGATGCTCGTTCCTTGCTGGTGAGGAAGAGCTACCTCTAGTGGGATGTACAGTATAATTACAGTGAACTCTGCTTTGTTAACTAGGTTTCTGAAACAATATCTTGTTACTGGTTAGCCCATCCCTGCAGGATTTCTGTTGCAGTTTTAAAGATGAGCCTTTCCTGAAGTTTTCTTTCTTGAAACTTAAGTAGAGACTGAAGTAGCAATTTTGGCCAAGTTCAATTATGTTGCTACTAAACAGAAATGGTTAAAGTATGAATTTATAAGAAGGGTTGCAAGGGAAAGCTGACCTTTAAATACAGCATTCTCTGTTTTCTGTGGCTATTCGGTGCTTTTCATGCCTTTGTCTTACTGCGTGTCACAAATTTCTGATGTGACTCCTATGTAGAGAACACGCACATCCAGGATGATGGTTTGTATTACGGTCTCCAGTTGCTGATACAGTTCCTTTAAGAAGTCAAGTTTTATTTATGTGCTAATACGTCATATGCATTCCCAGTACTACTAATAACATAGGATTTTGCTTTAATGGTAAGTGATATTAGAAGCAGCTTTCCTGGATAAAATGTTCAATAACATCAAATTATTTATTTTGTGCATGCAAAACTTTAATCTCTCTTGATTAATGCAAACACAAATTAACATGTTAATATTAGATCCAGATTCTCATCTTGTTAAATATCTACAAATGCAAGCGGAGCTGTTCCACTTGCACTGATTAATGACTTCAGTCCAAGTTTCCTCTAAAATTCTCCATTGGCTTTTTCAATGAATGTGCATGTGTGCGTGGCTGTAACGTTTAAGATGCCTTAAATCTGTTTCAAATTTGTTTACAACTAATTTAAAATTCCATAGGAACTGATGCTGGATTTGAGTTGTGTGCTTACTATCAAAAGTTGAATGTAATGAATTAGAGATTAGCCAGATTTGCAGTACATTTTGTTAACTAACTGCTTGTCTAACTAGATCTTACATCACGTCTCTGTAAGGGTAATGTTATGTATGAATGTACACCTTGAATATAATGTCACAGTAGATAGAAAATGCCTTCTTTCCAGCAGCTGGAGGGAATTGAGGTGAAATCTCACGGTGAAAAACTCCTGCTCATTGATGACTAGAATAAAGACGGAAAGACTTCACGCTGTTGTATTTTATACCTGCTTCAGCCCTTTCCCTAACCAGTGGGGACTGTGTAAGGACTGACTTCTCAGCGCTGCATTAACACCAGACCATTCTGATGCCATGTGTTGGTTTCCATTTAGGAGTTGTCCAAAAATATTTAAATACCCTTAAATATTACAACCATAGTTATATCCTTTACAGTCTCTGTAAGTCAGGCACTCAGAACAGACATGTGTCTTTGCGGGCAGATGCAGTGCTATAAATGGTCTATCCATTAACCTCCTGCCAGCTAATGGAGAGCAGGAGAGATTTTCCTGGTGTTTGGAGCATTTTAGTTGCTATGAACAGCAGCGACACATTTGGGAGGCAGAGTTATGTGACACTAACCTCTTCTTCCAGCCAGCCTCTCTGGTAGCTGCTTTGTTGCCTTTGCGATTTGTTGTTCCCCAGGTTAATGCTGCCTCTCTCAATTTCAGCTCCAGCAGTGGAGTTCTGAATATGCAATGAAAATGTTATCAGGATATCAGGATCATGGTAACTTTATTCTACCTTTTTTTTTTTTTTTTTTGTGCAAGCTCTAAACAGTAGCAAGGTTGGAGCTGTCTGGAAAGAGAATTTGCTTCCCTGCATATCCCCAATAATCATAAAAGTGGGTTTTACTAAAAGCATTTAAATAAAATTATAGGGAATTTAATAGGCTTATAGGGAATTTAATACACTTATAGGGAATGATGGTGACTGGCTGACACTCTATATACAGGTGGAGCCTAATCTGAATTTTTTCTCCCTTTAGTTCTTCCCATACATCCTTCTGCTCGTTGCTATCCTGCTGTATCTACCATGTTTGTTCTGGCGCTTCACTGCAGCACCTCACCTTTCTTCAGACCTGAAATTTATTATGGAAGAACTTGACAAAGCCTATAACAGGGCAATCAAAGCTGCTAATAGCATCCACAGCGGAGACCCCAGGGACCCTGCTGACTTGGTTCCAGCTGTTAATGAGAACTTGACACAGAGGTAAGATGCTGGGGCTTGGCTTTCTTTGCTCTTTTCCTTAAGCTCTTAACAGATGTGACACCTGCGCCCTCTTAGAAATTTATTGAAAAGGTTTGAATGGTGACTTGACAGACTTTTAAATTTGGCTAAAAAAAAAGAAGATACCTGAAATCATTACTGTGGGCACTTGGAGCTGGAACTTATGACTTTCTTTTTTCAAATAAACTATCTGATGAGCTCTTCAGATTACTAATTACCTGAGATGTCCTGATTTCTTTAGATGCAGGTGTTAATTAGTTTTACCCACCACAGCATAAGAAAACGGGGATGGCTGCAGTCCTCACTTCTCAATGGTCTTGACAGTTGCTTTCACACTGTGAGCAAAGTCTGTTACTTGTCATCTCCTCTCCTTCCAGATCTAGGTCTGCAAAGCTTCTATTTAAATTAAAAAAAAAACAAAAAAAACCAAAAAAAACCAACCCACCAAAACGAGCAAAAGCCCCCTCTCTGATCAAATTGGTGCACTGTTCTAACCAGATCCAGTTTCTGCTTCATCCTAGGTCAGGGTAACTGTTTCTCCTTGCATGTGGGGGTACGAGCAATGCAGTGGAGACTTAGGTCTGTTCTTTAAAATGTGGAATTAGGTCTTGAGAAATGAAAAGCCTTCCAGTGTGCTATTACTGAACAAATGCTTGGGAAGTCTGCTTTTTCTCATGGATGTGCTTATTATACCTGTTTTGTATTGGAAAAGAACAAAAATATTTTTTTGCTGCGAGGGCAATACTTTTTTTCCATTTTCCAGTGTTTGAGCTCTTTTGTCTCTTAAGTGGCTTTTCTGTATTAGAGTGTCAGTAGTCTTCACTTATGTGCTATTCTGTTGTTTTTCTATTGACTTCAATAAAACTAGCCTTGATTTACCCCAGTAAGAGTGAATCCAATCTTGTATCTATTTTAGAGTTCTAGGTTTCTTTGAAATTTGAGGCAGGTGAGTGCTGCAGCATCTGATCTGTGTGATTTGTTGTTTTTTTTTTTCTCTCTCTTTCAGTTTGTGGGAAATATCTGAAAGCCACTTTAAATACCCAATTGTGGAGCAGTACCTGAAGACGAAGAAGAATTCCAGATGCCTAATAATTAAATACATTATCTGCCGTTTACTCACTCTAGTAATTATCTTCGTTGCATGCCTCTACCTGGGCTACTACATTAGCCTCTCCTCTTTGAGTGATGAGTTTCTCTGCACTATCAAAACTGGGATCTTAAAGAATGACACAACTGTTCCAGAAGTGGTTCAGTGCAAGCTTATTGCTGTTGGTGTCTTCAAGGTACTCAGCTATATTAACCTGCTAGTCTATCTTCTAGTGATGCCACTGGTAGTGTATGCAATGTTTGTTCCGTGGAGGTGGAATTCTAGTATTCTCAAAGTGTATGAAATCCTGCCAACTTTCGATGTCCTGAAACTCAAGTCAAAGTGTTTTGATGACTTAAGCCTTTACCTCCTCTTTCTTGATGAAAACGTGAGTGAACTTAAATCATTTAAATGCCTCAAAGTGCTGGAGAACATTGCAGTTTCTGAGAAGTTTGATGTCATGCAACTTTTGGTAAACCTTGGTACTATTAAGACAGATACCGTGGATGGGAAGCCAGGGACAGCTGTGTTGGAGAAGCCTGAAGAAACAACTACAGAAGAGCTGGAAAAAAATGCGACAGAGCTACAAGGTAAGGTGACCTGCTCTTTTTCTAAAAAGAAAAAGCAAAGAAAGAAACACCACAAAAACACAACATCCACACCTGTTGGTATAGAGAGATAAGGAATCCATTAAATCAAAACTTCATTCATGCAAAACAAAGCAGGTTTCATGTCGATGTGTATTCCTACTGAAAACATTTTAATATATTCTACGAGAAAATGAACCTGCTTAGACCTTGCTATAACTTCACATATGCACCAGAAGTTTGTGGTGCTGCAAGTCAGTGGCACAGGCTAGACGCTGAAGTGTCTGTTAAGTTGGTGGTCCCTGCTGACATCTCTGCTCTAGCAGTAAGAGGCTTCAGCTGTCTGAACTTGAACTCCTTAAGACCACCTCCACAGTAGAAGAGCACTAGATTGGTCGGCAGTAGGTTGCACTTGAAGGACGTCCAGTGAGAAAGCTGGTGATTTCAGGACATCTGTTTTTCAGAGATTAGCTCAAAAGAGTAGTTAACTGCTGCTTCTGCTTTTCATTCAGGCTTTGGCAAAAATCTTAGGTGAATGTAAAAATAAGTCTGATGCTCAGAAATGCCACTGGTAGAGGAACAGAAAATGACCAAAGAAGGGAAGTGGGACTGGGGCCAGTGAACATGCTCCTGTTCCTTCTTACACAAAGAGAAAGGAAGATCGACTGTAAAGGGATTTTTGCCAAAACGGTCTGAGTCGATCTGGATTGGTGCAGCTGTTCTCTGAATACTCCCACCAGTTCCCAGACGTGATCAGCTCTGAGCAATCACTGTTATATGAGATGTAGTCTTAGATTCTGTGCTAAAAAATGTGGTATATCTTAAATGTGATTCCAGTTCCCTCCTCAAGTGCAGAATTAGAGAAGAGAAGCCAAATATCCAGGGAGAGGCATAAAGGGATGGAAAAGCTTTCTTCCCATTCGATGTGAGCGTGGCCGCAGTCGTAGCTGTCCCCACAGAAGCAGCAGGACACCAGTGCCTACATCCCCTGGATGAAGTGGTTCAGACTCCGTGGACTGCCTCTTCACAAAGTCCTTCGCTCATGGAAGTGAAGATGCTTTAAAACATTTAGCAGCTGACCTGAGTAGGCGAGCACAATGCTGAGGGCAAATTAAAGAACTGTTTCAAAGGCAGGAAAAAATTAAATCTGCTTTCTCTTCAGAAAGCTATGCCCTGTGCTTAATAAAAAAGAAGGAGCAGCACCCGGAGGGTAACTGTTCCTCTGTGCTTTGGTCAAGCAGTTCTGGTAGGCTGAGGTTTGGAGGAGAAGTCGATTTATACAACAGGGGAATTCAGAACAAGCAAGCAGAGTTATTTTCAAACTAGAAGCAGCACTTGTGGCAGCCAGCTCTAGTACAGCAGTTTGGAGTAGCTCTGACAGAGAATAGTTTTCCTCTTAAATGTGACCATTTTGAAATGACAGGTGGGTGGGTTTTGGTAGGAGAATTCGAGAGCCCAAGGTGGACGTCTCTGCTCAAGGAGCTGAAAAAGCTAATAGAAAATCTCACTCATTTCTATCTGAAATCAGAATTTTTGAGACTGTTTTCATCTGACAAAAACACTTCAAAGACTTG
This sequence comes from Nipponia nippon, assembly GCF_047370975.1. Taxonomy (NCBI): domain Eukaryota; kingdom Metazoa; phylum Chordata; class Aves; order Pelecaniformes; family Threskiornithidae; genus Nipponia; species Nipponia nippon. Next base: position 119,651,500 of record NW_028262336.1, on the reverse strand, counting down.
TTTTCCTCCGGAGCAGAAGCTTGAAGCTCTGTTAAAATGCACTGCAGAAAGAAGCTGCCATTTCATGGCCAGCTCCGGCTGGTGCAGCCCTCTCCTTCTGCCTGGCTGCAGCTGCAGACTTCACCGCCCGTCAACAAGCTGCGCCCGTGGCTCATCGTCTTTTCTTCTGTCACTAGTGGCATCAGCATGTTGTAATTAGTAACCGTGTTAACAGAGCAGTTGTAGATGCTGACTCTGGACCATAAGGGCAGGAGAGGCTGCAGGGCTGGGTGCCGCATCCGCACAGCGCAGGACAGCCAGCCTTGCAGCGCTGTCGTGGTGGCAGTGCCTTTGTAAACGAGAATATGTCGAGTGGTTTGATGGCCCTTTCACTTCTAAAGGTTTATTTTCTCTTTAGTTTTGACAGACCGTGATGCAAGTGGCAGCGCGAGTCCGAGAGAAGATAAAAAACTTCGCCAAAGACTTATAGATTCATCATGCTGATGCTTCCCTGCTGCAGCAGGCGGGAGCTTTGTACTGCAGCAGGGCTTCTCCTCCGCCTTCGCTGCGCTCAACGCAAGGTGCTGCTCTTTGAATGCAACTGTCTCAATAGCCTGACAATTCCTCAGAGGCCAAACTGGTTTACAGACTACTTATTGTATAATCATCAGCAATCACGTACCTGAAAAAGCATGTTGTAGACTTTCATTATTTATTTAAAAAAACAAACACACAAGGAACAACAAGAACAAAAAATGTCATCACGAGCAGCAAGTGACATGACTGAATGCAATTGAAGCTGGCAGCAGGAAAGAGCTAGCGCTATACCGTACAGGGGTGGGAAACATAACCCTGTAGGTAACAAAAAGAGATGGCCACGTTGCATTCTGAAGTGTTGCTCTGCTGGGAGCAGCCATCTCAGTTCTGGGGTTTAAGTGAGGCATCTTGGGGCTCTCTGCCCTGGAAAAGCCGGGGGTGGGGTGGGGGTGGTGTTTGTTCTTTTTTTAACGAGTCTGGTTAATCTGTACCAGGTGGTGGCTGGCCACTGGTATTGGCTGTGTCTTCACAGGAAAAACAGAGGTTGCTCTGTTCAGCCTGAGATGTCTTGGTTAGCCATCTCAACATTGATGTCTGGGATTAATTACTTGGCACTGATAGAAAAGAAACTCCGAACAGGCTTAGTATAAGGGGGTACTGTAAATGTTAGCGATTTTCAATTTTCTATGTATTCATAAATTAATAATGTCTTAACACTTATTTTACAAAATGTAATGATATGTAAGCTAAATGTTAGTTTAATTTCTATTTCGCAGTTGTTTTTGTCTAAGTGACTAACAAATCTGCCTTGGAGTTTGGACTGAAGATCAATGAAGTTGGTTCCATTTTTGTGATGGTTGGTAGAAGTTGCTTTGTAATGCTTGTATGTGTGGAGTTTGTTTCAAGATGTTTGTAGTATCAAATGCACTATTACTTGTGCTGTTTTCCAAACCCTACTTGAGACGACTTTATTTGTGTTACAGTAGCACCTGAGTGCCCCAGCAGAGCCAAGCACCCAAGAGCCAAAGTGAGGTAGATGTAAATACGATGAAGGGTTGTTCTCCCCACACACCCTGTGACTTAATTTTAATTAAAGATAAGATGCTGAAATGGATTGGAACAGACAAAAGAAGGGGCAGCGTTTGTAAATTGGAGAACTGTCCTGGTTTATTATTGGACTGTTTTGGAAGAGTAGCATTCAGTTTTAATGTCGTCCCCCCTGCCCAGGACCTCTACCTTCGATGAACATTAAAATGACCTTTGTCTTGAATTTTAGGTACAAGGTGAGGTGGGTGGGGGTTTAAGCACCACAGTGGCAGTATGTATCTTTCACAAATGTTATATGCTCACTTGTTTTTCCGTATTATCCATGTAGCTGAAATGTTGTGCCCGTCACCTCTTCCAAGTTGTCTTTTTAGACAAAGTAGGACCTTTTTTATAGCTAGGTAGGCCTTCCATTTTCCGGTTCATCTGTGTCACCTGCTGTTGTGTTCTTGACTGTTGGTATTCTCCATGTGTCTGAGGATGAGGGGGAAAAAGAAGTAATCGGAGTTACCATCTTTGCACAGAACTGTTTATGTGCTGCAGCAGATTTCAAAGAGAGAGTGCACCTACTTGAATTTGGCAGCTGTTGTTAAACAAGTGGATCCCAAAGTGCTGCCATACTATACTTTGGGCTAGTATTACCAGAACTCTTCATTTATTATTTGGCTTTCAGCTAAGACAAGCCTTATTTAAAAGAAAGTCTTTAAAGCCATAGTATTATGCTACCTCTGCATAGGACAGTAGCACAGCTGCAGTCCTAATGTCTGTTGCATTACCAGCAAGAAACAGGGCTTGTGTTGGATTCTGGTGGTCCACGCTGCTCGATTTTACTGCAATACTTCTCCCAGCAAACCTACAACCCCTCTGACCTTTTCTAGATTGCTTCTGTCTGTGTGCTGATGCGTTGCTGATGGTCCTTTAGATGCGGGTAACGCAGACGTGCGTTGTGCTTTGTGTGTTTTGAACAAGGAGCTATAGTGCAATACTAGGATTTTGTGATGTGGATGTGTTTGAACCGTTTGATGTAAGTAGAGTTCTCAGTCTTTAAAACTCGAAGTTCCTGAAAGAAACATGTTCATGTTTCATGTTGGATATGAACCTAACTTTTTACTAATTCCCCTTTCATATTTAAAAATATGACTTGCTGCAGTGAATCTCTCATTGTCTTCTAAAGTGCTCAATAAAATATGTATCAGTTCTTCTTGGTTATTTAAATAAAATCAGTTTTGTGAACTACAGCAGCATAAGTGACTGAAGGTTCTAGGAGCAGTTGCATGTCGCCATCTGAAAACCCGTAGTGCCGTACATATGGTCTGATGCTAAACCCTGAGCCAACTTTTTGGACAGTCATTATAATTGTATTCTTTTAATATTTGTTCTCATAAAATTGTCAGAGCAACATGAATTGGTTCAAAATCTATTTAACCTGTAAAAACTGTTGAGAAAACATCAGCCCATGATAAATAGCCTATGTATTGTGTGAGCTACTATCTAAAAAATGGCCCCAGTCTCAGCACGTTTGGGCTTTTCAGCTGTATCTTGCTGTTTTGAGATGTGTTTCTGCAACTGCCCAGCTCAGTTCTACTTATATTTTAGTGGCACTGCTCCTGCTGTATTTTGCCATTTTCAAAAGGTGGGCTAAATTCCAACTTAGGTCCTAAGGAAAAGAGTCCATCTTATAACACCATTCAATGGCTCTTAGTTACCTTGTGAGATTTAAAACTTGTGATATAAACTGCATTACACAGAGAGAGAGAGTAAAAATATTTATTCCAGTAGAAGATGGTGTGCCTCTGAAAGCAGCTGTACCCCACTGCTTTTCCTCCTCTGGGTGTTGTCAGTCACTTTCAGAGTGAAGAGTATACTTCAGGTCCATGTTTTGTTTCTCTCATTGGGAGCAGTGGGTGTTTTTTTAGTAGGAGTTTTGATGACAAGTTTAGGGCCCAGGCCTAGAGCCCTATTTAATCAGCCTACGAGCAAAGGACATCCTGGCTGTACTTTGTGAACGTGAAGATAGCAACTAGGTCATGAGTGGTTTTCTGAAGATGGAGGTGGTAAGAGGGATTTAACCCCCACCACTGCCACTGTCCGCTGTCTATGGTGGCTTCTGTCTGAGTTAAAACTTTCTAAGAAGGAAGGCACTTGGTGTAAATCTTTATTTTTCAATAATGGGTGTCATGTTGCTGATATGAATAATCAAAATTATACTGTTGTGCCCTATGGACTAATCAGTAATCTAACCTTATCATACCTGTATCAGCTAGGCTCCCTCAGCAGTGTGCACAAGCCACAGGAAGCTGATTGCTCATTATTCTTCTTCACTGAGTTCCCATTAAGACATGTAAGCTGATTTTAGGATGGTGGGGACTGGTTTGGTTTTTAGATCGCCTGAAGAGAAAATGGCATCGAAGCCACGCGCAGCCACCCGCTCTAGCAGGGACAGCGGTAAAGCCGGGAGCGGTGTATCTCAGCACCACCACCTTGCCCACGGGCTGGCTGCGGACGGGGACACCGGCAGACGCACGGAGATGTGCGCAGGAGTGCAGGGAGGCTGTGCCATGTGGACACGGGAGGATCCTGAGCTGGATCACCAGTCTCTAACTGTTCTATTGAGCTTTCTGTGGGTGTCCCAAGAAAGTGACCTGCTCAGAAATGTGGAACTGGCCTTTTTGGTGACTATGTAAGCTGGATGTGTGGCCCAAAATGACGGGAGGAGACTAAGGAAAGGACTGGAGAAGTCTTGTGCAGATGCTTTATCCCATGCTAACTGCTCTCAACTCACATTGTGTACAACGCTTGAAACTTTCACAGTGCTATGATTTATTCCCTGCCCAACTTAAACTCTGCAGGCATCAAAGTCTGAATTGTCCAAATTGTAGTAAGGGATTTTATTAATTATAATTTACCTTGATCCAAAGGAAATATATATCATATATTCTTCTAACAATGATGTTAAAGAAATCTCTATGCACTGTGCGTAAAAAGCAGATGTCTCCACTGAACGGCTTCTGCTATCATGGAAATGCAGTATATTCTAAAGTACTGAAGGAAATTAGGGATAGTTTGGACTTTACATACACCAAAAGGATTTTGTCGACTCGCCTTTCAGGTTTTTTTCTGCACCTAGGCTTGTACTGTAGACTCGCTCTCAAAGGCTCACAGGAACAGCCTCGTTTCTAACCTGTGGATCAAAGCAATTACTGTGTTCTAAAAGGTAGGTGAAGTTTTAATGTCTGTCTTAAGGAAGTTTGTAATTCTGTTTTTAATGAAGTTTAGACTGTGTTCACCTCAATGAGTGGTTGTCATCACTATGCAGGTGTTTTCATGCTGCTGTGACCTTGCTCCAAGATCTGGATTGCTGCAAACAGAACAAGAGCAGATGAAACAACTCAACAGTAAGTACTCCCAATGTCTGTGTTGTGCTTAAGACTATCTTGCTCCACTAAGGTTTGTATTGAGGTCCTTGGCATTTACTCCTGTAGTAAGAGTTAAACAAATGCTAGGAGGAGTACATGGTAACCTTTACACGGTCTGTGAAGTGAGCCAAAGAATTAGACACTTGTTCAGGAGTACTCTTTGTACTTGAAGGTTTGAAAAAGAAGTCCAGGGTTTGGGTTTTTTTCTGGTGGTACCACGAAAATAAAAAAACAAAACAGCATAGCTTCCTGCTAAGTACCAAGAAGCACTATGGAAGGGACCTGCTAGATGAACCCACCACAACCACTTCTTGGCTTGTGAGAAAATTTTAAAAAATGATCTGTCTGAAGATTTTATGTAACCTGTTTGGTCAGTGGCCAGCTCAGAAGACTTCTTGCCTCAGGGGGTGATGGGGTAGAGTCACCTAAGTGATGAAGGCGACAAAATCCTGGTGGAAATCAGAAGGGTGACAACTGAGGCAACAGAAGTGCCCTAGGAAGGACAACACATTGGGAAGAGCAGACAGAGCTTTTGTGGTGGCAGTATGTCCTAGATGTGTGCAATTAGCAAAAGCCCTGGTCTATGAAATGGCTTAATACAGAATAAAACGTGAAGATGCTATTGTTCAGAAGTGCAGCCAGCAGGGAGTGAATATCTGCATTAAAATCAAGGCCAACAACGCTCCCGTGGCGCCTCTCATTCACCACTGAAGACCCTTTTTCCCACGGACCCAGCACAGTCTTGTAGAGCAACATGCCCTTAACTGAGCCATTTCCAGACACAATGGGACCCTCAGATAGAAACTACTTCCAGAGGAGTCTCACATAAGCACTTCTACCAACCACAGTTCTTACAAAAACCTGAAAGGCGGGTCGACAAAATCCTTTTGGTGTATGTAAAGTCCAAACTATCCCTAATTTCCTTCAGTAAAACTCTCAACACCCATAATTCCTAACAGCAAGGAGCTCCACAGCTTGATTAAATGTCATGCAAAGAACTATCTCCTTTGGTGTTTTCAGACTACCAGTTAACACCTTGGTGGCCTGAACTAAAATGGCTTAACCCCAATTTCTACCAATTGAAATCGGTAACACCAAGAAAATTAGCTGAGGTGACCTTTCCTCATGCTTTAGTGTCCCACAACATGCTACTCAGATACCTGCAGATACTCCACCACCAAAAGTCTCTTACACCTTTACTAAGCCCAGCCAGCACTGATACGCTAGTTCAGATGTTCCCAGCTGAAAAATGGACTGGGTTATTTCTTTGTGGATGTTTGATTATAACTCCCTGGTGGAACTCCCTCAGAGAAAATTTCTAAGAATTCTAAGTCAGTATTTCTGCAGTAGGGCTACTAAATATTTTAACCTAATTTTATGGAAAATCCACCTGTTCCCAAAGACTGTTAAATTAAAGCTGAAATTAAAAAAAGGTTTGTACGTCATTCTAGCCAGCAGGGAAATATGGTCAGAAATCAGAGCCTTTCAGTGCTCTTTTAGCTTGAAGTCCTGTGAATGCTCACGTTGTAATGCTTCTTCCTCTTCACAGATCAGGCAGTGAAATGCCACAAAACTGGGCTTCCGTCATTCGAGGGAAGCAGTGTTGTTCCCACACTCTGAATGAACATTTGTGTCTTTAGAACTGCACCAAAAGATGGGGGGAAAGGTAATGTAAAAAGGCATTAGCAACAATGTAGTTGTCCCAAGCTACAGCACTATGCTCCTTAGGGTTGTTGTGGTTTAACCCCAGCCGGCAACTAAGCCCCACCCAGCCGCTCACTCACTCCCCCCTGGTGGGATGGGGGAGAGAATTGGAAGGGTAAAAGGGAGAAAACTTGTGGGTTGTGAAAAAGACAGTTTAATACGTAAAGCAAAAATGGCGCACACAAGCAAAGCAAAACAAGGAATTCATTCACTGCTTCCCATCGGCAGGCAGGTGTTCAGCCGTCTCCAGGAAAGCAGGGCTCCGTCACGCGTAATGGTTACTTGGGAAGACAAAACACCATCACTCCAAACGTCCCCCACTTCCTCCTTCTTCCCCCAGCTTTATATCCTGAGCATGACGTCATATGGTATGGAACATCCCTTTGGTCAGTCGGGGTCAGCTGTCCCAGCTGTGTCCCCTCCCAGCTCCTTGTGCACCCCCAGCCTCCTCGCTGGTGGGGTGAGAAGTAGAAAAAGCCTTGACTCTGTGTAAGCACTGCTCAGCAATAACAAAAACATCCCTGTGTTATTAACACTGTTTTCAGCACAAATCCAAAACATAGCCCCATACTAGCTACTATGAAGAAAATCAACTCTATCCCAGCCAAAACCAGCACAGGGTTTAATCAGGATTTTGAATTCAAGGATAAGGTATGAAATGTCCTGAGATACCTTCATTGCAATGCTGAGCTGTTTCTTTCCTCGTCCTCTTCCTCCCCACTACACCTTCTCCTCCCCCAAGGCTTGTTGCAGGATGCTATATGGTAGATGGCCACTGATGTCCTTCCAGACTACAGTAGCCTCCCAAGCTTCAGACATTGTCTCTATGTTGTCAAGGATGTTCAGAGCAGCGAATGATGAGGCAGCCATGATCTCATAGCCCTTGGATTCAGCACTGAGCACCTCAGGGGACAGGGAAGAGTACCTTCTCCTGGTTCTCAGGGAGTGTAACAGCAAAGCAAGAGGTGGAGGTTGCTGGACCATTGCTGGTAGCAAGTTTGCTGAAGGTAATGAAGACAAACTCCTCAGAGATTTCCTCTGGGGGTTCATATGACCTTGCAGCTCACAAATGACATATTTGAAGTGACAGTGCGCTAGAGACGGATGTCACTAGAAGCTCATCTTAATTCTTCTGCTACAACCTAAAAAGAAACGTGAAAGAAAGCAACAAACAGAAGAAAGCCTGAGGCAGCAGGTCAGGAGTGACTGCTTGTCACTTGTCATCTCCATGTCTGAGGTAACAGGGAGACAAGTCTCATCTCTCCTGAGAGACCCGCCAGTTACAAATATTCCCTGAGTTGGTTAGCTGTCGCCACTTTGACCCTTTGGTGAAGGTAAGCAATTCGGTAGTCATTAAATTGCCAGTTAATTTGCCCCATTTGCGGTTCTGTGGTATTCTCTTCCAAGAAGGCTAAACCAACAAGCCCTCTCTAGAGGAGCGGTCAGCTGGGACATTCGGTGCAGCAGGGGAGGGACTGACAGTTTACAGGCAGGTAAAAAAGAAGGGAATGGAATGCAATTGTCCGTCATTTAGGAGCAACTGAAATTCCTTCCCGCTGCATGGGCCTTGAGTGCTCTTCAAGAAGGGCTTGTTCACTGCAGAAACCTTGAGCCTGCTTGTCCCTGTTGCAGGAAAAGCCGTAGACACATTCTGCACGTGCTCAAGAACTGCGCAGGGTACGGCCTTTTCTTTAAGGAGGAAGCTCCACTGCGGAAGGGTTACAGCAGGATCTGGGAGCCACTGTCAGCTCGTAATACTAGAGAGAAACCTTTGAAGATGTTTTGTATTTTGAAAAAAAAAAAAAAAACACCCCAAAACAGGGCTTTTTAAAATTCAAATAAGACAAGGTCACCTGGACTGTTCTCATGCCCCTTGAGGTTAATGTTATTAAGCTGCTGATGTAAGCAACCTCTGCAGGGAGATGACAACCATTTGGAGAACAATAAAGGAGGCCTGGGAGATATTCTGGCACATTTCTATTTGAAAAGCTCAAATTGTTCTCCTCATTACTTTGAAGATGAAATTTTATATAGACTCAGGAATGGGCTTTGTGCAAGGGCTGTGTTTTTAAGCCTTTTAAAAAGATTATACTTTTCTTGTGCACAGGAAGGCTGGAGAAGCAGATGAAGAAATTCTGTGGGGAAAAAAACAGCCTTTGCTGGATGAGGGCAAAATGACTGCAACAAAGAGTCTGAGGAATGGAGAACTGGCTTGATGAAACACTAGAGCAGGTTGTCCACAGAGGTGGTAGATGCCCCATCCTTGGAAATATTCAAGGCCAGGCTGGATGGGGCTCTGAGCAACCTGATCTGGTTGTAGATGTCCCTGCCAATTGCAGGGGGGCTGGACTAGATGGCCTTTAAAGGTCCCTTCCATCCCAAAGCATTCCACAATTCTATGAATGGGAAGCCAAAACTTGGAGAAGACAACACTTGCAGAAGAAGAAGATGGAAAAGGTGTAATCCCTTCCAATTTCTCTGCTGTTACCAAACATTCAAATCCATTGGCAAAAGTTCCCAATTTTGCCCTGTTTGTTAACTACATGTGAAGGACATCATCCTGCCTTGTTCTCAGATAGCTGGATTAGAAGAGGTGATTATAATGAATCAGTGTTTCCAGCCTTTCTGAGAATATATCCAGGCATCAATAAGACGACACACAAAAGAATTTTTACTTGTTTCCGTGCATGTTTTTGAATGACGTTGCTCTCAGACTCAGTTCCAGGCCTCCTGAATACAAGATGCATTTGCTCTTCTCTCTCTGTCTCAGTTCCCATTTTATAAAATAGGGGTGATAACACCACGTCATCAAATAGGGGCATTCTAAAAATATGTTAAGTGTCAGAATATGCAAATGCTTTCTTAATGTCATTGAGTGCTACAAAAAACACTCTGAAGAAAGTGCTCTGAAGAAATTAATTCCCTATTCAGAGCAGAGCTTGAAAAAGATACCTACCCATAGTCAATAGAGAGGAGAACGAAAATATTAAACAACTGCTTTTGAACACTGTCCTCCTGTAAACCAGATAAGGCAGGGCATCATGAAAAACTGACAGGTAATCCCATAACTGAAAGTTGTGTCGTTCATGTACACAGTGGGAAGCAAAATTAAGAGTGAAATGGTAGTTTCACTTCATAATATTACTGTTCTTTTAAAAGCTGTGTCTATTGTAATGTTACACAACATTGACTTTCCATCAGTATCAGAAATATTGACTCCAGAGAAACACAGTGAGAGAAATGTTCATTTTTCGATCCTTGTGTTTTAGTATTGGGAACTGTAACAGGGCATGAGATTTCAAGCAGGCTACAGTTGCCCAAAACATATTTGAATTTTAAGCTGAGATGTAAGTTCCTGTATGGAAATTTTCCAAAAGTTTTAATCCATGAGGTTTTTCTCAAAATACATCAGCATTGTTACAAACCCAGCCAGTTTTAGTATATGTTTCATAAGTGAATTAAAAAAACCTTCTGTTTTTAAAATTCTGCATATTTGAGTAGCTAAGACATCTTTTCAGCCATGTAAAAACAGGAAATAGAGGATGAAAGATGACTTTTTCTTTTATGTGATATTCTTCTGAAACAAGTCCAGAGAGCTCCCAGGCCAACCAGCCTGGAGAAACATGACTGCAGGTTCATTATTGTCTTTTGAGGAATATCCTATTTGCTTATTTTTCTCTGTAGGTAGCAGAAGATCAACCAGCCAACATGGACTATGATATGCTGCAGACACAGGCACGGATGCACAGAAAAGCAAATAAAAAAGTTATGAAGTCAGCAAGAATAACATTTTACTGATTTTATTTCCACTGTGTTTTTTGCTACCCACATCTCCTTTCTCCAGCTTGTCAATTTGGGGATTAATCCACATATTGTGAAGAGTTAAGACACTTGCTACCAGCTGCTCAATGCAAGGCTGTGGGTCCAGAGGAGGCAGGACACTGTGTATGTGCCAGCAGCGGTGAGCAGACCCCTTCCCACGCAGGCCGGCTCTCCTGCAGGATGGTTGCTCTGGAAGTCACGGTGCTGAGGCTCTCCAAAGTGGAGAAACTCACTGGAAGGAAAGAAAAGGGCTGGGTGCGGACCATTCCAAACAAGACCTCAGCCCTTCAGATTTGCATTCCTTCCTGCAGCTGGATGCTCCTGGGGAGCGTTGGTCTGCTCTAAGGGCGAATGCTGCTTAAAGTAATGTGGTGAAACCTGAAACTCTGTCTGTGGTTGCTCCAGGAACATCTGCAACATCATGGTTTTCACATGGCAGGTAAAATCCTGGCATTTGTTTAACTATTTTTTCCTAAGGGATTTCTTGAAGTGTTTCAAGGATTGTCATCCTTGCATACAAATGGTGTCCTTACTGTTGCCCTGTGAAGTGACTAACACTTAGTCACACCTCAGGAGATTATCATCTGGTTTGACAAGCATGCAGCCCACGGAGTTATGTGATCTAGCTAGTACAATGACGTACCAAGACTATAACATCTGGAAATGCAATTGCTGGTGGTAAAGCTGTCCAAAAGTTAGTTATTTCTCTCAGATTTCCTCCAGAAGGAGATACTCTTTGGGAAAGAACTGAGTAGGTTTCGGGGTGAGGCAGAATTTGGGAACCAAAATGTGTTCTTTAGAGGAACATAATAGACGATACTAGATAGCTTGAGGAAGCAGAGATCTTCTGGACATCGTTGCACTTGTAAGGCAATCACATCGCAGCCAACTGGGTGGCTGAGAAAGAAGTTATCAAAGCATTAGATTGGAATTTGGCTGTTTTTTCCTCATGATGGAATATTTGACTGAATATACTATATTGCTAGTATAATTTTTAAAAGTAACTACTCTATTAAACACTAAAAAAGTATATTTCTGAAGTGACACAATGTAATGAAAAGAATAAATCTATTATGGCTTTATATCATTAAATATTCACACATTCATTTGCTTCAAAACATTTTCATGTTATCGGCCTTCCCCTGAAGGACTGTGACACAGGACTCACATTATAACACTTGATTTATTTTTTTTAGGTAGTAAAATTTGCATCCTCTCTTTTGTTTCTTCAGAGTTTTTGCTGTGAGTTGCCTCGCCTGTTTACAAACTCTTTATATCATTCAGATTAACCAAACACCTTCATATAAATGAAATTGCTTGCCTATGAACAAACTCCCACCCAACTCAGGTGTCTGCTGAATTAGTCCTCTAAAGTCACAGCCTTGCTTCCCTACATGGTCCAGGGCAAGTGGTAAGAGCCTTTGAAGGCATTTCAACAGGTAACCAGTCCAGGGATGAAAATAGCCTGGCTTACTGTGTTTGTGCTATGGTTTTAACTGCTTTAGCTCTTGCACACTTAAAAACTTCATGTACCTAAACCAAGGGAAGTGAAATCTCTCAATCAGCAACAAAAGAATTGGGGTTTTTTTGTTTGCTTTTTACCTCTTACTTGTGCAAAATTAGGATGAGAGACTCATGTGATGCTGCAGACTTCAGAACAACGCCTCTGTGCCGGGAGCCTGAGCTGCAGGATGAGAAACAGACCCGAGGGCTACTTGTCTGTTTGACATCTAGGAATGTGTTTGCACTGCCAAAGAGGAGTGCCAGGGACCCAGCTGAAGGTTTTGGTGGTATAAGGAAGATCAGGAAATAAGAGAGCAAGCTACCCAGTCGTGACGTACCAGACAGCGGCTGTGGGAAGGTAGGAGCTCTCAGCCAGGCCGCCAAGAGCTGTGACATCATGTCGGTGCCTCCGCGGGTGCAGACTGTCACAGCCCGCTGGCTTCGACGCAAGGCTGGCGGACTGCGTCAGCAGCAGAGCTGGCTATGCACCCTCGCCAGCACTCGAGAGGTTTATGAATAGGGCGGTTGTGAGTAACAGTTATTCTCAGTCTCCTGGGAAACTGCTATTCTAAAGCTCTGTCTGTGTCCACATACAGTTTCTAGGTCAGTCTGTTTAGGGGGATACAACATTCCTGAAGCTCTTGAAACACTTTTCCACTACCTGACACTTTATAGTAGCTGTGTGCTGCTTCTTTTTAAGTCCATGAAGGTCTAATTTTACTGGGAATACCCGCCCACGGCCCTGTGATGACTGTACTTGTAGCACACAAGTACAGAAAACAGAGCTGAAACTCATCTGGTCAGTCCACACATGGGCCATGGCTCAGTGCTGTGCAGATGTATCTACTCATGTCCAAAAGCTGTATAGCTTCATCCAGCTGCTGCTGAGCTCAGCATGAGCTCCCAGCTCAGCAGCTTCACTGCACAAATGTAGCGTGGAGCAAGCTGGGGAGTCTCTGCTTTCACAGAGCAGAGAAGTCCGTAACTGGCAAAGATCTTAGGGTATTGCACTGCGGTCCATTAATGACTTCTATGCAGGACATCATAGCCAGACAGTTTTAATCATGGCCTGCCCAAAATACATCAAAAAACATCTTGAAGTTTCACATTCAATATGCAAATGCTTAAGCCTCTCAGTAGTTGAATGATGGGGGTCAGTAACTGCTCTCTCTTTGTGGTACCAAAATGTAGACAATAGTATCAAACTTTGTTAAGTGCTTTGAGCTCCAGAGATAAAAATCATGTTTGTACTAGCTAGTAGTGGCTGGTTAAATACATTCATTAAGGAAATTAGGAAGAGGTTTATGCTTATGAGAAAACTGTGATTCTGAAATCTCTGGAACCTCCCAGTATTTTTCCCATAAAAGCAGGGGATGTAAAGATAGTTTGGAGATCATAGAATCGTAGAATGCTTTGGGATGGAAGGGACCTTTAAAGGCCATCTAGTCCAGCCCCCCCTGCAATTGGCAGGGACGTCTACAACCAGATCAGGTTGCTCAGAGCCCCATCCAGCCTGGCCTTGAATGCTTCCAAGGATGGGGCATCTACCACCTCTCTGGGCAACCTGTTCCAGTGTTTCACCACCCTCATTGTGAAAATTTTTTTCTTGTGTTCAGTCTAAATCTACCCTCCTTTAGTTTAAAACCATTACTCCTTGCCCTGTCACAGCAGGCCTTGCTAAAAGGACTATCCCCATCTTTCTTGTAGGCCCCCTTTATATATTGAAAGGCTGCAATAAGGTCTCCCTGGAGCCTTCTCTTCCCCAGGCTGAACAACCCCAACTCTCTCAGCCTTTCCTCATAGGAGAGGTGTTCCATCCTTCCGATCATTTTTGTGGCCCTCCTCCGGACCCTCTCCATCAGGCCCATGTCCTTCCTGTGCTGAGGACCCCAGAGCTGGATGCAGTGCTGCAGGTGGGGTCTCACCAGAGCAGAGCAGAGGGGCAGAATCACCTCCCTCAACCTGCTGGCCACGCTGCTTTTGATGCAGCCCAGGATACGGTTGGCTTTCTGGGCTGTGAGAGCACATTGCCGGCTCATGTCCAGTTTTTCATCCACCAGTACCGCCAAGTCCTTCTCCTCAGGGCTGCTCTCAATCCCTTCATCCCGCAGCCTGTACTGATACTGGGGGTTGCCCCAACCCAGGTGCAGGACCTTGCACTTGGCCTTGTTGAACCTCATGAAGTTCACACAGGCCCATTTCTCCAGCTTGTACAGGTCCCTCTGGATGGCATCAACTGCACCACTCAGCTTGGTGTCATCTGCAAACTTGCTGAGGATGCACTCAATCCCACTGTCTGTCATTGATGAAGATATTAAATAGTATTGGTCACAGTACCAATTCTTGTGGCGTCTGCTGAATGCTGAGAAGATACATGTCAGCATCATAGTATTACCTACTTGTTCATTCCATGCTGAAGTGGCTGAAAATAAGTTGCATTTGGGTTTCTAAAACAGCTTTTATGCTTTTGAAAATCCTGTGCTTCTCTGCTCCCAAGTGGCAAAAACACAAGGGTGGTTATTACTTAACAGAACTGTATTGAACATTTTATTCAGCCTAAATTTTAGGTTTAAATGCTCCTGAGAGTCCTTTTTAATATCCATGTTTGTCTTTTCTGATTCAAACACTTAGTTATCATACCTCTGTATTTCTCACTCTTGAAATGATGACAACTAACTCCTCTCCTTTCCATTTCTTAGCTACCCTTCTACTGTAACACCTTTTTTAAGGTGTTTAAGAGAGATTTTCCCTACCTGCTAAGAATCTGTAAGTGAAGTGCTGGTGTAAAAAACACAGCACCAGCTGCATTTTCACTGAACCAAGATTTGGAGGAAGGCTGCCTGAGAAGAAGCTCAGATGTTCAGCCTGCGGTAGGAGCTGCTTCTGCGGAGGAGAACGATCCCTTCGCAGCAGCTCCACAGGAGGACAGCTAGACATCTGTACCTGGTAAGTCCACACCTATCAAGCTACATGCTAAAGCAACTACCCAAATCAGAAGTGCCCATACATCCCTGTCAGCACAGCCACAGTCCAGTTGACATACAGGAGGCTGCTTCTGCTCCATCTACTACTTCACCACACCATGTTATACCTCCTGTACCAGCCATTTTACACCAGGGCTGGGACTTCCCTCCTTCTCATTCATACATCCAGATTTATCAGTTATGCAGGCTCTCTGGGGCGGTGTGCTTCACATCTGTGACCCGTGGTTTGCAATGGGTCACAGATGCCGTGTCCTCTGTTGCTGCTCTGCCAAGGCTGCCTCACAGCCAAGCTCCAACCCATGGGCATTGCCCTGCTTGCACCTGCCTTCCAAACAGTGCAGCTGCAGGCAACGTGGTTGGACCCCAACATGGGGTATACTAGAGAAGGTATAAATGCTAGGTACCAAACGAATACGAGTGTCACAAAGATAAAAATAAATTATTATAGGAATAAACACCAAGTTGGGTGGGAGTGTCGATCTGCTGGAGGGTAGGAAGGCCCTACAGAGGGACCTGGACAGGCTGGACCGATGGGCCGGGGCCAACTGTATGAGATTCAACAAGGCTCAGTGCCGGGTCCTGCACTTGGGTCACAACAACCCCATGCAACGCTACAGGCTGGGGGAGGAGTGGCTGAAGAGCTGCCTGGCAGAAAAGGACCTGGGGGTGTTGGTTGACAGCTGCCTGAACATGAGCCAGCAGTGTGCCCAGGTGGCCAAGAGGGCCAACGGCATCCTGGCCTGTATCAGGAATAGTGTGGCCAGCAGGACCAGGGAGGTGATAGTGCCCCTGTACTCAGCACTGGTGAGGCTGCACCTCGAGTACTGTGTTCAGTGTTGGGCCCCTCACTACAAGAAGGACATCGAGGTGCTGGAGCGTGTCCAGAGAAGGGCAACGAAGCTGGTGAAGGGCCTAGAGCACAAGTCTTATGAGGAGCGGCTGAGGGAGCTGAGGTTGTTTAGTCTGGAGAAGAGGAGGCTGAGGGGAGACCTTATTGCTTTCTACAACTACTTGAAAGGAGGCTGTAGCGAGGTGGGGGTCGGCCTCTTCTCCCAAGCAACAAGCGATAGGATGAGAAGAAACGGCCTCAAGCTGCACCAGGGGAAGTTTAGGTTGGATATTAGGCAAAACTTCTTCACTGAAAGGGTAGTCAGGCACTGGAACAGGCTGCCCAGGGAAGTGGTTGAGTCTCCATCCCTATAGGTATTTAAAGAATGGATAGATGTGGTGCTCGAGGACATGGTTTAATGATGGACTTGGCAGTGCTGGGTTAATGGTTGGACTCGATGATCTTAAGGGTCTTTTCCAACCTTGGCAATTCTGATTCTATGATTCTAAATAATAATAAGTTATATATTATTCTTAATAATAAATCTTTTCCCATTGTCTTGTCCTGTCTCTACAGTCTCACAGTTACTGTATCTATACTTCAGGGAGGTTGTCTCCAGGGAGATTAACTGGTTTTTTTTCCAGCCCAGGAAAGCCAAAGGCCCCGGACGCTAGCGGTGCATGCAGCAAAACCCAGCAAAAGGGCAATGTGGGCTAATCCAGTAGCTGCACCAGCACCAAGGGCTTCTCAAACAAAACCAATCATTCGTTGGTCTTGGTGAGTCATTGCCCCCTTCCTCTCCTCAGGCCAGAGACAGGGAAGGGGTTGTGGGGCTGCAGGGAGCAGACTTGTGCTTCTCCTGTCCATCTTACATTTACGTCTGGGGATAACTGCAGCACTTCAGCTAGCAAAGTTATAGACCTGTTCTGCAGGAGTCACATTGCACTTTCAGTCTCCATCATGACTAGATATGCTTTTATGACACCCTGGAAATGACACATAAGAGGCCAGCCCTGAGTGACCACTGGATGCTCGGCACTGGCATCAACTGGTGCCCCTGGGACTCATAGGAAAGAGTAGTGTCAGCAAGCAATTCCCTTTCCCTTCCTTCCCTCCCTGTTCTGTTTTTACAGGGGAATCCCAGATGGAGTTTATATTTCATCAGTCAAAACCAAAGTAGAAGCAACTGATCTACAGGCAATTTAGCGTTTTTTCATATCAATTAAGCTTAGAAGGCTTAGAGGCTTAGAAAATGGCATCTGCAAGGGCAAGCTGGAAGAGCTCTGATTTTTGTAGAGGAGAGTGGGGAGAAGTAAGAAAAGTCTTCTCAAAGGAAAAAATAGTGAAATACAGCTCTTCACAAAGGACATGAAAAAGAAGGCACCAAATTCATTTGCAAAAGTGATGATTTAGCTTAAATGCTTAGAAAAGGCTTTACTTGCAAAGCTGTAAAGCCCTGGACTGAGGGTACATTTTATCTTCACAGCACTGATGCTAGAAAGCGTCACAACACCAATAGTGGTGCCATGGGCCACGGGCCTAGGGACAAGAGCCTCAAGGGAGGGAGGGAAGGAGAGAAAGAGGGAGGGAATGAAAAGCTGGAAGCTAAAAACCTCATCTGACATCAACAAGTGCAAGAAAGGCTTCAAGGATTTCTTTTCCCTGAGTGCTATTCAGAATAGCACAAGCTGCCAAATAAGCCTGGCATTGTCTTTGTTCCTTTTCAAGGTCTCTGCATAATTCTACATGGAGAAAATGAATAAAACACTAGGAACATTGTTAGAAACAGAGAATTAACATTCATGAAGTCATAGAACTTGTAAGTTAATTTTCATAGGCCTGTTACCTTATGACATTTTTCAAGGAAATAGAAAAATAAGAAAACAGTATTGTCAATACAAATAATTTCACTTGTGAACAGAAAAAACACAGCACTCTTTAAACCATGAAAGTTGCAGAGCCAGCCAGTCAAGGTTTTGGAGATGCCAGCATTAACTTTATCCGTGTGAACTGAATTCAGTTCCCTTATTCATATGCCAGATGATGCATTCTCTCAATACAATTCTTTTTTCTACAAAACTCCTGTTCTCAGGCTGTGTGGATCTCCTGCAACGAGCAGCTGTTCAGTGCCTTGGGTACTCTGTTATCCAGCAAAAACCGTTCTGCCGTGTTCGCTGCCTGCTCCAGAGGCACGTGTGTGAAAGCTCCAGAGGAAACAACTGAGCCGGGTTCAAAAGAATGACCTACACTGATAACCGAGGACATGGCTGATAGCAGTCAAACTGGTGAGCTCTGGGGAACACACTGCCCCAGGGCCAGAGAGCTATGCTCTGGTAAAGCTGCTAGCAGAAGACCTGTGGTGTGATGACAGGAGGATGGCCACAAGGTCACAGCACATCACCTGTACCATTGCTCTTCCTTCACCCCAGCAGGAGGACAGTCTGTATCTATAAAAACACTGAAAAGGAGGGAAAAAAACCATCAGGCCTTGTCTAAGATTTATGGAAGCAGAAGCAGGCAAGGTTTTGAGGGAAAAGATAACAATAATAATTGTTGAGTCTTGAAGACTATAAAACATCCGTCCAAAATCTAGTTCATCGTTGTCAACAAAAAGGAACCCAAAAGACCTAATGAGGAGTCAGTAGCCTGGCCCAGCCACCTGGACACACACAGAGGTCTTGGTGCTTCGGAGGACGTGGGTATGAGGGTGGGAGTGGGGACGGCTGACTTGCTTAGAAAGTCAGATAAACCAAAATGACCTCCCCTTTCCATAACGCCTCACGTTTAGCTCTGATTCACTATATTCCCAGCTTCTCACACCAAAGTCCCCCACAGGCTTGTTCTTACAGATCTGTCTTTCTAAGGTTAGCTACTAAACCACCTGTTTCAAAGCACTGCACAAGACCAAAATTCAAAAGGTAGCAAGAAGTCCAGCTGCAGCAGGCAAACACACACAAAAGGTAAAATGAAAGAAGATAATCTTCACCTTGTACACATATCTCATTTTACCATCACTCAGACCATCCCTTCACACTCACCGAGGTGGCATCTAAATGCAGTTTACACACCAATGGCTGTATTCACATTTTAAAAGATCTGTTCTGCAACAGAGCCGGGGTAGAATGAAAAAATACCCATGAAGCCTGGATGCCCAATTTAAATTGCCCAGGATGTGATGTTTTGGAATAGTTTGCATCACACTGCCCTTTGTGTGCTCAGAGAACAACCCCCACTGATTTCAGCAGCGCCGAAGAATGCAAAATGTTTCTCCAGAATCCCAGATCAGCTATGAAGAAAATGAAAGATAGCTAATTAGGAAGTGCTCATCAGAAATTGCCCTGTACCACGTTAAGTACATTGTAGCACAGTGTATTATGTACAGTTTTCAAGGGCACCATTTCTAGTGCTTTAATCATGTCCTTCTCCTGCACGTTTCTGTCCTGTTCTCTCTAAAGCTTGTACCTCTGCTGGCCACTGGACACTAACTAGTTCATTCCTGGGCAGGCTCACTGTCCAATCTGCCTCTTCTTTTCTTTTTACCAGGTCCGCCCCTCCTGTTCTCTGTGATTAAATCAAACAGCTTCAGGCACTTCTTACATCCCATCTGTGCCCAGATCCAGAATTGGGCAGAGCCTGGAGGAGAATGGTTTTCCACCCAGCACAGGGGTGCAGGGTCCGGAGCTGTAACTGCAGGGGCCCTGCTCAGACCCACCTGGAGCATTTGACCAGGGATTTGAGGATTTTGTCTACTGGAGTTACAGCAAGGTTCTACACATGTAGCTGTTTGAAGGACGATAACTGCACCCAAAGATGGTGAATCTTACGATCTTCAGCTTCAGAAAGAACATCTTACTGGGTTCAATCTATGAGCACCTGGTCCCAGACAAAGCTAAATACAAGGATCTAGCTGCAGGATCCATTATAACATATGTATGTGCTTGAAAACAACTGCACCGTATTCATTGAAAGGGAAAAAAAGGCCTCCGATGAAAAATATGGCTCAGTCCAAATGGTTCTGGCTCGGCAAAGCTGTATTAAAGCGTTGGGTAGGCAGAGCATCACCTGAGGCTCACCTCTGCTGCCAGGCTGTCCATCAGCTCCAATCGACCATTAACCTGCAACCTCTCTCACACCAAAATCTCCCTCAGATGGAGCTCCCAGTATATCCAGCAAGGCCAGCAGGACCAAGGTCCGTGCACCAGCCATAGTGATGTCCCAGGAGTCCCTAGAATGATGGGATGACAGCTGATGCAAGAGCTACCATGGCAGCGTGTCCTTCTCCGGCAGGGGAACTGAGACTTTTTGCCCTCAAAGTTTTAGGCCCTTCGGTGTCTGATCAGTCTTGTGCTTGGGCGATGCGCAGAGCGTAAACTCCTGCCTGTGTTTGATGATGATGAGTATCACAAATCAAAGACACCATTCAGACAAAACTCTGAAAACACTCTGAAAGCAATGATTTATGGGCAAGAAAGAAACTTTGGACATCTAATTCAATTGAGTCGTTGTCAGACAACAAACAGAATAATCACAACTGAAGTAAGTATTTGTGCTTGAGTTTTTTAAGCTACAGACTCAATGGAAAAAAGAAAAAAAGAAAAGACGTGAGAGAAAAAAACAAAGCGTTAAAGCATAAAAAGATGAATCCAAAATGCAAAAGAAAATTTTTCTCTCTCTTCTTTGATAAGACGGACAACAGCAGAATGACACTTTGAAAATGCCTGGCTTTAGTTTTCTGAGGAGAGTCGCCCAGCCCTGTGCTCACCCAGCTCTCCCCAGCCAGCAGGTGATGCTGAAGGATGGAGCCACAGTAGTGTTGGTCTGATGCCCCCTCCCTGGAAGTGCTCAAGGCCAGGTTGGTTGAGGCTTTGAGGAACCTGGTCTGGTGGAAGGTGTCCCTATCCATGGCAGGAGGGCTGGACCTAGATGAACTTTAAGGTCCCTTCCAACCCAAACCATTCTATGATTCTCTGAGATTTTCTTCTGTTAAGAACATTAAGTTCTGCAAACTACTCCAGACAGCTGCAGCCACATCAGTTTTCTTAGCCACCCCAAGAAGGATGCATCTCACTTGACTTTAAATGCGCCAAAATTGTGCAATCACCAGAGGATATCTCACAGAGAAATGTTCCACTTTTATTACTTGCTATCACAGATATAATCTGTTCTCTCAAAGCAGTTCATTTATGAACTGATTCCAGAGAGCTAACATCTTAGTTGGGATGAAATGTCCCAAATGTCTGACCTGAGAAGTACCCAGGTGCTTTACAAGGTAAGAGAGCAACATTCAAAGGCAAATTAAAAAGTCAAACTGTGGGATCCTTTAGCTGCCACTTGACAATAATGCAGAGATGCTCTGATCAAAAGGTCATAGTCCAAACTCAGAGTAGTGTTTAATTACCCGTTCTCCAACTGTGGATGATATGTCCAACATTCTCCAAAGTAGCTTTTGGGGTTTTAGTTCTCTATTCGAAGAAAAGCTTTCTGAATATTCATGACTTTATCTTAGGAAAGAAAATCTCTGTGTGATTTAGCACTTGCAACGGATGCTGAGCAGACAGGTTGGTGTTTGCCATCTACTTATGTAAAGAATAGGCATCTGTTTTGCTTCAACTCTACCTTAGAAAAAGTGCCTGTGATGTAAGAGACTGCTCTGTTTATCAAGGACCATTTTACCCTCTGCCTCTCTGATGGTATTTCCACAAAAAAATGGATTGTGACATATATCTGTTCATTCATTCTGAACAGACCTTGACCTGTCAGGCCCCAGTTCAGAAGGGATGCCTTCCTATCCAGTTGCACGGGATCTAAGCCAGCAACCTAAAGGTCTACGTCTCGATGATTTCCATGTTGATCCTAAGGGACTTAGACAAGGGGGGAGGGAGGCCCGATGCAATTAGATTGTTGCTTTAGTGTTTAACTACCAGCAAAACACACACACAGCCCCAGTGGTAAAAAGGCTTAGTCATGCAGTTAACAGCAACACACGCGCAGAGAATCTTGTCCTGCAAGCTGATCCGAAGCCAACTTGACAAAGAGAGAGAGTTCCTGGGAAGAGTTTTCTTTCTCCCCGTTAGGGCCTCCACGCCGTTATCATCAGCCTGCATCAAACATCCAGCTCTTTCATGCTGCCTCCCGCAGAACCTCCTTCTTGGTTTTATCATGTGTATTTGCACAGTCCCTAAGTAGACCAGAGCTCCACACCTTCCCACCATTTTAGCTCTAGCCAAATCTGTGTGCAGTCCTTATAGATTTCCCAGGGCCACCGTTTAGCTCACAGCTACTATCGGCTCAACTGCAGAGATGTCTGTCTTTCCTGACTGGATGTTGGAGGCTGATGGAAGGACATGGGAGACCTGCAACCTCGTGAAGTTGCCATTTTCTGGCCAAGCCAGTCGGTAGGATGGGACCGTGGAGGGAAGCCTCTGTTCTGCAGGTCTGGGAGGTTTTCTGCACACGTTGAGCAAAGCCTTCAGTTCTGATCGGAAGCTGTCATTGAGCCAGCAGTAGATGAAGGGGTTGTAGCAGGTGCTGCTCATTGCGAACCAGTGAAAGGCGAAGTACAGGGCATTGTTGGTGTGGATGGTCTGGCTGGAGAGGAGGACGACGTAGCAATTTAAGGGAAACCAGCAGACTGCGAAGAGGATGACAACAAGCATCAGCATCTTTATGGTCTTCTTATTCTTTTTGCGAAGGGCAAAGTACTGCTCAGTGGTGACTTCCCCGATGACGTTGCGCAGCCAGAGCTTCTTGGCCACTGTCACATAGGCAGCAGAGATGATCAGAAGGGGCAGGACATAGAGCAAAATGAAGGTTGTTAAGTCGAGGTATTTCCAAAAGAGGTCAGCAGGCTCGGGGAAATCCGGCAGACACAGGCACCGGGTGACTTCCTCACTGCAAATGGAGATGCCAGACAGGGGGTGAGAGCACGTACGGCCGGGCACTGTGGGACAAGGATATCAGAAACAAGGGGGCAGGAGGGAGAGGGCTCCTGCCGTAAAACCTGGAGGCAGACCCTTCATTTATGCGCACGTGTCACTTAAGCGGACCTCTGCTGTCCAAGGATTTGAGCCATGGAGCAGCCTGTGAACAACTTGGTGATAATTTCTCGTGGGCATTCATGACCTTATGATAATTTTATGAACTTCATCAACTACAAGATTTCCAGCTGCACAGAAGTAGGGTTTTATTCTTTGTCCTTTGACAAACAGAAACACAGTCTCTGCACATACTAAGGACCTTTCCTTCATTAAAGCACTTCCCAAATATTAAGGATCGTGACAGCATGTTATGGAACAAGCAGCTGAGGCAGGTTCTGTCATTATCCCAGGGTTGTTAGGTTTTTCCCCATTCCTGGTCTGCCCAAACAGGTGAGATTGGTACATCATATAAAATGCCAGCATACAGAAATAGAGGGTCCAGGCCAGATCCTCTAACTTCTTAGCCTATTTCATGTGATTAGTGTGACAGAATAAAGATAAAATAATTAAAAACAGAAACAAGAACAGAATATCAGCCATTGCAAAAGGAATCTGATGAAAATTACAGACTAGGTCCATATTTGGCTGACCTCAATGTAAGTTCAGGGCTTTCAGTAGAAGATGTGAAAGTATGGCCACTGAGAGTTTGGCGTCCAGGGAGACTGTGGAGGAAAGCAAAGCGTATCCTTACCTGTATTCAAAGGTAAAGAGTTTTTGGTAGATAGCATGTGGTAGGGAAAAACAAGTTGCCATGATCCAGATTACAGAGATGTAGATAACACCTTTTGCAGTCGATATGCGAGGTTTCAAAGGGTGCATTATAACCTGGGCAAAATAGAACGGTGTTCAGGCTTATGCCATTTCAGGAAATAATTGTATCATTTTTTCATGTAATCTTCCAGCCTTAAATCTATTACTTAAAGTGGAAATTTAGCATGCAAGTAGTACTGTCTTCACCCAGCTCCCATTGACTATAAGCTGTACATGAAAGCCTGGATTTTTCCACCACGCAAATGGGTGAAGTCAGATCCCAGTCCTACCCTCTCATTTCAGTATTTGCACCTAGGTGGGGAGAACTGGGTACTGGCGGGTCTTGCACACATGTTCATTTCCAGGTTCAATTTACTTAATAGCAAAAGAAAAAAAAAAAAAAAAAAGAGAAAATAGTCTCAGACTCTTCAGTATTGGTGACCTGAAGAGCCATGGGTTTGTGATTTAACTAGACCTCCCTGGGGATGCTTCTGACAGCCAGAGCATTTTCTGGAAACTTAGAAGCTTTCTAGCAGAAAATGTCAACTGTACTGCCCTGTTTTGCGTGGTGGTTGCGTGGTGGTTGGGTGGCTCCAAACTGAAAATGCCTGAGTGTCCTCAGTTTTGAGCCCATTACCAACAGCAAGCCACAGCTCTGCCTGTGACGAACACCAGTGTGGTGCAGCCAGCTCTCCAGTATTTGGGGTAACAAGGGGTGAGACATCCCAGAGCAAAGGGAGACAGAGCTGCGGAAGGTAACCGGGACGTCCCTGCGTCCATGACCCTGTTCCTCCATGGGCCAGACAGACCACCCCAGCGGAGGGCTGCCCACATGAATTCCTATCAGGATCTTGGACTTTCTCCTCATTTGAGAGCTACTGGATTACCCACTGCAGAAAAGCTCCCATTCCCCAGCTGGAAGCGATCGCAAGGCAGTGGACATCTCCAGTCTCACATCTTGCTGTGGGCTTGAAACTATTCTTTCCACCCGACAGCAAGAGCTGCTCCCCTACACTGTCAGCTCCTCATGCATCTTACGTTAATCTGGGAGCTGAGAAGGAAAGGCCATGGGATCATCCCTTCTCATTTTAATTATGCCCTCCCAAGCTTTCCGCCTGTCCGCTTTGGAGAGCTCTCACCTGGTGCCTGTCCACGGCAATGGCTGCGAGGGTCAAGGCAGAGACGTGGAGGGAGCAGTACTGCGCAAACCTGCTGACATGGCACATCCCCTTCCCGAATATCCAGGTACTGTTCACAAAACGAGCCTAAAACCAGATTACCATTAGTTTTGTGCACTCCCCCAACCTCCACATGCTTACAGATATCTGAAACACCTCTGGCACATAATTCCTTGTGCTATGTAAAAGATAGATATTTTTAAAATAGCAGGTTCTTTGTATAATTGTATAATCTTCTGGCTTCTGAACCCTGAAGAGGTAGGTTAGTGCTGCTCAGTGGCGCAGCAATATCCTCCAGGACAATACAGCAGAGCAGTACCAAAGATGCTTGTTCTGTTTTATTCACAGTGTGTCCTTCTGTAGTCTAATTATTGAGACAGTAGATTAATTTTTCCCTTTTTAAGTCCTCCTTACAGGATAGGGCTGCCCTGTACACCTTACCTTACTTCAAAGCAAACTTCAGCTTTTCAACACAGCTTGTAAAATGACGGTGAGCATTAATCTTTTTTTCAAGAGGTTCATAGTATTACCTTGGAAATACTTCAGAGAAGGGAAGGAAAAAAAAGACCAGATGCTACGAAGTACTAAGTAATCACTGTGAGGTTATTATTGTTCAAGTGCTATCAGGGCCACTTTTAACAAATGGAAAATTTCAGATCTTCAACTACATAATAGGAATTAGAGAAGAAAAAGGCACGTGGAGTTTTCCAAAGATAATGCCAATCGCTGTAATTTGGACTATACAGGTACCTGCAGGACGTTCATGCACTGCCTATAGCAGCGTAAAGAAGAACAGGCCACCGCAGTAACTGCGATGCCTTTGTGGCACCTCTGCCGCAGCCTTACCAGTGTGAACGGCGTGTTGAGAAGTGTGATCATGATATCGGCTACAGCCAGGTTCACGATGAACAAGCTGGTGGCGGAGTACACGCGCTTGGTCTTGATGATGACGTGACAGACCAGGACGTTGCCGAAGAGGGAGAAGACGATGATGAAGGAGTACGCTGTGACGAGCAGGGCTTTCACCGTGACGCTCTGCGACTCCGCTCCATACCGGCTCCTGCCCACAAAGCTCTGCCAGTCGGCCAGGCTGTTGTTATCCCAGGAAAAGAAACCCGAGATGTTTGGGATTACAAAAGTCTTCTCCAGGCTCCCGTTGAGGGCTAACTTTCCTGGGCTCGCAAAGGCATTAACCAAGTCGGGGAGGGAGAGCCAGACAAAACAGGACAACATCTCCGAAACGCCGCTATGCTCCTCCAATTTGGAAATAGCAGATTTGCGAGGGAGCAGAGCCCACGCCGTGTGCCGGGAGAGCCGTCCTCCCCTCGCTCAGCCCAGGCGCGCGTTGGGGCTGCAAACACGGCGCGCAGGCAGCAGGAGCGGGCGGACGCTCCTGCCTCCTGCAGCGGGCTTCTCTCCCGCTCGGCTTGCCGCTGCTCTTGCTCCTTCAGACAGCTTTATACCCCCAGGCGAGCCCCGAGCCGGGGTCTCCTGCAGCCATTGGGCTGCATGACATTATCTCTGCTCTGACGCGCTGCTTTTCCACGCAGTCCCGCTCTCTACTCCAAGCTCAGCACATCTGTGAGGAAGGCAAAGCAATCTCTCCAGTCGTCAGCATCCTTTTTCTCTATGAGCAGCCAAGCCCATGCAAATTCTGTGCTGTTTATAAACCAGCAGCGTGTGTGGCAGCTCTGCTCTCTGCCAGGACACAGTTCAAATTTAAGCTCAGTTTTAAAGGTCTGGCAGGCAAGTTTCAGCCTATGTCACAGCACAGAACAGGGGGTAACAGATGAACTGTGACTAACAAGCTGGCTTACTGCACTCACAGTATTTTTCCAAAGACTTTTTGTCCCTCAGAGAGACAGAGAAATACTTAAGCTTTCCCTTGGCAGGGATTTCCTCTTGGCTAAGGGAAGAAAAAGTTTGATGTGAAACTGTGCTTTCTAGGGTTTGTGGAAATAGAGAGGTAATTACGAAGAGGTGGCTATATGGGGCAGAGGACGGGAAGGGATGTCCCAGCGCAGCGAGTCCAGCATCCAAAGCAACAGGCAGCTGTACGCTGGACCCAAGCACTGACGGGACGGCAGCCTGTGTGTTCCCTGTGCCTTCCCCCCAAAAACACAGGAGGAAATCCAAAATCGGTATCAGCAGACCAAGAACCACAAATCCTCAGCAGCAGCAGAAAAAAACGTGCCCCTCCACGAGTACGCAGGTAAGGCGCTGCCCCTCTGCTTGGGGGGTGTCAGCCAACCCCGGCCAGAGCCGGTTTTGTACGTAAAAGGCTTTATTTAACCATCAAAAGACCATTATCTGAAAAGCTTGTAATATAAGCTGGTCACTCACTGGTGAAAACAACACTTGCAGAAGATGCTTGTGACTCTCCCAGTGAACCACTCAGGCTGCTTTCTCCTCGCCGTATTTAGAAAACGTTTGAAATAAAGCTATAGAGCTCATGAATTCAGGTAATCAAAAAAATTCATCAAAAATATCTCTGCAATAGCACTCAACAAAACTACAATAAATTAGAAAACAGGCTTGCTGGAAAAAAAGGTTATAAGAGGAATATAAAAAAAAAATAAATCACCCAGACACACTAAAAAATACAATTTGGAAGCATTCAAAAAAAAGGAATAATGCTTTTTTTCTTTTTAAATACACAGCAGATTGTGCACCACCCCCGCCATTTCCCTGGGAACAATTTTTCTTTCCCTGCCGTGGCTTTGCTGAAATTTCAAGCTTTCCTGAAATTTCGAGCTTTCCTGGGGCAGGTGGATTGGAAATCACATGAGCGAGGAGTGACTTTTCAAAAACTATCCAGTGTGATCTCTGAGAAATAAGGTTGAATTTCTGAGCATCTTACCGCTTTGTGTAAGAAATCACATTAACGATTCAAAGTACCTGTTTATAGTCCAGCCTTTGTACACACGCCAGGTTACATTTTTCCCCCTGAAGTGAAGGATGCCATCTTTATCTTCTATACAAAACAATTTAGCAACTGCTGCACTATAAACAAAGCCGCTGTGAATCTGACAGTTGACTGAAAAAGTTGTGAAAAAGGTAGAAAGAGCCTTTGATAAGATTCCTATTAATCCTATATACTCTGCTAAAATCTTTGGCTAGGATGTGCCTGCAACATTAACAGAGAGAGTCCCCTTCAGACCTTAGTGAAACAAGAAACTAGACAATTTAAGTCTTCATAACAAAACAGGTTTAATTTAGTGTGGCAGGTTGACCTTGGGGGGTTGCCACGTATCCACCAAGCCGCTCATTTGCAGGACAGGGGGAGAAAATTAGAAACATAGAATCGTTAAGGTTGGAAAAGACCCTTAAGATCATCAAGTCCAACTGTTAACCCAGCACTGCCAAGTCCACCACTAAACCATGTCCCTAAGCACCACATCTACTCTTCTTTTAAATACCTCCAGGGATGGGGACTCAACCACTTCCCTGGGCAGCTTGTTCCAGTGCCTGACCACCCTTTCGGTGAAGAAGTTTTTCCTAATATCCAACCTAAACCTGCCCTGGAGCAACTTGAGGCCGTTTCCTCTTGTCCTATCGCTTGTTACTTGGGAGAAGGGATTGACCCCCACCTCGCTACAACCTCCTTTCAGGTAGCTGTAGAGAGCGATAAGGTCTCCCCTCAGCCTCCTCTTCTCCAGCCTAAACAGCCCCAGCTCCCTCAGCCGCTCCTCATAAGACTTGTGCTCCAGACCCTTCACCATATTTGCATTAGATGCAAAACTTGTGGATCGAGATAAAGGCAGTTTAGTGGAAAAAAGCAAAGGTCATGTGTGAAAGCAAAGCATAAACAGAAGATTTATTCTTTATGGTAACGTAATCCCCCCCTCCTCCTTTCCTTTCAGCTGTTATTGCTGAGCACAACATCAGTATCTCTGTCGTCAGCTGAGGTCGGCTGTCCTGGCTGTGTCCCCTCTCAACCCCTCCCCAGCCTACTGGCCTTTGTGGGGGCACTGGAGAGACAGCCTTCATGCTGTGGAGCACTACTCCCCAGTAGCCAAAACTTTGGTGTGGTATCAACACCCTTCTGGCTACAAATGCAGAGCACAGCACTGCATGGGCTGCTACTGAGAAAGTTAACTCTGCCCCAGCCAGACCCAATACATGCAATAGCAACATAAAGCAGCAAAGTGTTTTAAAGATTTCAGTCCATCAGATTCAATGTAGTCCATACAACTGACATTCACGATTTACTTAACAGAAATAGTTTATTTAAAAAAAAAAAAAAAAGTCTAAACCCTCATCTTGAAGGGTATTTACAGCAGCTTGTTAATTGCATAGGTAATATTATAGCCTTGACAGCCTTTAATGAAAGGAAAGAGCCAGACTACCAAATTATTTGCCGATACCTTAAGTGGTCACACTGTTTGGAAGTTGCTACTAAGCTCTACACTAGAAATTTGCAGGTCTTGATCATTTTTATTGAAGTCTTAGGAAGCTCAAGGCTTGTTTGGTTCCTTGCTACAGCAATGGTTGTGTTCAGTGAGAGTCAGAGAAACACAACTGCCCAATCCCACCTCTTTGAAGGAGAAAATGCAAAGGCATGGCTGCAGCTACTCAACATATGCACTGTTTCTCTGACATGCTGAGGTGTTAACTGATGAACTCTTCTGCCCTTTTCCTTGATTAGCTCTAATGGCCATAGCTTTAGAAGAGCAATTTTTGGGGAGTGGGCTGTACAGAGAAGGAAAGAGAGGAGGAAGAAAAGGTCTAGGTCTTGGCTCCTTCAACAGAAGGAGTGGTTCCACCACTGTGAATACAACACTATTTTAAAAGCCTCATTTGGAGAATATTTGGAAAATAGTGATGACATTTTAGGGGGGTTACTGAAGCAGTGGGCTGAGGAAACATACCTGAAAAATGTCAATTAAGAAAAAGCTAAGAGGCAATGTCCTGCCCACTACTGGCTCAATTGCTTTATTCTTCAAGCAGCATTCCTTGTGAAGCTGTAAGGTTCTAGCCCTTACATCTTATTTACAGGGTAACAGCTGACAACGCAATTCAATCTGAAGTCTTTGGCACTTCTTGAATTACAGAGCAGAATTTGTTCCTGTATACTATGACATTTAATAACAGTGCAATATTGGGTTTAGTTCTCCTAGCAGAGTTGAAAATATTAGAACATGTTCCAGCTTCAATACTGAAAACGGTATTTTTGGATCAAACTATTACTCTTCACAGTTTTCAACTGTATCTGTAGAAAACTGAAAATAAGTACAAGTTTTGTTATACTGAGTCCATGTCTATATCCATACTTGCATACTACTATAAATTTACTTCTCTGCAAAATTCAAGCCCAAGAGATGGAGTTTTCTATAAAAGATATGATTGTTATTTACATTAGCATCCCAAAAAGAAAACAGGCTTTTAGAAGTTTTAGAAAGAACTTGCAGTTTCAGGCAATACTTCAGAATATTAGACACTCTAGTCTAATGCATTAAGCAACGCAACACCCAAATGATACCAAATTTGATGCTGCTAAAAAAAAACCCAACCCAAAAATATTTCATAGAAGTGAAAATTGAAAGCAAGCCACCATTTACAGGTAAGTATCATATATAGAATGCCTTGCAAACTGCTTTCCATTTTCTTCGCTATCTTTCACGGTCTCTCTTGTATAGCGAGCCAGAAATCACTTAGTTCTTCTTGATGTTGCAGTGCTTTTGAATGGATCAAATTCATCCTGCAATTTGTAAACAGATACGCATTAGTAGACCTAGGATGGATTCTGAGTCACAAAAAGTAGTCACCTTTGGATTAAAACAGAAAGCCTGGTCACATTATTCCATGTTTTCTGACAGACCTGGTTTTGTTGGTTTTGATATGAAGGAGATTATCCACTGATTTAGAAGTCCAGATCACAAATGTGCAGAGAATAGAAACTGAGTTTACGTCAGTATGATCAGAACAGCTACTTTGAAATAAGGAACAATCTATATTTCAGGTGTGACCTAGGAAAATGTTATCATTATGAGCAGCCCATACCTCAATGAAGTTATGTCCATATACATATCACACATCATAATTTACTGAGATTTGCATGAACCAAGAATACTGTTTCTTTTTGCATGTTCAAGCAAATATCTAGTGTTGTATTTCAGGTACAAGAGGAAGAGATAGCATAGTGGAGAGAAGGGACAAGAATGTAACATTTTCTCTGAAGTGGCCAACACCTGACATTGGCAAGGCTAGGATCCTGACCGTACACAACAGTCTGCTAGTCTGTGAAAACAAACTGCACAGTGCTTGACAGTATAATGGGTATTCTATTCAGTGCAAAACAGTGAATAAAGTTCTACTTGCTTAATTAAGGAAGAAACCATTTCCTAGCAGTTCAAATGCCTACCGCAAGAACAGACATCTTAAACTTGAAGATAGTGTTTTAAGGTTTTTTTAAAGTGTATTTACATAATTTGCAACAATAAAACAATAAAGTGCCCTGGAAAATAGCCATTTTTAAATGCAAAGAAATACAATTCTTCCTTTTTACAAGAATAAAATACATAAACAAATGAAAGGACATAGCCAAGCACTAGAAGAGATTACAGTTACTTTCTTCCCCAGGCAAAATAACCTATTCCACACATTTCAGGAATGACAATTAACTGATTAAGAACTGAAGGGAAAAAGGACTGGATATTTTCCTGAGATCCCTTCTAGCTTTACTTTTGATGATTATGTATATATTCTATGATTATGTATATATTCTAATTAAAGTGGGGGGAAGTCAATTTTACTCTGAAATGCTTTATTCAAATAGCTGTAAAACAGGACGCTATAGAAACGTACACAAAATAAAAAGACCACTATATGCCATACCTCATCTGACTCAAAATCAACTCCTCTAGATGTTTGGCTTTGTGAACCTCTTTTACTAAGTGAAGATGTAGCTGACAACCTTGAAACATACAAAGAGAAAAAAGGGCATCAGCATGCTCTCAATTACCAGACGTTCCAATAACTTTCCCTTCAACTTAGATTTGAACTACCAATACAGAGATCAAGAATGAACAGAAATAACAATAAGTAGAATGATTCAAATTCTCAAGCTACCATATTAATTCTAAAGCTCTGACCTAGCTGATCGCAATCAGTAGACCAATTTATTGTTATAGAAAGATCATCCACATTAATAGGTAAAAATTTATATAAATTCTCTAAGTAGTGTTATGACTTTCTTAAAAATCTGGTTTTTAAGGTAGTGAATTGTGGTGGTGCTGATTGCCAGTCAGAAACAAGATAGTCATGGTAGCATTCTTGACATGAACATACTGACCTTTGATTTACTTTGGAAGTAGGAACAATAGAAATGTCTTCTAGATCAGAGTCATCATAAATAATATCCTGAAAAAAATATATAATTTATAAAACTTTTCCACAGAATTTATTCTTGCGGAGAGATAATGCATAATACCACAGTACCATAGCACAGAACCTTTGGGGCTTTTTCCAACTATATACCTGCTTAGTTATCACACACACTTGACAGGCCTCCAGACTAGAACTGTACAATGTGCAAATACAGCACAAGTTTTGCTCTTCAGATCTTTGATCTTGCAAACCCCCCCCAAATACTCATGTATATACACTCTGTATCTTAGACTATGGTCACAAATAAAACATGGTCTTTGTTTTTCTCAGACGTACCAAAAAAGGATACAAAAGGTCTACAAATGAACATCCAGAAATTTACTGCTGGAACTGATAGCTTGGGAACATCTGCTGGTTTAAGCTAATGTTTTGACCATATATTTTTTTTTCAAATGAGAAGACAGCACAAGGCAGCACAACTTCACTCATGCAAGATGCTTCTTACCTCAGAGTAAGATTTAGATGAATTCAAGGTGGGCTCTGGTTTCAAAGACTTAAAGGCTAGAATAAAACAAATGTAGTATTTTTAAAGTGCTCACACAATAAAATGCAAACAACGTTATATCATTCTTTTTATCGAAGACCTGCTTAGCATGCATTTCCTCTGCAAAATACCCCGTAAAACAAACAAGCAAAACCCACCAAACCCAAACCAAAACATAAATTAAGCCTTTGCTAGAGTCTAACAACCCAGGGAGCTAACCCTCTGTGCAGCAGCAGGTGCTTCCCAGTCTGGCTGAAAACCTTCAGTAACTTTGGTTAAGAGGAAGAGAAAAATATTACTATAATTGATATTCTTGTATGTCTAACAGTTTAGACATCAACATGTCTGCTAAAATTGATTTCTCTGCAGTATTTTAGGTCATTTGCTGACCAATTTAAAATTTAGCAAATTGGTGATTAATTTAAAACTCGCTCTATCTTAGGGTATTTTGTGTGGGACTTAGGTATAGATTTGTGAGCAGTAGTTTTTCTTTAATAGTCAGATTACCTACACTGTTTCCTCAGAGCCTGTCCTCTGCAGCAAGGAACGGCTACTCTCACATATGCGGCTTAAATCGCAAATAAGTTTCTCTTCCCTAGTAAAAACTGGCATTTCTAAAACTTGTTACAATGCAAGACTAAATGGATTTGCATTAAAGCTTACTAACTTGTAAACAGCAGTCAAGTTTAAACTTTTTATCGAGTGAGGAATATTCTGCATAAAGAGATGCTATTAAGTCACATTCCCTCTATGCTTATTCCTTAAGGAACTGCATACAGTAAGATGTTCCCTACTTCCAGTTCTAGTCAGAAGTTCCTGACACATTTCATTTTACCCCGTGACAGTAGGATATCACTATTCTTTTTTTTTTTCCCCCTCCATTTTAATCTCTCTCATCACTGTTAGTTATCCTGTTTCATCAGAACCAAAAGAATCTCTCACAGCTGAACTGGACTAATAGAAATAAAGGCAATTAAGGCACTTCATCATTAAACAAACACCTTCATTACTATTTGAGAGAGCAGATTAGAGTAATGGACAGATTGAAGGCGTACCATCCATGATAGACATATTCTTGGCAGGCACAGATACAGGCTTGTAGGTTCTGCTGCTAGTAGCTGACTCTTGGGTAATGCTTCCTGTAGGAATAATAAACAATGTGCAAATCTGTTCAGTGGTTATTTTTTTCTTCCCTTTAATCTATCATTACTGAGTGGGAAGTCACTTAAAAACCTACATTCCTCTTTACTCCTTCACTTTCTTCCTTGAATCCAAGCCCTCCTTACACGCAGAACCGCTCTGGGTCAAGTGTTCAAAGCTCCACAGACACAGCCTCCTAACACGCACGCCCCTGCTCTGATGGGATCACAACAGGGTTGGAGCGCGTGCTCACAGAGCTAGTTAAAGGCACTAACCAAAGCAGCCCTAAGATGACTGCCTTTATTTCAACTCATCCTGATCTTAGACCTTTGGGCATATTACTGAAACAACTCAAAAGAGTATATTACTGCAAGGCCCCATCTTTTCTTTTTTTACTTTTATATATATTTATATAATATATAAAATACATATTATATATAATAATTATACATATATAATGGAAGTACATATATAATGGAAGTACCGCTATCACTGTAAAGCGCACAATCACACATAGCCAAGGAGCTATTTAATTCATTTTGCTTCGGAAACACTCCCCGTTTTCTCAGTCACTAGAAACAATGAAGTCTCTTGTAAACTGCATTAGGATAGAGATAATCTGTACCTCCTCTCTATATTGATCAAATGCATTACCTTGGGCAGTAACAAAGGTTTATCCATGCACTTCATTGCACAGACCTTCCCAGTAATGCATCTTTTAAGAGTCTACTATGTTTCCACAGCTGGGAAGCAAGATATTTTTCTTTTAATCACCTGTGAAAAAGTCACAACTTAAGCCTTGTAAGGCAGTCAACTGTACATAATATGACACCAAAAATATTTGTAAATAATTTTTCTTCCCAGTAGGTTTCCTTAAGCAACAAATTTCCACTTAATGGAAGCATCAGAAGAGAGTCACCTTTTAAAGAAAAAAGAGTCGGTAACTGCAGTACAAAGAATGTGAAGTTTTTCTTACCTCTTCCCCTTCGAGATGAACCTCTTGCTGTTGAATTTTGTCCTCTTGCCATTGAATTTTGTCCTCTTGCCCTACCTCTTGCTCTTCCTCGTCTTGGTGTTGCAGGAAGGCCATCGTCTGAATCACCAGTGCCTTTCATTCCTGTATCCATGAGTTCTTCATCACTGGAGGCTGCGACAAGAATTGCATCCTCAGATCTGTGGGCTCTAGCCCTGGTCATTGCCTGAAATGGAACAATAAGTGCTATAGGAAAAAGAATCTTAAATGATGAAATGCACCAGTGTTAAATCCTAGTTGTGATATATAGTTCTAAACTATTGAGGCTTAGAAGACTCAAATCCACAGCATTATGGAAGGCAAGTCAAAAAGCAGGGACAGTATTTAGTCTGTTTAATTTAGATGTGTACATATAAAGTAGTTAGCTAAGCTCTGACAACAGAATGGAGCTAGTTAATATTGTACATTGTCAGTGGAGTTTGGTGAACAGTTCAGGTCATCCTACGTCAGCTGTGTAGGAAGCACCCTCTGGGCTCCATTAACTTGATCTTCATTGATGTCAGTGGGTGCTTCAGACAACTAGATCACGTGAAGATATCTTGGATTAGGAGAACTGAATCTCACCCCAGGTGTCCTTTTGCTCAAAATTTCATTCCAGTCCAACATAGCTTGCAAAGACAAAGGAGCACCAATGCTGTCAGCGGTTGGCAATTCTCTTTGGAAAGACATATGCAATCTAGATATGAATCTCTGGGAGATCTAAGACTGAGATCTAAGATTGCTGATGAGGACAATAGTACCTAAAGGTTTACCAATAATACCAATTTGTTCCAGTAATATCACTCAATACAGCCCATCCACATGTTCACTGGTGATGGGAACACAAAGAGTTTAAGCTGACAGATCTCTGAAGATCACCTGTCTGGTCTAACCTCAGTTCAAAGCAAGAACAACTGAAGATTCAGGTTCACAAATTTGCACAAGAAAAGAGATCTCAAAAGCCAAATCCAGGAGTAGCTTAGGCACATATTATACCAAGGAAGGTTTAAAAAAGACTTACTAATTTTCCCGAGGCAGACAGGCACTTTTTGGCAAGGACAACGCTGAAGTATTGCTAAGTGACTTCATTCATATGCAGAAGTCACCATTCCATTCTTCAGCCTATGCTAAAAATTCAAAGGAGTTACCTCACGAACTTCCTCATCCTCTTCTTCGGTATTCTTTTTTCTGCTCTCCCTGAATTTTCGCACCTGAATAAAAAAAAGAATTCCCATCAAAATAACAGTTCATTTCATACAATAATCAAAACACAGTAAGTGAGAAGTCTTGATCACTGAATTATTAAGTCAAGCTCATGTGAGAGGCAAAGAAGAGTGCAAGAATAACTGAACAATTTGTTTAGAGCCTTTTCATGCTGTCCTACAGTTTAAGGATCTCACATTCTCTTAATAACTGGAGCTGCATCACTGGGGAGAAAAAAGCTTGGGACATGATGAAAAGTAGGAGGTAATATGTTCAAGAGAAGGAGAGTATACATAATTTGACAATAAGGGACAGTGAAATATGAACACCGGCAAGTGCTCAAGCCACACGGCCCAAGCCGCAAAGGCAGGGACTGGGCGAATGAAGAACCACCAACCGTAGGAGAAGATCAGGTTCCAGACCACCTAAGGAACCTGAAGGTGCACAGGCCCAGGGGACCTAATGAGATGCATCCATGGGGCCTGAGGGACCTCAGATGAAGTTGCTAAGCCACTACCCATCACATTTGAGAAGCTGTGGCAGTCCAGTGAAGTTCCCACTGACTGGAAAAGGGAAAACGTAACCCCCATTTTTAAAAAGGGAAAAAAGGAAGACCCAGGGAGCTACAGGCCAGTCAGCCTCACCTCTGTGCCCGGCAAGATCATGGAGCAGATCCTCCTGGAAACTATGCTAAGGCACACGGAAAATAAGGAGGTGATTGGTGACAGCCAACATGGCTTCACTAAGGGCAAATTGTGCCTGACAAATTTGGTGGCCTTCTATGACAGGGTTACAGCATTGGTGGATAAGAGAAGAGCAATTGACATCATCTACCTGGACCTGTGCAAAGCATTGGACGTTGTCCCACACGACATCCTTGTCTATAAATTGGAGAGACATGGATTCGACGGATGGACCACTGGGTGGGTAAGGAATTGGCTGGATGGTCACACTCAAAGAGTTGCAGTCAATGGCTCGATGTCCAAGTGGAGACCAGGGACGAGCGGCTTTCCTCAGGGGTCCGTATCGAGACCGGCACTGTTTAACATCTTTGTCGGTGACACAAACAGTGGGATCAAGTGCACCCTCAGCAAGTTTGCAGATGACACCAAGCTGTGTGGTGTGGTTGACACACTGGAGGGAAGGGATGCCATCCAGAGGGACCCTGAAAGGCTGGAGAGGTGGGCCCATGCGAACCTCAGGAAGTTCAAGAAGGCCAAGTGCAAGGTCCTGCACATGGGTCGGGGCAATCCCAAGCACAAATACAGGCTGGGCGGAGAATGTATTGAGAACAGCACAGAGGAGAAGGACTTGGGGATGCTGGTTGATGAGAAACTCAACATGACCTGGCAATGTGCACGTGCAGTCCAGAAAGCCAACCATATCCTGGGCTGCATCAAAAGCAGCGTGGCCAGCAGGTCGAGGGAGGTGATTCTGCCCCTCTACTCTGCTCTGGTGAGACCCCACCTGGAGTACTGCATCCAGCTGTGGGGCACCCAACATAAGAAGGACATGGACCTGTTGAAGCAGGTCCAGAGGAGGGCCACGAAGATGATCAGAGGGATGGAGCACCTCTCCTGTGAGGACAGGCTGAGAGAGTTGGGGTTGTTCACACTGGAGAAGACAAGGCTCCAGGGAGACCTTATTGCAGCCTTCCAGTACCTGACGGGGGCCTACAAGAAAGCTGGAGAGGGGCTTTATACAAGGACCTGTAGCGACAGAACAAGGGGTAATGGCTTTAGACTGAAAGAGGGTAGATGTAGATTAGATATAAGGAAGAAATTCTTCACTATGAGGGTGGTGAGGCACTGGCACAGGTTGCCCAGAGAAGCTGTGGATGCCCCATACTTGGAAGTGTTCAAGGCCAGGCTGGATGGGGCTTTGAGTGGAAGGTGTCCCTGCCCTGCCCCTGCCCCCCTGTCCAGGGGGGCTGGAATCAGATGATCTTTAAGGTCCCTTCCAACCAAAACCATTCTATGATTCTATGAATAACTGGAAAAGAAGGGGCAGAGAAGCAGCAGCAAGATAGAAAACAACGATACCGCCTCTTCGCATGCAACAAATGTTGCTATACTTGTACAACTAAGAAAGCTCAACTTGTCAAGTATGGAAAAAAGATATGATGGGTGAGAGGGAAAGAAGGTATTAGTCCAAAAGACAAACAAAAATATCCCCAAAGTGGTGGCACAGAAAGCCCATAGGCACTGATGGTTTATGGTCTCTTTCAACCCCTCATGAATTAAAGCAATCAGCAAGAAAACGGGTAGGTGCAACCTTCCTCCTCCCACCAAATTATTCTTTACACAGTGCACGGGTAAGCTGCAGAACAACTTGTCACACCATCTTGAATATTACAACTGAATACATGGGCTCACGTGGAAGCTCACTGAGTTGACAGAGAAGTCTATTAAGGGTTACTAGATACACAAACCAAGTTTGTCTCTGGGAGACCCTGAGCTGCAAACTGTTAGAAGCTAGTAGAGCACCTGAAGGATAAGTTTCCTTTATGCTTGCCCTGTTCTTGTACTCTTCCCTAAGCCAACATGAAAAAGCTAAGACATTATATCTACCACCTTTCTCACAGTAGATACATATATAATTCTACATATATTAGAGTGACAGATCTTTTCTATGCATGCGTATGCAAATAAAGTGAGAATCAGTATAAGCATACCTAAACTCCATTTTCAATACAAGCTTTTAAGCTATGTATTTGAAACTTCATCACCATATTTATTAATTCTAGAAAATTGCTAGAGGTGAGTGTTGCACATGCTCCACATACGGGCAAATTGATTAAACCAGGTTTTAGCATTGCTTTTTCTACTGTCTTGACCTCTCCTAAGGAATTAATATTAACAGAATATTACCTCCTCGTCAATTTTTTCTTCCTCTGCATCAGTGCGACGCTCCTTAAGAAACCTCTGTGTTTTTTCTAGTTGAAATTTCACCAACTCTTCTATGGCATCTTTTTCCTCTTTGTCCACAAACTCCTGCACTGCTTCTCCCATTCCTCTTTCAGTTAGAAGTGAAAGCTGTACTTTCTTTATAATTGGGGAAAACATTTTGTTAAGCATCTGCCATTAAAGAAAGCAAGTAATATTCCTGCTGTTCCAGATAAATATTACATTAAGTTGGTTCCAAAACCAGTAACATGCATTGAAGATTTCAGAGAAAAGCACAGCAATAAGCAAACATGTTACTCATCGTAATAGTTACAACCCTTCTGCTACTAGCATGTTATATCTACTTAACAGAGTATTTTCCAGACTCGTCAAAGAAAAAAGTTTCATAAACAGTAAAGAAACGACAGTACTAGTCATATATAAAATAAGTTGTCTGAAATGCATTGCTGAGAGAGGAGAGAAGGTAAATTGTATGCTTTCCTAGTTCCCCTCCCTCTTTTAAACTAAAGTTAGGATCAACTTGCAGAGGCACAAAAACACTATTAAAAACAGGCCCTGAATTATTACAGATACTAAATTACTTAGTTTTACTGTAAAATTCTAACATTAAAAAATGGCAGTTACAGAGCAGGGCAGATTATTGTTATGAAGCATTAAGTGCTATTAAGCAGAAGTCTACTCTATTGAAATGCAATTCTGTAAATACCAATAGTTATCACATGTTCATCAAGTGAGATGATATTCATCAAGATATTCTACATTAAGACATTACTACGGACACTAATTAGTAAAGTAGTAGATGCTACTGGTGGTTGTTTCACAGCCATTCTCTTCTCTACCCTCCTTACCAATACAGTAGGAAGAGACATTCTGAGAATGAAACCACCATATGGACAGTAACGTTTAAATAGCTATGCTGTAAACTACAGCACAGATAATTTCTTAGTAATAAGCATTATATATGCTTATTAATGATTTTTGATCCTTCCTGGTGTCCTTTAGGAACTGTTTTGAGGGTTGCATTAGAAGCATAAAACCTCCCCTGAAATAATGCTGCACAGAGGAATAAATTTTACAGGTATTATAAAATAAGAAGTTTACAAAAAAAACAAGATAAGCACCTCGAAAGAGTGACTGATTGTAATGATGCAGAACATTCACGTTGACTTTGCTACTCTGCTTTAAATATAATGTGGAACTGCACTGTGTCTGAGGGCACAAATACACTGCAAAGTAACAAGTTACTCAAAGTCAGCTGGTAATAGTAAATGGTATGGTCTCACATTGACCCTAGAGTAAATTAAGGTAACTTGTCACTCAGAGCATGCTGTCTCATCTTCCTCCTGTAAGAACATGACATATCACTGTCTCCCACAGCATTCTCCTGGAGAAACTGGCTGCTCATGGCTTGGATGGGTGCACTCTGCGCTGGGTTAAAAACTGGCTGGACGGCCGAGCCCAGAGAGTGGTGGTGAATGGAGTTCAATCCAGTTGGCGGCCGGTCATGAGTGGTGTTCGCCAGGGCTCAGTGTTGGGGCCGGTCCTGTTCAATATCTTTATCGACGATCCAAATGAGGGGACTGAGTGCACCCTCAGTAAGTCTGCAGATGACACCAAGTTGGGTGGGAGTGTCGATCTGCTGGAAAGTAGGAAGGCCCTACAGAGGGACCTGGACAGGCTGGACTGATGGGCCGGGGCCAACTGTATGAGGTTCAACAAGGCTGAGCGCCGAGTCCTGCACTTGGGTCACAACAACCCCATGCAACGCTACAGGCTGGGGGAGGAGTGGCTGGAGAGCTGCCTGGCGGAAAAGGACCTGGGGGTGTTGGTTGACAGCTGCCTGAACATGAGCCAGCAGTGTGCTCAGGTGGCCAAGAGGGCCAATGGCATCCTGGCTTGTATCAGGGATAGTGTGGCCAGCAGGACCAGGGAGGTGATAGTGCCCCTCTACTCGGCACTGGTGAGGCCGCACCTCGAGTACTGTGTTCAGTTTTGGGCCCCTCACTACAAGAAGGACATCGAGGTGCTGGAGCGTGGCCAGAGAAGGGCAACGGAGCTGGTGAAGGGTCTGGAGCACAAGTCTTATGAGGAGCGGCTGAGGGAGCTGAGGTTGTTTAACCTGGAGAAAAGGAAGCTCATGGGAGGCCTTATTGCTCTCTACAACTGCCTGAAAGGAGGTTGTAGCGAGGTGGGGGTCGGTCTCTTCTCCCAAGTAACAAGCGATAGGATGAGAGGAAACGGCCTCAAGCTGCGCCAGGGCAGGTTTAGGTTGGATATTAGGAAAAATTTCTTCACTGAAAGGGTAGTCAGGCACTGGAACAGGCTGCCCAGGGAAGTGGTTGAGTCCCCATCCCTGGAGGTATTTAAAAGGGTAGATGTGGTGCTTAAGAGCATGGTTTAGTGATGGACTTGGCAGTGCTGGGTTAACGGTTGGACCTGATGATCTTAAGGGTCTTTTCCAACCTTAACGATTCTATGATTCTATGGTTTAGTACAGGGCAGATGCTGCAAGTTCACGTGAAGAGTTATCATAATATTCTCAAACCAGTATGTGTTCACATACCCTATAAGACCTATATACAACAGTTACTTCTTAACCTAAGACATATATTTCATACTGGAATTCACATACAGTTATATAGGTAATAAATTCACTTCTTGGTGAACATCAGAGTCTTTTCAGGGTACACTACTTCCATTAAGAAAGTAAAAAAAGATAAAAATACTATATTCCATTAAAAAAAAAATTCATACAAGGTAGAAAGATACCTTCTCCGCTGTCTGAAAATACTGCTTTACAAGGTCTTCTACCCTCAGTGTCATCCCCTCAGAAGCAGGTCTGCCAACCAGTTTTCCAAAATTAAGATCACTGTCTAGAACAGAAAAGCACAGTGGCATGTCACCCATGTTTGCAGCTTTTAATTATTATCATCCCACTGACAAGAATAGGAAAAAAGGTTAATATATGCCTTTTAAGAACTGTGGTGCCTTTTATATGTAAGGGCTTTTTGTTCTAACTGTAGGGTCTATTGTCTGGAAACACAGGTAAACAGAACAGATGCAGTAACTGTACAAGACAACTCCACCTCTAGCAGATACAAAGTGTTCTTCTAACTACCAAACGTCTGGAATTATAAATTGAACGCTAGGTCCTGAAGGTTATTATAATTGAACTCTAGAAGATCGCAAATGGAAGAAAATCAAAGGACCCATCAAAGCACAAAGGCTTTTTTATAAGTAACTCTGTTACTAGAGAAGAAATTTTCCTCCAAAGCACGCTGACCGATTTTCAGTAGAAAGCGTTCATAGCTCATTAAGGCTGCGCCCCACTCTCGGGCAGCAGGACAGGAATGACAGAAGAAAAGGGTAATCAACTGAGGTTACCGTATACCACACACAGCAATATAAAGTGACCACAGACTGCTTCCAGACATCTGCCACATGCAAGCACAAAACATTGTTTTGTTAGCCTTGTTATAGAAGCAGCTATGACAAAAGAAACAATAACAACTTCTAAACTCATGGAGTCTTAACATCACCTGTACTGAACCATAGCATTATGTGTACACGTACTGAGTCTTGACTGCTTTATTAGCCACCTCCCTTGTATTAGAGGATATCCAATAAAGCAATGCAAAGAACCACGGTATTTCTTTTCGCATTCCCTTCTTGAAGCTGTGATGCACGTTAAGTGGGAAAATTAAAATGTATTGATGAAACATGGTGATAGATGTGGTAGCTATCTTGTATTCCAAAAATGTTAATGAGATTACACAACTATTAAAAAAAAAACACAACAAAGCAAAATAAAGCAACATCAATACAGCATAATTAAAAAAACCTCACTAAAAGCAGTTTTTATTCATGAAACGATGTTTTGAACTTTATAAAATGGACAGTGTAAGTAAAAACTGTTAATGGAATTGGAGTACTCAGAATGCACTAATGTGAAATATTAACAGTTCTTTAGCACAGGATGTTCTTGTGCAAGCTGCATCTTCATTAGCAACTATTACAAATCCAGTATTTGGGCAACATCTATTAACCATTTATTAAAAATTCTAGGCACAGTGAGAAATGTTGCAATAGTAACAGCTATTATTTCTTTTGCACAAATGCTTGAATAGAGACATACCTGGAACAGACAAGCCAAGAGCACCTCATACACAAGATTAATTAGGGCAAACAAAATGCTGTCACAGATTCAGACCTTTTTTTTTTTTTTTTTTAAAATATACAAACATCTCTCAAGCCCATCCCCTCCATTACTATTTTAGGTGTAAACAAATGAATTACTACAGCAATAAAATAAAATAAAAAACACCATCAAAAAAACAAAGGGAAAAAGCACAACACCCATCTCTCTTCCTGCAGAGTGCCCAAAACCAACCACCTCATTCTGAGAAGTCTCAGGAGTGAGATGTTTATTGCCTTTCATGGTAATTATCATGGAATCATGGAGTAACTCAGTCTGGTATGGGGCTATATGTATGACTATAAGCAACTCAATAAAGTTTGAGGCCAAAGAAAAAGGAATTATTGATGATTAACTGTCAGAAGCTGCTGTGCTGAATATCAGAATTTTAGACAAACCCAGAAATAGAACAGAAATACTTGTGCAATATATACACTTAAATGAAACTACTCCTCTTTACTCCTCCTATAACACATTAGATGGTAGACACCAAGCCTTTGCAAGTGCTGGGTAACAAAATAAAGGAAGAAGAATGAAAACCAAGGCAAGCCAATGATTCCTTCCTTTATAATTACCATTCTTCTCTTTTTGTTCACGATGCCTGAAAAAGTGTATGATGTCTTTTGGGTTAGCCACCCTATCCATGTACTTCTGGCTAAAACGATGGACACTGAATGGTTCAAAGCCACCTGTATAATCAACCTAAGAGAGGAAAGGAAAAAT
Source organism: Nipponia nippon (assembly GCF_047370975.1). Taxonomy (NCBI): domain Eukaryota; kingdom Metazoa; phylum Chordata; class Aves; order Pelecaniformes; family Threskiornithidae; genus Nipponia; species Nipponia nippon. The sequence continues at coordinate 119,607,725 of NW_028262336.1, read as the reverse complement.
TTAAATACGAAACAAACAGAAATAGAGAAGGCACACAAATCAAGGAGTTTGTTACCCTTCAAAGGAAAAATTAAGGTAAAAAAAATAAGTCAACCTAAAATTAATGCTTTACTATACTATGCAAAACAGTTAATGGATAATAAGAGCTAATAATATTAACAGAATAGCTAATAACAGCCCAGATTCATAACTTGTTCCTAACTTGTTTCATTTACTCGTCTTCAGGAAAGTTTCCATAAATTAGGTTAGGAACAAACACAGGATAATATGACTTAAGAAAAACTTCTCTGTAAATAGCCACTTCTGATGCCCTTACTCAGACTAGCAGTGAAGTACCCTTATGACCAATATCATCCTTTACCACAGAATACTAGTTAAACCACAGGTAAAAAGAATCATGGTATGCAGGCAATTTACATTCGCCAGTACACAGTAAGAAATTTTATATATTATGTGTTTATACAAAAAGCATGACTCTGCTTTGAAACTTTTCACAGTGACCTTTCAAAACAAAGCAATCCAAACTGAACGATTTCTTACTCGTAATCTTATGAGAGGCTTCTCTGGCTGGCGTGGATTTCCCAAGCGTTCTCTTTCTGCGTTGTCCAGCATCAATTCAACCTGTGAAGCAGAATTAGAAATTCAGTTCCACTTTGTTCTCTTACAGGTGCCTGAACCCTTCAAATATGACTGAAAATACATCCAGCTGCAGGGGGAAGCTCTGAAAATAAATAATTATAGGATGCGCTCTCATTCCTGGACACACACATGTACCAGTATCCAGCCAGAAGGCATACGAATGAATGAGAAAAGAGTCACAATGAAAGGTTTATCACTCAGATATAGCGTAGTCTAGCAGTATCTACATCACTGATCACTCATACTATTTTACTTTATAGCCATTATCCTTTGCTAAGTTTCTAGTTCCAGAGAAAAGCAGGAAGAGACTTATACAGACCTAAGAACCAAGAGCAATTAATGCAGCTGCTTAGTTACTTCTGCCACTTCACACTGCGCAGCCCAGCTCTCAGGGTTCAGGTGCACGTATTTATGCTGGTTCCAAAATGCCCATCCAACACCGGCCTACGCTTAGGCGGGAGTTTTTGTACAGAGATGATGTGGACCCCCATAAAGCAGTTCCAGCCTACTTTAACAGGTCATCCCAGTCAAGGAATCTGGAAGCCAAGGCTGCAGTGAACGTCATGGAATTAGCTTCCTATGGAAACACTGCCTAAGTCCGTCTCAAATAATATGGGGCAAGACACAAGATTTCTCATCTTCCAGTCTCAAAACCAGTCACAGATCCCATTCCCTGTCCATACATTGTTATCCATATTCTGTTAGCATTACAAGTTACCTTTTCCATGCAGAATGCTTGTATTGCCTGAGTTACTTTAGGATTGTCGGGATTAAAAAGATCTGGATGATCAGCTAGAACAATATCCTCCATGTGAAAAGTTCGCACTGTCTCTAGAGCAATCTTCTGCATTTTCATTTTTCTCCCTTTAACGTGCAGCAAACCAATGTGTCTAGAAGGAGAAAGGTAACTTACTAGAAGATAAACTTAAGAGAACTATGGTATAAATATTTGTTTTAAAATCATGTTTACTTTTCAGGGACAAAAGTTTAAAAGCTATAGGAAGTTCTTGGGTCTGTACTTCAGGGTTGGCCCTGCCAAACTTCAGTTCTATTATATTTAGATTGTGCTTGTTCCATATACAAGCATATGTACACAGTTCCTTGCATTCCAATTTATCATGCTGTAACTCCTCTTAGATAAGTTCCATTTGCTTCAAAAGTTAGGTTTAATCCTAAGTAAAGCAAAAGTTATTCTAAGCACTGACTCCATCGTCTTCATTTGTTATGTCACACTCTGAAGCCAATACACACTATAACCCAAGTCCTTTCATACTTAATAGAAGTGTTTTTCCTTTCTCAACACAGCACACGAGAGACATAAGGCAAGGGATAAACAAGAACAAAAAGAAAAGATCACACACTTCTTCACAGCTTCTCCAGGGGACAGAGATGTCACCACTGAACTTCCTGGCTGAGAAACATAGAAACGTTGCTGTTCATTTTGGAATGGAGCTATTTTGCACTCATGTTCATGACCCCACACAACAAGATTAATAAAGTCGTCTAAAAACTGCTCCGGAATGTAGTTGGTAGCTCCATGTTTGCTCCTGTTCAAGAAAAGAAAAAAATAATTAGAAAGTGTACAGTCATGGGTGGGCAAGGGGGGAGTGAAGGAGGAGAAAAACATCAGTGTGATTTAAAGTGATATAAAAACTCCAGCAAAACTATCTGATGTACATTTCATATCAGCTACTCTTCACATTTATTCCTTACGGAATTGTTTAAAGTGTTTGGTTAAACAAAAAGGCAACTTACACAGCTCATTCTTTCCTGCTCCCCTCCTTTTATTTGGATCTCTCTTTTCTTTTTACTTGGCTTGCAAGACTTTAGGTTTTTTTTCCATATGAATGCTTTTATAGCACCTCATGGCCTTTTTTTGTTTGTTCATTTTGGTTTTTGAATGGTGGAGTAAAAACCACTGAATTAAACAGACATGGGACACCTCACCCCCCATCCCTTTCCAGAAGGTAGGGGAGATGGAGAAGTGAGGACACGTGAGGACACGTGAGGACTGCACTCTTATTTAGGAAAAATTATAAAAGGATTGGGAAAACAATTCTGCCTGTTCCTACTACCACTGCTGGGAGAAGTGTGGAGGCAGAAAGGACACATGCTGCCTATCCTCTATTCAAGAGAAACTGTAAAGTATGGCAGTGCAAGTGATGATACGGTACTTGTCAAATTATGATTCAAACAAGGACAGAAAATACAATATGAAGGTTAATGCTCTTTCAGCTCTAACAAGCAGACGTGACTTAATTATATGCATATTACACTACAAACCCTCCACTGCCCCTAACTATAAGAGTTTGGGAAGAGATTTCCCAATGTTCCTAGCTCATTTATTTCAACTCTTTTCCTTTATGATTCTTCTGTAAGAAGAGCTGTAAACCAATGCTTTCATTTGGGAAAATCTTAAGAAAACGGCTACTCACAAGAAGCACCAACTAGCATAGCTCCTTTATCACCTATCCTTTTCAGGGCAGTTTAATGAAGTAACACAATAAGCTTAAAAGTCACTGTAATTCATTCAATAGTGTTACCTATTTTGATGAATCACAAACAAATTAAACCAACTATCTTCATCTTCCTTTGGTCTCAGCATGGTTACTTGTTTATTGACAAACATACGATACAACCTCTCATCTGGAATAGCTCCTGGAGTGGACAAAATGAAACATTAAAGCATTTTTGTGTGGTAAACCAGCTCTTTATTTTATAGCATTTTTATTAGCAACTCTATTAAAAAGAGCATGAAGAACACAACTTTGTGGCAAGATCAGATCTTCATTTTCATGACCTAAGAAGTCTGAGGCATGATTATGAATTTGAACAGATCGAAGTATACATTGGCTATTTTACTAGAGAGGCTTCTGAAAATAAGACATTTTAACATGAAATCTACCTTTAAACCACTGCTAAAAGCAGTTTCATGAACTCCATCTGGTTTAAGACCTCTTGCCAGTTTTCTGTGCCAAACAATTGACCATGGGCAGAATTAAAAATATTAGAAGAGGTGTTTTGTTTCTTGTTGACAGAGTAAGAAGTATATTTTGTTGTAAAGTGGCATCTAAAAACAGATACGATTGAGAAGAGACGGAGTTCTTAAACATACCTTGAAATTCTCTACAAAACAATAGATAAACCATGAATTCTGCAAAGGCTGTGCTTTCCCACACAGCAGGAAAAAGTCTGCAGTACTTCTGAACAGTTTGTCACCGATTATTTCCTTGATGTTTTTAACAAGGGGGGGGAAAAAAACCCCAAACCATCCATACCCAGGGTTCACGATGCATTTCAATAAAATCCCATATGGAGTCTACATATCCTGTATGAGAACAAGTGCTCTCTAAATCAGAGAAAGTCAAGAGGGTATATAATCCTGGCACAAGCTCAGAGAAACATCTCAGGAACATTTTCATGCAGCAACACCCGTATTTTAGAAAGTTGTTGCATTTCCCAGTAATGATTTGGGGTATTATTGTGGTATTAGAACCCTCACTACCAACCCTGAGAACATCTAGCAAGCTTTTGAAGTATCTCATTAAACACATGAAATCATGGCCAACTAGGACTTAACTTATAGCTATAAAAGTTGCTTGGAAATAAGTGTTTAAGCACTCATGACTGGAAATAAAATAAGGGGAAAAAATTAAGATCTTAATAGTTAACTTCTCTAGACAGAAAGCAGTCAAACATAACCATTCTAAGTAAGAAGTGAGGGTAGAGGGCAAGGTAGAGGAGAAAATAGAAAGGGACAAACTGAAGTTGAAAACCCACCACAGAACACCTTTAAAATATGAAATTCTTCATAAGTTTCTTTAAAGAAACTGAGGTCACCTGTGACAGATGTTACTTATGAACCACTTCAGACAGACATACCAGACATTAGGTTTCTGCTCAGACAGTTTACGTCCTTAAATATAACCAAAATGCCACGTGAACATACAGTGTTTAAGTTTTACCTGAACAGGAGGAAATAAGTTTAATACACAACAGTAAGAATTTCAGAGTGTGATTGCCCTGACTTGATACACAGGCACTACCTACGGCTAACTTAAGCAGGGTTCATTTAACACCAATAAAAGTATAGAAATAATGTTATTGAAGGATTTATTTTAAAATTAAAAAATGCAAAGAAAAAAACCTGTCAGCCAGTGACAACGCAGCAGGAGGAGAAACGTGACACTGTCACAGAACTCATACGCTTTAATTTAGCATTACTTAGACCTTCATGTTTGTTGCAGCACTATATGTTTGTTCCAACTTAATTTAGACCTACTGAGCTTCAGCAATACATGAACGGTCTACCCACAGCCTGGCAGACTAATACTTACCCAAGCCGTACAGAGCAATTTTTGTTCTACCCTTACGCAATAAAATGGGACTAATATCTATTTTCTCGACGGAACTTGAACGTCCAAAGTGATTCAACAATCCTGCACAACTTAAAATATCCAACGCACACAGTGCATCTGCCTGTAGAAAAATATTAAGAAACAAATATAAAAACTTTGAACAGAACATTTAGTCTTTACAGTTTAAGTGAAACGGTCTTAAAAGGGAGAGAGAATCTCTTTCCTTAAGTAACTTCTGCAGTTGAAAAACGCTGCCACAGGTATTAGGGTTTTTTTAGTACTCACGGGTACAGAAGCAAATCCCTTTTCCATACAAGTCTTGCTTCATTTGAACAACATGAAATTAAACATTAAATCATTCAGAAAAACAAAACAGAAAAAAAAAAACCAACAAACCGGCCAAAGTCTCTAAACTACTACAGAAAATTATCTGGTTAAGCTAACTACTTCATAGTAGGCCCAAAGTTAAATTTCTGCTGTTAAAACACTCATCTCCATGACACACTGCTATTTGATATAAAATGAAAAATTATTAAATCAATGCACATGCTTTGCTGCTTTCTAAATGTCCTTTTCCTGCTTACTTTTAGTTATTGATTTTTAAATTAGCATTTCATCATTATTAAATTATGTTACTTGAAAATACAGGATGCATATCAATTGTATACGCACAAGTCAAAGTATCAAAATTCCCCTTCTTTAAGAAAAAAGCTTTCAGTCTCTACAGACAGAATTTGTTTTAGAAACTTTCTGAAAGGCTGCCATTTCTTGGCATGAAAAGTGATTCTGTTTTCCATGACAGAAGTCTATGTAAATTAAGAATTTCAACATAGTTCATATGGATCCCTTAACTTCTTTTCATTCTCTTTTTTAATGTCACACTTAACTTGTCACTAATTAACAGAATTCCTAAAGATACACAAAATATTTACATGAAGAGTGGAGCAACTGACTAAAACTAGCCTGTTCTCCAAGAACTGTATTTCTATACAAGTCTATATTTCTATAATATTAATTTTGTAATACAACAGTATAGTACAATTATGACAATAATTACCCCTGTGGGATCATCATGATTGCCATGAATACTAAAAATTGGAATAGAAATGTTGAGATTTCTATCCTGATAATTCACCCATGGAAACCTGAACAAGAAGAGGAAAAAAAAGTTAAACTCTATCTGCAAATTTGTGGACAATTCCCAATATTCTCTTCAAATTAACGTCCTCACAGATACATCACGACAGCACCACAATTGAGTACTAAGTGGCCATGAATAAGCTTAAGCTGCAGAGCGTAAGAAGATTCTTACTCTTGGACTGGAATGGCACTTCCCACTGGGAAGAGGGTAGCAAAAATGTCCTATTTTTTTTGAGCAAGCCTATGAAAAGAATTGTATAACGTGTGTGGTACGTGCAAGAGCAGCAGACTGGGCTGTGCAATCTTTGTTTACACACAAAGAACTCTGCTGGTTTTACCACAGCAATTCTTGAAAATTGGTTTACTTGCATTGTACTTGCAGGATAGAAACTATGTATTGCATAAACATATCAAATGTCACGACACATTCAGAAGTTTCTCAAAAAATTGTGTGCATTCCTTTATAGACTTAAATTATAAAAGATGATAGGTGAAGTCATCCCATAAGCTGTCCCACACAAACAGGCCTAAAACTTCAAGGTTCCAGTCGCGGAGGATATAAATCATGAAAATCACAACACGTTCACCCAATACACAAACCAAACCTTACACCGTAATTTATAGGAACATACTTACTTGCTATAATGAAAATTCACTGCCTGATCACTCAAAATTTCAAACTGAACAGGACGATCACCCATGCAGTATTTTCTTAGTGACTCCAAACAAGAGTGTACTGTTTTTCTGGAAGGTTTGTTTTCATGAAAAAGGTCCCCACCTAATAAAACAAAGTCCACCTGTATGTAACAAAAAGCTCTATTATTTTAATACAACAACATTTTGTATTGCCTTGAGAGACTTCTAAGTACATTCTTTAAACTATTTCTTCTAAGGATTTCCACATACCCCCTCATATCTGGACTTCTAGGTAAAAGGAGCTGGTAGTTGCAGACATGGTATTTCATTTCCTCATGAAACAAACATTAATTAAATTATTCATTAAAACAAAACCAAATCCAAAAAGACCCATTTGTGAAGAGCTATAGGAGAAAACAACTGATAGTGTTGAAAACAATACCAGTGAAGTGTCTTAATAAGGGTCTCCAGATTGGCTCCTGAACATTTTTGTTGACAGGCATGAAGAGATACGTTATCTTTTCATTGCTGTGGTACCTAGTGGGAAGAAATCAGTAGCTTTCGCCACATCACTTTGAGAAGATACTAGTTGCAGTTTCTGTATATATTTAGCTTCTGAAAAAGCTTTAGTGGGGAAAAAAAAAATCATCTTCATCAAAATTACACATAATTTAACTACAAAACATTCAGTCATTAAAAACAGAAACAACATTTTAAAAATTTCTAACTTTTTTTCCTGCTTTCTGAGTTGTCTGAAAACTTTGTATCACTACCTTCACTCTCCCCAATTATTTTCCCTTCCTGAAGTGACAAACACTCTCTAAATACTGCTGGAACTGGTGCAGGCAATCTGAAACCACTCTTAATGCAACCAGGGTCATAATTTAATAAGAACACTCTCAGAAAGGAATAGGCATTTCTTTTACTAAAACAGAAACGTAGCTGGTTACAATAAATAGTTTAGTTTATTCATTTAATTTGATATTAATAAAGATTGCACCAGGACTAAGCTTTATAGCTTCTGGCAGGTTGGAACGTGTTTTCCACGGCCTCACTCCTTCACTTTCCCAAGAGCAGTACTTACTTCATTTTTTTGAGCATGGTCCAGAATTTCATTGAAAGTTACAAATGTATCATTTCCACGCACCGGATCCTTCTCCAAATAGCCAAGATGAATATCAGTAGCAATAAGTATTTTAAAGGTATCTTCGTCATCCCTGAATAAGACAGGAAAATTTGTGTTAGAAAGCAATATACCTCAGAATTTCAACACAGACTTTATTAAGGTAAGCTGTTCTGTCCAAAGTCATTAAATACACAGGAGATTTGTTACAGAACTCCATCAAAATATCATTCCTGCAATATTCTCCAAACATTTCACTACTTTTATTGCAAACAGCACTTCACCAAACCAACCAGGCTGACGATTTGGTTATCCCAATCAGCCCGCTCTAGTAAAGGGCTGCAGCCATCTCAAAGAATCCTTTGTATGTTTTCTGCCTTTAAAAAAACTTGGTGAACAAACATTCAATTTCTCTCTTTGCACTGGTAATCTACATATATCTATGAAAGCAAGTCTGCTGATCCTAAGGACATGAGCGGAAACACAAACATCCAAAGACTTGCTATCTGACATGCCAGAACTGCACAGAGCTGCGGACAAGAGGAGCTTACTGCGAGTTGATGGCGCTCATCTTCGTGCCAAGACTCCTCGCAAAAAGGCTCTGGACACAGCTTATTGCGTCAGGTCAGGAGGTCGGTTAACTCAGTTTCTATCTTCATAGATGCTACGAAAAGCCTAAGAAACACAACCAGAAAGGAAGCAGAATGAAGGGCACAGTGAGCCCAGCCACCAGTTACCCCATCTGTCACTGGTGACCCTCGCCTGCAAAAACCCTCGGGCCAAGGAAAGCCCCGGGCTTGGTTCAACCCTTTGCTACCGCGCAAGAGGCACGGCGACCCCGCGGGGCGCCGCCAGCCCGCCCCCCGGGAAGGGAGCGCTGCTCCTGACGCCTCCCTCCCCGGCCAGGCCACCCGGAGAGACGCGAGGAGCCTGCAGCTCCACGGGAACGGCGGCAAAACGTGAGCGGGCAGGAGGCGGGGCGGATGGGCACGGCGGCACCGGGTCTGCGGGACGAGCACGACCACCATCGGGTTCAGCAGCGGGGCGCTGCCCAGCTCAAAACGGAGGGCGAGGGGGGAGGCCGCAGGCCGCCCCCGGGGGCCCGCGTCCGTCCCGTCCCGTCCCGTCCCTCACCCCGCGGCCTAGCGCGGCCACTGGCCCCCGCGCGCCGTTTCCATGGCGCCGAGAAGGGCGGGGCCCGCCGCCGCCGCCACCCGCCGCTCTCGCGAGAGCTCAACCGCGGGGCCGCCACGATTGGTCAGCCCCGGGCCGGTGCCGGCAGCCGCTGGCGTCACGTCCGGTGGCGGAAGGGCTCGCTGGGCGGGTGGTGGGCGGTCCCGGAGGGTGGCCCCGCCCCCCGGAGCGCGCCCTCGGCGGAGGCGGCCGGTGCGTTGCTTTGCGCGGCGGGTGGCGAGCGAAGCTAAGCGGGGCCGGGCGGGTGGCGAGCGCGGATGGGAGACCGGGGGCGGGCCGGCCTGGCCGCCGGCAGGCAGGGCCGGGGGAGCGGGGGCCGGGGGTGGCGCCGCCCCCCCCCCCCAGCCTCGGGGCGGGCTCCTGCGGGGCGTCGGGGCGGGCGTTGAGGCCCTCCCGGGGCGGTGCGGCGCCCGCGGAGGGGAGCGGGGCCTGGGCCGGCCCGCCCGGCCCCGGCTCGGGGCGCAGGGGCGGCGGGCGGGGCCGGCTCCCCGGGCGGGAGCAGGGCCGCGGCTTTTCTCCCCTGTTTTCCCCGCACCTTTTGTTGGTGAGGGGCGCGGTGCTCGGGGCGCGCTCCGCAGGAGCCCGCTCGGCCTCGCCCCGCCGCTCGGCGGCCCGGTCCCGGCTGGGGCGGCCCGGGGCTGCCCGGGCGCCGACGCTGCCGGGGGCTCCCCGGCAGAGCCCCCTTCGCGGAGGGTCCTCGGCGTCGCCCCGGAGCCCCGCTCCGCGCCGCCCGTCGGGTGCCTTCGCTGGCAATTAACGCACGGACTCTACATGCGGTCGTGTATCTGCTCCGTACAGCTGCAGGCTGAAAATGAATAAAGACAAACAGATCGGCGGGGAAGATGATGACAGCGAGCTGTTCGAGGAGTTTATGGAGAATTTTAACCAGCTGGAGCTGCTGGAGACACACAGGCATTTGATTCCCGTAGGAACTCAGAGCTGTTGGTCAGGGCAGTCTGACGAGGACGATGACGAACAAGAAAGAAGCGAGGAATGGTACGAAATGCAAGAAAAAAAAATGGAAAAAAATCCAGAGAAATTGCTGCTCTGGGCAGCTGAAAATAATCGGGTAAGGCATTTACTCTGTTCATATGTACCGCGGACAAGAATGCTATTCTGAGCAGATATCTACAGTTTCATCCACAAACAAAAACTGACCGGCGCTTTCCTTTCTCTCTCCAAACTCTTTTGATCCGGTTTTGCAAGCCGCTGTATGTAAAACATCTCCCTTTGTAGCCGCCCCCCCCAAATATCTCTGGATCCATTCGCTTTCAGAACAAAAGCTTTGACTGTAGTGCAAAGCGAAAGTAACAGCACTCTTCTCCAGCTTCTATACACTGAAAGCATGGCAGGCTTTCTTCATGGCAAGTAAGCCTTTTACCTGGGGTGGAGAGGGTGTATCCGAAATCTTATTTTCTCAAAAGCTCCGTATGCAGATCATGGGTGACCGCTTTCCTGTCTTTTTATGGAAAGAAAAAAAAGCTTTTTATTCTTGGAAGTGAGGGAGAGACGACCAAGATTCATGTTGCGTGGCTTGTTGCCCCCTTGTGTACATTTATTTTCATTCGTTGCCTTTCTTACGCACGCAAGCTCCATCTGCAGTCCCGTGGAGGTACTTAGGTCTTCACAGTGAATGGGGAGAGGGGGTAAGGGAACGGTACTCCTAAGGCATGGCAACTAGTGTTCATGTTGTATCTCTAAAAACAAAACAAACCCACCCAAAAAAACCCAAACAAGCAAACAACCCACCCCAGTAACAATAACTGGTTTCATTTTAAGATTTCTTGTTGCTCTTCAGCCTTTCTGAGACTGACAGAAATTGCTTTTCCATAAAACTTCAGAACAGTAAAAGCCATACATCTTGCTTGCGGCGTTTCATATTAAATTCCCTGTTTTCTTGAAATAGCTGAGTACAGTGAAGAGGCTCCTTTCCGAAAAGCTGGCTCCCGTTAATGCCCGTGATGAAGATCAGTACACTCCCCTCCATCGCGCTGCCTACAGCGGGCACTTGGACATGGCACATGAATTGGTCGCCCAAGGGGCAGACGTTCACGCGCAGACGGTGGACGGCTGGACGCCTCTGCACAGCGCCTGTAAGTGGAACAATACGAAAGTGGCCGCCTTCTTACTTCAGCAGGGTGCCGACATCAACGCGCAGACAAATGGTTTGCTGACGCCGTTGCATATCGCTGCAGGAAACAAAAACAGTAGAGAAACCCTTGAGCTCTTGCTGATGAATCGCTACGTGAAACCAGACCTGAGGAACAACTTGGATGAGACGGCCCTTGACATTGCTCGGAGGACTGATATATATCACTACCTTTTCGAAATAGTAGAAGACTGCATAAACGCTGTGTCCCCATAAGAGTTGTGGTTAAGCTTGTGAATGTGAGGTTTGCTGCCTCGCGTTTGTGTTTCTGCATGTTCGTCAGTGGCGGTCTGTCTCTTCGCAACGAGGTTTTCATTTGAGATGCTTTAGGATTCTCCTCAGGCGAATTGTCTCTTCTTGCAACACAGCTCCGTGGTCTCGCTCATACTTTGAAGCGTTACTACTGTTATTCACGGTATTCAGAAAGTCTCGGTAATTTCAGCGAGTCTCCGTTTTTAATTAGTGAAAATTTAGAGGGGTTTTTGTAATTGGTCTGTACTGTCAAAGCAGGAGGGAAAACTGGAATATTTACTTGATGAGAAAGAATTCTGGCTTGGTTATGCAGAGTTTATTACAGCTCACTTGAAAATTATTTTTTGAGAAATTTAACTTTTTTAAAACTGCATGAAAGCTCAGAATGAATGTAACTTATTTGGGTGATACACAAAATGTTTAGTGATCTCGGTGTAAGGCTTATTACAAAATAAAATATTTAACCCTCAGTATTTTGTTGTCATATTTTTAATTGAAAGCTCCATTATCAATGCAATTGCCTGTTGAGAAATCAAAAGCATTATTCATAGGATGATAAAGTAGTTTCAGTTTATTTTTTTTCCTGGTACTTTTCAAGGAAATTGCTTTCTATAAAGATCCTCTTTACTTTTCCCTTGCAAATTAAGTTGAGGAGGAAAGTGTTCCTGTCATGGATATGGCATTAGTTAGAACAAGTGAACTTCAACTGTATGAGGATAAACAGCCAACATACTGTTGTGTCCAATTTAGTTACAGCTAATTTAGTGCAGGACACACTCAACAGTGTTTCTCTTCCACTTTTGAATCCCCAGAGGGAATTCCTCATTCCAACTCAAATATTAGGACATCAGCAGAGTTTAAAAACTTTACTGGTATTTTTCCTCAAAATCCCTTAATTTCCAGACCATTCATTTCTTATTTGACACCTTTTTAATTTGCGATAGCTTGTATTACTAATCCTAGGCATTCGCATCCGAGTTGGGCTTCCGAAAGTTCTGGCAGATTTGGCTGCTGTCATTTAACCAAGCTCAGGGGGGTGGGGGTGGGTTGGCTGCTTTGTTTCTTAAGATTTTGAGGCCTTTAGCATGCACTTGCATGCAGGTTCTCTCTGCAGTCATGCCAGCTGGAATCTCACTGCTTTGCAGTGGAGACTTGGGACCCTTCCTCTGAGGTGTTCTTAATCAGGTCTTAGCACCGAGTACTATTTGGTTTAACTGAGCAGAAAAATGTTAATTAATGCTATAAATTTTCACAGGAGACATCATAATTTGCTGCTTCTGTTTGTCAGTTCTGCTAGCAAGTGAAAAATTCTATCATTTTTAGACTTTACTTGAGAGTTTAATTTACCTGTGATACTATTGACATCAGCTGCATCTCAGTCTTTCAACTTCTTTCGGAGAATCGACATCTCTGGATGATTTAGCTATCTGTGAGAGGTCCAGTAATGTACACTTCCCATACTTTCTTCTTTCCCCCACCTTGGTTCAAGTGTAAGTTTTAGACAAAAACCACTACTAAATGCAAGTATTTAATGAGTGAGGGTTTTTAAGTACCAGTACAGTACCTCTCAAAACAATTACTGTGAGCAGGTAGATCTTTGTTGATCAATAGTGGTTGAGAAGGAACTTCATCAATGCTGTCAGCCCAGCAGATGATCTGTATTGCATGGGAATTAGTACGCTGGAGATTTTCCCATGGTGATGGCGTGCTGCATGATTTTGAGCTTCAACTTTGCCGTCTATAATTTAGGAGTGGAGAAACTTGCTTCTCTGTGTTAATCAAATTGAACTGAAAATTGAATGTAAGACCTGCAGTGCTGTCGCTCAGTACGAGCGCTGTAACAAAAAACTTTGTTGTCCTGTGCAGATGCCCCGCTGAGTGACCCCAGGCTCCTTCCAGGCACCACGAACGCAGCTGAGACACATTTGTAGCAGCAGCAGGAGCAGGAGCAGGGTTGGGGTACGTTGGCCCACGTTTGGTGCTCTGATCAAGCATCTGTGGAGGGCGTCTTCGTCACCCGCCTTTCCAGAAGCCCTGTTCAGCACTCCTGTTAGAGAACTGCCTCTGAATTATGAATGATACAAGATGATTTTTAATGCTAATTATTTAGAAGTTTGGTTTCAGGACATCCGTGGAAGACGAATACACCTTGAAATGCATCAAGGTAAAATACAGAAGTGGACTACATCATGCATTTGTGTAACTAGACTTGGTTTGCATCCTATAAATTCTCAGTACTGTATGCAAAGTCTTGATTTCAAGGAAGCCACCGCGGGGCGAAGCTTCTGGTCAGAGGAGTGGGACAGCTTCCCCGCTGCCCACCGGCAGTGTTATCCGCCGACTACTGTAATTGCCAGCTGCTCTTCTTTCTCAAAACTTTAATAGTGGCAGAACAACGGGAGCCAAGTCTACTTCAGTCCTATAAACAGTGTCCCAAGATGCCTCATTGGATGAAAAGCATTATTAAAACCAAGCTGGTACTTTTGAGTATTAGTAGATCTACATCACCCATCCAGTTAAACTGGACTTTTCCATCTTTGTTTCCATCAGCCCGCCGTTGCCTCAGGCGAGGACGACACGGCACCCTTCCACAGGGCAGGCCAGCGGCGACACCCCGCAGGGGGACAAAGCGTTCGCGATGCGCGTGCCCACTTGCGAGTGCGGTAACGCGGACGGACACGACGGAGGAGCCATTAATGACCCCTGCAGCAGAACCGTTAAGGATCCCTAGAGCTGTCACCCGCCCCGTGCCCCAAGCAGGCGTGAGGTGGCCGCAGCCTGCTGTCCCCTGGGGATGGCGGCTGGCCACCGCCTGCCTCGGAGGCTCCGCCGCTGTTAACCCTGGCTGCGGGAGGGGTAAAACACGCCAGCCGTGACTGGAAAGGCCTGACCCGATCCGCCCCCCAGGGCGCCCGGCCGCGGGCGGCGGTGGGCTCCGTTCCTCGGGAATTCGCGCCCGCACCGCGGCGCAGCCCCAACATGGCGGAGGGCGGGCAGGGCCGCACCGCCTGCTCTGCCCCGCCGCCGCCGCGCTCCCTCCCGCCGGCCGCGGGGCAGAGCCGGCCCGCCGCGGCCCGCCCTCGTTCCTGTGGCAACCGGCCCGCCCGGCTCCTACCTGCCGGGGCGCGGCGGCGGCCATGAGGGCGGCGAGCAGGGAGCAGCCGGCGGTGGCGGCCGAGGAGGCGGGCGGCGATGCCCGCGGCGAGGCGGCGGCAGGCGGGCAGCCCCGTGAGCGCGGCGGTCCCCCGGTCCGGCGGCGGGTCCCGCCTCACCGCCCCTTGCGGCCTCCGTTCCCCTTCCCCACCCCGGCCCCTGCCCGGAGCCTTTCCCCCACCTCGCTTGGTGGCACCGCGCACCCCACCGCGGCAGGGGTGCGGGTAGCAGCCCCGTCAGGCAGGGCCTCCCCTGCCGCCATGAGGTGCCCTCATCCCTCTTCCACTCCTTGGAGGCCTCCTCCATGCGCGCCCCTGCCTTGGGTTGTTGGCCGTGTCTCCTCCGGTGCCCTGGGGTGGCCTTGGCTCCTGCACGGACGAGCCCCCACGCCGCGCCACAGCCCACCCGCGCTCCCCAAGTCTAAAAGACTTGGGGGCCCCCCACGGGCCTGTCGTGAGGGATCGCTCGACGGTGGGGAGCAGGGCCTGGCTGAACGCCATCGTACATTTGTAAATGATTTGTCTTACAGTGCATCAGAAGTAGAGCAGCATAAAATGACACGACATTCGGCAAAGCACATTAGCATTCAGGGGATTTAAAATAACCGGTTCTTTTGTAATATGTTTTACTAACAGGGAAGAAATTTGCGTATGTTGAGCCATCTAGGAGAGTTAAAGAAATACTTGAAGAAGAGCTTTATTTTCGGCAAGAAGCACGCCACGTTAAACATCCAGCTGCAGGTAATCCTCCTTATCGGCAAATGCCAAGTGTTTGTCAGGGCAAATGAAAGTTAAATTGTTTTGAGGAACTGTGGCAAAATTATTATTTTAAAAAAACAGCGAAGAACATTTATGTAATATCCTGGGGAACATTTAAAACCAGAAGAATCGCACTTAGTCTTTATTACTTTTTTTTTTTTAATCTGAAATTACGGGACCATAAAGAACATGGATGATTCCATATGATGTATCAGTTTAATAAAACAGAAACAAATGGCAAGCAGTTGGGAGGTTTTCTTACCTTTTTCTTTGAAAGAAGCGCTGTAGTTATTAGAATACCTTGTCCCCTTCTGCTGTTCAAAACTGAAATTGGTGTTGAAAAGAACAAGTTGAGGTAAGAATGATAACGGTAAATAAAGGACAGGAAAACAGTGAAAACGGTTAGAAAATCAGTCTGTTTAGGCAGCTTAAAGGTTATGGAGAGACTTGATTACAGTAGGCAGATGAAGAAATGGAAGTCCAAGAGGGAGGTGTTCGGTCTGGCTAAACTTAAAAGTTCTGAGAACTGGAGGTAAAAATGAGACAAGATCAGAATAGAAATAATTAGCAGTTTTTAACAAAAAGAGAACTTAATGCTGGAACAATTTAACAGAGATCACTTAGATTCACCATTTTTAATACACACTTTAAATATTTTGCACTTAAACAGTCAGCCCTGGTCCAAGCTCATTTGCTAGTCTTGGTGCAGGAATGGGCCTGAAGCCATGTGGCCCGTGTAAGACAAAACTTACATCATGCTGGCGGTCTCTTGCAGCCATGAGATCTATTAATCTAATTGTAGAAAACTGATTTCCAGGAGTTTGTAATGTTAAAGGATAGGTCATCTTATCTGGTTGACTACAAGGTCTTATTGCCTTTATCAGCCAAGCCGTTGGATTTTATTAGGTACCTCTCTGTAGAGTCCACTGAGTAAAGCTCGTTATTCCACAGCTTCACTCATTAGTTTGTTTTAGTGGTTGGTGTATTAAAAAAAAAAAGAAAAAGCCTGATTAATAATTTGGATTTGCATGATTCATCTCCTTTCTTTTCTTGGATATATAATAGTGCCTTTTTTAGTATCCAGGATTTTCTTCCAGAGAAGGTAGATACACATATATTTGGTTTTGGCTCTTTATGTGCTCTCACCAGTTGTTTTGCCTCCTCTTTTAAAATGTGAATACCAAATCTGATCATGGTATTTCAGTATTTGTATCACTAGTAGCCTGTAGAGAGAGAGAATCTTCTACTTATTTTAGAGCTACATTAGAGCTAACGTTAGCACTAGGACCTTGAACTGTTTGTCAGCTGTTACTCCTAAATACGTGATGGTTTTGCTCCACAATACACGGTTCCCATTCTGCAGCCCCACATTCTCTTCCATAGAGTAAAGCTATTTCTTGGTTATATTAAGCTGCATTTTGTTGGAATAAGCCCACCACCAGATCTCCTAATCATTACACCCTCCACAAACGTAATAAGGGCATTTTTGCCTTTGTTTCCAAATTTGGAAAATTTTCCAAATTTGTCTGGTTTCTCTTATGTAGGATTGAGACCCAAGTCTAAACTCACTCAAAATAAATTTAAAACAGTTGGATTCACAGACAAAAATGTACCTAAGTTAGGTGATGTAATCAATATCCTGTTAGATGTAAAGACCATTTGAACCTGCAACTCCATTACTGTGATTAGACTCCTTAGGCAATTACAGCATGTACCTGCAAATGAATGACTTACGTAGGCTCTGTTTATAGTAAATGGAGAGAAAAAGGCACTTTGAAAACACAATTCTTCTGACTTGCCCTAGATACCTACCGTTGCATGTGTCGTGCTCTAAAAGTGCCCGTTCTTTTCCCATTGACTGTAAAGGGCTTCTGGACAAGTGGCTGAATTGCAGATGTTAACATTGGTCTGCTCAATCTGCCCATGTGTCTAATGTTACCAAGAGCTGAACCCAACTATATTTCACTGCGTTCATCTGCCAATGGATCAAAATTGTCTAGAGTATTTAAGTTTGATTGTGTGAATGGATGCTACCATGTATGTTCTCATGACTTTTGCAGAGTCCCCCACTGAAATGTGTGTTACAAAGGCTTAAAGTACTAAAGACAATATAGAAACACTACCAAAAAATTCATTACAGGAATGTATAATATGGATGTATAACAAGCTCAATGTATAAATGGTATGTATAGCATAATATGTTGCATGCATAGCATAACAATGCTATGTATCATAAGGTCAAATAGATGCTGGTGTACAGGTTATTTGGCAAGTACCTAGTTCCTTTTTCATCTGTATACACCCGGAGAATTAGAGATGCTCCCTAAGTGGCCTGGGCTCTGATAAACAACAGTTGTCAGGTTGGATGGTTACTGATTTACACAGCTTAGATTATTAGTAAGTTTATTGCTCTACATAAATTAGATGGTTAGTAAATTGTAACCTTTCCACAAAATAAATTAGCTTGTTTTGGTTTGTTTTGTTGGTGTTGGTTTTGTTTTGCTTTTTTGTTGGGTTTTTTTTGGGGGGTGGTGTTTTGTTGTTGTTCTGTTGTCTTTTTATGAGGGCATTTGATATTCCAGTATGACCAATAAATCATGCTGGATGCATCGGTGGTATTGCTGTTCCTTATACGTTATAGATCAGCTGCATCCTGCTTCAGTTAGGAGCCTGGTAGTCGTAAGCTGTTCTACAGACAGTAGGGAGCATCATATACCTTTAGCAATCTGAATTGCTCTCTGAAGACATCAATCTCTTTTCATTAACTATGGAGGAAGATTATAGTGTTCTGCTTAACTGCTAATTACTGTGTAGACCAAAGAGACTGTCTTTTAAAAGTTACATTAATTCTAGAACAAGTTGAAGTAATCAGTTATAATGGTATTATTTTCACAAATTATTAACAGTGGCTCTGGAAGGAATTTGGAGTGTGAAAAAGAGTTTCTCCATTGGAAGCCTGAAACCATTGTCACAGAACAGGAACGGTTTCCTTTTACAGCCTCAATTCTACTCAAGGCATGCAGGAATGAAAAGTAAGAGTCAATAATAAGAAAATTCCACTATAACACCTCATTTTAAAATTGCAGGGTAATATTATTTTGTAATTCATAGACATCTCACAGGACTGCAGATTACCTATAAGGTCTTATAATAATCACCTCTGGGCATCTTTCTGCAGAGCTAACCCACCTCTTCCTTTAGTAAGTAGCCAACAGACTTGAAATCTTTGTATAAGAAACCTGTTTAGGACTGCTATGTTGAGTCACCTTATTTCATATTCTGAAACCTTTTGTAAGCGTGTGGAATTGTTTCCTACTGATAGGTGGTGAGTGTAGGTTTTGTGTTACATAACGAACCTTACTTGCCTTTCTTAACATCCAACCTTAACAAATTCAAGTGTTTGGAAAAGCCCTCCTCCAACACACCTCCTGAAAAGATGGATCTAGGTATCATTTCAGGCATGTTAGCATTTGCCTGCAATAGTCAGCTGGTGCTCGGGGGCATGTATTTCTTTCTCAGGGGCTAGTGGTTTAAAAATACAGCTAGCTGTATGACTAGCACCTCTTTCTTCCTATCCTGATCTTGTAAGCTCTGGAGACAGTGGCATCTTAGTTACAACAGCACCATGAATTAAGTTATTGCTAGTATAAGAAGCGTTTAACCAGTACAGCCTTCTGCCATGCTGCCTTTACTCTAGAGTTACTACTTGTAGGAATATTGTGGTTATAGAGCAAGCCTAATCTATCCCAGGTATTAACTGCAGTCACTTCTGGTAATGTACTTAAACCGAGAAAATTTTAGCCACGCCATAGAAAATACAACCAAAGAATGCCTCGGAGTTTTGAGATGTTGGCATAATTTTAAAACTCATGTACCTGAGGCTTCTAGTGAAGGCACACAGAGTTCTCAAAGACCCTGATCTCTTCCATTTCCTGTTAAGATCCTTGAAGAAAGAACAGCTATGAACCAAAGCAGTTTATTCAGATTGATTTAGGTGCTGAAATTTATGGGATCTGTTGGTTTTCCTTTGGGAATTTAGATGTACCTTCATTCCCAGGGACTGCTGCTAGAGACAAGTGGTGCTCTCCTCGCTAGCTATACTGCCTGTTTCGCAGCGGAATAGGCAGGTATCATGAGAGGAGGGGTGGCAGAAGAAATGCAAGGCAGGAGAAAAACTGGAAGCAGTCTGGCTTCAGCTCCTACAGTCACCAACCATTTCCATTCACACACCCTCTTCTGTGTAAGGATCTGGGGAAGAAATGAGGCGGTAATATACTAATTGGGAGATGGAGTCGGTACAGGCTGTGGAAATGGACAAAAAAGAAGAGGGGTTTCTAAAGAGAAGATGAGCCTGCTGTGTTCAGTGCCAGCAGGAAAGGCACCAGCAAAGGGAAAAGGAAGAAGCACAGACAGGGGGAATAAAGAGGAGACATAGAACAGAAGGTCAGGAATTCCTGAAGGGAACTGGAGAGAGGAGAACACAGTTCAACAATGCAGAGATAGAAACTGTAAGAAATGAAGGGAAAAGATGCAGGAGAAATAAGTAGAAGAGAGAAAAAGAAAAAAAATACATACCCATGTTGCTGAATTTACTGAAGTTAATGCATTTATTTTTGCTTCTCCCTTTCACTGCCTTGCCCTAAAAGTGACGAGGGGTTTGGGGGGCTCGCTGTGTGGTATCTCCTCCATCCTTAGAGCAGATCTTGTTTTTTTACAGATTGCTGAACTTTAGTGCTGTGAAGACCTGAGCCTGTCTTGATGTGTCAAATCAAACATCAAAATGACTAGCTGCCTTTGGAAATGTAGATCTGTATTTCTAAGATTTTGAAGAAAGTTCTGCTTGGATAGGGAGCTATTTCTTCTTTGTTTGTTGTTGTTTTATTCATATCCTCATGCTGCTTTTTAATCAGATGTTGTAGTGGCCAAATCTGATCCATGTTTCAGGCAGTGATGAAGATGTCACAATCCAAAGATTACAAAATGTTCTTGCTGACAAAAACGTGCTACTGTGAAACTTGACATTTCCATAGGCTTCTCTGTTGCAAAGTGATTCTAAGTTCCAGCAGAAGATTGTAATGTAATTGAAGAGACCCCTTAAAATGCCTTAGGCTGAGTCTGTTCATTAAACTGAGCAGTTCAGAAGCCACGAGTTTGTGATTCGATATCTAGCTTGATTTAATAAAAGTTTAACATAAATAAGCCTCTCTATGTATGTCTCTCTATATATAAGAGTTACCAGTGTCAAAGAACCACAGAGGCAGCACGGAACCTGAAATGACCTGTCACTTCACTCTTACCCTTAACCATTATTACAGTGAGGTAATAGCAAATGTTTTGTATTGTTTTGTTCTGTATTATTACCAGGAGCGGCTGAGGGGTTGTTCAGCCTGGGGAAAAGGAGGCTCATGGGAGACCTTATTGCTCTCTACAACTGCCTGAAA
Organism: Nipponia nippon; assembly: GCF_047370975.1. NCBI lineage: Eukaryota > Metazoa > Chordata > Aves > Pelecaniformes > Threskiornithidae > Nipponia > Nipponia nippon. Next base: position 119,586,882 of record NW_028262336.1, on the reverse strand, counting down.
GGAGGTTGTAGCGAGGTGGGGGTCGGCCTCTTCTCCCTGGTAACGAGTGATAGGACGAGAGGAAACGGCCTCAAGCTGCGCCAGGGGAGGTTTAGGTTGGATATTAGAAAAAACTTCTTCACCGAAAGGGTAGTCAGGCACTGGAACAGGCTGCCCAGGGAAGTGGTTGAGTCCCCATCCCTGGAGGTATTTAAAAGAGGCATAGATGTGGTGCTTGAGGACATGGTTTAGTGGTGGACTTGGTAGTGACAGGTTAACGGTTGGACTTGATGATCCTAAGGGTCTTTTCCAACCTTAACGATTCTATGATTATCACACCATGTAGGAAACAAATGTGGATCCTTCCAGGCACTGTATAAAACCAGAACAAAAGATAGCTTTGAAGGGTCATGGATGATGGGAGGAGGTAGCAGAGACAGGAGGGACTTTCCCAGCTACAGGACAGCTTCAGTGCTCTGGCAGCAGACAAGAGGCTGGGAGCTCTCTCCAGCAAAGCACCCGAGCTGACCGAGCCTGAACCGCGCAGGAGGAAGTGAAGAGCGACAGTGGTTGGAGGCTCCCTGCTGAAGGAGATGGAAGCTCCCATTTGCTGCCCCAACATGCTCTCTGGGGAGGTTTGTTGGGGGGCTGAGATCTGGGACGATGTGGAGAGCGTGCTGAGTCTTAGCTGGGCCTCAGACTTTGACTCCCTGCTGCTCTTCCACGTGGTCAGGAGCAAGACGTGGAGCATATCAAGCACAGGTGCGTTGCTGTAGGGCGAGTCAGACATAGGTGCCCAGGGGGTTTCTCCTCAGTGCTACTGGTGAGGGGGTAGGGCCGGAGGAACGGATGGATCCTGTTGGTCAACTATTGCTTGCACAGCTGGTGCTGAAAATGGGGAGTTGGCTTTTATGAGTATGGGATGTCCCCTCTTTGAGGACTAAGAACTGCTAGGAAGAGATGAGCTTTGCCTCAACAAGTGGGGCAAAAGCTGTGTTGGTACCTTGTCTAGGAGGGTCCATGATTTTTTCCTGAGTGCTGTGATACCACAAGAAATACATAGTAGTGATCATTTGCCTGGCCAGCCCAGGGAGGAGAATGTAAGTAGGAGTGACAGGGGAGGGAGGTGACAGCCCATGATCCAGTGAGGAGGTGGTGGATCAGGCTGGTAGGCATGGTATTTCCTGTCTTCATGTTCAACAATCTAACTAAATGATCAGTCTTTGCCATATTTCTAGAATAATTGTAGCACGTTCTTTTCCAAATGAATAATACTTAGCACTCACCCTACAGTTTTCATTCCCAGAATTCTTCCCACGCATCCTTCCAGCACATTTGCGGGATAAACAAGTGTTATCGTCTTTTTAAAGGAGGGAATTGGTGAAAAAAATGAGGTAGGACTGGTGGATAATTTAAAATCAGAGTCGAAGAGTTCCTTATTCCTAGTGCTAACTCGAACTGATGAATCACATCTTTCCTAAGGTGTGATCCTAAGAGGTAGAGATAGGATTTGTTTCTAGGGCTCTCAGATCCTAAGGGAGTATCTAAACCACACTGAATACTGTTAAAAGGGAAGAGTCTCAGTGACAACTTTGTGAAGCTAGACTTTGTTTTCTTTTGCTTTTTTTACAATTATCTGTGAATGAAATGGGATGTTTGTTTTTTGATTGTCTGGAACTCTTCTCTGGCACTAGAAGTTTGTTTTTATATCAGTGAGAAGGGGGAAAAAAAAAGTCCTTAGCTGGCTCCAAGCCAACACTTTTCAGCATTTCCATTTGACTTCTAAACGATAAAAATTACTGGCACTGAAAATTGCACCTGAGGCGCTAGAGGAGTAGCTGCTTTTGAAAACATTATTCTCACTTTTTAGATGCAAATTTGACTGTGATCAACACCATACTGTTTGAAAAACACTGGGTTTTCAGACAGAGGCTTTGATTAAGCTTGTTGCATCTCACTTCTGCTCCTTGCTTCTTTTTTATTCTACTCCCCTCCCCCTGCTTTCTCATTCTTAGTAATTTTTTTTTTCATGATCTTGTTTTAAATTTTTCCAAATGAAGAGACTTGCTGGGTCTGTCCTGGATTCCTGCACTAGCTCAGTTTTGCTGCAACAAAGGCAGATTTGTGAATCTCATTTGTGCCTTCGCTCCCTCTTCCTTTTTGTGCAACCGTGTACCAGAGAGAAATGTCTTTTAGATCTTTTCTACTGAATATTTTGCTTCAGTTACGAGGCTTTGGTAATTCTTAGCTAGTCCGATATATTCATGTTCATGACCTTTTTATGTGTCTCGTCTTTCATTTGAATAAAACTAAGCAATTTGTTTAAATACAATATTGCATAATATTATAGTAATGGTATTAATATTACTATGTTTATAATATTTATAATATTTTATTAAACAGGTTTTCAGGTTATTTAAATTAAATGTGCTCACATTTTAACATAGTGATTTTTTACTGTCTAACTGTTCAGCTACCTTTTTCTCTTAGTTTTTTAATATTATTTCATTTTGAAACTAAACACTGCTGTTTTGAAAGACAAATGTTATCATTGCTTCCATGTATTAATAAGTGTTCAAACACTGACATCTTTCAAAGGCTACGTCTACATTATCAAGCAATGAAGCACAATAGGAGGGGGTCAGGTTATTAAAGCAGTTGGTGTTGAGAGCCCCATAACTCTACATGGTTTAGGAGATGTACTTCAAACTAGAGCTAGTCCTGTCTCCTGGGCTGAAACGTCACCTCGATGCTTGAGGTTCAGAGATGTTTGAAGAAAAGCTCTACCACAAACCCCTGTCCTCTGGCGTGGGAGATGCTCAGGGGTAGAATCAGAGCTGGTTGCACATCACTGCCCCTGCCACCTTTGCTGTGTAAGACGCAGTCCGGTGCTTCAAACACCAAGGAAGACTGAAATCCATGATAACTGCTAACAAATACCCACAGAGCCAAATTCAGACTTGCTGGTACACACACACGTGTCTAAGTATCTGAGGATCATGTGGTTTTGGTAGGAAAGTTTCCTGCTCTGATTTTGGCTCTGGTCTACACTGGTGACCAACAAAGATGTGTGCTGCAATGGAAGGTCGAAGAGCGTTCTGGGACAGGATCCTCCATCCACAGCGTGCACAGCACATTTGTTCATGCCTGTGCCTTGACCTGGAAATGTCAACCTTACATAGTTTTAATCCAGCCCTGCTCACAGTCACAAGTGGAACTGTAGCCAGGCAGAATCTTTTAACATCACATTTGCTGCATGCGCAGTAACGTGGGTTTGTCTGTCCAGAAGCTGTTCATCCAGCGAGGCAGGCATCAACTTTCAACTCAATCTTTTCTCTCTGTTTATATTCCAGAATTTTAAACTTCCAAGCAGAAAGACCATAATCCTGAATATGAAGCACTAGGTAATAAAATTACGGGCATTTAAACTTTACGCTAAAATACAGTGTGCATTTATACAGAACAGAACTTTTATCACTCTTTTTCATACAGGGTATAGGTTCTTATTTGGCAAAAACTTACATTGAAACCATAGGGACTATTCATGAAGAAGAGATTTCAAAGTCCTCCTTAGTGACATTTTGGTACCAGATAGCAGCCTGCTACTCTTTGAAGCTGATCACGTTTTCTTAGGATAAAAAACTCCACGGGGGTTTCCCTGGTTGACAGAATGTCTGGCTTGATAGCTGTGGCTGAAAAGACAATCACATCTTGGGAGTACCTTTTAAACTGTGTTTGCAAGACAGTTGACAAATAACTTCAAAGACTTTTTTAGGCTTAAGTACTTCTCAAGTGTGACAAAACAGAGTGAGTCAGAGTAGAAGAGGAAGCCAGCTGGGAAGCTCTAGGCGAAAACATTTACTGCTGTTAGAAACGGCAAACGTTTAACCTTCAAATAAGTAAAATATTTTTTATTTTGCAACAGCTTCATTACTAACGGCCAGCATTTTATTTTAAATTCCTGACTGTCAGCAACAGTGGAGCTTACTGTGGTTTCCACAGAGCAGTTAAACCGCAGTTCCCCAATTTGTGTATACGCTACCAAGGAGTCTGTGTGGTCCTCAGCCCACAGAGCTATCTCCTGGGCTGGTTTACCTCCAAAGCAGACAAAACCAGGTGTGTTTCCTCTGGAAGGTCTGCAGGCATCTGGTAACGCTACTCAACCTTCATGTTGTACTTCCCAGTGACATCTGTGGAGTTTTACCTGAGTCAGAGTGAAGAAAACTGCTTGACAAAACCCTACCAGTGCAGAGTAGCTGATTGCGATCATGCGACGGACACGCTGTGTCTTACGGCAGAAATGGGGCAAACTGGAGCTGATGTGGGTTACTGCCAGGCTGGCATTTCTTCTCTGGAAGAGAAATGAGACATTAAAAAGGAGAGAGAAACTCCTCACCTACACACGGGTCTGAGGACACCTGACTTCTCACCTTGGTCCTGACAGTCAGGTCACTCCCTGTATCCCTCAGTCTACAGCAACACACCACGTCTTGCGAAGTTTACTACACCATAACTCCTAGGAGGCTGCTAGACTCTTAGTTGAAGACACCCCTATCGCTACTTTCAGTAGTAACTATGACGAATATCTAACTAAAATATATTTCTGTGCTGTCTCCCACATTGTGAGGAGTTTGAAGAACACACAGCGATAGCAAAACAATTGGATCTGTAATTTGTAAAAATTCTAAAATATGCCTTGAAAATGGGTTTAATCGTGCTGTAGATACAAATTCTATAAAGACTTTTGAACTAGTGGACTGCTCACATGTAAATGTAAACATGCGTTTAGTCTCCACAGAGGCAGATGTAATATGAACAGGAGCTTACGGTGACAGTATTACTCATAGAAACATTTTAGGCTACTGTCCTCTCATCTTGAATCGATTTAATTCTTATTTGCCATAGTAGGACAAATAGGAACTGTTATAATACTGGATTTCCATGCTGTATATACCAACAACTTACTGTGGATTTCAGTCATAGCTTTGTTCAATATGCAGTGTAGAGCTTTAGCTGATGGTGTGTTAATGAATATACAAAGCCTTGTTTTGATCTCACGCTAAATAATTCAACAGATTTGTTCCCGTATGACAACAGTCTTAAAATGGGTGCCATTGCAGTGTAGCTGAATGTCACGCTGAAGCTCCAGTGTGGGACCGCAAAAAATCAAAAGTAACTAGCCAACTCTGGCTATTAATCTTCACAAAGACAGCATATATATTTTTTTTTCAAATTTGTCACTACTTCGCTTATAAAGACTTCCATGTTGAGCTGTCCTGAAACATTTCATAAACCCTAAATTAATGCCAACATTTTTGTTGACTGTACCGTCAACAAAGACCGGGCATCATCAATGGGATTGGCTAGGCTTTGGAATGGGAATGGCTTAGCATCAAATCTTCAAGCAGTGGAAATGAAAACTTGACTAGATGAAGACTCCTCCAAAGTCATCTATCAATGCGGAAATTTAAGTTCTTGAAGGAATTTAAGAACTGCCATTGCAGCTGATATGATCAAATTTATTGAGTGAATCAGAATTCCACAAAAGTCAATTGAGCTCTCCCACTGACTTTCACGGGTCCCAAATTTCTCACATTGTCTGCAGAAATGGCTAAAATTACTAACAGTAGAACTTTTGGACCACTTTGAATCCTTAATTAAGGCAGATGAGGGATTGTGCTCGTTTTAGGTAGTGTTCACTGTATTGGATGGATTCTGGATTGATTCTAGGTACAGCTCATGCCCTCAAAGGATTTGACTCTCTCTTAGCATTGTATTTCTATATTTGTTTGCAGTTTTCTACTGCGCTAAAATAATTTTCCCAGATCCCCATTTTGTGACTAAAATCAGTGTTATTTGTCAAGACAGGTCCTATGTTTATTGCTCTAAGAGATTTTGTTGCTACTATTGGCTGGCATGCTATTTCGCCGACAATACTAAATTAGAAAGCGAGGTTGACATCCTGGCTGGTACAACTTCGATTCAGAGAGGCCTTGATAAACTCAGAGTGAGCCAACAGAAGCTTTGGGAAGTTCAGCAAGAAGAAGGAGCAAGTTTTGCATGTGGAGCAGAAAACCCCCATGCACTGGTACAGGCTGGGAACTGGCTGGCTGATAAACAACCATGCTGCAAAGGACCTGGGGGCTACGTAAACGTCAAGCGGAATGTCAGCTCTCCTAGAAAATAAAGCAAGCCACATGCTGGCCAACATCAGAAGTACGTCCAGCGGGTTAAGGAAAGTAATTATCCCCCACTGGTGAAGCAGCACCTGGAGTATTGTCTTCAGTTTCCAGCCTCCCAGTTCAAGAAGGATGTTGAGAACATGGTCCAGTGGAAGGCTACCAAGATGATGAGAGACCCTACAGCACACAAGCTAAGAGGAGAGGTTGAGGGAGGTGGTCTTGTTTAGTCACGCAAAGAGGTGATGGGATGATTTCATGGGAGCCGGCAACCACCTGAAGGTAAGTTATGAACATGATGGAGACAGACTCTCTTTGGATATAACAAGGGATGACAGCCACAAATTACAAGTTGGGAGGTTCAGGGCTGGACATTAAGAAAAAATTCCTCACCGAGAGGCTGGCGCAGCCCTGGGACAGGCTGCCAGAGGTGTTGGTGGAGTCTCTGTCCTTGAATATTTTCAACACCTTGGTGCTAGTCCAGCCAGCGCCTCCGTGGGCACCTTGGCTAGTGCTGGCAAGGGTGCTCCGCTGAATGGGAGGGTGGATGAGTGACCCCCCGAGATCCCTTCCAACCAACGCCGCGCGTTGGAGCAGAGGCAGTAAGGTACCGACTATAACCACAGCTGTTGGCGTTTTGTATGAGTGCTTACAACATGGCCAACAGAAGTCTGCGAGTGCTTTTATGTACAATTAATAAGTTACGACCTAGTTACTAAGCTAACACCAACCTCACTCACAACTCTATTTTTGAGGGTAAACAGACTTGAATCACTTTTTTTACTAATATAGAGACAAGTCACAGGGCCTTGACCTATGTGGTATGTAAACGCTATGCTGCAATCCAGAAGATCAGTGAGAATTTATGCCTGGTGTAACGCCGCTGCCTTCAGTAGATCTATATGAGAGGATCTTGGATCTATAGCTGATGGATATGAAAACACATAGTGTCAGGGCTGGAAACTCTCCAGTTCTGTACAAACAGTCTCTGAACCCTGTGAATCAATGATCTCTTAGTTCACTGGAGTAAATGGCTTGGGGAAAAAACGCTTTGAGCCTATCTGATAGACCTTTTCACACTCTCTTTCACAGAGCCGGAAAAAGTAATTTCCTGGTAACCATAAGGTTTTGTAGTTTTTAAATATCTGTGAGATTTAAAAAATTTAATGTAAACATATGTGGTTCTAAGAAAGTTTTAAAAGGACAAAAAAAAAATCCTCTTTAATTTCTTTTCTTTGAGTTTTCCAAATTGTTAATCCTTTTAGAGGTGCTTGAAACTGAATTTGACAGGAATTCAAAGCTACTGTGGCTGCTGTCACGTCTTTTTTTTGCTAAATAAGTGATTTATTCAAACCTTCTCTCAACTTCACTCTCTAAATTGCAATTGTTTGGAAAGAAAATCCCCTGCATCTTCCAGAGTACTTCCCTGCAAGGCCACGGAATACAGCACATGAAGCACAGCTCAGCTGGTGTGGGAAAACCCTTTTCCCAGTTTAAAACCTCTGACTCTGGTTTAGGCATGGATGGGAATAAACAGGAAGCAAGAAGGCGCGTGGGAAACGGCGGAGCAGTCCTGCTCTCTCCTGGGCAAGAGGGCAGGGAGACATGAGACTGCGTCGGCCTCTGCGGCGTGCGTGGCCCGCGGGCCTCTGCCCCACGCGCCTACCTGCGCTCAGGGGCTGCGGGTGCCCCGAAGCCCATGAGCCGTCCCCGTGGCCCTTCTGGTGTGTGCTGGGCCCGGGCTCTGGCCAGGGCTGCCCTTCCCGGGTGCGGAGGCACAAACTCCCTCCGCAGCCCAGAGCTGGAGATGAGCAACGGAGCAGGCCGGGGAGCAAGGGCTGCCATTACCTGCACCCGCCTGCGCCCACCTCAGCGAGCCCCGGGGCTGCCATTGCCCACACACTGCCCGCGCCCACCTCAGCCAGCCCCGGGGCTGCCATTGCCCACACACTGCCCGCGCCCACCTCAGCCAGCCCCGGGGCTGCCATTGCCCACACACTGCCCGCGCCCACCTCAGCCAGCCCCGGGGCTGCCACGGCGGCACCTGCCGCACGGAGGGGAGGGATGAGGCCCCGCAGCCCCGCCGAAGCCCGAGGACCGCTCTCCCCCGCCGGCGAAGCGGCGGCGGTCCAGCGCGGGCGGGGCAGGGCGGCAGCCAGGGGCGGGCCGCGGCGGTGGGCGGGCGGCCGCGGGGCGGGGAGGCGGCGGGGCTGCCGGCCGCCCGGGGAGGACGGGCGGGCATGGCCGGGAGGGGCGGCGGCACCGGCACCTCCCCGCCGCCGGCGGGGCAGGGGGTGGGGGCTGAGAGGCGGCGGCGGCAGCAGCCCCGGCCGCAGCATGCGCTGGCCGGCCCCGGCCCCGCGGCTGCCCCGCGGCGGCCGCCTAGGGCAGAGGGGCGGCAGCGGGCGGTCGGGATGGAGCCGGCCCCGCGCCGCCGCCCCGCCGGGCGGCCCGGCTGCCCGCGGCGGTGGCGCCGGCGGCTGCGCGGGCGGCGGTGGGCGCTGGCGGCCGGGCTGCTGGGCGCCGCCGCCGCCCTCGCCCTCTACGCCGGCCTGCCGGAGCCGGCGGCGGCCCCGCGCTCCGCCGAGGGTGGCCGGGTCGACGGCGAGGTGAACGTGCTGCTGTGGTGGGAGCCCTTCGGCCGGCCGCGGCGCATGGCCGACTGCCGGCGGCGCTACAACATCAGCGGCTGCCGCCTCAGCGCCGACCGGAGCCGCTACGGCGAGGCGCAGGCGGTGGTCTTCCACCACCGCGACCTGGCGCTGCACGGCGCCGAGGGGCTGCCCCGCGGGCCCCCGCCGCGGCCCCCGCGGCAGCTCTGGGTGTGGATGAACTTCGAGTCGCCCTCGCACTCGCCCGGCCTGCGGGGGCTGGCCGGCCTCTTCAACTGGACCATGTCCTACCGGCGGGACTCGGACGTCTTCGTGCCCTACGGGTACCTCTACGCCCCGCCGGCGCCCCGGCCCTTCGTCCTGCCCCGCAAGACGCGGCTGGTGGCTTGGGTCGTCAGCAACTGGAACGAGGAGCACGCCCGGGTGCGGTACTACCGCCAGCTGAAGGAGCACCTCGCCATCGACGTCTACGGGGCGCGGGGGCTGGCGCTGGCCGAGGGCGGCGTGGTGCAGACCATCTCGGCCTACAAGTTCTACCTGGCCTTCGAGAACTCCCAGCACACCGACTACATCACTGAGAAACTCTGGAGAAACGCCTTCGCCGCCAGCGCCGTCCCCGTCGTCCTCGGACCCCGCAGGGCCAACTACGAGCGCTTCATCCCCCCCGACTCCTTCATCCACGTCGACGACTTCCCCAGCCCCCAGCTGCTGGCCACCTACCTGAAATTCCTCGATAAAAACAAACCCAACTACAGGAGGTATTTTGCCTGGAGGAAGAAGTACGAGGTCCACGTCACCTCATTCTGGGACGAGCATTTCTGCAAGGTTTGCCAGGCCGTGAGGGCAGCCGGGAACCAAATGAAGACTGTACGAAATCTGGCCAGCTGGTTTGAAAGCTGATGTTCCTGGCGGGCGAGGCTTGCCTGGCCAGCCTGTGCCAGCATGGGACTGCGTCAAGGCGTCGGGAAGGATGGGTCTCGCAGAGATCGTTAGCCGAGGTAGTATGCAGAAGGCTGTCATCAGTGAGAGAAGCATAAAGGTACAGGTAAACAAGCTGTGAAAAGCCTACAAAAGGAAGATTTTTATTAAAGTGCAAAATTATGAAAGTACAATGAAACATCAGGCAAGATGATTCTTAGAGACCAAACTTAAATTTCCAGAAGTTGTACAGCTCTGAAACCTTTACAGTTGTGCACAGCTCTACATAAATAACTGATGCCAAGTTCTTCAGCTGTGCAGCTGAAAGCAATTTTGTCGTCTATGACAGCTTCCTGGACCATGCAACTTTCTTCTGCTGACAGGGGATGCATGATCAGCGCTGGCTTTCTGTACTCCGAAGACAAAAGTGAATATTTTTAACAGTGATTATTATGCATGGGAAAGCTATTTGCGGGCAAATTCTGAGCCGCAAGTGTTGAACGGAAGAATGTAATGATACAGTAGCACTTTTTAGCAATGTTTGAAATTGCAGCAGCCAACTAATAATGCTTTGAGCCAAATAATAATTCCGTTTAGGAAAAAGTGTATGGAGGGGACTGGATCCGAGTGGAACAAACAGCTCAGATGATGTAGAGTATTTCTTCCACTGCCTACTGAAACCGTAGGCACGTTTATCCTGTATGACAGCGGAGAAGAACTTCAGGTACAGGAAAAGACAGACTGTAGAAAATAAGTTGGAACATTTCCACCCTCCCTTTATTCAGGAATTAGAAAATGTTTACAGGAATCTGCATGTTTTTCTCTGCAAAATTACTGCCATATAGGAAAAAGCAGGGAAAGGCTCACAACTACAGGGTTTTTATTACTATATTGAATATATATGCAGAAAGGCTAACTTATTTCTCTAGTATCATTAGACAGTCCTGTTGTGTAGTGATTGTTTTGTTTTATGGCACGTGTTTTTAAAACTTCTGCTGAGTGACAGACTACTCAGAATGCCGCTCTGCTGTTTATAAAATAATAATTACCAAAAAAAAAAACCCCAAAACTCAAGTCCCAAATCACTGCCTTTCAAAAAGAAAATTACTGTAGAGAATAAGATCTAGACTGTTTGTAAAATACAGATTGTGTGAGGAAAGAATATGAAAAGGGAAAGATTTACTATTTTTTTTTCTTTGGTTTTGAGAGTTTTTTCCGGCTCAGTTTTAAGAACCTATTTATTGATTAAAAGATAAAACTTCCTTCTCTCGGTGCCTACCAGGATCATTTACAGTAGTTATTGCCTTTCAGACTGCCATTTTGCTGGAGTCTTCCTAGTAGTCAGTGTGTGGTTACTTTTTGGTTACATGTAATCTTGCTTGGTGAAATGCAGAAAGAAACTTCAATTGCAATTGCACATCCTCAGGAAGCTGAGCCCTCCCTGCCCTTTGCAACTATAAGGTTTGCTGGCAAAAAATGATAACCCACAAGAGTCCTGCATAAATGATTAAGGGATTTGTCCAGCTCCTATTTAAGGAGCTGGATAATCCATGGAGTTGTCCAGAGACTTTACTCGGGATAAAATCATGGGCGCAGAGCAGGTGGGGAAAGAAGAAAGTCAGTTGCAAATAAAAGATGGGCATCAGAAGAAGTGAGTTCACTGGCATTTGAGAGTCATATTTAGGTTAGAAAAGGATTAGATTTGACTTGAGCAGTAAGGAATGCCAGGTAGGTGCTTTTAAGATTTATGAGCTGGCAGCCTACTGTAATTTATTTTAAATTAGATGTTCCCCATGATTAGGTAGGCATGGAACCAAGGATTATTGAAAAAAATCTAATAATAATGAAGTTCATTAATAATTTGCACAGATTTATCAGGTCAGATCTTGCTGGCTCCTACGTTTGTTCCTTTCTGCTTTTGTGCGAGGAAGGATGGCTGAAAGTACTTCATAAACCTTTCTGTTGTTAATGTCAGAGTTGCTGTAGAAATTTCATTGGGAAAGAAGAGAAGACAGTCAACGCAATGTGGAGTGTAGTAGGGATGGTCCCTAACGCTGCATTTTCACTTGAATGGGTCTTAATTGATTGTTTAAACCAAAAGCATGTTCTTCATGGCACACTGATCTGTGTCTCTACCAGTGGTTACTACTCCCATAAAATTAGTTTCGATAATTTTAAAAATCTAATTTAAGTGTAGCATTAAAAGTAATTGCTAAGTGTCAGAATGATAGAATCTGTCTGCCTGTCGTGGTTTAACCCCAGCCGGCAACTAAGCCCCACCCAGCCGCTTGCTCACTCCCTCCCGGTGGGATGGGGGAGAGAATTGGAAGGGTAAAAGGGAGAAAACTTGTGGGTTGTGAAAAAGACAGTTTAATAGGTAAAGCAAAAGCCGCGTGCACAAGCAAAGGAAAACAAGGAATTCATTCACTACTTCCCATCGGCAGGCAGGTGTTCAGCCATCTCCAGGACAGCAGGGCTCCGTCACGCGTAATGGTTACTTGGGAAGACAAAACACCATCACTCCAAACGTCCCTCCCTTCCTTCTTCTTCTGAGCATGACGTCATATGGTATGACCATATCCCTTTGGTCAGTCGGGGTCAGCTGTCCCAGCTGTGTCCCCTGCAGCTCCTTGTGCACCCCCAGCCTCCTCGCTGGTGGGGTGGGGTGAGAAGCAGAAAAGGCCTTGACTCTGTGTAAGCACTGCTCAGCAATAACGAAAACATCCCTGTGTCATTAACACTGTTTCCAGCACAAATCCATAACGTAGCCCCATACTAGCTACTATGAAGAAAATTAGCTTTATCCCAGCCAAAAACAGCACACTCCCTTTGAATTATCCTTTTTTTGGGTTCAGTTTTTATCACAGTTCATGTAAATGTATACAAAAACACGATCTTAAAAGCGGTGAACTAATATTTAAGATCGCACTACTTTTTATCAGTCTGCTGAAACTAGTGCATTTTTTTGAGTCCTGAATTTTTTAGCATTTTCTGAAAGTTTCGAGGCACACAGTTCTGTGTAATTGTTAGTAATGCCACAGGCAGAAGATCAGGCTAGAAGAACATGGAAATTTCCAAAGATAGCAACCGATACTTTTTTCTCAGCCTCTCTAAGAAAAGCAGTTGAAATCTTTGATGAACTGGAGTTTTGTAAAATTCAGAAAGGGGCTATGCAACAATTAAAGCATCACGTTTGAATAAGATGTTCACAGTTGTGCTGGATTTGTAAGTTATGCATTGAGTATATTCAAGAATTGTATAATGAAAACTGCAGTCTTGTAATAATTATTGCAGAGCTTTTGCTTTGGGAGAAAAGAAGCTTTTTCTAGTTTCATAGTTCTTGCGTTAGCATTGCACACTTTCCCCTTTAGATTTGGGAGGAAATTCAGCCCTGGTCTACAGCTGCTGAAGTCAGTAATACAGCATCTCTATAAATCTAGTTTGGTTTTTGGCTCACCCGCTCCACAGGCTAATAGTGTGCTGTTACAAGCTAAGGACTGGCTTTTGTAATTCACTTTGTAGACCCCAAGTTCAGTGGTGAATAGAAAGTTTGAGGAAATTGGATTGTAGGTCAGCTACCAGACTCCACAAGGTATTGCAGGTGATGTATATAATCCATCTGTAAAAATCAAGCAAATGTATTTTCTATTTTAAGTAGAAAAAAAAAATTTGAATACATTTTGATAAAGTGTTTTATTCTATGCCTTAAAATACTGGGGTGGAGGGAGAGAAGGGAAGATCATTATCTTCTGTTTTTTATAAGGAGAGGAAATAAATAATATTACTTTTTTATTACAGTGTAAATGGAATAGAGAATTATGCGATCCTTTAAGTTACATATTGTATCTCAGGGAATTTTATACTGTAAAGTCTCTTAATCTTCGTAGAATGAAGTTACTTTGTCTTTGTATTAATTATTTAGATTGACACTCAATAAAATCAAAGAAAGGAAGTAGCACAAAACGACCCTATTTTTTTATTTCGTCTTCTTTCTGCGTTATGAAAGCTGTAGCAAACTGCTTTTTAAAGGGACTGAATTTCTTTTCGTGTTTGTTTAGTCAGTAGAAGTGGCTGATTGTTCTCAAAGCAGTCAGACCGTCTGAGGTTAGGACCGAAACCTGGTTGTGCCAGGAGAAAAATATTTTCATAGGAGAGGCTGTGCTGAGTTATTTTCCGTATGAAAAGGAGCATTTATTGAAGTTGGATGTCTGCTGCAAAAATGTCATTTCAAACAAAACCAAAAAACAAGCTTTCTCTTGATCTACAGAGAATTTGAATGTGGTTGAATTCCCCCCCGCCTTAAATTTCAAAATGAAATTGAGATTGTGTTTATTTTGATATTCAGCGCGTAGTGCTACAGCTACCTTGTAGCTGCAGCTTTTTTCATGCTTGTTCATCGTTGTCTTCAACTGAGCAACAAAAGAGAAAGGGCCCAAAGCTCTTTTCCCTCAGCTTTTGTTAACACGGACTGCAACACAAGCCATTGCTTACCTCTCTCTTTACTCATCTGTACTGGCTTGGTGCGTAGTATTGGGAAATTTCAGCATTTCTGAAACTTCCAGCCCAGCCAGGAGGGGGTAAGTGTCCTCACTTTCCCCCCCTCAGGTGACTGATGTGTCACCATCACGTTTAACTTTTGTAAGTAGGGCTTGGACTGACTGCTTGTGTACTTGTGCCCAAGGTGGGAAATGTTTTTTTGCTGGTTTTCCAGACATGATTGAACTCTGGGTTGGGGAAACGGGTGGAAATATTTTTCTGCCAAACACTAGGTACCATTTGTTCAAGCTTGTTTGGTGACTTAAGAAGTGAGTTACGCCTGATAAAACTCACTTGCACAGTTCTCTATCCAACAGTCATATAAAATGGTATTTGTTTTAAGAGTGTAAGCAGTCCTTTGTAGGGAGCACAGAGTTGACTCAATCTAAAATCTGTTGACAAGAACACAATGACTTAACGTGGATTTAAGTGGTATTTAACTAAAGATAAATCAGGATCCAAGTATAGATGCCTATTTCTAATCAGTAAAAAAAGTCATTATTTGAATAACTCAGGTGTCGCTTGTAACCAGCTTGGTTTAACAATTACGATCTGTATAATTCTGTACTTTTTTCTGTATGGTCAGTTTAAAAACAATACTTCAGGCCAGAGTATCTATGTCTACTCTACATTCTGCAGATGTTTTGCTTTATGATCTTGAGCTAATTACTTAAGCCTAAATTTGGCACAGAGGCGGCTGTTCCCAAGAGTCTCACCCCAAAGAATATCTGAGAGGAATAAGACAAAGCCTGTTTTTCAGGAGTGCTTTGAGAGCTGCAGGGATTTGGCACCGCCGGCGGTAAGGTGCTCAGCGTGCTCAGGAAGCGTCCTGAAGCTAAGAGCCCCTTTTCATTGGAAAATTTTCTTTTAAGGAGTAAATACTTCTCTAAAGTCCTTCAGTGATTTTAGGTCCTTGGAATTATAATTGCATGCATTTAAATTTTGCAAACAGAATTAAAATTGAACTTTATTTCAGTAACGCTCAATATTTTAATAATATTCTTTTAAAAACTATTAAAAGATGGTCCAAAATTTGAAACTTGTGTTTCTCTCTATGTATTAAACCATGTTTTGAAGTTAATCAGCCCACGGGATGGTTGTATGCATTATGGAAGACAGTTCTGCATTTGCATCCTCAAATTTGCCACTGGTGTAAAAGATGCTCTAGGTATTTTGGATGATGGGAAGCTCAGCCTGGGAAGAAAGAGAGCACTAGCAGTGCCCAGGCTGTGGCATACCATGGCTCCGAGATCCTGATCACAAGGGTGCCTATGACTGGAAATTTGCCATCTTGTTTATGAGCAGAAGGAAGAAAGATGACTGCAAATAGAAAGCGTAGATTATCGGATTGTGAATGTATTTTGGTGCGTTCGTAATGCTGCCAAATAACTTTGTGCAGGGCTAAAGATGATGGATTTATTTGAAGCAAGCACAACAGGACTACATGAAATACAGCAAAACAATTGTCCTAAAAGCAAAGTTGGATTTAAAATGGAAAAATGATACCAAATTTTTTTTTAAAAAAAGGCTTGCATTTGCAGGAAAGCATGGATATACATTTTAAATTCTTAACTGTGAACAAAGAGAATTTTCTTGGAAATGCTGCCTCTAGCCCCAGTTAAAACCAGAGAACATAGGTTCAGAGTCATGCTTGTGCTCATGCTTACATCTGTTTCTGAATAGGAATGGCCTCCTGAGATTAAGGCAGAGCTCTGGACGTTTTTATTTCCCTTCCAGTCCCAAACCGACATTTTGCTTGGCTTAATGCTAGTTTCCCCTCTCTGTCATTCACACGTTGCTCCTCAAAGGTGCACAGGCCTGTGGCTCTCAGAAGAGCTTCTCACTTTGAAGAAACAGAGCTAAGAAGAGAGAAGTTAATATATGGATGTTTGCTGAGAATTTTGGTCAGATTTTGCAGTAGTCACGGGATAAATGCAAGTAAGCAGTAGAGGCTGAAGACAAAGTAGAGAAGCATGATTTATGGTAGTATTTTGTCCAAGAGCCCAGCCTGGAGTGAAACATCTCATCAGATTTTAAGGCTGAGGCTTTATGCTGTGAGTTTTCTATTTATTGGTGAAGATTATTTTATCAGGTACCCCTGAAGATTCCCAGTGCTATATTATCCCAGAATCATAGGATCATAGAGATGGACTATGAACACTTCTTCAGTGTTCAGACTTCATTCAGTATGTCTGTGCTGTGAAAAAGTGAGTTAGGTTAATTAACGCAGAATTTGTGCTGGGTTCAGGCTCTGATAAAGCACTGTCAGGCATATTAGTGGAAAAACACGGGTTCACCGCCCTGTCTGTTGCAGTAACTGTGGTGAGGAATGTTTTCTGCACTGAATCTCTGGAGAAAAGCTAGAGCCTGCACGATGCTGATTCAGAGCGGCGTTTTATTCCATTGTGCTGCCATTATGTCAAACCTAGATTTTACTCTTAAATACAGATATTAAATGTATTCTTCCATTTTACAAAAGTACTTTAAAATAATAACAAGAATTTAAAAAGATATTTCACTGGTGTAACTGGGAAAAGGAAGTTGTTTGTGGATTTATAGCCCTGAGCTAAGAACCAGGAGGTTTTTGCTGTAGAAGAGTCCGCTGTAGTTGTGGACAAGTTATTTGTGAATATAGGGCTGGTCTGAAGCACTGGGTCCTGTCTTCTGCACACTTCACTTTATATCCTCTGGGACTGATCCTCGCTCTTGCAGGAGCACATTTGATTTCCAGAGATACTCAGGCATACACAGCTGCAGTCAGCTGCTGCGTCCTGGGCTTTATCTGCTTGTTTCTACCTCTGCCCCTGTGGGGCAAAAAGAGGAGAACAAGGCTACAGCCAGCTCCTCTGTCTCTTCTCTTCTGTCCCTTTTCCATCCTCGTTCTGGATGATGCTTTTAGTACTGGAGGAGGTGAAGATGAAAACGTCTGTGAAAGCCAGTGTGCATGTGAGCTCAAGAGAGAGGTTCAGTGTGCAGCAGGTTAATGAGGGGAAAGAGAAAGATCTCTCTCCTAATCATGCTTCCCAACATACAACCTTCTTAAACCTTTGGAAGAAAGATGACTGAAGGCAAGGGGAGGCACAGGCTAGTTTCAGTCTTTTTTCACACCTGGAGAATTGCTAGTTTATCTAGGATCATTGTAGGAAAGGAGAGAAAATGCATCCCCTCTCCTGCCCTCTTCCCTCTTGTAAGCTGAGGTCGCCTCTGGTGAAACACAATTGCCCTGTGGAATATGAGCCTTCCAAAACATCGCAGAAGGCAGTAATCTGAGTAAAACCACGGCTACTTGTCGGAAGGTAAGGTGCTTATGGCTCCGCTTAACTTCAGTAGGAGCTTTGACATTGCTCTCACTGGAACCAGGATTTCACTCAGCTTGTATCTGCCCTTAGTAATGGATAAACTCAATCATTAAAAATAATGCTTTATCCACAATGTAAAAAGTGAATTCCCATTGCCTAAAAAATTTGAGGAATGCAAGGAACTTCACAATAAAGCATGCAAAGAGGCCCTTTTGGTCACAGGCACAGACTTTTCCATAGCCTCAGAACATTCCCATGCCTAAAACCTGCAGAAACAAGACAGAAAAGCCCCATAAGCTTTTTCCCATGTGCAGCAACTGGAAGAGAGCAGGAGAAAGCAAGGACATCACCAAAGCAGTAAAAGAAATGGGTTAGATGAAAGGCTTGCAGGAGCCTGGGAGGCTGATGAGCAGCCCTGGTGACCTGACCAGGGCAGGCACTGGGAGGGGGTTTTCCTTTTTGATCTCACATCTTGGAGTAATTTTACCCTGAGCATACAAGCGAGATAGATGATACACTCAGTCTTTAGGTTGAGTATCATTGGTAAGACCATCAGGGTGCTGAACAACAAGTTAAGGTTCATCTCCAGTGTTTCAGAAGAAAGACGAATCTTGTTCCTCCCTTTTGTAGATGCCTGAGGCACAGCAGCATAGGCCACTTTCCTTGCACTCGTTACTGACTTGTGACATATTGTGGGAAAAATCCTCTTCCCAACATCGCCTCAAGGGCTGAAGTGATTTTAACCAGCCTTTTTTGTATAGCCAATGTTCTTACAACTCTACAAGCTCTCAACAGCAGTCAAGCCTCTCCAGCTGGCTAAGCTATGGACTCTTTAAACAGTGTCTGCTGGCTGTGGGACAGCTAGATATGCTATTTAGGTACTTGGATAGACTTTTTACAGTTTTAAATGTTCTCTCTGTTCCTATTGCTCTAGTGATTGATGTGTCTCCCTGTGCACTTATTTGTTACATTTCTGCTGTGGGCCATCTTCCACATCTTGCTCTCATTTCCCTTCTTAATGGACTGCTCTCCGGCTCAGCCGCTTGGGCAGGTTAGTCTGGTCTGGCGGGTTGTGATACTCAATGGAAAAGTAGTATCATGGAACAACAGGTACGCATGTGATTTTCTTTTTTGGTGACCTTTTGGGATTGTGGATAGCCAGGCTGGAGAGTTACCAAGCGGCTGGGAAGAGAAGGAGAGTGAGATGAAGAACTGAATGATGTGTCTCCTTGACTTAATCAAAGCTAAACACACCCAAAGAACAGAAGAGCTTCTAGGAGGCAAGTGTCCCTAAATGGCAAACTGAAGAAACTCTCCATATTTGCACTGTAATGTTCCCCACGACAGTATCAGAAATGGGGGTGGGGAAATCTCCATTTCTTTTTTCTGAACACCGACTTCTCTGCAAAATTAGGTTCAATCCTCAGCTGCCTCAGGGCATTCATCTTGTGTCTCTTCCCATAACTTGTTCACCTGCTTGATCCTGCTTAACTGCAAGGGGATCTGGACTGTTATAACTTGCCCTTGAGGCCATCCACTTTCCTCTAGCAGATGCGTAGGGCCCAGGGTGGGCAGCCAGCTCTGTGCTGGGAGCGCTGATGGCTCAGATCCCATGCTCACATCTGCCTAGGGGATGCAGAGACAGACCTGACCGTACGGTTCAGCTCTGTGAGATGCCTGCTCCTCCCAGGTGTCCCTATGCCGCCGCATCTTGTAGCTTGTCTAAATACTTGAGCAGTGTTACTTGTGGGTACACTGCCTCTGCACAGGCAGGCGGCGAGTACAATGGCAGATCATATGGCGGGAGTAACCATGACTCCCTTAAGATGGGATCATAGTTACTAACTGGGCTGAGCTGCAGAGGTCACACCTCCACGTGGTCCCGCTGGATGCCCTTCGGGGTAACCAAGATGACCTCAGCCCCAGTGAGATGGAGTTATAATTGCTTTCTCCCTATCGACTGGCTTCACCAACCACTCGGTAGTATTTATAAAGGTGAAACAAATTCCAGCATCAATTGTTAATCGTTGCCCAGAGCCTGTGCCCAGGGGTACAGCTGGACTCAGTCTGGCAGCCTTTGAGGGTGGTGCTGTCCGGCTTATGTGTACCCTCGCACTGAGATTGATAAAATGGGTCAGCCAATGTGCGTTACATTCATACCGGTTGCCACACAAACAAGTCCTATGGACTTGCGAGACGAAGAGGTCACTAGAACCATCAAAGACCATGAAAAATCGGTGGAAGAGAGAGTAGATTTGAATGGACTGGAGTCTGTTAACTCACAGATCAATGGTTTGGAATGGTGTCATCCTTCCACCTGGAATGACAGTTTAGCCATGTTGCCAGAGGTGTATGAGGTACCTACCTCTCCGAGTCTCAAGGGCATTACCATCAGCCCACACCTAAGGGAGGCTGAGAGTGAAGAGGGGGAACTCTCACCCCCACAAGCCATGGCCCAATTTTCTCCATTGCCATCAACAACTATTTTGCGTGCCAATGTGGACCTGCCATCTGAGGGCATGCCAGTGGTGAAGGTCTCAGACAAAAATCCATCATGTCCATGCTCTGGAAACCAGATAAGAAAGATGTCAGGACCGACTGAACATCTGAAGAGAGTGCATGGAAAGAAAAAGGTCTTGTTCCAGTGTGCCCGATGTGGGAGAACGAACATGAAACATCATAGTATTGCCTGCCACTTCCCAAAGTGCAAGGGGGCTATGGAATCTGCCCCCGTGGAGGGCTGGGTCTGTGGGGAATGCGAGAGAGGATTTGAATCAAAAATTGGCCCGGGACAACATAAACGCTTGGCCCACCCAGCTATCAGGAATATTGCGCAGATTATCGCCTCCCGCCCTAAAGAGGGTACTGCAAGAGGAGTACATTGGCAATGCTGGATGGAGGAGGAGGTAGAGTTGTTATGGAAGTTGGATAAGCAGTATGAGGGGAGTAAGAACATCAACAAGTTGATTCTGGAACATATTCCATCAAAAACAGCCAAACAGATAAGTGACAAGAGAAGAGGACTCTCAAGTCCTGTGAAACGAAGGAAAAAAGATCAAGAATGGAGAAAACATCTAGCAACAGTAAGGAAACATCTTGTGAACATTGGATTGCGTGTAGATGGGGAACAGAGGTCCCATTATTGAAGAGTGATCTCTGATTGGTTGACATCTGAAAAGCTGCACATTCTTCGGGGAACTTCTGAAAAGGTAATCGCAGAGAAAGAAGACCCATCAACATTGATTGATGAGGCAGTTGAGGACATACCTGTTTACGAAGTCGACCAAGTTGAAAGCAAGCCAAGGTTGAAAGCACCAAGTGGCCCGCAGAGCTCATCTTCTGAACCACCAAAGGAGTGGATGAAGAAGAGGGCTATGGAGCAGGGCCAATGCCTACAATTCCAGTGGCTGTTTTACCTGCATAGAGGGAAACTTGCCGGTATCATCCTGGATGACGGGGAATCCCTGAGGTGCAGTATCCCACTAGATGAGGTGCACAAGGTGTTCAAGTCGAGATGGAAATCGCCAGGAACATTCAAGGGCCTAGGTGCTTTCAGAACCATTGGGCAGGTGGACAACTCAGCATTTGAAGCCATGATCACAGCAAAAGAAATCTCTAAAAACATCAAAGAGATAAGTAAGAACTCAGTGCCAGGACCAGATGGGCTAAGTCTGAGAGATCTTACTAAGAGAGATCCTCACTACACTCAATTAATGGAACTTTTCAATCTGTGGTTTCAGTCTCTGGTACCACACTGGACATGGTGAGAGAATGTCAGACTCTGTTAATATCAAAATCTGCTTTACCAGAACGCCAGAATGACATCAATAATTGGTGACCAATTACCATCGGATTGACCATTGTGAGGTTGTTTTCAAGGATTTTAACAGCAAGGTTAACTAAGGCATGTCCCATTAATCCACTGCAAAGGGAGTTTATAAGGTCATCAGGATGTGTGGAAAACTTGAAGTTACTACAGCTCTTAATTCGAAATACAAAGAAGGAACACTGACCCCTGGGGGGTAGTCTTTGTTGATTTAGCAAAAGCCTTTGACACTGTGAGCCATTTTCACATCATTATGGCTCTTAAGCAGAAGGGCATGGACGAACATATTATTGCTCTGATTACAAATTTGTATCGTAATATCAACACCCATATTGACCTGAAGAATGAACAGTTGGATTCCATTGGGATTTGGATTCGTGTAAAACAGGGTGATCCAATGTCTCCAATTTTATTTAACTTATCTGTGCCCCGCCTGCTGTATAAGTTGGAGGAGGAAGGATGTGGGTTCCAACACTGCTTGAAAAATATAACAACTATGGCTTTTGCAGATGACTTGGTACTGCTGAGCGAATCGTGGGAAGGAATGCAGAAAAATATTGAAATTTTGGAGGTCTTTTGTGATCTAACTGGCCTCAAGACACAGGGGGAGAAGTGCCACGGCTTTTACATCAAGCCTATGAAAGATTCATATACAATCAATGACTGTGCTCCATGGAAAATTAATGGCACTCCCCTCAATATGATTGAACCTGGTAGCTCTGAAAAGTACCTGGGCCTATGTATCGACCCATGGACTGGAATATCAAAACCAGAACTACTAGAAAAAATGAAGGGGTGGTTACAACAGATTGGGAAGGCTTCACTGAAGCCATTTCAGAAAGCTGACATCTTGAAAGGATATATTATTCCACGATTGATTTACTTAGCAGACCAGGCCGAAGTAAAAGCTTTGTACCTGGAGACCCTTGACTTGGCAATTCGAGCTGCCATCAAGGAATGGTTACATCTACTGGCATGTACCTGTGATGCCATCCTGTATTCCAGCATTCGGGATGGAGGCCTGGATATTACCAGACTCTCAGGGCTGATCCCTAGTGTACAGGCTCGAAGACTACACAGAATTGCTCAGTCTTCAGATGAGACAGTAAGAGTTGTTTGGCAAGAGGGCAGTGAGAAAGAATTTGAAAGATTATGGATTGCAGCAGGAGGAGATAAGGATAAAATTCCATTTATTTGGGACACTAGAGTGGTCATGGTGATTTCAGAGGAAGTAGGCGGTGAGGAACCAGTCTCGGAATGGGAGATACTCACTCCAAACGTTATCTTTCCGAGGCCCTGTAACTGGCAAAACCAGGAATTTGTGAATTGGACCAAGCTGCTATCCCAGGGCCGTGGAATTTCCAACTTTGAGAAGGGTAAAATCAGTAACAACTGGATTGAATATTACAGAGGCATTCCCCACAAAAAGCTCATCATGGCGTTACAGCTAAGAGCTAATGCCTACCCCACAAGAGAATTTTTGGCAAGGGTCAGACAAGAGACTCAGAGTAAATCTTGTCGGCGTCGTCAGGTGGAGTGAGACCTGCTCGCATATTATTGGATACTGCCCCGCAGTGCGAGGTGCTAGGGTTAAGAGACATAACCAACTATGTGAATTGTCGGTGGTTGAAGCCAAAAAGAAAGGTTGGGTAATGTTCCAGGAGCCACTGCTGAAAGATGAACAAAATGAATTATACAAACCGGACCTGGTATTCGTTAAAGGAGGTCAGGCCCTTGTAGTAGACATCACAGTTCGATATGAGAGTAAATTAACATCTTTGGCAGATGCAGCGCCGGAGAAAGTAAAGAAATACCAACATCTTAAAGATCAAGTTCAAGAACTGATGACTGCCACTAAATTTATTTAATAGTAGTGTAATTATTATTTATTTCCTATAGGAGCATGTGGCAAGGGGTATCAAGGCAACTGCGAATTGTTAGCAGAACTAGGACTCTCCAGTTCCCAACAGGAAAAGGTCACTTGTTTAATGACTCCGTCGCTACTTACTTCAGTAGATATTGTATATATATTTGCTAGTCAAGCACAGACTATTTTAAGATCTTAATGAACTGTAATTGTATGAGCTAATGAACTGTAAATAAACTGATCCTTTCTTTCTATCTGTCTAAGGTGGGAGCCAGACCCCCGGAGTGGTGGTGGCAAAAGGCGATAGGACAAAAGACACGATAGGGCACTGATAGTATGTAGGGATGCCAAGGGACTTGGAATCATGACGTATTATCTGTCCCGCTTAAGACATTAATCACTAGTCTTTACCTAGGTGAATGGGCAACCGTTACCTAACTCACTGTCGTGGTTTAACCCCAGCCAGCAACTAAGCATCACCCAGCTGCTTGCTCACTCCCCCCTCCCCAGTGGGATGGGAGAGAGAATCGGAAGAGTAAAAGTGAGAAAACTCATGGGTTGAGATAAGAACAGTTTAATAATCAAAATAAAATAAAGTAAAATAGTAGTAGTAGTAGTAGTAGTAGTAATAATAATAATAATAATAATAATAATAATAATAATAATAATATACAAAGCAAGTGATGTATGATGCAATTGCTCACCACCTGCCGACCAATGCCCAGCCTGTCCCCGAGCAGTGGTCCCCCACTCTTGGCCAACTTCCCCAGTTTATATACTGGGCATGACATCATATGGTATGGAACAGCCCTGTGGCCAGTCTGGGTCAGCTGTCCTGGCTGTGCCCCCTCCCAGCTTCTTGTGCACCAGGCAGAGCAGGGGAAGCTGAAAAGTCCTTGACCAGTGTAAGCACTACTTGGCAACAACTAAACCATCAGTGTGTTATCAACATCTTTCTCATACTAAATCCAAAACACAGCACTATACCAGCTACTAGGAAGAAAATTAACTCTATCCCAGCTGAAACCAGGACACCTGCAAAAGGAACATGTATAATTTTATAAAGGTTTGATAAATGGCCCCACATCCTTAATCAAGCCCACAAGCCAAACCCACAAATTAACACAGATATCTCTACATACATCCTGCTTATTATCTGTCTAGACCACACGATATGCTAGGAAGCTGGCGATTTGAGCAAGACTTTTGAAAACAGATAAACTTTTCTATGTCATGTCCATCTCTCTCGGCCTAGATTGGGATCAGTGTTTTAAATCATGCTGGGAAAGCACAATTACTGTACTGGTGTACTGTGCTCTGCTGCTTTTGCATACCTGGCACAGCTTTAAAGCTGCCACAAAAATATGTGCAAATGAGCAAAGAAATAGAACAGATTTCATCAGTTCATATGAAACTGTCCCTTTATAACCCTTAGGTTAAGACTTAAGAATAAAGAGAATAATTTCAAATGGTTTATCTGAAGTTATATAAATAAAAGGCAACTTTGGGACTGGGAACCTGCTGTCTTGTGTTCAAGTGATTCTACTGTCACTTCCAGTTAGAAGTTTAAATCTGACCCTTAAATCAGCTTCCAGACAGACTGGATGAGAGCCCATATGCTAAGGCAGGGTTTGCTTGACAGAATACGAGTGAGAAGTGGACAACAAATTTCATCACTACCCTGTGATTGCCCATTACTGGTCACCACTTCTTAGGCTGGATGGCAGGTCCATCTCTGGCAAGGTGGAGGTTATGAGGTCCTGTGCTTGCAAACTCATTTTTGCTGCTCTTCAGGTAAAACCAGAGATCCTAACCAGTGCTTATGTATTTACAGCTTTAATGTGTCATATGGATGCGTGTGTTGATTCCCTATGGCTTACCTACTGGCTTTAATTTGAAGTTTGTTATGAAAGAGCAACATGGATATCATTTTTACATTTTACAAATGTGTGAGTTTGCTGCAAGATGCTTCAGCATCAAAGATCCCACAGTCAAAGCAGAATGTTATGCGATTAAGACTTAGACCTGGAAGGACTTGGGCATTTCACTTGCTATTGAAATTAAACCTGATTTGCACATCTGAAGGAATCTGTATTTATTTCAGGAAGTCAATGTACAGAAACTGACTTTTACTGAAATGCCAGGTTTCCCCTTTCAAGCTGAAGAAGTGTCTGTGTGAGGCTGCTGGTGTGCCAGCTGAAGCACATGGTGGTAGTCCAGGCTGTAGTGTGGGCAAGCAAGAGTGTTAATGAACGGTGGGGAAAAATGAACGGTGAGGAACATGAAGATGTGGTGCTTAGGGACGTGGTTTAGCGGTGGACTTGGCAGTGCTGGGTTAACGGTTGGACTTGATGATCTTAAGGGTCTTTTCCAACCTAAATTATTCTGTGATTCTATGATTCTATGAGGGAGGCAGGATATGAGCGGGTACAAGCAGGATTCAGCAGCCACTTGTTTCTCATGCTTGCTGGCAAGGGGTACAACACCTGTGGGCAGGGGCTTTCAGCTCCTGGGAGAGCCTGGGTGAGCTGGCAGGGTGGCTGGCCTGGGTGAGCCTGGAAGAGGCGGCTGCTGGGGAGGGACCCAGGTCAGGCACTGGGCAGGCACCTGCTTCAAGTGCTGTCTCCATGCAGCCCTGCCACATTCAGCAGGGTGTTCTTAGGAAGACTGAAGTCCTCCATTGGACTGGCAATATAGATATACCTATGCACACATAAATGCACAAGAACTGTGGCCTGGGTGACTGACAGGTCCATAACAGAACAAAGAGCATCTGGTTTGTTGTCCAGAGCCTGGATTTGGACCAAGACCTCACCACAAAGGAACACTGGCTTTCTTCTCACTGGGAGGTCTGACCACATTGTGCCTCCTGGATTTGTGTTGTTTCTCATGGTGTTCACAGTACATTAAAGCCTTCTGTATTGATCCTTCTGAAATGCTACTGCTGGATCAAAGGAAAAGTATGCATTTGTTTCAGTGGCATCTCACCCATCTGGTTTTACCAGAGCAGGATAAGAAATGTCAGCAAGGCAGTCTACTCTATTTAATTTCCAGGGCTGTCAGTCATCTGGTTTCACAGTACTTTGTTCTCCTAGCAGAAAATAAATTCAGTTATATCTCAGGTTACTTGGTTTATATGACGAGTACTCTGCATTAGCATTAAGCTAAAAGAATTTATGCCTTTAGTGAAAATGTCACAGCAATTTATCTCTGCTTGAACCTCCACAAAGTCTGGTATAAAATATGAGATAGATATCTGAGGGGTTTCAAAGTCCTGTGACCATCCATGGCATCTTTCCTGGCCTTGACTCTTAGGACCATATTCTAGGTATTTCATTATCTCCTCAAAAAGCAACTTGTGCTATGTGTTTGTTGTCGGTAATAACAGGAATTAATTTTCTTCAAGCCATGAGGGTATACGGACATGCTGTCCACACACAGCTGGTGCAGAAGGGGACACCATCTTCTTGGAACTATTTCATTTGATCCTTGGAGTTATTCCAACCACCCGATGGAGTGGAAGGAGCTTCATGGGCATCTCCTGCCCTTCCCAGTGCAGCAAGGCTGATCTGCTTGCTGCCTCCCTGGGGGTGACAGGCTCCTTGGGAGCTCACAGGATCCAGGTGGGATCCTCTCTCTATGCCAGTCACTGGAATACATTTTTTTCTGCTCTTGACTTATGATAACAGCTTTCAAACTAGTCTCTGCAGTTTATATCAGACAGTCTTCTTTTGTCCTTATGTTCTGCTGGAGAAAGTGCTGGGAAGTAGGGCTCTTGCTCAAGTGTCCTGGTATTCTGGGATACAGATTCACCATGATTTGTGTGAGAAGTGCCTCACCATTAGCCACTAACCTAGAAATCATTCTTAACCCAAGCCAGATTGAGGTAGAGTGCAAGTAAAGTACCTATTAATTTAAATCACCCTTTAAAACATTAAGGCAGCATATTCGTTCAGGTCACAAAAAGCATAGAAGAAGAAACGTGGAAGGCAAGCTAGCTGTATAGAGAGTCTCCTGTAAGAAATAGTCCAGGAGGCACAAGCAGATTTCATCTTTTTCTGAAGTCTTACATATTTCTAACTTGCTGGAAGTCATTCTTGTCTGACCACTGGAGACAGCAGTGCTAATTCACTAGGCTGGATACCTTCCCTGCACTTAGCCTCCTCCTTCAGTCGGTGGCCCAGCGTGTGAATTGTGCTGGAGAGGGTCTCCACTCAGCCTTACACTGCAGATCCGTGTGCATGCTCACAACTATCCTTCACACAAAACTGTACTCGAAATAGATAGATGTAGCTCATGATCAGTTCTTATCTGAGCTCAGAGATGGTAGTAATTGATGATGGTGGGCTGCTGGTGGGTTTGGGAGAGCTGGTGCCTTCCCCCCAGAAAACACCACAGTGGTGTACGATGGGACCTTCCCGGACCATTCCTTTTTCTTATTTTCCCCTCACTTTGATCACAGTAAGCTGCAAAGAAGCCCTCTGTGTGTAACTGGACCTAACATTAACCTTGTTTCCTAGGGGGATTGTGAGATATTTTTCCCCATTAATTAAAGTGCTTTGAGATCTACAAAGAAAAAGCTATTGTGGTGGTACGAAGGAGCTGATGCTAGAGACTACAGGAGTGCATGGCAGTCAAAAGAAAAGAAAGGAGGGCTTCATTAAAGCAGCCTGGATCTGTGACCTCTGCCAGGATAAGCCACGGGCATCTTTGCTAAGCTGAGACTCTGGCGGGAGTTGTCACTTCTACCCTGGCAGCGCAGTGCATGCTACCATCCTCATCCCCATCCCTATCTTCATCCCCATCCCCGTCCTCATCCCCATCCCCATCCTCATCCCCTGCATTTTGCCTTTGAGAGGGACGGAAACATCTCCTTCATGCCAGCACTTCCCCATAAGCTTGGCCTGGTTCAGTTACAGGCATCTATTCACCCAAAAGCAAAAAGCAAAAAGACTCGCCAAAGCACAAGGGGAATCTCTCCAGAGACTTTCTTGGTGTTTCACCCTACATGTAAGTGCTGTATTTGCCTACATGGCCACAGAAATTATCACAGGGGACACAGCAATAGGACTGCTCCAATACTAACCAGAGTGGCCGTGCTGACGTGGTGTTTGTTCTGAAAGCAGCAGAAAGTGAAATAAGGTCAAACTGTTCTTTCCACAGGCACTGTGTACATTGTATTAGTTTAATGATATGTTTACATACTCCCGATGCTTTGCATCTCTTTGATCTTTGCAATCGCACAAGTTACAGCACAAACAACAGGGTCTGCAGGAAATAATACTGTGTTGTGTGTCTTTGTCTGCAGCAAGCATGACCTCATGGATTGCATTTTGGATGGGTCTACAACACAAGAACCTTGGCTGTGTCAAGAAGCTGGTACTGTGGAATAAAAATAGTAAAACCACTTGCTCTACTATTTTCAGGTGGGATGTCCTACAAAGGACATGTGGCAAGGTATTTTAGTTAAACTTTGAATCAGATAAAAAATGTAGTCAAAGTACTTAACGTCACAAATACAATATTGTGGGATTCTAGGCTATAAAATAAGCTTTGTCCTGTCTTTGAAAGGCAGCTTTTCTTTAATATCTCAAACTGTCTCTTAACAGGAACAATATATAGGTTTTAAGCAAGATTTTAGGGAATTTTCCTTCAAACTAACAAAGCAAAGAAGCTCAAAGTGGCAGAGAAACTCATAGCCCCAGAGTAGAAGACAGGTTTCTATTCTTCACCGCTCAGATACAGCCTGTATAAAGGAGAGGTGTGTGATTGCCATGTTTCATCATATTCACATTTTCAGGGGGGACACCAAGATTTTCAATGACCTGATGCTCTACCCATCATCTGCTACATTTCATTTGCCACCCTGGGGACACACTCTGACAATGGAGAATGTGATTATGACCGCACACAGAAAAGCACGTACAATCTCGGGGGCCATGGGGAAGAGGAGGTGCTGGATCAGGACAGCAGGCGATCGCCTCTTGAGCAAACAGCAATGCAGCGAGCTGCTCGGTGCTGGTGGCAGCCGTCGTCACCCATCCTTGGCCAGGCTACTACATATGTTTGGGTAAAATTAAGTGATTTTCTTAATCTCTGAAGATGGTGTTCCCTATTCTCTTCTAAGTTTAATACAGAATTAATTTAATCTCCCATTCATGGGTATCCAGAGTAAATCCTTAAAATAATGGGCTAAAGCTAAGAGAAGAAACTTGACCTATGTAGTAAAGAACAACTTTCCTTAATCCTCAGCCCAGCTTTGGAGAGAAAAGTGCCCTGAAGAGTAACACATGTACTAGTTAATGAAACTCACTGCTGGTAATGTCCTTCTTTTATAGGAAGAGTAGGTTTCTAGCTCAAAAGCTACTGCCAATTTTAAATAAGACGGCATTGAACACGAAGAGGCATAGGCTCTTTGGTAGCCTATACCAGGCCCCAAAGAACACTCTGGACATTTTGAGTTAAAATCAGCATCTTCCATTTTATCTGTAACTTGAAACAATCAGTGTCTCCTAGAACAGAGGGGTAAAAGACACAGGAGAGATTCAATTAGAGAAGTGAAATTCAGACCCATGGGGTCACCTTGGGAGAAGTTTGGGGACCACCCTAGATCTCAGTTGATGTGGTTTACATATGCTTGGCCTTATTTGGGAGGAGTTTTTTGGCCTGGCTATGTATTACCTTCTGTTACTGTGATCCAGTCCCAGTGTAAGATAAGCACAGATAACTGAGACAAAGTCTGCATAGAAAAAGACACGGTTGGAAAAATGCCTAGTTATGCCGAACACTCCTCTTTCTCCAGGAGCAGGTCAGGCTATCATAATACTTCTGTTTTGTTATGTACTTATATTACAGGTGGCAGCTGAGTCCCATCAGTTGGGTACATAGATATAATTGTCACTTTTGCTTCTGGTTACTTTCCAGAAATGAGGTAGGTTATCTCGGTCCTCATCACGCCGAGGCATTGCCAGGTGGCTCTCACCCAAGGCCAGGACCCACCTGAACACTGGATTCTTTGTTCCACTGCCCTTCCTCAGGTCAGATATGGAGCAGATAATCAGATCACTGCTCACCGACAACCTGTTTTCCCTAGACTATGAGCAAAAGCTTTGACGGCTGTTTTTTTTTTTGTCAAATCTTCATCTAGCCTCCAATATTTTTGGTGTAATTAAAGTGTTAAACTCCTAAATGGAGACAACCATACATGCAGTTAACTGCATGAGCGTTTTATTCTAAATAGGATGCATGTCCATGGATACATGGAAAAATTTATTTCCTTTGTTTGGAAAACACTTTGCTTTGCTTGTGGACTAGCAGCAGAATTGCTTTTCTTCTCACTGTCACACCAGTGAGGACAGCGGGAGTGTGCATGCTCTTCAGAACTGAACGGTTCCTATTAAAAGCCAAACAATATGGCTCATTTCCTCTGTGGGTATCGATAAAGGCACTTTACTTGCTTATCAGTTCTCTAACCATATAGCTGGTATCGTGTATTTTGCAGACCTTTATGTTATCTGTGCGTTAAGAGTTGTAAGAAGAACGAAGGACTTGTCTAGGGCTGCCTGTGTCTCACCTCTGTTAACAACATAATGATTGCATGTGTCAAAAAAGAAGCCATCCAGACTTCCTGAAACCTAAAATAAGAAAGAAAATCACACATTAAGAGCAGCTTTTCAGTACTGACCTCCACTTGTTCAGTCGTCCTTAAAAGCCCAACAACAGAGATGAGCATGGCAGCAGGCTGTGGATGTTATCAGATTTAAGTCATTTTGGTTTCAGGAGGTGAGAAACTGATGTCCAAACACAGACTGTAAAATCCACTCTGCTAGTACCTGCCAGAGCTGCTGTGGGAGCATATTCCCTGCCATAACAGTACCAAGATGGCCAGAGATCTCAGATTTCAGGCATTTTGGATTCAGTAGGAAACAGCTCAAACCCAGTCCCCTAACCGGCACACCGTTAGTACGGAGTTTGGGCTCTGGGGTTTCGCACAGCACAATGATGCTACACATTCCTGTGGTCTAGCCTGTGTCTTGTGTTCCTACAAGTGTACATATAGGCCCCTGTGGAGGGAAAGTCACCACGCTGCAGGTAGCGGGATGCTAAAATTGCTACTCATAATGAAGCCGGTGTTGTTTTGAGTACGAGTGGATGGGATTAGGTAAGAGCATTAGGTTCAGCAGGCTTTTGCAAGCGCAGAAGGGAGAGTGCAACAGCTTGGCATCCTGCAAGTAGTAATTAATGTCTGTACATCACTGAGGACAGGCAGGGGAAGAGGTTTCAGCCTCTTCCCTCTCTTTATTGATTTCCCCTCTTTGAGCTTGTGGGTTTAGCCAAAGCATTGCATATTGAACATCTGTTTTGTTACCTCTTTCATGCTGCTGCTTTTACACTCTCTTGGCTTTGAGGCATTAAAGCTTTCAGTGAAGAGCAAGGTAAAACTGGGCTTTGATGTTCTTCTTGTGCATTGTTTCTTTAGTGTCCTATATCTATAGCTAGAGTCTGAGAGTCGGGATGGAGGAGGGAATCGATGCTCACGTGCATTAGCAGAAGGTGACAGCAGAGCCAGCTGTGTTCCCCTCTTTCTGCCTGGTACCGCAGAAGCCAGATCCAGACAGACAAAGCATGAACAATATGAATTAGGACAGTGTTAATATATAAAAATGACAGTCCTAATTCTTGATTAGTCACTGACACTATGAAAAGGTCCACTCTACATTCCTCTAACTGCAAAAAATGAAAATACCTGTATTAATTTGGAGGAGACTTGCTTTTCTTGTAACTCTTGAAAGACATCACTGTACTGAATATACAATGAATGATGTGTTTTTTCTGAGCTGCACAAAAAATGCATATGAAGAATGGATATTTATCATCCTTTAGTATAATTTAGCCATGTCTCTCTAGCCAGTTATTTTTAGGATGAGATGAATCATGGCCTCTTTCTGCCCAGTGACTATAAAAGGAGCCTAAAAGGGCCATGTCAGGTGCAGGTATCTTTTGTAACCATTTTTGTTGTACTACTCTTCCTTAATTTAGTTTCACAGTTACACTTGGTTAGAAAAAGCTGTTCATAAACCAGAAGGCATCAGATCTGTTATGCCAAAGCTAAACACAAAATTAATTTATTTTATATAACAAAATATGATCTAGAGAGTATAAAAAAATTGTAGGTGATACAGTAACCCCCCCAAAGATCTCCAGAGTCATGGTTTCCCGAGGTGGGTGCTCTGGCAGTGCTTGTGTGCAGTGGGTGGCGTGTGGGTACCTGGGCTCTCCTTGCCCATCGTATGCCTGCAGCGAGCTTTCCCATCCCCAGCAGAAGAAACAGCATTTCTCAAACTCTCTTCTTCTGACCTATTTTAGACATCTGTGCTGAAGTGAGATGAAGTTGCCTGGAGGGCTCGTTTCCATCCCTCTGGGCTCCCCTCGCAGTTGGGGACCGCTGGGGAGGTGAAGTGTCTGCAGCATCAGCATCCCTCTGCGACACGATAGACCAGGCTGCGTCCTGAAGGAGCTCGCATGGGGGAAAAAACACGAGGTGAAACACGTTGGGATGGTGCTGGCAGAAGGGCACGCGCCGTACAGCACAGATGTGGCCAGTTGGTATTTGTGGTTTCACGGATGGATTGAGAGCATCTTGCAAGATCGCTGCAGACGCGCTGAACCGGTGGCTGCTCGGGCTTTGCAGCCTGAGAAAGGAGCTTCCACCAGGGGAGCATCAAACCTGACTCCAAAATGTGAGCATGCAACCAGCCACCCTGCTTCGCTTAAACAAATTAGTGGTCAACTACATTATAAGCTCATTGGGCAGGGACCATCTTTTTTTCCTCTGGTTTGTTCTCTGCTTTTTTTCTGACGTTGTCACAGTAGAGATAATAGTGCTTTTATGAAAACATACTACAAGGTTGGTGTAATGTATCATTTTCTGACCAAAGGTATTGGTATTTATGAGCGTTAGGCACAGAATGCTGTAAATAAATTAATTTCAATGTGCTATAAAAATAAAACACTATTTCTGTTTTGTAAAACAATTTATCTTTGTTTTGTAAAATAATTTACTATTGTTTAGTCTTTTGTAAAATTTTGTAAATTATTTTGCAATATTTTGTAAAATAATTTATCTTTGCTTTGTAAAATAATTTATCTTTTACATTTTTGAAACAAGAATTAACAGATTATAATTCCATATATAATGCCATATATCATGCCATGTCATTAAGCTGATTGGGACAAGTAAGATTAGTAAAATTAATAAGATTAATTTTGCATTCTGATGCTGTGTACTCTGCTGGCCAAATGAAAAGCATTAACTATAACGAACCTTCAGATTTGCTGTTCATTTTGCAAAACCAGGAAAAAGAGAAGACTGCAATACTGACTGCATCTAAACTTCACTGATCCCACTGGACCCATTAAGAATGAATAGTTTTAGGCTTTTCTCCATATTTCCATTTTCTCCATGTACTTTTTCCACACTATAGGAGAGATCGGATTCACAATGCCGGAGAGGGGGAGGAAGGCTCACTGTAAGGGTCAGGATTGAGAAATAAATACAATATCAGAGATCAGAGATCATAAATCAGGTAGAATAAGAAATTTTTATTGCATTACTCTGCATTTCTGGGACATGATTTGGAGAGCGGCTGAGCACTGGAAGGAGGGGACCTCGCTGGTTTTGCTGTGAGTGGCTCATAAGGCTGAAGCTTTAAATCAGCACTTGGAAATACAACAGCATGCTTGTGCAAAGTGCTCATCTCTGGTTTTAGGTAGTCATTACTGCTGAGAGGGTGCTCAGAACATGTGTAGGAGTTTTCCTCTGCCAAGAGAATATTTTGAGATGTCTGGTTTTTGACATCCCAGTTTTCTTTGCATGCTTCAACTCTGTCGCTTCACTTCCTGACGGGAGTTCTGTTAAGCATTTCCAATTTTTTTGATTCCAAAGTATTAGTGAATCTAACAAGGGTGAAATCCTGCTAAAAAAAATAGTGGAGAAGGGTATCCTTTTTTTTGAGAAAATATTCTTTGTATTTTTAAAACACAAATTTAAAATACAAATTTAAATACATTTTTTTTTTTGAAAACACCACAGCTGCATGTCATCTTGGCCGTCTCCTAGCATTGCTCACAACTAAGAACGAGGTACCAGGATGATTCCGATGCACAGCACCAGGGCGGTCCCCTGTGCGTCACCCACCTCTCCCTGGCAAACACCAAGCGCTTCCCAAATTCATCTGGCACCCCAACGCTGTTAGCCCGTCAGCAACCTCTTTGCTCCTTAAAAGCAGATGCCTGCTGCCATTTGTCCCCTTGCTTTTACACCAGCACGGGGAAGGGAGGATGAAAAACAGCTGTTTAGAGTAGGTTCGAAGACAGCGCTGAAGAAATGAGGTTACTTTCCACTGCTGCTGGCATGTACGGCAATGTGCTCCGTCCCTCACCGCTGCTCTCCTTCCTTTCATAGAATCACAGAATCGTCAAGGTTGGAAAAGACCCTTAAGATCATCAAGTCCAACCGTTAACCTATCACTGCCAAGCCCACCACTAAACCATGTCCTCAAGCACCACATCTACCCGTCTTTTAAATACCTCCAGGGATGGGGACTCAACCACTTCCCTGGGCAGCCTCTTCCAGTGCTTGACCACCCTTTCGGTGATGAAGTTTTTCCTAATATCCAACCTAAACTTCCCCTGGCGCAGCTCCAGCCTTCCCCCATTTTCTCAGGAGGGGTTGGGGGCTTGATTTCCCCCTTCCCTGCACAAGCTTCCCAGCATGCAGCTCAGGCCCTCACCCTCACTTTACCTTAAGCACCTCTAACTGCTCCTGAGCAACACATCTTTTTTGACCTTGGCCCTGGGATTAAGGGGAGATCACTGGGTTCCCCCATGGATTCAGACTCTGAAGCCTTCAGCTTCCCATGCCCATTTGAGGTTTTCTCCCTGGGTGTCTTACTCTTCATTCTCGCTTTACACACCTCTACTTCTGCCTCCTGGGGGTAAAAAAAGCCTTCATTGAGTTGCAAGGCACCAGAAAGTCACAGAAGCTCCAGTGCCAGCCATGGGCTAAACCTCAAACCCCCAGGCAAGAAGCAGCAGCGGCCGAGAGGGCTCTGCACCAGAAAGGTGACAGCTTCTCTCCCAGGGAAAAAAAAGTTGCATCAATGTAACACATGAAGGTACTAAACACATAGAATCATAGAATCATAGAATCATTAAGGTTGGAAAGGACCTCTGAAATCATCGAGTCCAACTGTTAACCTGCCTGGTCCACCTCTAAACCATGTCCCTAAGCACCACATCCACACATTTTTTGAATACTTCCAGGGACTGTGATTGCACCACTTCCCTGGGCAGTCTGTTCCAATGCCTAACCACTCTCTCCGTGAAGAAATTTTTCCTAATATCCAGTCTAAACCTCTCCTGGCACAACTTGAGGCCGTTTCCTCTCGTCCTATCGCTTGTTACTTGGGAGAAGAGACCGACCCCCACCTCGCTACAGCCTCCTTTCAGGTAGTTGTAGAGAGCAATAAGGTCTCCCCTCAGCCTCCTCTTCTCCAGACTAAACAATCCCAGCTCCCTCAGCCGCTCCTCATAAGACTTGTGCTCTAGGCCCTTCACCAGCTTCGTTGCCCTTCTTTGGACACGCTCCAGCACCTCGTTGTCCTTCTTGTAGTGAGGGGCCCAAAAGAGAACACAGTACTTGAGGTGCGGCCTCACCGGTGCCAAGTCAGGGGCACTATCACCTTCCTGGTCCTGCTGACCACACTATTCCTGATACATATATTCCTGATATTTCCCTCAGCTTGTCTTCCTCTCAGCACTGTGAATATCCCTTTGTTCGTATGTCTTGTAATAGGTTTTAAATCTGCTCAAATTATTTGGTAGTTTTTAGAAATACTACAATTTTTTTCATATCGGTATTGTGCAGGATGAAAATGTAGGGCCCACTGCTGCCAGCAGCAGTTGGCTGAAGGACATTTTGGTTTAGATCTTTGCAGGAAGATATCTCTAAAAATCACCGTAGGGTGAAATGGGATCTTGTAAGGAAGCATGTTGGGTTGTTTTCTGCTGCTGACTTTTCAGTGTGAGATATTTGGTTGAGATCGCCCTCTGCACCTGGCCTAATCCCTACTCAGGGGATTACGGCATCGCGCTTCGTGAGGGGTGTTGGCTGATGTAATCCACGGCTACGTGAGAGCTTTGCTGTAGGATGATGCTGAAATGCACAGCAGTATTTTTACTCAAAAGATGCTGTTATGTTTCAGCAGGGCCATTATGTCTGGGGCTATGAAAAATCAGTGTAGTGTAACGATGTGCTGCTCGTTACAATGCGTATTGAGTTTTGTATTGAACACTTCAGCCCATTTCTCTGTTATATTTTAACAATGTGACAATAAGCGTTTTGCAGGCGTCTGCCTCCTGTGACAGAGATTTGCAGGGCTCTTTGGATTTGCTTTCAGTGCAGTTGGTTTTTGATTCTGAGTCTTGTTTCCATAGTCCTTCAGAAGACCCCTGAAGGTTAGGTCAGTGTCCATTCCTCATATTTACTTGTAGTTTTAGAGTTAATTTTCTCTATTTCTTCCCTTGTTTTCGCTGTCTTCATAATTTCCATAAGGTAATACATGTTGATAGTAGAAAATTAATTTTTTTGTTCTCACTTCAGGCTTCTTATATCTTCTTATGCTTCACCAGAGAAGATACTGTCATCACAAATCAATAAGAACTAAGATATTACTATCAACGATGTCTTAAACCACAGTTTTTCATTTAAAACTGACTTTTGTAGTGTAATTGCAGGGAAAGTGGACACAAGCCTCTACAGTTAAGGTTGGCCAAGGATGCTGCAGTTGTGTCAATACCACATAATGACAGACTCAAAATTGGATTCAAGGTGCCTGCTACTGGCTTGGCTTTAGAGCCCTGAGGAATTTCATGGACAAGCTGAAGCATCTTTCTGGTGGTACTGCCCTTTTTCTGTCACAGAAACTAGAAACTTTTGACCCTGCTAAGGCAGATAAATAGGCATGCAACTTTGCATGCATGCTTTGCAAGAGAAATTGAAAAACGATGGTTTATATGCTTTCTGAGCACCTTAAAAATAACACTTTCTGGGCCTGAGTGTGTCATGATGCTATTGGCCAAAATGCCCCCGGGCGTCATCTCCTGTCCTGCCGAAATTTATAATGGGGCAGTTTTTCCCAACTGTTTTTCTCCTCTCCAGAGCTGGCTGTGTTTCATAACAAATGGGCAAATTTTGAATGTGCATAATTGAATTAACTTTTTTTCCTGTTTGTGTTATAATGCACATAAGCTTTAGTTGTCAGGACTGTCTTCTGTTTTTATACACTTGAACATGTCTCGGGATGTTTTTAAAAATAAAAAACCTGCAGGACTATGATAAATCAGAGCTCCACCACATACCTTAAAATGGTGCCACCGTACCATGTTGATATTGTTACAGTGCCTGACTGTCTTCGGCCGGCTTGCAGGCTCTTTGCTTGGGTGGCCTCATCTCCACAGCAGAAGGAGATTCAGAGCTGTGGTGGGGTGCTGCACCGCGGTGGTAACCAGCCTCTGCTCCCCAGGCAGGGCTTCCCGAAACAGCGTTGGCTGGTTTCTGGTGTGGTGGGACTGGTCCTGCTCTGCATTTCCAGCAGCCCACTGTTCCTCTTGATTGCATGTGGGCTTGCTGAGGTTTCTGAGATGCTTTGCACATCCTCATGGCATGGCCAGAGTAGCTCAGTAAATGGAATTAAAGGAAGCTACTCGTCAATGACCTTGATTTGTGATTTTTTTTTTTGCCCCAAAACACACTATGTGACTTAATAGAGGCAATTTTAAATTTAGTCCCAAATTAATCTCTTTTACAGCTAAGGATTTTCTCTTCAGGATAATTTTGTTTAACCGACCCATCTCATTTTCTGAGCTGAGCTACCCCTTGATGTTTCAGGCATTGCCAGCATTCTGACCAGTGGTTTTCCCATTTTCAGTCTCTTTTGATAAGTCTTCTTCTGCTGTGTGGTATGCAGGAATGTTTTGAAGAAATTCTCCAAATAGCAGATTGGAGAGAAATTCTCCTCCCTCAGAGCTGGTGGCAATTCTCTAGCACAAGCCCATTTCTGTGTTTCCTTTTTTCCCCCTCTTGTTCTTGGTATCCAGGAATTTGATATTTTTAATGGAACTTTAGAGTTTCAAAAGACTTTGTTCATTTTTTCTTGCTGCAAATCAGCTTTATTGATGAGTTTTATTTGAAAACAGAATCCCCACCACCATACCAAACCCCAACATTTTGTTATGGTATTTCAGATATTCCAGATTCTTGATAGAAATTCTTGTTCCCATCAGCAATACCCCTAACAGAAGGGAAAGAAATGTAGGGAAAAAAATGGTAGTGCAGCTGTTTCATGGGTAAGAACAGGAAATTTGAATTTTGCTTATATGCTGGTTTCTGGAGATAATGATGTTCCATGTATTATGAGCACGACCAAGATTTCTAATGTTAGGATTGATGCACGTGGAAACATATTAGACAATGCATGGCTATTCTTTTATTTATTTGTTTGTTTATTTTTATTGCTGAGATGTGTATTATGAGTAAGGTTGGAAGGACCTTGTTGTTTTTGCCATATGCTTGTCCAACCTACGGTGATTTCACTGACCTACACAAACACTCTGCTCAACCCCTCTTACTTTCGGAAACTGCCTGAAGCATCCCAGGTGTCTGCGGGTGGCTGTCGGTCTGACACAGGACCTTACAGGAGATCTGGGTCAGCAAGGGGAACCAGCCAGGATTCTCCTGGCATGTCTCAAATGCAACTGAAGTCCACAGAAGTGCTTGGATCAACTACCCACACTGGTGACATCCCATATCATGACGGGGGGCTCTAGGGACAGCCTACCTGATTGACAGCTACTGATCCAGAGAGGTGCATGTGTCCTGTGGATCCTGTGTCTGATCTGCCCGCTAGAGTTTTGGACACTCCAGGACATCTCAAACAGTGCTTGACACCTGAAACAAGCCTTGAATTTCTCCTGCTGCCAGTTAAACCAATTGACTCTTTCCCCTCTTTCCTGTGGTTATGGAAAGAGATTTCATCTGTCTCTTACATATTTAATGATCATGGTTGTGTATCATCAGACTGGATATAAGGAAGAAATGTTTTACGATGAGGGTGGTAAAACACTGGAACGGGTTGCCCAGAGAGGTGGTAGATGCCCCATCCTTGGAAACATTCAAGGCCAGGCTGGATGGGGCTCTGAGCAACCTGATCTGGTTGTAGATGTCCCTGCCAATTGCAGGGGGGTTGGACTAGATGACCTTTAAAGGTCCCTTCCAACCCAAAGCATTCTATGATTCTAGGATTCTATGATTCTTCGCCTCACCATATAAATACTATGTTTGAGATATTACTTTTAATAACAGTTAATAAAATATCATATGGTAGGACTAGTGTTTGTAAACATTTTGAGGATGAAAATGCTATACGTATGAAATACTATGAGCATTTTGGATTATGTTAGATCATCAGTGTAGTCAAGCGGAACTCAAAAATCTTCCCACTGTCTCAAGACATTATTAGGAAGCAAAACTCTTCAGAGTAACAGCTAAAGCAGAGTGGAAGTATGGTAACACTATACTGCCTAATATACTGAAGTGGTGAGACACTGGCACAGGTTGCCCAGAGAAGCTGTGGATGCCCCATCCCTGGAAGTGTTCAAGGCCAGGCTGGACAGGGCTTTGAGCAACCTGATCTAGTGGAAGGTGTCCCTGCCCATGGCCAGGGGGTTGGGCTGGATGATCTTTAAAGGTCCCTTCCAACCCAAACCATTCCATGATTGTATGATTATATAATAATAAAGACTTTTCTTTCTGTTAGACATAGGAAGTAACTGGGCCCAATGTTCGGAAACAAACCCAATACCAAGTTTCTGTGTGCCAATACAATTTTTAAGGTAGAAAAACAAGGTCCACCCCATTTGAGTCACTATATTTTACCCTCTACTAATGAACATAGTTTCAAATATCTAAGTGTGCTATCTCTATGTAGTTATTACCACATACAGCAATCTATGAACAGTCTCAATTTGTGTTTAATTCGATTCAAAGGACATTAGTCCTAATATGGACAAAAATTTAAAT
This sequence comes from Nipponia nippon, assembly GCF_047370975.1. Classification (NCBI taxonomy): domain Eukaryota; kingdom Metazoa; phylum Chordata; class Aves; order Pelecaniformes; family Threskiornithidae; genus Nipponia; species Nipponia nippon. The sequence continues at coordinate 119,546,526 of NW_028262336.1, read as the reverse complement.
ATATATCATAACTGATTTTTAAACCATTGATCTCAGCGTGATAAGTGCAGGTAGCATACATTAGTTAAAATGCTACTTCTACCCATTTTTGCGCTTGTGGATAAGTTTAAGAACAGACACATATTTATTCTTGCTGCAGGCATTGGTTTCTATCACATTTTTGAGACAACAGAAAAAAGATTTCCCCCATTTTATCACGAAAAAGGAGATTAGCACATTTCCCAGTTTATTATTAGTACTGAAATATTCCTTTAATTTCAGTAAGTCTCCTCTAACTTACTGATAAAACAGATGAGAATCCTGTCCATTCTCTGTTGCTCCTCCCATGGGCATAAAATACAGCTGGCTAATAAGATATGTTTGCTTATGTCACCAAGAATAAAGCCATATATTAATTTTCAGTGAAGTTTTTCGTCTGTATAATGAGCTTTGCGGAGGAGATGGTGAACTGAACTTTTGCTTCTGTCACATTAACAAGTACCTGTAAATAGAGGGAAAGTGTGGACCGGCCACACGCTGAGAGAGAAGACAGCTCATAGTCCTCCCAGTGCCTGGAAATGAGTCATTTTCTGTCCTTTGGAGTTAAATATAGGAATCGTTAAGCAACTCTTGCCAACTGCCAGATCTTTTTCTGAGGAAGTACAGCCTCGTCTCCAATGCAGGTGTGTAAAATACAGAAAAAATAGTTTTTTCTTTTTTTTTTTGCTACCTTCATCTTGGTCATTGACAGTTGCTGGATGGTTACCTGCCGACCACTACAGAACTGCCTGCCAAGCATTCAGAAATTGTAGTTCCTCTGGCTTTGTGTTTGTGGTACAACAGAAGGTGGCACTCCCCAGTCGTACATATACTTGGACACTTATATGTACCAAGTTTCCAAAACTAGCATGCCTGTTGCCATAAGCTGTGACAAACATAAAGCAGGCAATTCTGTGCACACCTGGATCTCCTCTGGCTTATCCTCCCCAGTGCTAAAAGACAATGTTCCTACAAATATATAGTGTCGGAGAAAGAAGTACGATATAGACTACACAATAAAAAGCCTCCTGAGGATGCAAGTGCTTTAGTCTAAGCAAACACACTGGAGTCAGAGCATGAAATGAATACTTTTTATTATTCATGAGGTCTAAAGAGTGGTCCCTTCCAGCTATAGCATCTATAAAATGGATGGGCTTCAGCCTGTAGACCCCTAAGAAGCTGCTATGCAAGGGGACGGGTGTAGGGCAGGAAACCCCAGTCCCTGCCTGACTGTCCGTGACCAAAGTCATGCCGTGGTGTCTAAAAATGCAAATTTCTATGTGAATCCATAATAGCTGTATAAATTGCAACAGCTTCCTGTATGATGTGTTTCAAGAGTAATTTTTTGTTGGTAACATTCAAATGGTAATAATACATACTAATTTCTATGCACATGGTACCGGATTTCAGGCTGCAGTTGCTACGTGACTCGCGGCATGAGTCTCTGTAGGATTCCTCGACATTTTTCCGGTAAGGGTTTGGTGCACATCAGGTTGATCATCCTATTTGGTCAGGATTTGGCAGTCACATGTTCTTCTTCCACAGAGCTACTGAAATATCAATGAGCATGGTGCTGTCATCATTTACGGTAGTGAGATATAGGCTCATATCTTAGGGATTCAGAAAGTAGAAGATACCGTTAAACTCTCCTTGCAGGAAAGTGAGCTGTTGCCTGCAGTCTGTATACAAACTATTACACTTCTAAAAATGAACCTCATGAGGTTCAACAAGGCCAAGTGCAGGATCCTGCACCTGGGTTGGGGCAACCCCCAGTATCAATACAGGCTGCGGGATGAAGGGATTGAGAGCAGCCCTGAGGAGAAGGACTGGGGGTACTGATAGACAAAAAGCTGGACATGAGCCGGCAATGTGCTCTCACAGCCCAGAAAGCCAACCGTATCCTGGGCCGCATCAAAAGCAGCATGGCCAGCAAGTCAAGGGAGGTGATTCTGCCCCTCTGCTCTGCTCTGGTGAGACCCCACCTGCAGCACTGCGTCCAGCTCTGGGGTCCTCAGCACAGGAAGGACATGGGCCTGATGGAGAGAGTCCAGAGGAGGGCCACAAAAATGATCAGAGGGATGGAGCACCTCTGGTATGAGGAAAGGCTGAGAGAGTTGGGGTTGTTCAGCCTGGGGAAGAGAAGGCTGCGGGGAGCTTTTCAATGCTTAAAGCAGGCTGATGAGAAAGATGGAGAGAGACTTTTTACCAAGGCCTGTAGTCACAGGAGAAGAGGCAGCAGTATTAAAACGAAAGATGGACAATTTAGATTGGATGTAAGGAAGAATTTTTTTATGCTGGCGCTGGTGAGACACTGGAACAGGTCATCCGGAGAAGTTGTGGATGCCCCATCCCTGGAAGTGTTCAAGGCCAGGTTGGACGAGGCTTTGAGCAACACGATCTAGTGGAAGCTGTCCCTGCTGCTGGCAGGGAGGTTGAACTAGATAATCTTTAAAGGTCCCTTCCAACTCAAACGAGTCTATCATTCTACCTTTTCAGAAACAGTGAGACCCAGAGTGACCTTGCATCTTATGAACTGAGGACTTGGGCTGCAGCTGCACTTGGTAAAGTCTGGGATGAACAGAAAGAAGAGGGAGATGCACCATGCTCCTCAGTGCTAATCTTGATGTGAACAGAAGCTGAACATTCATTTTCCAAAGTCAGGTTTGATTTTACTTTTTCTTGTTACAGCAAATTGTTCTGCATTCATGGGTTTACTGGCTTTTAAAATAATTTTTGTCTCAATTGTGTTTAACTAGTCTAATCCCTCTTAAAGTATTTGGTTTTGTATAGCACATACTTAGGTTTATATATAGTCAGTAGTTATTGGGGGCAACAGGCAGGGAAAACAAAGACTAGAGTAGCACAATACATGGTAAAATTAGATGAAAACTGAAAAAAAAGGGTGAGACAGATGTAGTGCAGATAAAAATAGAAGGGCTTAAAAGCTGTGCAACAAATCAGTCGTATGGAAAAGGCAGGGAAAGTGGGGGTTTGGGGCTGGAACAGTGCTATTTTATGTAAAAGCGGTGCCCTTCTCACCTAGGACTGGGCTGCCAGCTGCACATGCCTCTCTTACTAGCTGAGATGTGACTAAGTCCCCTAGATGGTGTTATAGCACTAGAATTCTTGGTTACCTCTTATTGCTTGTTCTGCACTCTCAAGGGACTAGCTGATAAAATAGGCAATATCCTAAGAATGTCTTGTCTTTGGAGGGGTCACATCATGTTGGCAAATGTCACCCAATCCAATCAGTTGGTATTGGGTTGTTTTTCTTGAGTAATAGTGTGAAATACAACCAGATTCTTTGAAAACTAAAGTTTGCTTATTTGATAGCTATTTCTCAATTTTGTTAGTGTGTACTTAAATTCTTGTCTTTTATATCAAATGAAATGCTTCTGCAGAAACAGGGGCTTGTTTATATTGGAGATCTGGCCATGCAGCTCGCGTGCCAAATTTCTTTGAGTGGACAAGCTCTTCCAGCTGAGAAATCTTAATAGAAGAGCAGAGAGGAAGCTCACAAACATAACTTTCACCATAAATTGCATATTTCTGGGTGTCTCCACAGTCCGGGACTGCCCATCAAGTGTTCTTTGTGGTAACACACCTGTGCTTTCAAACCCCAGGGAGAAAAGCCTGCTGCTGAAGAAAGGCCAGCTATGTCCTTGTCTCAGTTATAAAGAAAAAAAAAGACAGTCTTTGAACGGCTACAGGGGATTGCTATTTAATGTTATACAGTTTGTATCTGCAGCACACGTTCCTACTAATAGAAGTTCCTTGGCTGCAGGAGGTGACCTTTCCATGCAGGTGTTTAGCTATCAGCATCACTCCCAGGGAGTGCAGCACTTCTTAATGTGAAATGTTTGATCCATATTGGGAAATATCTTTGTAAGCAGTTGATGTGAAAGAGTCAGCTGTGTGCCTTAATAATAAGAAAGGAAGAAAGGCTTGAACCTAAATTCCGTGTAAGTAACAGGTATCAGAGCCATGCTCGCTCAAACACCATGGTGAGCTGGCACAGGCTGTCAAGTTTGGGTCTGAGGAAATCTTGTGGTCCCAAGCTGCAGGTGGAGGAGCTGAATGAAGTGGGAAGTCACTGCACTGGTGCCATCAGAGCACCCCCTGCGCTGCCAAAGCCCTCCCTGTTTATGCTTCCGAACCCTGCTCAAGGGCGCACTCCAGTCTTGCTATGCAAAATGGGTCTTTTTCCTGCTTTTTCCAGATATTACTCGTGTATTTTAGCTTTCCTTTGGAAGAAGGGGCTTCCTTTCTATCATTTAATATTAATTACTTACATGGCTATAAGAAAATTGTTCCTGAGCTCTTAGAAAACATGACATCTCTGTCAAACCTGTGTACCTGTCGGGTCCTTGCTCCTCATTCCAGACACGGAGTTGGGGTTATCATAGAATCACAGAATCATACAATGGTTTGGGTTGGAAGGGACCTTTAAAGACCACCTAATCCAACCCCCCTGCAGTGAGCAGGGACATCTTCAACTAGACCAGGTTGCTCAAAGCCTCGTCCTGGCCTTGAGCACTTCCAGGGAGGGGGCATCCAAAACTGCTCTGGGCAACCTGTGCCAGTGCCTCACCACCCTCACAGTAAAGAATTTCTTCCTAATATCTAACCTAAATCTACCCTCTTTCAGTTTAAAACCATTACCCCTCGTCCTATCATTACACTCCCTGATAAAGAGTCCCTTCCCATCTTTCCTGTAGGCCCCCTTTAAGTACTGGAAGGCTGCTATAAGGTCTCCCTTCTCTTCTCCAGGGTGCACAACCCCAGCTCTCAGCCTGTCCTCATAGGGGAGGTGCTCCAGCCCACTGATCATCTTCGTGACCCTCCTCTGGACTCACTCGAGCTGGTCCATGTTTGAACAAGGTGTGTATGTCTGCAGAGCCTCAGTTTCCAGGATCAGAGTGGCCAAAGTGACTGCTGCCACCTCAATAAGCTGCTGTTGGGCACACTACAGCATGCAGGTATTACTGCAGCATCCTTTATACACTCATTCTGGAAGCAATTTATTCCTTTTGAGAACTAGTTACACCAAAAAAATCGGGTTTAAAAAAAAAACAACTGGGAGGTTTTTGAGTATTATATTTGATAGACGTGGTATTACACTGGTGACTGGTCCTCGTCTCAGAAGATGACCAGCAAACTGATATTTGCAGTCAGTGCCCAGCTGAATGTGTTTACTGCACGTGGTTTTGTTCAGATGACAAGTGCCAGAGCGCCGGGTGGCATTCCCACAGGCAAGGCAGCAGCACGTGAATTTTGATGCACAGCTGGGGTTACTGCCTGTTATTGACTCAGGCACCCGTTTGCACTGCATTTGAAGAAGATGCAGCCTGACTTCTGGCCCTTAGGGAGAGGAGACAGAGAAGGAAGCGAGTGTTGACAGCTCAGAGATCGGAAGCCTTAAAGCAGTTGGTTTGGATACTGGCAGCGGCATGACTGCAAGGGAGGAGGGCTGCATTTTGCCCTGCAACCTACACTGGAGGCTTTGCTCCTATAGTTAGGCTGCAACTGGTATTTGGATGAGCTGGTTAAAAGCCATGTAAGGCATATTTGTGCAACACACAGTCATTTCTTTATTTTTTAGGGTAGGCGTGAAGAGGCTGTGGAGGGAGCAGGGTGGAAATGCCATAGGTGCAGGGGTGGCAGTTTGGGGAACATCATATCCTGCTGCACATCTTCTAATGACCTATACTTGCTCTTTTTTTCCCCAGAACTGAGCTAAAGTGTGCTGCATTTGCTCCCTGGCCTGGTAGTGTTGCCATCATGGCGGTTTCACCCTCCAGTGCTTCGGGACTTTTGGTCCTGGCAGGATTTGGGCTGGAGCTGAGTCACCGGTTTATTCAGCACAGTCTATTTATCTTCAGCCCTTTATACGGAACTCATTTTCCAGCTGTCATCTTGTATGAAAAAGAAGTTTGCAGGACAACTAAGTTAGTTAGACTTCATAAATTCTTCCTGTTTCATGGGAAAAACTGTGTATGTGTTTCAAAATGTGGAAAACCCTCAAGCATGAGGACATGTGTGGAAGTGGAGCACTGTTCCATCACCTCCATGCCCCCTGGGGAGGGACGTGGGTGGTGTGAAATTTATATGTGGATCTAGTTATAATATTGCTTGAATAATCAAACTGAAGGCATCTGAGACTGTCAACATAAAGGGGAGTATGTCCTAGGAAGGGGCATGTGCCAGGGGCTGGAGCAGAGAGCAGGGAGTTACCCCCAGGACAACCTGGTGAGGGATACTGTTCTCCTGGGCAAGTAGGAAGACCTATCAGAGACAAACTCTTTCTCTGCGAACTGGATGAGGGAAATATTTTAGCCTTTTCTTCATGTAGGTCCCAGAGGCGTGGCGATCTGCCAAGTGATGTAGGAGGTTTTAACAGATAGACTTGACCCTGGCGCAGTACCATAACCTGTGCAAGGTGCCCATCCCCTGGGCGTCACCATGTGTCCCGCCGGCCCTTTGGCACTGCAGAGCTAGAAGCCAGAAGGGGCTGCAATGTGGGGTGTTTCACCCGGGTCATGTGAAGTAGCTGACATGAGAGAATACTGTAAAACTAATTAGCTTTTTCCATTCATCAGTAGATTAGAAATTAATTCTATCTATTGGTCATCTGACGGTGGATCAGCCATACGTTAAAATGTTTCTTAGTCTTCAAAAATAAGTGGGTGCTTAGCTATTTAGACAATGCATTGTACATTTTGTCAATGTATTAGTAATAGGAAAAGTTTGCCCCTATGTTCTTGACACATCAACATTAAATGTTTCTTTACTGTTTTTCTCCCCATCTTCAATATTAAAAAAAGGATTATCAGCACTGTAGAAGTTCAAAGACCAGTATAACTGGGTTGCACCATTTGATTTGAAGTGACCCATCACTGTGAGGCCTCACTGAAATCTGCCCATTCGGTTTGACTTCTGTGCATGGGGATGTCAGGGGCCACCTCCAGCACAGGCCACATTCCCACCTTGGTTATAGCCATAAAGCCAATTATTTTCTTCAAACCCTCTCACAGCCCGCAGGGATCACGCAAGGTGCAGGAAGTGGCATCAGGCATTATAAAAATCACAGTGTATAAAATGTAATAATGCGTTATCACCTCGTCAAAACCAGTTTATCTCTAAATCACTCCAAATTTAAATATGTTATTTCACAATTCACATCACTGCTGGTGATTGATGCCAGTAAAGACCCCATTGATGCAGAAGGCTGGGTAATGGGGTTGGTGGCCCACCCTAATTCCAGCACCATGAGGTAAGGCTTTGTGAACACAGCTGCTATTATCACCACGTCTGCCTTCCTTATTAGGGCAGTCTGAAGTTTAATTTCTACTTGGACCGCTTCAGACAAACCAGATCATCACTGGACTGGAAGATGGCAAAATCCTTGCTGGTAACACTCGCAGCTGACCCAAACTTCAGGAAATGGGTAAAAGAGGAGGGAGGACAGCCTGCAGATGCTGAACAGCCAAATTACCTCCGGCCATGGCCAAATTCTCGCTGAAGGTAGTGAGTCATCTGGTGAGCCTGGTTATACAGCATGGGGCTTTGCTCCTGCCTGAAAGCGTGTGGCTTTGGGGGGACCCAAGGGCAGCCCCAGTGGCTAGAGGGAGGGCATGGAGAAGCCGGAGCTGGGCTCTGCACGGCAGTACAGGGCAGGAGGACAACAGGCAACAGGCTCAAGCTTAAACATGAGAGGTTCGGATAGGAGAAGCTTTTTCCCCATGAGGACACCCACGCCAGCTGCCCAGAGAGGCTGTGCAGCCTCCCTCCTTGGAGGCTTTCAAGACTCAACTGAGTGAAGCTCTGAGCAGCTGGGGCTGATCTTGGAGCTGATCTCCTGAGGTCCCTTCCAGCCTGAATTTTCTTCTTGTACTATGGAAATGCAAGCAGGCAGGAAAATATGAAGTAGGAGTAGATGAATTATTGTACCTCCTCATTTGGCAGTGTTGTGATAATTCTTGAGCTGTGATGGTTTCTGTAACCATTTAACACTGGGACAGTTTAGAGGTGAGTCACTGATTTAATGAAGTATTGGGAAAAGTGCCTTTGTTGTGAGACTCTTAATGAGCTCATCTGCTTAGCTTAACGAAGTGAAGATTGAGAGTCAGCTTTGATCCCTGTAGCTGTTTATTTGAGGAATAAATTTGATTATGGACTTTCCAATGTATCAGATAAAGTCACAGCAAAATCCAGTAGCTGAAGTCAAAGCTAGATAAATTCAGAAGAGAAGATTTATTAATCATTAATAAATCATTTTAATAAGGTATTTGATTTTTGGAAAAAAATTGCTGCGTGTCATGGTCAGTCCTCCACTATGATCCATCTTTAAATCAAATACTTATTTAACAGATATGATCTACCTTAAAGGAGAATGCATTCAGGTGAGTCCCATGCCCCACATGATGCAAGCTGAGGTGGACCTAGGGAAGGCACACAAAGCTGCCTGGCACAAAACCACGGCTTTGTCTCTGATGCTCTATTTAGTCACTTGGACAGAGGTTCAGCAAAATACTTGGTCTTGCTGTAAGAGTGTAAATACTTTCATAATCAAAAAAACAGTTTAAATTACACTTAGTTCCCATGACTTGGTAGCGTGGACAGTCCAGCTTTCCGTGCTTCACTTTCTATAACTGTCATATACAGATAATGACTCACTAAAATGCAGCATTTCATTATTCATTCTGTCTAATTAACAAAACGTGAAGCACTTTTGATGAAAGCCACTTATGAACATTACTATGTTGCAACTAGTTGACAGTCACAGGCTTAACCTGTATTTCAAATAATGCAAACTTAAAGTGAGCTCACAGTAGAAAATGCACACACTTTGTCCTCTGCATATTTAACCAGCACTCATAATGTACTCCACTTTATAGAGCAGTATTCGTCACAAGGTTTAAATTCATTTTAATATTAACTAATTGACTGCCCAGCATTTTTATGAGAAGGATGAGCAACAGTAAGGTAATGGTTTGATTTTAAGAGCTTGTGCTGAGGACCAGCACTACACTGAGCATAATTCCTGATGCTAACACTGGTCTCTGCAGCCCTGGGCACCATCTTTTCAAGACGTTTTTTAATTTAGGAAAGTGTATTTAAATTTTAATCGACCTAGCGTTAGCTATTGTCACAATTATTGTCAGCAACAACAGTCGTCAGGGTGCTGCCAGCGGAGGTGTGAATGGGTATTGAGAAGCACAGATGGATAAGCAGAGTCATGAGAAATGACTCATCTGGAAGTTGTGGGAGGCAGGAACAGAGCCCTAACTGGGAACCAGACCTCCCAGGCCACCCGCTCCATGTGTTACATATTGCCACCTTCCATGCTGATGGAGAAATGTGAAGACGTTTTCTTCTTTTAGTCTGTATCATTGTTACTGAGCACAGAGAAGTGATTTCTAATAAACTGAGAGCATGGCATCACCTTAAGTGATGAGAATGTCTTAAATGTCATAGGTAACAGCGGATAATCTCACAGACGTTATACACCCATTCTGTTCTTTATCCTGATAGTAACATCAGCCAGAGGCAACCATGGGTGTTGAGGTTCCCCAGCTGCTAAACATCAGCGCAGGATTCAGCGCGGATATATGAGATTTCTTCTTTTCCTTTTCACGCTCTAGGGGCCTGAGCAGGTTCAGTGCTTGCCTGCTCTGTGAGGTTTTTTTTTTCAACAGAAAAAATATATATATAAACTTTAAAGGTTTAATGTTTCTTATTCCTATAAGGAAATTGGATGTAGAAAGACACTGCCTAGTTTTATACCAGTGGACATCTTTCTCCTCCCAAGCCCAACAGATTGCTTACATGCGGAGGCCACATTCACAGTGAAGGGTTACGGTGTCACACACATCCAGTGCCTCTGTCCCTGCTGTTAGCACCACATCCACCTCCTGGTCTCCTGACACAGCTCAGATATCTGTATGAGATGTGTGGTTGCTGTGGAATCCGCTGTTAGACCGTGAAGAAGACCATGCAGCTCCGGGAAGGAAACCAGGTCTTACAGAGACCGAGCCCATCTTCAGCATACTTCAGTTCACTGCGTAGGGATCCTAGGGTAGGGCAGGATCCTAGGACTTAGCTGCTTCAAGTGCATCCTTAGGTGAGATAAATCTGAGCTTAAATTCACTTCTATTTAGGAAATATAATATATGTAAGTATATATGGATATGCATGTTTTTGTCTTCTCTGTTGTTTCAAGACCCAAAGTATCACAGCTGTGGTCTGGGAGAAATGCATCCCTCGGTTCCTTGCGTGCACCCTGAATGGCAAGGAGGTATTTACATCTGTCTGAGCAAATATTTGGCATCTGCATACAGCTCAGTGAAGAGAGCCAAGCTAAGGGGGAGTAACGTTGTTCAGAGGGTATCTGCCATCACTCAGCATTTTGAGAAAATATTAAATTCAAAACCAGGCCATATTACCTGGACCGAATGAAAACGTGCATGACTATTTTTAGCATTTCTTCATCTAATAAAACTTGCCTTGCCTTAACTGTTTTACAGAATTTCTAATATTTTCAAAATTACAGATATATATTAAAATTCCAATACGGAACTTGCTGACAGAGTCATTAGTTACATTGCAAAGGGTGCATAGCAATGCATGTTAACTTTTTTATTGCTTTAGGACGGTCACAGTTCATTAAAAATAGAAGACATTGCATATAGACCAGTTTCACCCGTGTAGCCTTAGATTTTAAAGGTAATTCCTAATACACATCCCTCCTGGAAGAGAAAAATACAACTGTAGAATTTCTCTTAAAGTAATTCACATAAATCTGATTCCACGGTTTCTCACAGCAGTTCTGCATTGCTGCCAACACAATTTTAGAGTGAAGTGTAGTAATAACTTTAATGGCCAAGAAACTCTATTAAATAGGTATCGCAACAGGTAATACATTCTGAAATCATACACGGAAGAAGTCCGCATTTGGATGTTTCATAACATTTGAAATCAGAATTGAAAGCATCCTGGAGAAGAAAGACTTTCCCAGAATGTAAACAAGAGGGTTGCCAGACATCTGCTATAGGTATCTGAGCTGTGAGACAGGGGAGGTGAACGTGGAGCTAACAGCAGAGACAGAGGCACTCGATGTGTGTGACACCGTGACCATTCACTGCATATGCAGCCTCTGCATCTAAGCAATTCAGTGCTCCTGTGCACAAAATGCTCGTCCACCTCCTGCAGCGCGGGTTCAGCGGGCAGGAGCAGTGCTGCTGGCGCAGAAACTCCTTTCTGATGCCCAAGGCGTCCAGGGGAGCCTTGGGGGAGCTGAGCAAGATGCAACTTTCCCCATGTGGTTCTTGGTGAATAGGAGGGTTCATTTGGGGTATGGGATGGGATGCTCTGCCCAGGCTGGCATTGAGCACAGGGAAGCCTTTCCCTTGCTGGAGCTGCCTGGAGGTCCTCAGGGGGGTGGGGGGCACTACCAGGCACAGCAAAGTCTTCTAAGAAAGCTTGCAGCTGCTGAAAAACTGCTAAATGTGCTTGTGGTCTGAACCTGTTACTGGGCCTGTGTAAGGGCTGCCGGCTGTGAAGAGCATCCCTGGTAGTTGCAGGAGAGGGTCTAACAGCTAATAGCTGCTCTTTCTCTGCTGGCATTCAGGGAAGACTGAAAGCCTTGGTGAGGGCTGGCTGGAAGCGTGGCTTTGGAGCCTGGGCTGTCGGGGCCCATTCCTTCTGGAACAAGACAGAGCCTGTAAAAACAAATATTTAAATATATTTGCATATCTGCACACAGCATACACACCCATGCACTCTGGTGAAAGAAAAAAATTACGAAGATTTTAATGCTTAGTCTCACTTGTCTTGAAAGATGACTAAATGTGGAAGGCATCACAGCAGGCATCCCACCAGGCCCCACCCCGGTAGGTAGAGCAGCAGGCATCACCACAGGCATCCCACCAGCGCATCTCAGCAGGCTTGAGAGCAGGCATCTCACCAGACATCACTCCACATCATCCCACCAGGACATCACAGCAGGAACCACAGCAGCGTGGAGCTTTGCTGCCAGCCCTGCCTTTGAGCCTGCTGGGGGCACCTGGGTGAGGAAGGCAGGGCAGTTGCGTGGGCAGGCGCAGGCAGCGCGGGTGACTGATCGCTCACCAGGTTAGCCTGAGTGGGACGAGCAAAGGCTCAGGAAGGGAGAGGCAGCAGCCTCCGAGAGCATCCAGTTGTTTTGTTGATGGAGTCCTGAAGGTGTCATGCCTGCTCCTCAGCTGACTTTTAAGGAGCTTTATGCATGTTTAGTCCAAAAATGGTAAAAAATGGCTTTTCTTTCACCGACTATATATATCATGTCCCCAAAACCACAGTTTTCCTAGTGAAATCAAGCCTCTGGCTGAACATGCAGAATGTGACCTTGGGCAGCGCATGCCCACCAGTGAAGGGGAGAGCAATCCTGTGACAGCACTGTGTACAGGGATGGTATTTCCCTGGAGCTTGTCTCTCTCAGAAAAAAGAAGCAGCAGTGGTGCAGATACGAAATGACCATTTGCTTTTCACAAATGCCTCTTTCACAGAGTCTGGTTGGCTTGTGAGCACCCCATGCCCACGAACGTGGGGATGGAGCAGCCACGGGGAGCCAAGCCTGGAGCTGCCCGACCGGCTTCTCTGTCTGGCGAAGGGAATAACTTCATACTGTAAAAATGATTTTCAGAAATCTCACTGGAGTCTCAAGGCTGCCAATAGTCTTGCTCCAACTCTCTCTTGCATTAGAGAGGGGAAAATATCTGGGTTATATTTAAAATGAGGAATAATCTGTTCTCTGAATTAGGACAGCTATGGACTTTGTGTGCCTGGTGGAGCACAGCATCAGGAATTACGATATTTAAATTCACATTCTGTTGTCTAGGAGCAAACCTGACTAATGCCCTAAGACGTGGGGCATAAATAAACCATGTCTTACTCTGCAGGCACACACATTTAACTTCTGGGTTCCTTTTCAAGGTCACTTCTCCATTTACAGAATTTTTTTACTGTCTGTTTACAAGAAATTTCAAATGGTTCTGTAAGAAATAAAGTTTCATTGCATCATAGGATTATTTTTGCTACATAATATGAATGTTGAATTACTAAAAATATATTACGCTAAACTTTTTTCTGAGCTCATTCTGTTTTTAATCTTGATACCGAGGTAATCTTGGTAGGGAAACAGGCATTGGTACAGATGGTTTGGAAAATGAACCCTAATGTCGATGCAGCACAGCGTAGGAACAGATGAATACATTAAAACACACTGACACATGGCTGGAACTGGAGGAAATGCTCCAGGCCTTGCTCTGGGCTCAGCTTGTACAACTCAAGAGAGTCATTATATTCTTGCTGTCTCCCCGCCACGGTTACTTGAAGGAGGACTGTGCTCAGGCAGTGGCTGCAGTACAGATTTGGCTCCCAAAAGACCTAATTTGTAATGATGAACTAGGACTAAGCCTTTTTTGCAGGGAGTTTATACATTTCCAGTCCAGCCTTGCTGGACACCAGTGAGTTTCTGTCCAAACTATTTCCACATCAAAAGCACAACGCCTGGCCGTGCAAATACGGCTCTAAGTAATGCTCCTACTGTGGTTTGAATTTTACGTACTATAAGCATTGCTATTCAGGTGATGAGTCCAAGGAGCTAAAAAGACCAGGTCACGCATTTCAAATGACAGTATTTTGTGGATTTCCTGTTTATATTTCAAATATTAGGAGGCTAACAAGTTGGTCATTTCATTTATAGATGGTGGGTTTTTTCCAGTATTTGTCCACTCCTGCTGTTCTTGCAGTAGCTGTTTCCTGTATTTGACAACCTCCCTGTGTTTTATCCACATGCTGGGCCAAGCTCGTTCCCCGTCTCTTATACACAAGGTGGTTATAGGAGAATGGAGCCATATGTGACTGGGAGTTTGAATACTGGCACATGAACAGCCAACGTGCTCTTAAACAGTAAGAAAACTTTCCAGAAATCATTTTCAAGAAGGAGTGAAGGGAAAAGGATAGCATGAGTTTATTTATTTGAGGGGGAGGAGAACTGTTAAGGCCCAGGAATACCTGTTTTTATTAATATATAAGTAAGAGATCTCTCAATATCCAAATTTATTTCAGTTCTTAGTATCTTGCTATACCCAGTTGGATCAGAAGTGCTTTAAATCAGTGTGATGGGGCTATTAAACACGTATACTTTATGCAAAGATGGTACTTGCACTTGTGTGCTTTCTTTTCAAATTCTTTTCAAAAGAATTCCTTTCAAAATAAGTCAATTCCTTTCAAAATAAGAGTGAGTGGGAGTTTTAACAGGATAAAACTGGATTTGACTCAATGTTTTCATTCCCTGATAACATTGCCGCATAATAATTTGTGGATCAAGGAAAGCTGTGGGATCTTCAAGCATCAGTATCCAACACTTGACATTTTTATTGAAAGAACCTACTTTTACAGCAAACAGCTAAATCGCAGAGGTGGTGAGGACCAGGAGATGAATGTCACCTCGCAATATCTCACCTTGCATTTTATCTGTGGCCCGAAGGCTCACCCATGGCTCTGGACTCTGCCCTGGCTGCCCCAGGACAAGCACTGGGTCCACCAAGCATCTGACTTCTAGGGACCCTCACTCCTGCCCGGATCGAGCCCTTCGGCACTTGGGCTGTCGGAGCTGCATGCACGCACGGGCTCGGCAGCCTCTCTGCTGCCGACAGCAGGTTTCCCCATGCGGTAAATTGGCTAATAACAGTAAAATTTCAAAAGCCCTTTTTTTAACCACAGAGAGTAAATAAAGCTAAAAATCTGAATGTGAGGATGGTTTTATTCAGGACAGGTTTGAATCCAGCATCTAATTTAGCCAAGATACTTTGAATTATATATAGATTTAACATTTACTCTTCAGAAGCTTAAGGTTCCTTAAAAGGTCATATTTCATTTTGTATTAGAACATGCCGTGTTGGCTTTCTGCTCGTGTTTTTTTGCACGTATGAACGCTTAAGGTAAACTGTTTTCTACTTCCAAAAGCAGCAAGTGTACAGACACTTAATAAAAAATGTTTTCTTCATGCCCATTTGTGGTCAGTAGGAATTTTTCCTCTCTCTATAGAGCAGCAGGGTAGAGGAATTCAGGCTGATTTCTTCAGGTTTCCAGCTCAGATTCTCCAGAGAGCAATGAATATCATAATAATACAAAATTATTCTTCATGTTCAGCACCGTTCCAGAACGATTTGCCTGTCTAACTCATCACGCCGATCTCAGCTGCCCACTTTGTTTTTATGAGTTCTGGGAAGTCAAAGCACAAACCAATTTTTGCTTTAGCAATCATAACTTCAACCAGACAAGAAACAAAGCATGTGTGAGTCCTTCTTCCTCCCCCATCAGATTTAGAAGCAGCGTGACTGAAGTTAATGGAGCAACACCTGCGTTCTATCTACTAGAGTAAGCCAGAAGAAAATGAGACCCATGATAGTTACTCAATATTTTACAAGAGTGGTCTGGTTTTGACTCTGTTAAACCAGGTATGGACCCAGCTATATCATGTCAAAGGTTCAATGCTAAACTGAAAGATGTATCTGCTTGAACGTGCGGCATTGCACTGGTTGCATTAAACTGGCGCAACCCTGGTATGCATACCTCTGACAAGAGTGGCTGTAATGTAATTTGAGGGTTCACACCAGTTTTGAGTTTATTCAGATTTAAATGGGTCGAATAGTAGAACTTTGCCAATCTGACGTGTTTTGGTTCAAGTGGGCTGAGGACATCTGCATGCAGGTCCCAGCCAGCAGATGCAGAGATTGTGCTTCTCAAAGCAGGGCACTCGCCGGCGTGGTCTCTCCGGAGGAGGTCACCTCTTTGCAGCCGAGCTACAAAGCCGCAGCTCCTGCCTTTGAAGCAGCCCTTAATGAAGCTTCGAAGTAAAGCGGCTGGAAAAACCAGTACAGTCCCTGCAGACATGGAGCTGTAAAGAAAAAGTCAACTCTGAAGCTGAGAAAGTGTGAAGTGTCTCTGGACTGAAACTGAAATCACTGTAAAGTGATTTACACGATAATGCAAGGAAAACAATTGGAGAACGTAGAAAGAGGACAAAATGCATGTGTGTAAGACAGGCACAACTACGCTACAGAAAGAAATGCTATCTTCCACCCTGTCCATCAGCAGCAAATGATTTCAGGTTTATTAAAATTGCCTTCTACTAAGTGCAGTCCAGAGAATAGCCACAGTCTCCCACTTGCTTCTTTAGAGGTTTGTGGATGACTCAACTGAAATGTGATATTTTGGTTTAATGGTAGGCAAAGGAACATGATTTTTTCTATCACATCAGGCTGTAGGGGAGCATTTCTCTCTGGAGCCAGCTGCTGCCTTGTGCAGATGCATCCATGGAGCATCCCTCTGCCATGCTTACCAACACATCAGTCTGCCTGAGCACACCAGCAGTAAAAACAGACTGAGGAAATACCCAAAGAGAAAATACAGCACATCTAAAACTCCAGGAGAAAGTGAAATTTGCAGAATGCCATCTCCTCCTGGGAAAACCCTCATAGCTCGTCAGCATGCTTTACCTAGAAGGCACAGGAGGGGCACACACATGCTTAATTTAGCTTTGCAAATATGTCAGTAGGCACAGGATGGAAATCTACCTAAAGTTTAATAAATGGAAAGAATTTAGAAGATCCTGACTTTTAAATGCAAGAAATACAAACCACAGCTGCCTGTAGGGGCCCCAGCTCCAGCCCTGTAACTCCTCGAGCACAGGGTCTGCAGGGAGTGACCGCCTTCTACCAGCTACGGGTCATCTAAATTGGTCATTTGAGTGCTGGTGTCATTGAAGTGAGAGAGAGATGCAGCTTTTGAGGGTGATTCAGCCCATCCCAAGTCAGGAATTTGGTGTGATCCATCTCATCCTGAAAGTAGGCACCCCATTCAGGTGGGATGAATTTTACAGCTTAAATCAGGTGAAGCTAATCCCATCAGTATACCCCTTCCAGATTAGAAAGCTTTGAAAGCAGCCTGCAGTTGTAGGTTCATTTTGGGTGGGAATCATCTTGTCTTTTTAGGACATTCAGAAATTGGGTATTCAAGACAGAAGTAGTTGCTGTCAGCTTTCTTTGCTATCAGCAGAGAAGAATGGGCACATCTGGAGGGAGATTCATCCATTTTAAGAGAGCTGGTAGGCTGAATTATCCTTTGAAAGTGCTCACTGCATTCTGTTAAGGCAGGTCACTGTTAACAAAAACTGCTTAAAAATAAGAAAAAAAAAAAAAGGCCTTTTGGGAATACAGAAAATATTTTATGAGCTAGAAATACAGGGGTTTGCTAGCAGGTGGAGAACCTGGGACCAATTTGGTATTTACAGATGCACTGCTGGAAGCACTCAACAGAAGTGCGGTGGAGGTTAGCCCAAAGCTGACTTACACGTGTGCTGCACAAGTAAAAACCCCACAAGTTCTCTGATCTCGGACAAAATAAGGAGTGTGACTCCCAGAGTAGCCTCTGAGGATGGGACTTCAAACACTGTTTGACCAGGCTATTGGCATTGTGTTGGATGCTGCTTCACAGGGTTGACACCTGAGTCGAGGTGTCTACATGGGAGCTGGCTGTCTAGCCCTGCATATATATATATATATATGTGTATGTATATACATATACACAGGGAGAAGTCAAATGGACTGACATGGAAGGAGCTCACTTTATGCTCCAGCATGCAGGTTAGAAGAGCAAAGAGATGAGGATGGTTGCAAAACAAAGACTAATTTTCTCCACTGAAAGCATGGGGTTGGGTGATGGGAGGAGAAGCTGCCGTGCTACGCCATGTGTAATTCATATTGCCGGTTATTCCAGGCTGAGTCTGTGCTTGTGCACTCAGAGTTAGGAATTTATGTTGGTAAAAAAAGCAAAGCAGTTTTATCTGAAATAGGTATTTCTTTATCAAAAGTGCAGTGGCATGTGGCATAACAATTTAGTTTTGTGCCCCGGTACCGTGTAGGTGAAGCTGGTGGGAAGTGTTGGTTGCCCTGTCACTCAGTAAATGTGTAGGTAAAAATGGTGTATGCTCTACTTTTATGGATGATGTGATGTTAACTTGGCCAAAGTTTTCCTAGCTTTTTATTATTAAATTGCATGCAAAAAAATCCATATATAGCAATCAGAAATGATAGAGTGCTGCATACTGAGCAATAAGGAACTGTCATTGTTAAAGCTGCATATCCTTTGCCCTCTTCTACGTCTTGCTGGATTGAAGGGGTTTGGGTGTGCTTTTGTATTACTCTTAACACAAGATTACTGAGACAGCACTACAGCTTTAGAAGTGCTTGTGACATCTTTTAAACCTAAGTAATTGTACTAATTTGTCATAGAGCTCTGTAATTTCATAATGAAAGAAGACAAATTAAAGGATATTTGTTTCTATTGACAGAAAATACATATAATCCTTTTGAAAAGCAGCACAGACTTTTTAGATGCAGAATACACATAGATGCAGTTAATTACACAACTAATTTTCCTGCAAAGTTATGCTTCATTTATTTCTGAGTAGTCCCTGTGATTTTAATAGGCCTACATGTTAGAATAAAATAAAGCAGATGGATGTTTGCATGTCACAGCATTAGAGGGCCAGTATATACCAGCCAAAATGTATAATACATCTCAGTGCTGTATATACAGCTTATGACTGCTCTTTTAAAAACAGATTCCTGGGTTAGAAAAGGGGATGGGACTGAACTATTTAAACTAAAAGAGAACATAGGCTTAAGAACAAATGGGCATAAACTGCTCATGAATGTATGTAGATTGGAAATGAGAATGTCTTTAACCACCAGAAGGTGAGAACATCCTTCTAATAGGAAAAACAGATTTAGAGGATGAAACTAGCTGTGAGATATACCTTGGTTGGTTTAGCACAATCTCATGATGTGATTCCTTGTGGCAGACAGCAATGGAGTATGATGATCCAGGAGCTCTGCTCCAGCCATCTTCTCATTCTAGTATAACATAATGTGTACTTTTTATGTAAATAACCTCTATGGTTCTTCACAATGAGTGCTTGGATCCACTCTAATCACCATCGAGCTCATTATATTCAAGTACTTCAACATGAAAGCTGTGAGGTAGAATCAGGTCCTCTTCTGCAGAGGTAATTGGGCTGGTGAAAATGACTGATGACCTTCAGTGACTGCAGCGGGAGGTGGGAAGATGAAGGCGCTTGCAATGTGTCCCCAAGCGTGAGCGGCATCAAAGAGAACACGTTAATCAAAGGAGGAACAAAAGAGGGCAGAAGAATGACTGATCTGAGAACAGCACTGCCTCTTGCTCATTAGATGAAGAGTCAAATTGCAGCAAACGTCCTCAGCAGCGGCAAACTGTGAAAACCTGGGGGACGATGCACAGTGAAAGGTGGTTGTGAAATAGGTAAATTAATGTCTAGATGCGCAAGTAGCAACTCTGGAAAGAAAATGAAAATGATGGTACCTGGTCCTTAAAGATGTCAGGTGTCTGTACCCCAAGAGTGAAACATGGGCTTTTCTGTGCAAAGTATTTGAATTCTGCACTGAAAACTATTCCAGATTTTTGAGAAACGCATCACGCCCTGATGTAGTGAGCATATTATCCCCCTGTGCAGTGCTGATAAGGGCCCGTCTGGGCTCAGCTAGTGGGGAATACCCTGAACTTGACCCTCCCCCATCCCATGGGCATGGACGACCTTCACAGGCTGAAGCTATGGTGATGATTTTCCTCAAGACAGAAAAATTTGGAAATGCTGTCAGCAGCCCTTCCACATATCCAATAAATCTGATTAAAATCTGAAAAAAAAAAATCATTATACTAATAATAAGTGCTATAACTTGTTGGCCAGATTACATTACTCTTAGGCATCATTAACGTCAGAAACAAGAGGCTGGACTTGAGTGCTGTCAGCTTGCTCAGCTCCACTGCCTTTTGGTATTAGCACAGGCTCGGGACAAGCACTGAGAAAGCAGTTACGGGTTATCTTGTTTCTCATGGTCTGGTTTGGAATTCGCTGCTTCCCATGGCTGCCGTTTCACTGGCTGTTTGGTGGCTGCAGAGCTATTCCTTTGGGAAAGCAAACAGATGGCTCTTTCCTTGCACCCAAAATGCTCCAGTCTCTATTATTCAGGCGTCAGACAACTGCAGCAAAACAAGGCAGTTGCTCATACAAGATGGGATGCTCTGAAGCAGAGAGATGCTGCTTTTGGTCATGTCGAATGTGGGTGTCCCACAATCTCCATACTGAAGGTATGTGAAAATTCAACGGTATTATTGCAATAGCTTCCTGGGATGTTCTTCACACAAGGAATAGAGAGGGCTTTGCAAGAATCAACAAGGAATCAAGAGGAAAAAAATAAAATGTCCACGAAAGAGACCATGAACTGTAGAAGCCATCTTCTGTAAGTACTGAGGTTGCCAAAACCAACCCAAATTGCAATTACACCCCTACAGCTTCCACCCACCTCTACAAATGGCAGACAGACTTGGGATTCAGAGACTCTTCTTGGATTGCGGAGTTTCCTCTTCATCTTTTGGGGGACCTGCCTCTTTTGTGACTGTTTCCCATTGCTTTCCTTTGGAGGTACACTCCTCTCAGGGCTGGGCTGGCTGGTGAGAGCTGCAGCATCCCCTGGAGAAGGGACATGGTGGCTGGCTGCAGGAGGCTCTTGGGGGAGTCTGTGGGCTGGGAGCTGCTCGGCGTCGCCTCCCCTCCCGCATCACCGCCACGTGGGGGGCATCTCCGTTGCCCTGCAGCCTTCCACCCCGACCAGCGGAGCAGGAGCAGCGGCTCCATGGGGCTGTCTGACTTCAAGAGGGGTCCTCACAGCCCTGCCACAGGCAAGCCCAGGGAGGCAATTTGCTTTTGTGCCGCAGCGAAGCACAGTGCACCTTGCTGGGGGGTTATTTTTGGAGGGGTGATGTGGTGTGGCAGTGGGGCTGGTGCAGAAACTCCTGGCTCCATCCCCTGCCTTGTGCTCGGGGTGGGAGGTGGTTGCAGGGTGCTGTCTCTCTCCTGCCAGCCTGGCAGTAGCTTTCCTCCAGACCATTTTAGGACTGTGCTAATCCCCTAAATTTAACCAGTGATGTCATAGGCTCATGTTAGCTCCCTGCACCGAGTCCTGCGCCCACACGCACTGACGTGAGCCAGGAATAACTCCACCACCATGTAGGTTTGAATCCCATCCCAAGCAGTGCCGCCTGATGCCCGTTTTCATAACACAGAGCCCCGAGCCATCGCTGTGCAGGTGGAGCAGCACCGGAGCTGGGGGGGAAGGGGACGCTGGGGCTGGGCAAACTTGCCACAGGAGAGCTGGATACGGCCAACAGGGTAAGGAGAGACCTCTGAAGGTAAGCTGGAAACAGAGCCCTGTCATTTATTGATCCAGCGGTGCCCAGAAAGCAGGCGTGGGGACACCTGTGTTTGGTTTGGCTGCTGAACTGACAAATGGGAAGAGGAAAGAAAGCCCACTCTGGTGTGGATTTATATGGATGTTACTTTTTTTGTTGTTGTTTTTGTCATTAAAACTGCAAAGGAAAGAAGTGGAAGTTCTGTTCAAAACAGTGTTGGGTGAGGCTGGAGATGACTGTTTCCACTTCGGGTACTGGTAAAGGAAAAGAAGGGAAACAAAGGGCTCATTTCACAAAAATGCTGGGAGAGTGGCAGCCCCCCGGCCAGTCTCCCATCCACCCCCCTCCTTCCCTTCGTGCCCCCGAGAGGCAGCAGTGCATCACCCCACCAGTGTTCGGGACATGGACAAGGTCCCACTCAGCTCTTCCCTGAGCTGCCCTGCGAGGTGGTGCCCAGAAAGGCTTTCCTAGGAAAAAGTGTCTGTTTTCAGACAGAATTTGCCAGCCACAGCGGGATGGCCTTTCTCATCCTGTTGTCTGGTGTGACCCTCTGTCTCCATTTGCCCCACTCTTTTGGGGGAGCACAGTGCTTGCAGCTGGGCAGATGTTTAGTGGAAGACACGTGCCGGTGTGAAGACCTTTCCCTGCCCAGTTCAGAAGAACTGGTGAGCAGAACGAGCTGAGAGGAATGGGAGTTTTGACATGAAGGTGTTTTGGTGGGGCATTGATGTTTGTGAGGATGGACTTACTTGGTGCTATTAGGGAAAAGCAATCACAGCCATGCGTGGTGTTTTGCTGCCTGGGCAGGACATGGGTGGGCAGAAGGCTAGAGCTGAGTTAGCACAGGACAACCATCACCTCTGCATTTTGGTCTGGCCATGGGCTGTTACGCACCCGCTGAAGCCTGTAGCCCTTCTTGTCTCTCAGACCCAAGTGGCAGAGAGCAGCCGCAGTGTGGATGGTGCAATCTTGGCTCAGGACTCACAGACATCATGGGAAATGTGTGGACAACATTCCCTGGAAGTAAAACAGCCTGAGCTATGGCTGGGAAGAAACACTTTTCTAGCTTTATCCTTTTTCTCAACTTCTTAGGAGGACCAGATATCATTTTTATATTTATTGATTTTCTTGGGAAAAGAGTTAGAACCCGAGATCATAAGCAAGGGGTTAAGGATGGGGGAAACTCAGGCCTAAGATCCACATTTGAACAGGCCATCTGAGGTCCCACCATCGCCCTGCCCTCACCGCTAGCTGCTGGCACCTCCCCAGTGGCATTTCCATACGTGGAATTCCAGCCTGAGAAACTTTTCCTGGCAGAAGCTTTGTTGAAAGTGGTACATTCCCGAAATAAGGAAAAAAAAAAAAAAAGGATTAATTAATATTTTCCAGGGAAATATCAATTTTCCTGGCAATTGGGAGGCAGTGGGGTGGGTGCAGGGGCCACGGGAGCTGCTGCTGACCCCCTTGTGTGCAATGTCGGGCGGACACAATGTTGGGTGCCTCCTCTTCCATGGGCAGGGAGCAGCCCTGGGGCCTCCGTGTGTCCTGGCCACTGCTGACACAAACAACAGCCCTTTGGAAAACTGTGGAGGCTGGCGTGCAGGCTCCAGTGCCTGGGAAAAAAAACAGCAGTGGAAACCCCACCAGCACAGCCCAAGCTGCAGATGGCCAAGAATGAGCTGTTATAGCTTGCTCATGGGGGAAAAGAGGTAGATTAGGTCCCCTTCAGTTCCCTTCCAGGGAACATATATAATGTTTCATTCTTTATGAAAAAAATCTTGGAGGAAAAGCGTAATTCTTGGCATTTCAGATGATAACCCAAGCTGTACATCCAATGTGGTTCCCTGTCCCCATAGGAGGGCAGAAGGTGGCTTTGCAGAGGACCCTGCCTGCTCAGTGGGGAGGGAAGGAACGGAGATATGGAGGGAATCGAAGAGTGCCAGCAGGTTTCTTTGAGCTGCAGTGATGGCGAGCTTGGGGTAAGTGGTTACTGGGAGGAGGGAAAAGGGAAAGGGCAGCCTCTGTCACACCATCTATTGGGGAAGAGCCATGGGATTGCTCCATGCCCTAAAGCAGGTGCCTCCAATTTGCTCAGACTCACTGGGCATGCTTCCTGCTTGTGGGTAGCAGAAAGAACAGAAAAAGGCTTGAGAGCAGTTGTTTTCCTTGGGGGAGAGAAAGTCAGGCAAAATTTAATGTACTTAATAGAATTTAAAGCTTATATTTCATTTATGAGTGGTAGTAGAAAAAAAAACAAAAAACCAAAAACCTCTGAAAACAGTTCATGTCCAAGCTGTCTCTGATTAGAGAATCACAGTGGCCAAAGTGGGTAGGATTGACCATTATGGTGAGCAGCCTGGTAAAGGCACAGAAAAGTTGTTGGTGCTAAAGGAGGTGTCTTCTTGGCTATTAAGAAGTGTAGGGCAGTTATTGTGTATCATACAGTAAAAAGCTATCCCCATAAATCTATCCCTATACACTCACTTTGTTGCAACTGGGGTGCCTGGTCTGTCATCTCTTGAAGTCAACAGGGAGAACATCGCTGACCTGAGGAGGTCTCTCTCTGCCCCACACCTGGAGCTGTTTCCATTTGAAAAGTGCTACCCACCGAAGTTGGATTGCTGACGAATTTTTCAGTAATGTGAATGAATTTTTTCAGTGCGAAAGTAATAATTGGCTGTGTATTACCTCAAGGGATGATTAAATCACCCGGTGTCTCAGTCTCCAGGATGCAGCTGGACACATCCTGTTAGGCGCTGTTCTTCCATAATTGACCTGAGCAGACTTTCTTTACGGTTGTTCCTCACTGATAGCTCATACCGGTTACACGGCATCACTGTGTTCGTCAGAGTCTCCCATGAATCACCAGACCCTGGGGTGGGTAATTGTTACTTTGGTTCCTTGCTGAGAGTTTAAATAACATGCACAAATCAAAAGCCCCTTATTGCTACAAAATGCAAGTCTAAAGAATACTCAAGCAGTAAGGTGAAAGGAGAAGAGGAGCTGGCATGCTTCACATTTCAGCTGGAACAAATGCCACTGCAATGCTGATGTTTTTATGGTGGAGACAGTTACATTTTCTTAAGCAGCATGCAGACCTGGCTGGAAAATGGCATTTCTCTTTTATGAGATATTTAGGAGTTTCAGCTTTTGGTTTTGTTCTGATGTGGAGCAAAACCAAGGTCTTCTCTAGTTTTTCACAAGAACTGAAGAGAGTGAGGCGGGGTGACAGGGACTCATTTCCCACTGTGCCACATCTAAGACTGGTGGCCAAGCCCTTGCCTAGTGTAATTAGTGGTGGGGGCTTATAATTGTGCCATCCTCATGCCCAGTGAGCAGCCCTGGCTCCTCCCATGCCAGCAGGCAGAGAGGACCCTGCATCAGGTGGGGCTGAGACCTGAATGCATCCAGGTCCTCCTGCAATTTAGAGGAGGGGCCCGCAGAGGATGCGGGGTGGGAGGTGACCGCAGCATCTCACTGCACAGTTCACAGGGAAGGGCGGGCAGCCAGGAGAAAACTGGGAGAAAGTGGCTGATGGATTGATGGATGCATTTCTTTGGCCCCAGTGGCAAGACGTTAGGTGTCTGTGCCACCACTGACCCTGGGGACAGAGATCATACCCTCATAAATTGGGACTGGACTCTTGGGGGTAAGGAGACTTATTTCTCTTAGAGAAAGAAGGAGGGAGATTTATTTCTCTTCTCCCAACCACCACAGCAGGGCTTTCGCTCTCCCTTTTATGTGGTAGACATGAGCAAGCTTGTGGCTTACTGTCATCTCAAGGTCCCACTTGGTCTGCTCTGTAAATATGCCAGCTTACCCAGGCAAGACTTGAGTGTTCTCTCTTCTACCACGTGAAACCGTCAACAAGCATCTGCCTATGTGTCTGTCCAACATGCATGCCACAAAGCCAGGTAGACGGTCGGCCGGGACCTGGGCGCCCTGCACCAGCACCTTCCGAGTGCTGGCATCTTTCTCTGAGGGAGCTGGGGCCGGGGCACCCGGCAGCCCCGCTCCCGCAGCCCAGGGAGAGGCACGCCGGGTGCCGGCTGAGCCGGAGCAAGTGCGGGCTTGCCCTTGGATGGCGAAATACAGGACTGGGGGAGGTCAGAGCCGTGCGTGGGTGAGCTGCAGGGAGCAGAGGTGCTGGGTTAACCCTGAACTGAAGGAGGATGGATTAGAAGCCAGACCGGGTGCGGGATGCCATATCCCCCATATGCAGCCAGATAAGGAGGGAAGGATAAGGCACCCTTTACAAGGGCCACTGTGGTCTGGTTTTGCCACGTATCTCCTCCCACAGTCGCCAACACCACCACTCACTTACCAACCCCTGTTCTGCTCTTGTCTGATCCTGGGGAAGCCATTCGATGAGGTGCTGGTTGGTTTCCCTCTTTATTTTTCCCTGCGGAGCTCTAATTTTGTTTAGCACAGAATGACATTCCCAAAAGCAGCTTCTTCTGAGGAGAATGCTGTAAATATTTCTAACTCAGTCCTCTGAAAAATACTGCAGCTTAAACAAAAGAGCTGAAGTGTTTCCCATCTGCCAGCAGAGATCCTGCCTGAGCCTCAACTGCACTGAACGATGTACTTAGGTTTTTGAGCAAAGAAGCTTCCTCAGCCTGCTCTTGTCATTCACCAGGGAGAAAATTATGATGATTATGGCTGTGGTGTCTGTTGGGGTCCCAGTGAGACAGAGCTCTGCTCTGACTCTCCCACTGCCAAGTAGCCCAAGAGCTGCTGCCTGTCTCTGCCTGCCCCACAAGTAGCCTGAGACTCCCCGCTGCCTGCGGCTGGCCCGGGACTTATCTCCTTCCTCCCACCAGCCACCCTTCCCTCCTCTCCCTCACTCGGTGCAGGTAACCCAGCAGTGTTACTGAACAGGAGGATGATGTGCCCAGGGCATGGGGAGGGGGGACAGACCAGCCCTCAGCCGCGAGGCTCCGTTGCTGCTCAAGAGGCAGCGGTGCAGCACCCCACCAGTGTTCGGGACATGGACAAGGTCCCACTCAGCTCCTCCCTGAGCTGCCCTGCGAGGTGGTGCCCAGAAAGGCTTTCCTAGGAAAAAGTGTCTGTTTTCAGACAGAATTTGCCAGCCACAGCGGGATGGCCTTTCTCATCCTGTTGTCTGGTGTGACCCTCTGTCTCCATTTGCCCCACTCTTTTGGGGGAGCACAGTGCTTGCAGCTGGGCAGATGTTTAGTGGAAGACACGTGCCGGTGTGAAGACCTTTCCCCGCCCAGTTCAGAAGAACTGGCGAGCAGGACAAGCTGTGAGGGACGGGAGTTTTGACATGGGCACCCAGCTGCAAGGCTCAGGCGATGTGGCTGGAGAAGGAACAGGAGGCTGGTGACATCCAGCACCACCCCGTGTCCCCGGCACAGGGTGGGAAGAGAGGAGAGACACCCCCTTTGCTTGTAAACCCTTCTGCAGCAGATGCAACGCTGTGCAGCGACTGCTCATCTCCGCCTCATCCTGTCTCACCCAGGAGCTTGGCTTGGGCTGCAACCGTCTGCTCCACTTTTCTGTGAGGCAGATCGGTGCTGCCGGCTGTAAATCTGCCGGGGAGCTCATGACTCACAGTGTAAGAGCCATGGAGCGCTGTGAATTACGCGGCGCCAGCTGCTCACCTTTCCGAAGGCGGTTTTGGCTCCCCAGGATGTTTGTGCAGGAGTGAATGAGCCTGTGCCATGGTGGGGCGACCGCAGCCCCACACAGACACGCCAGGAGGAGGGTAAGAGCATGCCCCATGTCAGCAGGCCTGGAAAAGCCATCAAGACTTGGTGTCACAGTAATTACAAGCCTGCTACGTAGGATTTTTTTTGGAAAAACAAGCTTAATCCAAAGCCTCCGTTGCACATATGTCCATTGCTTGACTTCTGTCCAAGTGGCGTGGTTTCTCCAAGTGTCTCCCACTAAAGAGTTGAAGCCTTGGGGCATCCCCATCCTCGGGGTGCATCCTGGGGCACCAGCACCCCAGGGGCTTGGTGGGAGAGCTTCAACACTGCCAGGGCTGCTTCTCCTGCTTTGCAGCTGTGGTGGGCGAGCCTGGATGTGAGGATGGCCTTGGGATATCCCAGCACAGCCAGGGCCCCTCTCAGCTCCTCACCTGCGCACAGGCGGTGGCACAGCCTGAATCTTTCACTGCCCCACACACCGGCTGCCACCGCAGCTGGCACCAGTTGGCACCGTGCTGGCAGTCCCCAAAACGCCTCTGGGTAAGAGCTTGGATGCTTTTTCCTTTGTGGTCAGAGCTGAGACATGCCTCTGGAGGAGGTGTGGGAACACAAGGTCTTTGAGGGTCTTTGCTCCCTCACTGATGTCTGCTGCTCCAGGACTTGCTGGCTTCCTAAATGCACAGGCAGCCTGCAGCCCACCTCATGCCTGGCAGCGTCCCAACCTGCTCACGCCACACGAAGGTGCCAGGCACAGCCACATACTGTTGGAGGCATTAGGCAATGCTGGCCAAAGCCAGGATGGGGTGATAAAACTGAGCCCCAGCTGGAAAGAGCAAAGGCCACCGATCAGAGTTGGTTCAAAGGCTGCACAGCACATTTCTCTGTCATTCAATGCACATGGGTGCTTGAAGCCCTCCTGGTCCTGGGAATGGGAGCTGTTTGCCTCCCGGGTATGAGGTTTTCTGTCTAACCTGGTGGCTGGAAGTCCTTCACAGCTGAGCTCATAATTTTGAAATCACCTCCTGAGTACTGTAAGCTGTCAAGAGAGATGATGGATGGACCTGGTCTTTTGGGAGGCAGAGCAAAAAACAAGATCTGTTCACATCTGCTTCAGGTGTGTGGACTGCCTACGCTCAAGTGAGCTTGCTGCTGTCACGCACGAATTGGAGCTTCACTTCTGAGATGTCCTTGTTATAAGCCATTGGGGAAAACTGGCAACTCTGACAAAACATTGCAGGGTGTGAACATCTGCTGGAGCCATTCTCTCCATGGTAAGCCCATATTCTTCCTTGTGGGAAGATGGTGTAATCAAGGCCCCCTTCACTGTTTGCTCTCCATTCTCAGCCTTCTCTCCTCCCTTATGCTGGGCACAAGGGGCTTCTCTGGGAAGCCAACCTACGTAGTATCCCATTCTCTCGTGGTATCTATTCCTCTTCTCAGATTGCCTGAGGTGGCATTTGATGATGGCAGAAATCTCTTTCCTGGTGTCACCTTTCCCCAGGTGCTTCTGACTCAACGGAAAACCCAGGAAGACATCCGCCATCCTTATCAAGATGTAACTAGCCCAGACACTGGCGCATCACATCATTTTTTCAGCCCGTATCACCGATGACTCAACCTCCATTAACAGCACTCATCAGGGACTATTTCACCCTACCTTTCCTCCTGGCCAGAGGCCACCCTGTAACCTGTGCAACCCACTGAACTTCAGATCAGCTCTTCCAGCACCGTGGCTGCTTTCGAGACCGTGCCGCTCCTTCTCCTCGGCTCTCCCCGCACATGCTGCTGCAAACTGCCGAGGAAGGCAGGAACGAAAGCGGACAGCTCAGCATCTCCGTTAGCTTTGACGTTTGGGACATATGAATTAGCAAAGCCTCTGTTCGAGGGGATCTCCTTGCAGGGCTACTGCAGACTGTCGAGGGATTTACATGGCCAGTTGGGTTTTTTTCCCTCTGCTGTGCTTCCATGGGTTACTTTCCCAAAGATAATTATATGACTCAGGAAGACAAACGCATACCTCGCATACTTGCGGGAACCGTAACGCCGATAGGTGGTGTAGAGCATTCTGAAGCTCTTTGAACACACAAGAGCAGCTGAATTCCCGTGACTTACCTACCCAAACCAAAGCAAGTCTAGGCAATGGCTGCATAGTTTTCACGGAGCCCTTACCCAACAGAGGACAAACATCTCCCCAAGAAAGCTTTGGTCTTGCAGCACGAAGGCACGGATGCTTTTTGTCACCAGAGAAATCACGGGTATTTTGTCAGGTAAGATTTACCATTTCTATTTTACCATTTTTTGAAAGATCTTGTCCAAACTGAGGCTGGAACAGGAACATTTTCTACTATGAATGCAAGAAAAGGCAGTCGTGTGCTTTCTGAGAGGTCACAGGAACAGCACGGAGAAATTATCCTCTCTTAAATAGGTGAGTGATTGTTATGGCTGAAATAACCTGGCAGCTAATCGCCTGTGAAGATAACTGGCAGAAGTGAGGTGTGGTGGTGTTTGATATTGCTAGTTTAGCACATTCAGCTCTGCAAAAGGCACAAAGGGAGACACAGGCTTTGCTTCAAGTGCTTTAACATTTGAATTGTTGAGTTGTGATTTGATTTGCTGATTTTGGAAGAAGACTAGAGAAGTAAGAAAGAAAAATTTTATTCCATGTGGTAACTTGGAGGACCTTACAGATCTTAAAACCACCCAAAATCCGGGTCGATGTGCGCACCCAGCATCTCCCATACCTTGTCATCAGAGCGGTGGTCCTGGAGCGCTGCGAGGTGGCTCCTGATGTCCTGCCATGCCTGCGGGATGGCTGGGACAGGCTTGTGAGCTCCTCCGGGGCCGTTTTTTGGGGCACCCTGCTCAGGAGTGAGAGTAAGAGCTTAGCTGAAATTGCAGCTTGTATTTTCAAAGCTTTTCAAGCTTTTGTTCTGGATCCGGGGTATTTGTGTAGATGTGTGTCCCTAGCTAGGGATGAGCTATTCAGATGAAATCATGACATGTAAATAGGGATGTATTTATTGGTTTGCCTCCTACCTTTACATCCAAAGGGATATGGAGGATATAGAGGAGCTTCTAGCACCTGTCCCCATCAGTGTGGGTGACTTGAAACTACCCACCTGCCAATGTCTCCCTGAGACCGGGCTGGGACAGGTCCTCCGAAAGGGCTTCATCATACAGAGGGCTTATCAGAAATGCCTTGGGATCTGCGGGCAATGCTGGGAGCCTGCCTCCGAGCCCCTTCCTGCTCTGGCCGTCCTGGCAGCCCTGAACCAAGGCAGGGGAACAGCAGCTGTGCTTTTGGGAAGGGTCCCTTCGGAGGAGATTGTGTGTTTCCTGGCTCCTGAACGTTTTGGTTTGTCGGGGCAAGGGGAGCGATACAATGTGCAGCTTGTCCTGACATGTGCCTGCTGTGTGTAAACCCGCAGCTTTTATAAAAAAGGCTCCTGTCCTGGGGACTGCGGAGCCTTCAAGTGCTTCTTGGCTCTGGGCTTCTCCTTTAGCTGTTGTAAGATCAGATTAATGATGTATTAGTTCGAGATAACCACCATGAGATCATATAATTAACTTGTGATCATGCTCTGTGCCAGTTGGCTGAAACTCACCGCTTTTAAAAAAACCTCTTTCAGACCAGCTACAAATAGAGCTTTTTGAATGATGGCATTAACAAATAGCTCATTAGTCACCTTTCGGACTGATTAAGGGAGTACATCCAAGGCAGTAAAGAACAGCAGTGGGTGATTAAAGGCAGCTGTCAGGCTGAGCTCTGTGGTACAGGGGAAGCCGTTTATCAGCTTGTGCCCTTCGCTGTGGCCATCGTGCTCCCAGTTACATGGGTTTGTGATGTCCCCCTCCAAGGCCTGATCCTGCCCTGCTCAGCTCCGAAAGGCTCGCACAGACCTTCTCACTAATTGCTGCGGAGAGGCAGGTGCCGAAAGGCAATGCCTTCGCAGGGCAGCGATACCTGCCCAAGAGCAGCTGCTGCTTGCCCAAGCGATGTGACTTCACCTCGGCCCTGCTCTCACATTTGGCGTACATGGCCTTTTTGACAGATAAAAGTTTTGCTCTGAGCAAAACTGAGGGTCAGGGGATGCTTTAACTTCTCTGGACTCACTGGGAGTGGGAAGAATCTGTGTTACCGTAGAGGCACCATAAGGATGTATATACCATTTTGGTGAGCACTGGGCTGGAACAGGCACTGTAAGGATGTATATACCATTTTGGTGAGCACAGGGATGGACATTTCCAGCCCATGCTTGATGAGAGGAAGGCTGTGTCGCTATCCCAGTATTTTTGCAGGGCACTGGGAAACATCCCAGGGAAAGGAATCTGTCTCGTAGCATTTAATCCCATGCGTGGCTGCTGTAAGACTGCTGCCCAAGACCTCCTGCAGTCTGCCCGTGATCTCTCCCTCTTCTCCAGCTGGACCAAGCTCCCTTCTTCAGTCCCCACTTCTTGCCTCAGCTTCAATCCTGGCTTGGCTGCCCACCTCATCCCTTTGGTGTGGTGAATCTCCATCCCAAACCCCACAAATTGCTCGGAGGCACAGGTTAGGGTCGGTGCCCTCTCTTTCTGGAAAACGCACTAGCAATGGCCGGGCTGAACTGTAGGGTTTACAATGTGAGCAGAAACAGATTTCTCTCCCCTGTCCCACCCTCCCTCACCAAACTGATACCTAACCCCACTCTCCTCAGTGTCCTCCCTGCTGCCCCATCTACCAGACCTCCCGTGTCTGGCGGCAACCTCAGCTGTTGTGTAGCCCTTTCTCTTGCCCCAGTCTCTGCCAATGCTGACCCCTGCTTCACACTGGGTTGCAACATGCTAGTGGTGGCTCTGCAGCCACCCGCCCTGGCCTGGTCACCAAGCCCTGTGATGGTGTGTCTTGGGGTCGCTCTGCTGCCCAGGAACCAGCTGTGTGCACCCCACACCCCCCATCTCCCTCGGGCCAGATCCTGCTCAGAAATGTTCACACGTGAGCTCTTCTTAGGAGCTACAACGGGTTGGAAAAGTTGTTTGTCTAAATAAATAAATCATTAAGTGCAACGAGCTCCTTTGTGCTGCTTTGGCGGCTTGGACCAGTGAGGTGGTGTGTGGTTATCACCAGCCCTAGGTGATCACCAGCCCTAGCTGGTCACCAGCCTTAGCAATGCCCAGGTCAGATTGGACTGAGCATCTCGCGAAACTGGGCCCTCCTTCATTCCTTGTGGAGGATAGCAGTAGCTGAGTCTGCATCTTCTGGAAGATACCACTGATTTTTACCCCCGGTCAAGTAGGTGGATGCAGCTAGAGCTCTGAAGTTGAACCGTATGCAAGGAGATATGATAGGTCAGAGAAACGTGAGATCCTTCGTACAGCATCCGCATCTCCGCTCAGCAGTGCCTGGTTTTGGTGGGCTATGTGGATGGAGCCAATTTTGAGGGCAGTGCTTGAGCAAATGCTGCTGGCTTCTTCTTGTCCTCCAGATCAAGCCCCTGCCTGCTGGAGCATTTAGGGTTTGACGCTTTAATCTCTTGCCTGCCTGGGTTGTTCTCAGGTCATTAACTTTTATTTTCCTGCTGTTCTGGCTGTGTGAATTCTGCAATTTATGGTACTAAAAAAAAAAAAATCCCTGTGTAGCTGCTGAGTGCCCAGAGAGGCTGCATGGCAGATTGTCTTAAACTGGAAATGCTCCAGAAGAGGAGCTTAACTGGGGTGTGTCCTCCGACAGCCACTTCTTACAGATTAGATGGGTTGTCAAATATTGCTGAAATGGTCATTCCAGTATTACGCTATTTTATTCTGCAGCTTGGAAGAGATTTGCAGGTTAGGCTGAAAATGGACAGTGGTTTGTGATCCGTGTGGGTGTTATTGAGGTATAGTGAAAGCTGTGAAGTGAAAGGGGTCTTAATTCATTTGGCTCCTATTAGTTTTTTATATTGTATCAGGATATGACATATAGCAGGAATGTGAGTCAAGTCTTTTCTTATCTTGTTTCTTCTTAGAGGACTGGTGGAAGCTGTAGGTGTGTAAAATGAGCTGCCCTTGCCCTAAATGAAGGCTGAACACAGGATCTGAGTGCAGGCACTTTGGAAAATCTGACATTTGATTTGTCTTCTTAGAAGATGGTGGTAATAGGTGTTGACTGTTGACTGCAACAACGCTGAGCGCTTCAAGCAGCTGGAGCATAAATCCCAGCCCTTGCGAGACACCAGGCTGAGCGGCAATGCCTCTTTCTTCAGCTTTGCATTTTAGTGAGAAAAGTCTATTGCATGAACATTAATGCAGCCAGCGGGCCCTGGTCTGTGTTCATACCCATCCCTTTCCCTCCCATCCCATCCTGCTGGGCGGCCGCAGCGGAGGGTGGGCACGAAAGATGCTCTGTGGTGCGACAGGGACCACAAAGCCATCCCTGATCCTGTGATGCTGGCCCCAAGGACCTGATGCCATCAGCCTCTGCTGGCACCAAGCTCTGCTGTGAAGGGAAGGGATGGATGCCCCAAAGCTGCAGCAATGACTGAGGCTTATGATCTTTTAGGTGTTTCTCATTGCCAGTATTTTTGTCCCAAATAAATTTTGTCTTTTGCTTTCTCTAATATTGGTTAGACCTTATGTATCAGTAAATTCAGAAGTTTTACATTTGCAATTAATCTTCTGTGTGACGCGAGCTCAGGGCTCGTGTCTGTACGATCTCATGTCTATATGATTCTGAAGAGAGCGGGACAGCGGGCAAAGAGCTGAGGTCTGGACGTTTGCTTTTTTCTTCTTTCAGAGAAACAAGTGAATATGGAAAAGCCATTTTATCTTGTACGCTATGTTGATAAATTGCCCTTTCGTTCTTTCTCTCTTATACTTTTATTGAACTTGCAGACAAACCTCTCCCTTGGCAGGTGGAAAAAAATAAATTGCCAGCAGTACACACTGACAAGATGCCTTTCAGTAGTGGAGCTGTACAAATAATAGGTTTTTCATTTCAGTAACTGAACGGAAAAATTGAAAATACTTTTTGTTTTGGGTCACCCCCTAAAGGAGAATGTTTCTTTTCTTCTTTGATTTCTTTTCATAAGCATTGCACGAGACATTCTGGTTTGAGATTATTTAGTGCTTTTCATAACTTAAAAAAAGAAAAAAGAAAAGAAAAAGCAAACTAGGTCACTTTCAAACTAAAAACATCATTTGAAAGAACAACAAAAAATGTTTCATCTTAAAAATGTCAAAATGGAGCCTTGCAGCTTTTCTCAGAACTTTTTTCTTCTCTTTGAGCTAAAACTCATTACGTATTCAACCCAAATTCACCCAGAGTCTCAGTACCTATTAATTGCCCTTCAGATGAATTTGCTACATCAAAAAACCCCAGTCGAGCTCCGCCTGCATGCGGCAGTGACCGGTCCTGTTTGCTGCTCAGCAAACGCATATGCACAAGGATTTAATTCTACTTAATTAAGGTGTTGACCGGGTGAAATGACCTCTCGCAGGTCTGGCCAGCCAGGGAAGCACCAGCACAGCCATGATTCACCCTGGTGAGATCCAGCAGCGCACTGGGGCAGGGGCTTGGGAGCCACTGGGGCGATATGCCGATGTGGGGCTACTGCCCCTTCCCACAGACCCCCCAGCTGCAACATCTCCCCTGGATGAGATGGTGGCTGGGGAGCACCAGTGCTTGGGAAATGCAATGGTGTGGCTCAGCCATGCTTCACTTCCCCATGGGGACAGGGCCCATCCACCTCTTTCTTTGCCTGGTTTCCTAAGGAAATGGTGCTGGTGTGATGGTATCCCTCCATCGCTACCTGCCTGTCCCTCCCAGGAGTGGCCTCAATTCAGGGCCCTGGCAGCATTAAATTGCAACAAATTCCTACAAGAGATGATGATGAAAATCAGGGGCTGAGTAGAGATGCACAGCGTCCAGTGTGGTGGGTCCCAGGGGACTCACCTAACCATGAAACCAGCTCCATTGGTGCCATTTGGGGTCCGGGTTTGGCTCAGACAATGTTAGGGACGGTCCCTGTTGTCACCTCCTCTTCAGCATCTTCCTGCAGAGGCAAGAAAGCTCTGCAGTAACTTTTTGTTGCATCCCAACACTGGTGTGTGCTTCCTTGATAATTTAGAGGTTGTTGATGCTGGAAGGACTCTATTCCCTCCCAGATCCATGTAATCCTGAAAATGTAGGGATCGATGAAATGCCCCTGTGTGCTTACCTTGCCAGGGATGCACAGATCCAACGGGTCAGGGAGGGAAAATGCCTCCACGTATTCCCATGGACTCCCACCTGCAGCAAACCTGTAGGTAGCACTGAATGGCCAATAGACAGGAAAATAATTCAGTGTCTGCACCAGAAAGGGAGTTTTTAGGGTTAGGAGCTCCAGCTTTAACTGCTCAATAATCTCCATCCTTCCCTGGTGGCTCACAGCCACCGCTCCAGGGCTGGGGCAGCTGTGAGAGCCAAGTGGCCAGTGGTGGCATTGGCTTGTAATATGTAATGGATAACTCCCAGCCTGTAACTCCTGTCCATAGAGGGGCTGGGACACGGGAACAAGGGCCAGCACCCCTGCCTGCTCCCCTTGCCAGCTGGGACCCCGGGGTGCAGTCAGGCTGGGCATGTAGAGCCGAGACACTCATCCCCGATGGACAGCCCTGTGGCACGTCACCCTGCTCAGAAATAAAACCCCATCCCTGCAAATATTGTGAGGGATTAGGAATTTGTCAGTGTTGGTCAGACTGACAACAGAAAATGGAAGAGGTCCAAGCATCGGTGGCCTTCTGACACAGCAGGGAGACCTGTCGATGTGGTAAGTCAAGGCTTGGCAGAATCAGCTGCTCCTTGGTCCAACAGTCCCCTGTGAGCCATGCGATTTTTTTTCTTTTCCTTTTTTTCCCGAAATATTGAGAAGACATTTTCCTCTGCTGAGGCAAGCTCTCAGCAGCTAGCCATGGTACAGACCACGACAGGCACTCAGAGTATCTTCTGGTTATTCCCCAGAGAGAGCGGCAGGAGGCATTGCAAGCAAATCTTTGATGCTGCAGATCAGAGATGGACCCTGGTGAAAACTGGAAGCTGGATGAAACCAACTGGTTGTCTCATGGTGGGATCCATCCCTTTGCCAGTGTGAAAGGAGGTAGGACATGATTGCTGGTTTTTAATCCACCCAGTGAATGTGCGGGAAGCCTTACCAATGTGCTGCTGCCCTTCACTGCTTGCAGTGCTCCCAGGGGTTTTGCTGGGCTATGTCCTGAGCAAGGCAGTACTCAGTATGAAGGTGGGAAAGGTCTGACCCACACTGCAGTGTCTTGCCAGGAGCTGGCACACTGACACATGCACTCGATCTGTGGCTTCTCTTCCTTCTCTGGAGTGGCCTTTTGCCAAAACACCCCCAACACCCACCTTTTGGCAAGTTAATATGCCACTTGTGCTAGATGTGACCACCCTCATTCTCCACAAGCAGAACTCTGCAGATGGCAGTGGCTGGGAAGGAGTGAGGAGGGGAGCTAGTAAAATACCCCCTTCTCTCTTCAATCGTATTTGGGTAAGACAATTTAGGATGGCTCCAGGGAGACACGCTGTCCCAGCAGTGACAAGGGGGCCAAGAGCTGGCCTGGCTGGGGCTTTCTGTGCAGGACCTTTCAAGGTTTCAGCCCAATTTAGCATGACACAAAACCTCCCAGCCCAAGGCTGGGGTCCATTGCTCTCCAGAAATCACCAGTCTCAGGAAAGCACTCGGGGCAGATGCAATGGGAAATAGCCAGCAGAACTATTTCCTCTATCGATTCATCTCTACCTAATTTCCAAGCAGCTGCTGTAATTTGCTTTTTAATCTCTGTTCAGACATTTGGCAGAAGCAGCCACATGTGCTCCCTGCTCGGCCCCAGCTCATCTTTGTCACCGGAGGTCCCCGTCCCCCCGGCCAGCACAAGCTGCCCCTCCTTGGGCAAAGCTCCTTCTTTGGCTGGGACACGCTGTGCCCCGGACTGAAACCAAAATAAACCCACAGCCTTCCAGATGACAGAACCTTGGGAACAGAAACATTTTGCTTTGGTAAAATGCTCCGCTTATCTCCATCTGTTTCCTTCGGCTTCCTGCTGATAGCTCAGATGCCTGGGGAAGGGAACAGCCTGAGATGCGGCATCGCCTCCTTTTCCACAAGAATTTAATTAGATAAGGAGGTTTATGGTTTTGAACCCAGCAGCTCTGGGTTCAACCTCCCCAGCCAAGCACCACTGGGTGGCATCCTTATGATAGCATATCTGCTGCTTCTGCAGGTACCCAGCGCAGGGTGGCTCCAAGGGACCAGCACAGGGATGCTTGCCACAGTCCATCCTTCTTGCTCATTAGGATAATCTCTGCTTCTGTTATTTTTCTAAAATCTTAGCCATGTGCGTGGTCTCTGTTACCGTTTATAGGTTGGGTTATACTGCTGGGTTTGGGATCCCACTGTGCTTGGGTCTGTAATGCAGAGGAGGGCAGAGTCACTGCCATCACGAGTTATAAAAATCCAAAACAGTTAAATGTGGATATACGTTGGCCTTTGATTTTGTATGCAGCCTGTTGCTGTCCTAAACTAGTGGCTCATAGCCAACTGATGGGCCTAACAGTATTTTATAGTGGGGGGCAAGATCTTTTAGAAATGTCACAGGCGTGGATTACTATATGGTGTCATGCACCTGCCCTTCTTAAACATCCTCCTTGAACCTTCTAGGAGCCGTTCACAGATTTCAGACTAAAAGGCTTTTTAGTCTAACCCATGCATTGAACAAATGCCATGAACCTGAAAGAAAAAAAAAAAACAAAATACAACAGGAAAAAACCCACTCTTTGCACATTTATTTTTTTTTTTAATTGCATTGAGTTTCTGCAATTTAGCAGCATTTTGACATTGAAAGAAATGTTTGAAAGTAGAGAAATACCCACCAACCCCAAGGCACAAATGGCATTTAACACTGGGCCACATGCTCCTACGTGGCTGTGGGTCCTTCTGGCAGAGAGGGATCCCTGTGCGCTGTGGTCCGCAGCTGGAAGCAGGCAAGGATGGGTGGGTTCATGGTGGGATTGGGCTTGGGATCCAGAATAATCTCCCATGAGTCTTCGGTGAGAGATGCCACCAGCTCAGGAGTTTCCAGAGCTCATGGTCTAACTTGCCACAGGCACTGAGTTACAGCAATATTATTATCGGATGACTCAAGGGTTTGCTTAGCCTCTGAAAAATTCCATTCGGAGCATTTTCCTTCTCCCGCTGGCTAAACCTACCCCACCTGCCGCTGTTGGAGGAGACTGTAGCATGCAGGAAAGCTTTGCTGCAGGCACGATGCTCCTGGCCATGCCCTGAGACCCGGGTGAGCCAGGGAAAGGGAGCGGAGAGCTGCGGCATGGCCAAAAAGGGGAGCAGGGCCAGGGGATCCCGGTGTGGGCAGAGACAGGGCAGCAGAACGCTGGCTTTTAGGCAGTGCTGGGGAGGGTAAGGGTTCATCCTGCCAAGTCTCCATCTTAAGCTGACTCCAAGGTTTTTCAATAACAACTGGATTAAAAGAAACATGCATATGAAGGCTGTCGGGGTGAATTGGAAGCAAGCTGAGCAGGGGCTTATCTGCAGTGTGATTAAACCAGCGTTGTCACCCCAGCTCTCCACACCTCCCTCTCCAGCTGACCTTTCCAAGCATTTGTTCTTCTTCCCTCAGACAATGAGCTCTCCGAAGGTGCCCCAGCCCTCTTTGCTCTGGATCAGCTGGGTAAGTCCATGCGTGATACATTTTCCTCTTCCTTTTTTCCTATGTAGAGTAATTAGGAGATGACTTGAAACACAGGGCAGCCACTGAATGCTTTCCACTGCATAAATTCATCATCATCGGTGCCTCCTCTCTGTGTTGCATTTGAATGCTATCCATCAGAGGGATGGGACAGCTCAATGCTAGATGTTTTGGGTCAGTTTGGGGCCCCTCACTACAAGAAGGACAATGAGGTGCTGGAGCATGTCCAGAGAAGGGCAACGAAGCCAGTGAAGGGTCTAGAGCACAAGTCTTATGAGGAGCGGCTGAGGGAGCTGGGGTTGTTTAGGCTGGAGAAGAGGAGGCTGAGGGGAGACCTTATTGCTCTCTACAACTACCTGAAAGGAGGCTGTAGCGAGGTGGGGGTCGGTCTCTTCTCCCAAGTAACAAGCGATAGGACGAGAGGAAACGGCCTCAAGTTGTGCCAGGAGAGGTTTAGACTGGATATTAGGAAAAATTTCTTCACGGAGAGAGTGGTGAGGCATTGGAACAGACTGCCCAGGGAAGTGGTGCAATCACAGTCCCTGGAAGTATTAAAAAAATGTGTGGATGTGGTGCTTAGGGACATGGTTTAGAGGTGGACCAGGCAGGTTAACAGTTGGACTCGATGATTTCAGAGGTCCTTTCCAACCTTAATGATTCTATGATTCTATGATTCTATGTGTTTAGTACCTTCATGTGTTACATTGATGCAACTTTTTTTTCCCTGGGAGAGAAGCCGTCACCTTTCTGGTGCAGAGCCCTCTCGGCCGCTGCTGCTTCTTGCCTGGGGGTTTGAGGTTTAGCCCATGGCTGGCACTGGAGCTTCTGTGACTTTCTGGTGCCTTGCAACTCAATGAAGGCTTTTTTTACCCCCAGGAGGCAGAAGTAGAGGTGTGTAAAGCGAGAATGAAGAGTAAGACACCCAGGGAGAAAACCTCAAATGGGCATGGGAAGCTGAAGGCTTCAGAGTCTGAATCCATGGGGGAACCCAGTGATCTCCCCTTAATCCCAGGGCCAAGGTCAAAAAAGATGTGTTGCTCAGGAGGAGTTAGAGGTGCTCAAGGTAAAGTGAGGGTGAGGGCCTGAGCTGCATGCTGGGAAGCTTGTGCAGGGAAGGGGGAAATCAAGCCCCCAACCCCTCCTGAGAAAATCGGGGAAGGCTGGAGATGGAGCGGGCGGGAAAGTACGAATTAGATGTGTTGGGAGAGACGCTGGGCTCAGGTCTGTGCCCTTTCCTTGCTCTTTAGCAGCATGGTGGGACTGTCCCCGCACACTGCAATGCCCATCACCTTACATGACTGAGCACCGGCCCTTCCTCCCAAGGAAAAGGCACCCTCCTCTTCACTTTCAGGGCAATGAATTCTCCATCCTTGGAGATATTCAAAAGCTGTCTGGACATGGTTCTGGGCGACCGGCTCTAGGTGGCCCTGCTTGAGCAGAAGGGTTGGACCAGATGACCTCCAGAGGTCCCTGCCAACCTCAACCAGTCTGTGATTCTGTGACTTGCCTGCTGCTCTGGAAATCCACCTTGTTCCCAGTAAGGGTGCCCTGCATGCACGCACCGGGCTGCTCACCATGTGCGGCACTGGTGGAAACTTGGGGTAGGAGGGTAAAAACTGCAGGAGCCCGGAACGGTGATTTTTATCATATGTAACTATCTCTGCTGTAAACCTCTGCTGCTAAGAGCCAGGATCTTGAAAAAATTCCTATAAATACAAAAATGCCTATAAACTGTATGATGCCTCGCTGGCGCTTGAAGG
The DNA here is from genome assembly GCF_047370975.1 of Nipponia nippon. Taxonomy (NCBI): domain Eukaryota; kingdom Metazoa; phylum Chordata; class Aves; order Pelecaniformes; family Threskiornithidae; genus Nipponia; species Nipponia nippon. The sequence continues at coordinate 119,506,025 of NW_028262336.1, read as the reverse complement.
GGTGGCTGGGCCGGCAGCTGTCCCCACTGGCAGGTTCATACATTTGATCGTATTTTAAAAGAGTCCTTGTGAGCTCTCTCCACTTGGTGTCAGGATAGAGACTGCTCTGACATGCGTTCACCCAGAGGAGCATCTAACAGGGAATGGGAATAAAGCCAAGAGCCTTCCCCTGGCTGCCTCATTCATTACCCAATTGCTGTTAAAACAAGTCAAGTAACTTTAAAATGCATTTTCTGTGACACAGCTTCCACCAGCTCCTTTTCTTCTTGATCATCCCCATCTTATCCCTTCACCAGTGCCTTCCCTCAGTGACATATGCCCATCTCTCCTAGCCTTGGCAAACCCTCCAAGTCTTAGCAAAATGTATTCATTGACAAAGAACAAGCTCCCTCTCCCAAACAAGATTTGGTTGATTTTACCTGGGTAGCAAAGAAATGTATTAGCAGCTAGACAGATGTTTTAGATGTGCAAAATGAGGCTCGTGGTGACCCCTGGTCAAACGGCAGGACCCTGGAGGGGCAAGGATCAGGGCTGTGACATGGGACAACCGGCCTCCTGGCATCCTCCTTGTGTTAATGGGGAAGAGTCTGTGCCATCCAGTGTGATCCATTGCCTCCTGAGGTGGTGGTTGGCATCTCCCAGGGCTTCTGCACAGCCCTGCTCCCAGCCCAGGGGCAGCAGGAGCTGCTTGGACACCGCTTTCCTCTGCACAGCAGTATTAGACAACCCTCAGCCTGGAAACGATTATTCAAACCAGTGCTTGTATCACCTTACATTTCCACTCTGCTTTCCAAACACAGCACAGGACACGATTGCTCCATCCAAGGTAGACAAGACAGACAAAGGATGTGAGATAGCAGAACAAGTAATGGAAAACTGATCTCTCCTCTTGCCTCCCTCCTGGCTGGTGAGTTTTCAGCTGGATCAGTCTCCTGACCTGAGTCATGCACAGCTGCACGGTCTGCGGTGCCAGGCAAGCGAGGGGGTAAGAGCAAGCACATGTCGGAGGGGGAGAGGACAAGACCATCCCAGTAGCAGCTCAGATTTATGCTGAGTTGAAGTGATTGTGTAACCAAGGCCTGAGAATATCAGGTCAAAAATACTCAGCCCTGGTCAAACCAGCCACCTGAACAGCAGGAGTTATTTGTAGCAGAGCACAGAATAAAGCAGCGTTGTAATAACAACATCCTGAGACAAAACATTAATATCGTAACAAAGCATCATCACCATAAAAATCACAGAAAAGCAGGTCTGAGCGGGACTTCAGGAGGTCAGCTACACCTCTCTTCTGCCTGAAGGCAGGACTAACGCCTCCCATTCACCCATCACCCCACATGGAGGACCAACCTGTCCTAGCAGCCTTCCCAGGCAATCCACCCCAGGGCTTCACTGCACTGGAAGGGTTTTCTTGATGTCTAGTTAAATTTCTGTAATTTAAGCCGATTACACAATGTGCAGCTGAAGGCAGGCATAAGCAGGGAAAAGCCCTTCCAACGGGTCGGACTGAGAGTTTCTTTTCCTCTGTGTGGGGGCTGGAGGAGGATCCCAACGGAGGATCACTGGATCGCATCCTTTTTTTCCCTGCTCATCAAGTCTGCCTTGACCTCTAGTCCTGCGTCCAGCTTTCTGGCAGCTTGTCTCAGCCTGCTGTCAACTGCAAACATAAAAAGCCATGCTTGGATTTTGAGTCATTCGTGGAAATGCTGATCAGTACCAGATTTACGAGAGGCTTTTTGCGTCGCCTCATGCCATGAGTAACTAACCTCCAAGAAGGGTTTTGACCAGTCATGCAGCCATCTATTCATACTTTCCCCTAGTCCAGGTGTCCCTCTCTTGCTTATAGTGATACCATATGATGCAGTATCACAGGCCTTACTTATATGCCAACATATACGGCATCTGCACCTCCCCCCCTCATCTACAAGGTTTATTACCTCATCGCAGAAGGTTAGATGAGTCTGACCAGCTCTGTTCTTGCTGAATCTGTGCTGGCTATTACTCATATCCTCCTTTTCTACATGTTTGCAAAGCCTTTGGTTGTTCCAGTGCTTCCAAGGATGGAATCAACAATGACTGGGAAATCACTTCCTAACTCTTCCTCCTCTCCTCGTCTTAAAGACTGGTGCTTTGCTTGCCATGCCCAACCTTTGGAAACCTCTCTGTGGTCTGCTGCTGTGTAAGTCAGCACATGGCTCGCCTGTACCTTGAGCGGTGAGCACATTTCTGAGGTTCCCTGAAGTACCAGGCAAGGGAGGCAAAGGTGACTGAGGGACAGAGCAGCTTCTGTGAAAGCAGACACTGAGTAAACTACAACTTGATGATGTGGAAAAGAGATGCTTGAAGGAGGATACAGTAGAAGTACAAGAATTATGAATGACATACAAGTGAATAAGGTCAAGAGAGACATGGACATACTGGAGACAGTCTAACGAAGCACCACAAGGATGATGAAGGGACTGGAGCATCTCTCCTGTGAGGAAAGGCTGAGGGAGCTGGGACTGTTCAGCCTGGAGAAGAGAAGGCTCTGGGGGATCTCATCAATTTATAGAAATACCCGAAGGGAGGATGCAAAGAAGACAGAAAGGCTCTTTTCAGTGGTGCCCAGGGAGAGGACCAGAGGCAATGGGCACAAACTGAAGACAGGGGGTGCCCTCTGAACAACAGGAGACACTTTTTTTACAGTGAGGGTCACTGAGCGTGGGCACAGGTCGCCCAGGGAGTTGTTGTGGAGTCTCTATCCTTGAAGATATTCAAAAGTCGTCTGTACATGGTCCTGGGCAACTGGTTCCAGGTGGCCTTGCTTGAGCGGGGGGGTTGGACCAGATGACCTCCAGAGGCCCCTTCCAACCTCAACCAGTCTGTGATTCTATGAAATAAGGAAAGGCTTAAAACAACCCAAAGGAAGTATGTCTTCACACGCACACAATTACATTGCGCAACTGGCTGCCACAGGATGTCCAGGGTGCCAAAAGTATGAATGGGCTCAAAAAGTGATTAGAAAACATCATGGAAGAAAAATCTATGAAGGGCTCTCAAACCTGATGACGCAGCTACAACCTCTGGCTCAGGAAGGGAAATGGGATCACGTAGTAGAGGAAACAGCATTTGTACTTGCACCATTCCTTGTATTTTCTCTGCAGTCATCTACCAGAGGCCATGTCAGAGAGAGGACACCAGGGGCTCTTAAACTTTGGTATAAGCCAACGTGGTCCTTCTTGTCTTTCCTTAGGTCCACAGTGACTAACCAGAAGAAAAAAGCAAATCAAACCCACACCTCCTCTTCCTTTCCTTTCTTCGTCTGTCTCTCCTCTCCCACAGCTTTGGCTGCTGGATTTCAGCAGATATGAATCAGACGGTGACTGTTGTGTTCCTTTTGTTCTGTAAATGATTAAAACAGAACATTTCACACTTGCTTTGTGGCCCAGCAGAGGAATGCTGCATTGTCTCCTTGGCAAGTCCCGAGGTGGAATTTCTGGCTGTGGAGAAAGTGAGGTCAGGGAGAGAGAAACTCTCCAAACAGGGAACATGTGCAGACTGCTTCACTGTCTCTCTCCCGTGCTTGCATGTCTTCTCCCTCTCTTCCGTTCCCTCATCGTTCCCCTCTTTTCCACCTCCTTCCTGCTTCACTGGCAATTTTTCTGCTTGCTGCTTTAAGATGATTTAGCTGAATATCAGAAAAAAAGAAAGAAGAATGAAAAATGCAAGGTGAAAGCCTCCAGCCCAGAAAGCCTTGCATAGACTAATGAGAATGTGGTGAAATGGAGAAATAAAGTGGGAGTGTGGGGTATGAACCCCACCTTGCCAAAATCAAGAAGAAAATGCTTGTGTAGGAGATGCAATATCTCAGTGGAAACCCCTAGGACCTGTGCCTCACGTTTCCCAACAGCCGAGCAGAGGAGGGATTAGCTGGCTGTGCTATTTATACCTGCAGCCTGGGTATGGTCAGCCTGCTGCAGGAGGCTCCCCACAACGGCGGCTTGCAGGAAACACTGCTTTTGTGATACCATCTGCCGGGAGAATAAATACGCCCAGGAATGAAATCCCATTGGATAAATAAAAAGGGAAGGAAAGAAAAAGCCCTGGTCCCTGCCCTGTTTGTTCCCACTGCTTCGTAGCCATCCAGCTGTTTCTTTTTCTTTGTTGTCCTGACCTCATCCCGTACTGGAGTGAATCCAGAGAGTGAGTGCTTTGCTTAGCTGTCTTCTGCCAGAAACCAAACAGGTCAAGTTATTAGAGAAAAATGAAAGCTCTTTGGCAGAACTGGAAAAACAGATGTGCGGAGATATTTCTGCTGCCTCAAAATACAATGCTGCCTGTTAAGTGCGTATCAGAGGGGACCTGATAAATACGCACAGTTGTCATTGTGGAAATCCTAACAGTGGCTATTAATTTAGCAGGATGGGTTTCTTTGGGGCTCCCCAAACCGCTGAGCTCACTGCCTGCCTGGTAGCAAGATTGCTTAAAAACCTTCTGCAGATGTGGTTTAGAAACTGCTGCTCCAGCGCCACAAGAGGATTTGCCTCTGCTCAGTAGTTAGAGATGCTTCGGGACGCTGAGGATGAGTAGAAGGGTCTCTGCGGGGCAGGTGAAGCCTGTGACTATCAAGAAGAGGTAGGATTTTCTCCACCTGAGGTAATGGTAAGGGCATCTTTCACATCAAAGGCTTTGTGGCTTTCATTTACTCAACTTACCTGGGTGAAACTTTCTACACAGTGTATTCTGATGTCTTGATTCAGCTCTTTCTGTGGGCTCAGCATCGCACGGTGGTTATTCGTGCTGTCCCCAGCACTGGTGTTAACGGGGCTGTAACTCTCTGGCTGCCCGTCGGTCATCATTAAAAGCAGCAGCGACAGCAAGAAGTGAACCTGCAAGCAGGCATTTGGGGTTGCCGCAGTGTGAGGCGGAGCGGGACAATTATTTGTTTGCTTGCAGCATTAGCAATCTGCGGGATTACACGCATGGGTGGGTGCAAATGTAACAAGTGTCAATACCTGGGTGCGCTTGCGGTTTGGGATGGCCGTGTCGCTTCTGCAGGGCCTCGGTGGTCCAGCCCCGGGTCTGGCGGTAGAAACTGCTCAGACCTCCCCAGCCATGGGGAATTCGGGATGGCACAGGGATGCTCAGTGATCCAGGGGGCTGCTAATGGCCGAGCCAGGAGGCACCTGGAAACGCTTCTCCCTTCCCATGCAGCTCGCTGATATGCATGCGAAATGTATGAGAGGTATTTATTTCCCACGGCAGGGTATAACAGACATGTGCTTCCAGCCCATGGATCATGTGTGTCTCCTGGACCAGGGAGAAGCCGAAGGGAGGTAGTGAAGCGAGATGGCACCGTCAGCTCCCCTCCGCTGACCCGACAGTTGGAGTTGTGGTGGCACTTGGCCTCAGCTGAGCAGGTTAGGACCAAAAGGGGCGAAGGATGAACTTCTTTCCTTCTCCAAATTCAGTCAGGGAATAACATAAAAAATACAAATATATATATTAAAAAAATAGAAAAATAGTGGAGCTATTCCAAAAGTCACTGGGGGAACAATATTTTTAATATATATATTTTTATATATGTATTAATATAAATATAAAATTAGTGGAGCTGCAAAGTGGAGAACCTTGAGCGGCAGTTGCCTTGCCCTCCTGGGCAGCTCCCCGGCAGTTATCGGGTGTATCAAACCACAGAGGGATTAGAGAACTCCCTCTCCGGTCTGCCGTCCTTAGTTTAGCAAGTCAAAATAGAGTTGAACAGGAGAAAGGATTTGAAAATCACCTGGAAATACACACCAGAAAATGAACAGTTTTGGGGAAAAGAGAAAAGACACTTTTACCTAGGCAGAAAAACAGGCTGTTTTCCTTGGAAACATAACAGCATGGTTCATGAGGTCCTTGTGATGCTACTGAAAGACAAGACAGCAGATAATACTTTTTCTTGACATATTTATTCTTCTAGCACCGAAATCACCACCGATCATCACGCAGCAGTAGGTAAAAGGGGAGCATAGATCGTGGGGTCAGAATGAGAAACAAAATGAGCCCTCGGACAGGCTGCGCCTGCTTGGCTGCAGGTAGTACAGCCAGATCGCTCTGCAGTCGCCCAGTCCCCCACGACACAGGCTGTGAAGCAGAATAACCAAAATAATGTGTCCTGTTTTGCCCAACCAAATGATAAAAGTTGGAGCGTGACAAAAAGTAGCTCTTGAATTGCCATTTTGAACAGGGCTCAGCGAGCAGTGCCCTCATCCAACTTCATCCACTGCTGTGAACAGGCATCTAACAAGCCGAGGGCAAAATTTCACCTTCATTTACAGCTGAGCAGGTTCATGGTTTGCCTGTGTCTATAAGCAAAGGCAACATTTGTCTCCAGGGGAGGTAGGAGAGAGCAGCTATACAATCTGAAAAACCAAAGGCCAGCTCCTCCAGGGGACCGAGGTGTCTAACTCCATCTGTCGTCAAGGTTCCCCATGATTTTGCAGAGGATTTAGCGTTGAAAAACCTTAATTTGGGCCTGACTTGCTCTGAAATGCTCAGGGCATCTGTAGGAGACAAGGGAACCGAACATCCCTCTCTTGCCCAAGTCTGCTACCCTAAGCACCAGCCTGTGGTTTTTCTCCTGAGGAGGCCAAGGATGCGATGGTTCCCTTGCCTCCCCCTCAAACAGCAGCGTATTTGCAATTCTCTGCTCTCCTGCTTTGGCGTAACCTCAGCCTGCACGAGGTGACCTGAGGGAGAGAGCTAATAGCTGCCTCAGCCTCAAAGCTTCGGAGAGACACCCGCAGGGACAGCACCCGACTGCCACCTCGCCTTGCACACCGGCACGGAGGGAAGGGCACCGCTGGGAAACGCAGTTCTGGGGTAACTGCTGCCGTGGGAGATGTGCAGATGCGGGAACGGCGGACCCTGATTTCACCACCAATATTTTTTCCTCCTTTGCCCCTTAGCCATATCCTACAGTTTCCCCATGGCTTGCATACACCTAAGCAACATCAAGCAAAGCTGGATTTTGCGATTTGAAAAAGCAATGCCTCAGACTGCAGTGATTCACAGCACGTTCCCAGCGCCTGGAGCTGCGGGGAGTCCCCGCTGGACCCGTCCAGCCCTGCGGCGATGGCACCGGGCCAGCTCCCATCTTGCCATGCCCCTTTCCAGGGCTGCGGTGGCCCTGGACGCATTCCTCTTCAGCCTGTCACTGCATTTCCAACTGCTTTTACCCCTTTGGCGCAGTATTTCGGGAGGCAGAAGCCACCATCAGTTCCTTTGGGGCCTGAAAAGCTCGTCCGTGTGTTAAGCGCTGGGAGAAATGCCTGCAAATCAAATGGATAATCCCAGTGTCACGGGGCATCTTGCTGGACTGAAGGAGGCTGGAGCAATGAGATGGGGAAACCCAAGGAGCGTGCTGGCAGCACCAGTCATCCAAAAAGAGAGGAAAGGATGCAGAGGGACTGCTGAACCCGGTTTGTGCCCACATGGCCCCGAGGAGGGGAACGAAGCGTGGTGCAAACACTCGAGGAGATCTCCCATGCTGTCCCCCGTGCCAGACCCTCGGCAGCAGGGCCGGGGTGGGCTGGGGAGATGAAGCCATGGCTCCAGCCCGAATGAAAACGCATCCCATGGAGCTGGTGTGCCAAACTGCAAAGAAACTCTGAGCTGACAAATGGCCCGTGTTCCCGTTATCACAGTGCTTGTGTCCAGCATCGGCCATAAATCCCTTGATGTCAAGGGATACGTGCATCCGCTGCTCGTGTGAAAATGCGTGATGAAGTGGGTGGGCAGCAGAGGAAAGGGGCTGTGTTTAAGATCGGGGGGCTGCGTTTCAGTCCGGGGGGGCTGCCCCAGCTCCGCACTGGAGAGGTACAGCCCCGTCACTCCCCAACAGCCCCCCGCTCCTCCAGGAGCAGGGAAAGCAGCCGGAGCCCTGGGAGATGGGGAGGGTGCCTGGGGTTCACGTACAGGCCTGGGACTCGGGGTAACTCCTATCAACTGCACGTTGCCTGCGAGGCTTGGAGCGGGATTGGGGGAGCCGGTGTGGGTGTCCAGGGTGGGATTCAGGTCCCAGGCATCCGCAAGCACGAGGCGGGGAGGCCCTGCCGCCGCACGGGCTCACCCCTGGGCGCATCCAGCTGCTCGGCTGGCTCCGTCCGGGGCTGCAAAGCTCCAGCAGAGCCCGGGGCCCAGCCCGGGGCGCTGGGGCTCCCCGAGGCACCCCGGGACGCGGCGCTTAGCGGCCGCCCCCCTCCTGCGGGAGGGGGGGCCCGCCTGGCCACACCCCCGCCCCGCCCGCGACCCCGCCCCCGCCCCGCCCATGGCCCCGCCCCGCCCGGCGGTGCGCGGCCGGGGGCGGCGGGGAGCGGCGCGGATGGCCAAGGTGCTGCCGGGGGCGGCGGGGCGCGGAGCCGGAGGTAGCGGCGGCAGCGGCGGCGGGGGGGGGGAAACTCTGGTCCGGTGGGGTGTGCGTGTGTCTGCGCGTCCGCCTGTGTGCAGCCTGCGTCTGCCTCCCCCCCGGGCGTGGGGCTGCGGCTGCCTTTGTCCACGTGTGTACCGGGGAGCGCGGCGGGGCGTGCGGGAGCGCCGGTGCGGGCTGTCCCGCCTCGTACCCGCCCCTGCGGGGAGCGGGCGCTGCCTGCGCCGCCGCGGCGGGGTCGCTGCTCCCCGGGGAGGACGCGGGAAGGCCCGGGCAGCCCTGGGCAGCCCTCAGCGGGCTTCTGGACCCGGGCTGCCTGGAAACCCCACCCGCTGCGGGAGCGGGGGCGAGTTTATCCTCCCGTTGGGGCCGAGCGGCCCGGCCGGTTCGGCCGCGGGATGATACTCCGTGTTTCTCCGCGCCCTCAGCCCTCCCCGAGTACTTCGGGGAGTTGGCTCCCCTCCCGAAAAGGGCAGAAGCAGGCGGGGGTGCGAGGCCGGGCTCAGCCCCGCCGCGGCCGCCCCTCGGGCTGTTCGCAGGTTATTTTGAAGGCGGAACGTGCGGGGCAGCCGCCTCCCGCTTCCCCGGGGGGCAGCGAGGCGAGCGGCCGGGGCAGCGTGTCCAGCCGGGCCGGAGCGGCCGCCGGTGTTGTTCGGCGGTGGCAGCGTCCCCGCGGGTCCCGCGGCTCCCGGCCGTCGCCCCTCGGCCCGGCCCGGCCACCCGGGGGGGCGGGAGGCCTCGGGGGGGGGCCGCCGTGGCGGGGGCGGCGGGTCCCGTCCCGCGGGGACGCAGGGGGCGATCGTGGCCGCGTCCCGCGGCCGGTGCGTGGGGCCGGGGGGGCCGTGAGAAACACGGTGCCGTCGTAGGGGGATGGTGAGAGGGAACTCTTACATTTAACCTTCCTACCCCTGCAGGGAGAACAAAGATAAACTCCTGTTTAAAGGAGGGGAAAAAAAAAAAAGAAGAAAACACTGAAAGAGCAGAAAAAAAACCCACGAGAATTTAACTGGAATCCTCCTGCCAGGTTTTGTGATTCATAGTTTTAACTACAGGAAGGTCGCTGCTTGGTCTTTTTCCTCTTTCGATGGAAAGAGCGTGTTGTGGGTTTTTTTTTTCCTCTTTCCTGGTGCTGTGTGAGCGTCCCGGGAGCGGTGAGCGGCTGCCTGCCGAGCGTCCCACCGGAGACCGAGCTCTGGCTGCTCAGGCGTCTGCGAGGCCCTTCTCGGGCGTCCCCGAGTTCCCTCTGTTTCGTATGAAAATAAGCCTAAAAAGTTTCCTGAGAGAGGGGTGGCCGGGAAGATGAGGAGTCCCCTGATTTTTTTCTTGTGCACAGCCGCCTGGCAATGCCATTCCTGCTGACAGGTGTGCATGGAGATATATATATATATATATATATATATATATTTACATATACGTAGAATTCTTTATATAAATATATGTAGATATATATTTGTATATATTTATCTATGTAGAGATATATAAAAATATATGTATATATATATGAATACATATATATCTAATATATCTATCATATATATCTATATATGAATACATATATATCTAAATATAAAGTATACTATACTACATATATTTATATTTTTATATGTGTGTATATATATGAGAGAGAGAGAGAGAGAGAGAGATGTAGTCATTGCTAATGGCTAGAAAAGCTCTTAAAAGCATCCTGTAAATACCTTACCAAGAAATGCCCAAGTGGTGAGGGCAGGGAATATCGGGTGGGTGACAGCCCCTAATGAAACCCTCTTTGGGGTTGTGCTGGGCGCGTGCTGTAGCCCCACATGGAGGGGCCGCATCCTGCTCAGCCTTCCCATCCCCAGCGCCAGCTGGAGCAGTAGTACGAGGGGATGAAGTCAGGGGGCTGGTTTTAAGTTGTTAAATAGGGAGGGATGTGCCCCCCAGCATTGCTGGGGCTGGGACCCCCAGTTTCCCCAGGCTGTGTGGGGCCGGTGGGAGCTCCCCCATCACCTGCATGTCCGTCCTCCTCCTCTGTCCTGATGTCCATCGCTCCCCTTTGCTTTCTGCCAGCATTTGGCAGGGGGGCTTTGCTTTCCCTTTTCTTTTGGAAAGCACTCAGCTGCTGGCGGAGGGCGGCTTCGGCCGACACAAGCACGTGCTGCCCTTCCGAAGCCCCGATGCCCGCAGGATCAGCGGTGGCTCTCTCTTGTTTTTCATTTCCAAGCACGCGCTGCTCCTGTGCCATCGTGGAGGAGCGTAGGGGCAGCTCCTGGGGTCCTGGCCCCGCACAGTGATGTGGACCAAATCCACCGCACATCGGTGTCCTGGACGGAGGGACTCTTGCTCCTTGCAAGAGCTCCTCTGCCAGGAACCGCCAGCGCAGAGCTGAAGGTATCGCATTGCTCCAGTGCAGACGTGCCGAGGGAGGTTTGTAGGGATCCCTGCAGCAGCTCCGGGAGGGATGTGCGCGGGGTCAGGCTCAGCTGGGCTCTGGGGATGCATGTGGAAGTTTCAGGGAGATGTGGAGATGTTACTGCTGACCGTGGCAGCTTTCCTTTGGGAAACAAAAGCCTCATGGTCCCCAGTGCCATTTTTTAACACTGATAGGCGTATAACTCGCTTTAAAGGCCAGATCTGGTATAAATGTTATTCGGTGCTAAGGTGGGAGTACGTGCCTTGTGCAGCCTCCTTGTCCTGGAAGCCATTAGGAGGATGGCTGCATGCTTGGGTTTTCGCACGGAGACTATCTATCTGCTAATGTAATAGTCCCAGTGGAAACTTTAGTGCTCGGGAATATTTTGCGGATTTGAGAAAAATCCCAGGAGGATTTTTGGTTTCATACAGCAATTGCTTTTTGGCAGCTTTGGGATAGATGTAATCTGGTTCCCATTTGCGTCCTGAATTTTCAAATGGAACGGCCTGCCTTCGGCTCAGGGCAGAAGCAGAAATAGATGGAAGTAAATAGAAAATAACAGTAAAACCAAGAAGAACAACATCACCTCTATACAAAAAAATTGTTAGGGCAACTTTCCTGTTGAAATGTTGCATTTAGGAAGTGTGTTCTTTTTTGGTCCTTTAAGTGACTTTTTCAGTAGGGGGGATGCTGCTGTGGGTGTAAATCTGGAGCAAATCTGTAGAAGCTGGTGAAATCACTCTGGATTTGGACTCACGTGGGTGAGAGCAGAGTTTTGCCTGGCAGTAAGGTGTATGCTGCGTGTGGCAGCAGGTCCTGCAGCATTTGCTGGCGTGCCTTCTTGTCGCTGCCTCTCGGCGGCCTTGCCACAGCCCCGGCGTGTCCCACCGCGGTGCGTGGCCGTGCCTTTCCCCGCGCGCGTCTCCACCACGTCTTGAAGTTGTAGCGGGTCCCTGTAGCACGAGCCAGGCGATGGCAGCCGGCATGCGTCGAGGCAGCGCCTTTCGAGGAGCGGGGTGATCTATGGGGGGATGCTGCATGTCAGGAAAACATAGCCTGGGATTAAATAATCGAGCAATACTGGGGGTTATCTGCTCTGACCATATTGTTTAGCACAAATATAAATGTGCTTTAGACAACAGTAACTCCACTGATCAAGGCTCAGGCTGGAACATAATGAAATTATTTTATTAATTTGATTTGATTTAATTTAATGAACAATTTTACGAATTAAAATGCTTTTAGTAAAATTCAGTCTCCATTTAAGACCTAAGCCAACTGAAAACCTGTTATTCCTCTGCCCTCCCTCCTCCGTGTCTATGGTGTGAGCAGATATTTCAGTGAAGTCCCTGCCAGGCTGAGGGATGGCACGTGGGTCCCGAGGTGCCGGGAGGGCAGGAGGCACCGGGGCCCCCCCAGGGACCTGCTCTGGGCTCCTGCATCCCTCGGAGGCGGGGGGGGGACTTCTCAGGGGGACTCCCCCTCGGGATGGCTACCTGGGTTGGGCAGGGGGTCCCTGCCAGTGCCGTGTCCCGTCCCCTGGGACGTGTCCCCCTGCCTGCGACGTGCACCGGTTTTGGCCGTTTTCGAGGCAATGGCTCCACGCCGTCGGCCGTTACTGTGATTTTTCCCGGTTCTAAATCTGAGCTCAGCCATCTGGGAGCAGGAACTAAAGGCAATTATCTTGTTAGCACTTCTGTGTATAATACCTTTATTAAATTTCTGCATTTTAAAAGTGGCTAAATATAAATTGCGTGTAATGGTTTAATAATGGCAGGCTCATAATTTTAATATATATTCTGGTGGGGAGACAGTTTACGTTCTTTTTCCTTTACACATGACACTTAAGAATAATGCAAAGGCAGCGCTCAGTGAAGGGTTATCACGAGTAGTTCTTCACATGAATCAAATGAGGCACTGTGGATCCTTAGCCCATGGTTTGTTGTCTGTGTTTAAAAAAAAAAAAATAGAAAAGCTCCAGAAATCTGAAGATCCATACGATAGAGCTCAATGCCTGCATTTTCAGTTAGAGAGTACTGTACAGTCTTTGTACTATTTTTGTTCTGTCCTTGTCCCAGGCTCCTTTGTACGCTGCAAGTTTGTGGGAATGACTCAGGGAGAAAGCTATTTAACCTAAAGGACACCACTGGCAAAAAAAAATAGATGGATAAAGAGCGATGTCAGTGACTGCGAGCGGGAACCGAGAAGAATATTTGTGTGTATCTGAGGAAGAGGATCCTGAAACCGTCTCCAAATGGGAAGGAAAAAAAATCGTCTTTTTCAGATGCTGTTTATTCTGTTCAAGAAGGGAGTTTTATAATATGAGGAACTAGACTTAATGATCCACAGTCCTAGGTCCTATTTCACTTCTGGTTAATTAATGGAAGGGCTTAAATATCTAAGTGACATGGATCATGCCAGTGCTTTTCTGTAACGTGAGCATTTTTAAAGGCACTAAGTGCAGCAAACTTAATCGTAGCTTAAACTCCTGCTTTGCAAGTGTCTTGTCTGTATGTTGTAGCTGGTTGATTTATGATTTTTTTTTTTTTTTCCCCCAGTGGAAAAAAAAAAAATCCTTCCCTAAGAATTTGCGTGATGAATTTTTATCTTGGAGTTTTTTATGGCTTGGAAATCAGAATTTACGGTGTAGTGAAAATGTCTGCAGACTCTTCGCTGTGCTGACAAGCAACACGGCTGTAGCAGAAGCGTTGTCTCACTCACGAGCTCCATGTCAGCCTTTATATTTCACTCTTTTACGGAGAGTTTCTTCCCTTACTTTCAGCTCTGAATAATACTTACCCTTTTATCTCGGAGCAGCAACGCTGACGTGAGTCGTAATTGTGCCACTGGCACTTTGATCAAAGTAGAAATTTCAATTATTGATTCAATTCTTTGAATAAATTTAGGCTAGCTGCGTGCTGTAGACTCACTGTTATAGCTGCAGAGGCAGATGTATGCCTCGTAATATACAGAAGCCTTTAAAATGCACATATTTCTCCAAAGCCTAGTGCAGCCACCTAAGGAACGTGTGTCCCTTCCTCCATCGGGTTGATGCCCAGGTAACTGCTCCACGCCTGGAGCTGCGGTGAAAATTTGTCGCCTGCATCTTCCCGCTGCTCCGGGGGTGAGCCTGGGAAGGGGGGAAAAAAACAGCGGGTTATTCTAACGTTATAAAACTGGTAACCATCCGAGATGAAAGAACTGTGATGGGTACCATTTGCTCCCACATGCCTGCGCACCCGATTTCCATCGGGAGGGCGGGGAGGTGTGGGCATCCGCGAGGGATCTCCCGGGCAGGCAGACTTGGCTCTGCTCTTTCCTGTATCCATCTGATCTCATGCCAGGTTCAGGAGCTGCTTTCAAGGCGCCTTTGCTTTGCTTCGCTCATAGCTTTTTTGCTCGGCGGCTTTGTTTTTTGCTGACGGGAAGCGTATATGAAAATAAGCGTGTGAGGCTGAAGTTTTATGGAAAGTGTTCATCCTTGTAGTCAGTTAAATTTGGATGTGTTAGCACGATTCCTTGGGAGAGACGGGGTTTGGCTGCCTTCGTCGCCTTTTCTCATTAGTCTTGCGAGTGCTTTCTTGGACGATGCACTTTTTGGAGAGTGAAATGACAGTACCCCAGCTGGGAGACTCCAGGAGCTCTTCTCGAGCAAGGGAATAGCACAACATGGATCCCGGAGCTAACACTGGGATGAGGATTTCTTTCCCCAGAGCAGGGAGCTGCGGAGGGGGGGCTCGGTCTGGTGAACCCTGCCAGGCACAGGGGCGAGGCTTCTCCCGGCTTAGATGTGGCAGAACCTTGGCTTTCATGTGGGAAACGTGAGGTGCTGCTCGCTCACATCTGGTGTGCGTTATGTGGGTTGGATTTCTGTCCTGCAAGATGTTCCTGTGCTCCTGTGAAAATAATCTTAGTGATGCTTGTTCAGTCCTCACGGGGCTCGGCAGCCCTGGCAGCGGATGTGAGGTTCCCAAGCAAAATTACGGGGTGCGGGAGTGAGTCAGCCACCCCAGAAGTGACCTAGAAAACCTGCACATCAACCGGGGAGCTGCTGATGGGAAACAGTCACCAATGTGTGTCTGAGCCCCTGCTCTTCGTCGAAGCTGGGGCTGCAAAAGAGTCCCAGCACTGCCGGAGAAGAGCTGCCAGTGGGACCAAGAGCATCCTTTGTCATCCTGTTGGAAGTGGCATCTCCTTTTTGTAGGTAAACCAGGAAATGGGACACGTGAGTTATTTTTTTCTGACCCGAAGGAAACTCAAATCTGCCTCCCAGCCTTGGGAGAGCGGCATGGCTGTGTGGATGGGGTATGGTGATCCCCCCCTCTTGAAACTGGGCTGATGCTTGGGAGAGAAACTAAGGCTCACAGGCCGGGATGCACATGGAGGGGCATCCAGCCTCGTTGGGGGATCCCTGTGACCCACTGGAGGGACTGATGGGTCCACCTGGGGGGATTCATGGCACAGCCCTCAGCAGCCCCTGGGACCCTGGAGCACTGCCACCATCCTTTCGTTGGTTCCCTTAAATAATTATTTTCCTTTCCTGTTGACCTGAGATTTTTATGCAGTGACAGGGCAGACAAAATATTTTAAATGTGGAATAAGGTATTTATACTCCTTTCTGGCTTGGCTATGAGACAGAAGGACAGATGTGGGCTTGGAAACGATGTCATTTTTGTTCTGTCATTTTTGGACCTCCCTTACAAACCGTGGCAGAGTTTATAGGAAAGTGTAAAGCCGCCTTACTTACTTTTTAATTTCAGATGATTGCTTTGGATGGTATTTGAAACGCCTCGGTCTCTTTCGAACCGCTCAGTCAGTAGGGTACAAATTGGGAGAGGATTTTTTGGAGGACAGCTCTGTGTTTTTGTTTGGCTGGGTGGTTTTTGGGTGGCGGAGGAGGAGCCGTCTGTGCTGGCAGCGTGGGCTGTGCTGCAGGCAGCCGTGGAGCGGTACCCAGGCGGGCAGCAGGGTGAGATGCAGAAACTCATCACTCGGGCGCTGCCTCGATGTGTTGCCTCTAAATAGCAGCAAACTGTTTGCGCAACGGGCAGGGTGAGAGGAGTAGTAGTAGAGTTTGGCTGTAAGAAAACGATTTTTGACTATTTTTTTGAGGAGGAAGTTTACTTCTTGGGGATGCTGTTATTGCTCTAAGACCGTGGCTTTCCTGTAATGTCACAGCGATGAGCTTCCTGTGAGGTTTTGCTTTAGATCCTTTTCAAAACCAGACTGAAACCACATCAGAAAGAGGAAATATTTAAGCGTTGCTCCTCTGTCTCTGGGTCCTTGCTGACTGTCTGGTGTTAATCTTAGCAAATGATTCATTGAAATAATTCCGAATCTTCAAATGAATTGTGCTGCTGTGTAGTAACCCTCCAGGATAATACATATGCTTCTGTATGGCGTAACGCATGCTTATCAAAAAAAAAAAAAAAAAAAAAAAAAGGAAAACAAATGCACTGGTGTCAGGCAATCACTTAGATGTGGGAGAGTCAGTAGAGATGAAGAAATGAAGGCCTGGAGCAGCTGCCCAGTTCAGCAAGGACTGAACCAGGCCAGAAATATGGTCATGACTTGCAGAGTTGGCTCTAAGAGACACCAGATATATGGCAATTGAAGAGGTGATGGCTATGGACCAGGCTGTATCCTGCATGCCGGGGCCGAAGGAGCTGGGCTGGCTTTGGGAAGGGGAGAGGCAGCTGCCTGTCAGCATCTACAGAGATGATGGGCTCAGCTCTTCTTGACAGCGACAAAACACGGGGCAGCAACTGTGGGTTGTGGCTTGGGACGTTTGGGCTGGATGTGGGTAGAAAGCCCTTCCCTGGGGACATGTGCTTGGAGGGGTGATGGTCTCCATCCTAGGTTGCCCTCAACTGGCTGCTTACCCGTGGCCTCTGGGCACCGCTGCTCTGGCACCAGGATTCAGTTTTAGGGATGGAAATTGCTTTTTTGGTGAGCATCATAGAAGAATGAGGAGGTTGGTGGAAGGAGCAGGTGCCCGAGCATCAGAAGGGTGCCTTGCACCCCTGCAGAGCTGGGTGTAGCAAACCCTTTCCCTCTGGAGAGGGGAGCTGGGATTTGGGAGGCTCCGATAATGGCAAGGGGGGAAAGAAAAAAGGCTCGTGCCTTGCTCCAGATGGCTTGTGAGGCTTCAATAAGCTTTCAAGTGTTGTGTTATTGCCCATGATCTGGATTGTGGCCATACGCCAAGCACTGATCTTTCAGCAACTGTTATCTGTTTTACACATAAACTGGCTTTCTGTGCCAGTTACAGCTGACATTTTATTAAAATCTACTGTGAATGAACATAAAACATCATTGCATCATTTTTAACATCATAAAACATTATTACATCATTTCATGATGATAAAACATCAACATGGGTACAGCAAAGTGCAGTGGTTTCTGCCTGGGTCAGAGCTACTTGGTTTCAACTCCAATATAACAGAGATCGGAAAGCGAGCGGTTTGACAGATGCCGGCATTTACCAGTCCTGGCGATTATAGTACAATATTGCTCGGCCACGGCTGCAGCCCCCAAAGGCAAGTGGTTAGGTGAGAATTTCTGCTTTTATCGTGAAAAAACAAGTCTTTATTCTCTGTTTTGCATCTTGGACAATTTGAAAGCATGACCCAAGGGTGCATACAGACTCAAAACGCAGCAGGCGAGTGCAGGATTTTAGTAACAGTTTCTTTCTTTTAAATTCTGTTTGGTGAATTGTGAGGCCAAGCTGTAGTTGCTGGTAGTTCAGGTTGCCTTTAATGCTTGAAACCGCTTGTCTTCCTTGGGTGTGTGGATTTTCTTTGTTTTGCCCCAATCCACTTTTTATTCATAAAACAAGCCCGGGCTCAAAACTCCCTTGTTTCATACAGAATTCCTGATTCCAAGGCAGGATCATGTGTGTGGAGGAGCAGTGAAGGGTGTCCTTAATGTTATTCTGGACCAGAATAGGATAATAATGTTGGAAATTAGGGTTCTTGAGATTTTTCTTGGGTTTGTATCAGCATCAGCACAAATTCCAGAGCAGTCTACCATGCTCATTTTCACAAACATACTCGGCTTAGATCTACTCAAGTGAGCAATCTTTCCCTCTTGCTCTCTGAATATAGATAACTGCCATACACATTCATGCATAATATGAATGGTGAAGTGATGAATTCATTAACATTTTGCAGAAATGCCTATTTCTTCTCCTCCGGGCACAGAAGAAAATAGTATGTTCATGCCTGTAGAGAAGATGGACTGGATCCTGCCTTCCACTACCCTCTTTCTGCCCTGCTCCATGCAGGGGCATGGGGTTAATGGTGGCCTGTACGTAAGGAGGACAGCAAAGCAACCTCCTCATGTGATATATGCCAGTGGGCATGCAGTTCACAAAGTACAAACCAAGCAGTCAGATCGATAAGTCCAGGTCACCCGCGGCCGATGTTTTTTTCTTGCAGAGCAAGGTGCTGCGTTTCCCTGTTCCTGTGGGCCTCCTGCCCCATGGGATGGGTGGATGCCCCGCTGGGACGGATGGACACCCTGCCGGTGCCACCGTGAGTCCTCCACCTCCTGCCCGAGCACGTCCCTTGGCAGTGGCCAGTGTTAGAGGTCGATGGCCATCCCTTAGTCTAAAATGTCTGGCAATGGGTGGTGTAAATGGAGAGCGATTCTGCTGCATCCCTGCTGCACCAGGGTACTCGGGGCCAGGAGGTGCTCACTTCTAAGGTTTGAACCTCAAAGAGGCTTCTTTTTACAAAAATGAGGTAGTGCTTAGAAAAATGAGTAGCAAGCAGAAAATCGTAGAACAGCCCAGGTTGGAAAGGGCCTCAAAAGATATCTGGTCCAACCTTCCACGGGAAGGGGAGCCTAGATGAGCTTATCTAGCACCCTGCCCGATCACATCTGGAAGACCTCCAGTGATGCGGACTCTACCATGTCACTGAGGAGGTTGTTCCAGTGAGTGAGGGTTCTCATTGTAAAAAATTTCTTTCTTATGTCAAGATAAAACCTCTCTTCGTGCAACTTGTACCCGTTTGCCCCTTGTCTTCTCCATGTGGCACCTTGTGAAGAGACAGCCTCTGTCCTCTTTGTAACTGCCCTTTACTGGAATGCTGTGATGAGGTCCCCCCGCAACCTTCTCTTCTCCAGGGAGAAAAGACCTAACTCCTTTCAGCCTTTCCTCACAGGGCAGGTTCTCCAGCCCTTTGATCATCTTTGTGGCCCTCATTTGGATCCTCTCCAGTCTGTCTGTGTCTTTCTTGAATTGTGGGGTCATGCCAGTGTGATTCCTGTCTTGAATTGTGGGGTCAAGCCAATGTCATTCCTGTCTTAGCACTGCTGTGATGCATGTTGTATGCGCTTGTTAGAACAAGCACCGCCAGAGAAAGCCATCCCTGAGAGCAGATTTAGGATGAGCCTTGTTGCTTGCCAGGAGGGCTTGTTCCTGCTCACTGATTGTGAAGGGGGCTGGGGGACTAGTCCAGCCATCGATGTCTGTGAGGTGCTGGAGTTCAGGCGTGCGGCTCCTGTGCAGTCGGTCTGCCGGACACATTCCCGTGGCTCTCCAGCTACATCGTCTCCTTACCATATTAAGAACATCTGGAGAAAATGATTTATAAACTCTCTCCCTTGATAGCGTTGACTGTATTTTATGTCTCAGCAATTTTCTGTATTGCTGAACTATTATTCATGAGCAGATTTTGTGGCAAAGCCTTTCCCAGACTTTAGCCCTATTGAATATGTGGCTGGGTCCTCACCTACCCTTCTTTCCTTCTTCTTACCCACTCCCTCTTTCACTTTTGCTCTGACTTTGTTGGCTTCATGTCCCAGGGCCATGCCTTGATTTGTGAGCTTGTCACTGTCGGCTCTTATAAGCTGGGCTGTGCCAGCCTTGCTTTTTATCTGGTCTGGGGACCTCAAAGGCCAGCCTGGGTCGGTGCATGGAACATGACTTGGTGGCTGCCTCTTGTTCCTCAGAGCTAATGTGTTATTTGAGTGGTGAGCACAGCAGAGGTGGTTGGCTCAGTGGCCTCAGCAGGCCTTCTCAGGTACCTAACCATGCGCAAGAAAACCTTTTGGACTTCTGTCATAAGTCATGGCTTTATACTTTGTCAGTCAAGGGATTTATTTACTGACATCCCTTTCTTCTTTCTTGCAGGCTCCACATCTGTTTGTTACAAGCCTACCAGCCCAGTCCAGGTACTGGAAGACGCTGGCTTTCTTTACCAGGATCACCAGTTGTTTGCTGGCAGGCATGAAGTTTCTCCGCTAACAGCTGAAGCAATCAGTGCCAAAGAAAAAGCTGGTAAGTGGGTGGCCACACTTCCATACAAACCCACCGCATTTACTTCCAGGTTTTTCCCGAAGCGTAAATTGAGCAGTTTAAACCATTTACAAATAATATGTACAGAGTTGAAGGCCAGCTTCTCATCCTTGGTAGGGTCAAAGGGGAGTTGCCTTGACTTGAGTGTTATGACCCACCATCGTTTGTCACCTGTGCTTGTGGAGGATGCAACATTTCTGCTTGTCCTTTGGGACATGGCTGCTCTTCACTGCACAGTTGGACCAAGGTCCATAGGTTTTTTCTGATGGAGCAGGACCGTAGGCACCCTGTGCAAGGCTCACCGTGGTCAATCCTTTTGGACCTCAACAACAGGGAACTAAAGTACATCTCCCAGATATAAGGATGCTAACGGATGTCTAGCTCAGGGGTGAAAATCCTTATACTGTATGATAAAGAGCTGCCTTGACAATGTGGCGTTGGCTTTTTCAACTTTCCGCAGGCTTATCTCAGGCGTAGTCTAACAACGTGATCTCTTCTCCCTCATAGAATCATAGAATGCTTTGGGATGGAAGGGACCTTTAAAGGTCATCTAGTCCATCCCCCCTGCAATGGACAGGGACATCTACAACCAGATCAGGTTGCTCAGAGCCCCATCCAGCCTGTCCTCCTCCCTGATGACCAATGATAGGACCCGAGAGAACAGCAGGAAGATATGCCAGGGGAGGTTTAGGCTGGACATTAGGAAAAGGTTCTTCACCCAGAGGGTGGTGGAGTATTGGAACAAGCTCCCCTGGGAGGTATTCATGGCACCAAGCCTGACAACATTTAAGAAACCTTTGGACAACGTCCTCAGACATATGGTGTGAATTTTGGGATTGTCCTATGCAGGGACAGGAGTTGGACTCAATGATCCTTGTGGGTCCCTTCCAACTCAAGACATTCTATGATTCTGTGAACGTAGACTATGAGCTTTCTGGTACGTTAGGGAGATTTTATTGCATGTCTGCAAAAATGTCAAGTATGGTGAGGCTTCTGTGTTCTGTGATAACACAAAAAGCAGTAAGAGGTTGCTGTAGCTGTGGCGGCATATAAAGTAGATGGGTACTTGGCTGTTGTGCAGGTGGGTAGATGGAGGTGTGTGTGTCCGTGCATCTTGTTGGCTCAAACACTGGCCCAGGGAGCTGACAGACCCTCTGAAAGCTGGTGGCCAGGCTGCAGCCCCAGCGAGTCAGGTTGGTAGGCAGATAACGTTGTCTCAGGGAAAGCAGGAGAGGTGTATCTCACAGGGCAGGCGTGGGGTGAAACAGCCTGGGAATCTTCTCTCCCTGTTGAGCCCCACAATCATCTTTAAGGCTTTCTTGCAGAAATATTAGTGGAAGTGACCTATTCTCATAGTTAAGAGTCGAAGGCTTTTCTTCCCCTCTGGCATCTGGGTTGTATATAAGTTATCCCACAGCATGTGCAGTAACTGATGAAACCTCAGGGAAATACCAGACCTCAAGAGAAAGTTTGCTTTTTAACTACTTTCAAATGCCAAAAAACAAATGTAAGTACTTCTGAAGAACTCCTCTGAGAATTGGAAACAGCAGGAGAGAGAAAGTTGCCAAGAATGACCTCAAAAAAACTGAACTCAAAACAGCACCTTCTTTTTCCCTAGGGACGTGGGAAGGCTCTGCCCAGAGCTGTGGGCTTATTCTCACTTTTGTCCACACCAGGGTCTTTCAGGAGCACCCCTCTGGGCTCAGACGCTGTTCAGACGTCTCCCGGGAGGGAGGGATCCCAGCCTCCCTGCCCTGGTTATATGCCATTAGATGCTTAGCTCCAGGCAAGCTCCACTGTGTATATGGTGCAAAAATGGTACAGTTGCCTCTGAATTACTTCAGTAGCCTGTGTTAGGGTTGTGCAGCTGATCCGTCTGTGCTCTTTTTAAAATGCTGGCGTTACATCTATGACCATAACGCCTTCCTTGTACTCACCCAGCAAAGTTACAAAAGTTAGTATTGAATCCCTTAGAAATAGCATTATTGGCCAGAAGGGAAATTGCAGTTTTAGGTGAAGATGCCAGAGCGCAGATTGTTCTTTAATTGCACTTTTAGGACCCTTTTATTTTCAGCATCATTTCACAGTTTTTCTGCGACACATTCTGCATTTTATTTTGCTATGGCAGGCAGTGCACTTAAGAGGGGATTTGACTCATCTGGCTTTGGCCATCAAAAATGCAGCATCTCATTTAGAGGCAGCCTGCATGGCAATACTGGAGGCCGTGCAAGGCATCTCTGGGGGGGATGGTCAAACACTGGAACAGGCTTCCTAGAGAGGTGGTCGATGCCCCAAGCCTGTCAGGCTTTAACGGGCATTTGAACAATGCCCTAAATACCATGCTTTAACTTTTGGTCAACCCTGAATTGGTCAGACAGTTGGACTAGATGATTGTTGTAGGTCCCTTCCCACTGAAATAGTTCTATTCTGTTCTATTCTGTTCTATTCTGTTCTATTCTGTTCTATTCTGTTCTATTCTGTTCTATTCTGTTCTATTCTGTTCTATTCTGTTCTATTCTGTTCTATTCTGTTCTATTCTGTTCTATTCTGTTCTATTCTGTTCTATTCTGTTCTATTCTGTTCTATTCGTATTTTAGAAAAGACCAAATCTCCCTGTGACATTGCCTGTCCCTCTGTTGACTTCGGAGGGGGTTCAGAGCCGTGGGTGTGGGATGCATGGAGTACTAATGGAGAGGAGGGCCGGGCGGGGACAGGAATGTGGTTTTAGGGGTCACTGCAGACAGAATTAGGGATGAGCTGGGGTGAGGGGATGAGCAGGGAGCAGTGCCCTGTCTCCTTTGGTTGCTTCCAGCCATGTCCCCTCTGCTCCCAGGGGTGCCCTGGCAGGGCACTGCCCTGGGGGTGCATCCTGGGCACAGGGTCACAGCCGTGGGGTGTAGGAGAAGAAAAAAGGGGGGGATCGGACCTCCCGGGCAGCAGAGCTAATGGCCGCCTCTCTCTCTCCCTGCCCAGCCGAGGAGGCCCTCTGCACCCTGCGCCCACCCAGCTTCCGCCGGGTCCCAGAGGCAGAGATGCGAGGGGCGGAGGAGGTGGCAGCCGGCACCGTCCTGCAGCGCCTGATCCAGGAGCGGCTGAGGTATGGCAACCCCAGCGAGAACATGAACCTGCTGGCCATACAGCACCAGGCGACGGGCAGCGCCGGCCCCTCCAACAGCACTGCCAGCACTCTCTCTTCCGCAGAAAACCTCGTGCCCGAAGAGCCGCCAATGGTCCAGCCGTCGGGGCGGCAGGAACCACAGGGGCAGGAGCACCAGGGGGACGGTGCTGCGATGGAGAAGCAGCCCCGGGCCCCGCAGCCCCCGCACGGCACCGAGGAGCTCCCCACCTACGAGGAGGCCAAGGCCCAGTCTCAGTTTTTCCGAGGCCAGCCGCCGGCCGCTGCCGCCGCGCCGGCTTTCTATGGCGCGTCCGGCCAGAAGTCCAGGACGGAGGGGAGGCCGACGGTGAACCGGGCCAACAGCGGGCAGGCACATAAGGACGAGGCGCTGAAGGAGCTGAAGCAGGGCCACGTCCGCTCGCTGAGCGAGAGGATCATGCAGCTCTCGCTGGAGAGGAATGGGGCCAAGCAGCACCCCCCGGCCCCAGCGGGCGGGAAGGGCTTCAAGGCAGCCCCGCCACCCGGCAAGGCCACGGACCCGCGGGGCCCGCCGCCCGAGTACCCCTACAAAGGCAAGGCGGCGGCCCCCAGCAGCAAGGCACAGGAGCACGGGCTCTTCTATGGCGAGCAGCCGGCGCAGGATGTCCTCAAGGCCTCCTACGCCGCCCCCCAGCCCGCCCGGGCGGAGGTGGCCCTCGTCCGCTACCAGCCGCCCCCGGAGTACGGGGTCAGCAGGTAATGGGTAATGGCCGTCCGGGGGGGTGGGTCTGCCGGAGGGGCCCTGATCCTGCCCTCAGTGGAGGAGCCGGCTTCTGTGGGGCTTGGGCCTCGCATATACGTGGCCCCTGTGATCTTCAGCCTCAGGCACGTGGTGGGGACGTCGCACCGCTGCGGCCGGGCCCGCACGGGATGGCTAGTGGAGGCACCTGCATCTCCAAGAGGGCCGTATAAAGCACATACGCCACTAAAGCCCTACTTAAATCTTCCCAACAGAGCTCACGTGGGGCTTTCACGGTACTGGGCCCCTCGTGCTGGGCCTCCCCGTGAGCAGGGGTTGATTCCAAGCGCATTAAAAATAATCCGGAGCGTTTACTCATTGCGAGCTGATCCCTGCGAGCGGCGCGGGTCCTGCCCCACGCCCAGGCGGGTTTGTGGCCTTCAGAGGTGAGCCCGTGCGTTGAGGGCTCCCTTTCCCTTGCTGTACCTAAATACAAGTGTTTCTCTGTCTCATCCCTCTCTCTTTCACCGCCCAGATGGTATTTTGCTGGATTTGGTGTTGTCTGGTGTGACTGTGGGTGGTTTTTGTGTTGCAAGCTGCCTCATTAGGTCTTTTCTGACCCCAAAATCCCTACAGGTTTTGTTGGCATTGACTTAAGTTGCACGCGCATATTTTGCCGCAGCGCAGGCACAGAGGAAAGATGGTGCGGCTAACCCGGCTCTTCCTTTCCGAAATTTGTAAGACATGAAATCAGGGTGTGAATGATCTGCCTTTCTGACTGTGCAAAAGTGATGGGTTTGGTGTCAAGACGGGGAGGAACTCGGAGCGTGGCTTTGCTGAATGCTGCAAGGCAGTTGTGACAAGTGGAGGGCCTGCACTGAGCGCCGCTGGCCTTCCTCCAGCTACATGTGTATTTTGATTACCAGCCTACCACTGTGTGGAGTTTGTGTAATTTTTTCAGAGCGAGATGATATTTTTAAAAGCTCAGCGAAAATCTCTGTTTATGCTAAGAAACAGCTATACGAACTCGACGGCAATGGGGTCGAGCTGGGGCTGTGCTCTGCCACAGTTGTTCACGGTGCTAACAAACATCTCTGGCACCAAGCAGATTCATCCCCACAGAAAAGGAGCTCGTTTGGAGTTTTTATTACTCTTGGAAAAAGGTGACTCAATACCCACAGAGTCTGTTCTGCTGAGTTCATGTAAGCGAGCGGACCTGGGCGCTGCAAGCACTGCTGCAGCTAACTAGGAACCGCACTGGTGTCAAGTGGAAACCCTTTGGGACCAGTTTCAAAACCTTGCCCAGGTGCCTGATCAGCAAAGTTAATGCTGAGAAACTCCTTGATTTCAGCGCAGCTTTCCACACCGGCAGTGCCGGCCAGCCCCCAGCCTTATCCCAAGGTGCTGCTGGATCACCCCAGCAGTTGCGGGGAGAAACCCCGAGTCTCATGGTGGTGGTTACTGCTTATTCCATGTAAGACAGCATGGTTTAACCCCCAAATCACACTGCAAAGGGGATGCCTGCTACCCTTACATGCTGTTTTCTTTGCATGATGGTGGAGAAATGTCTCTCCTGGCAGGTTCAGGGGTGCCGAGGGGATGTGTTGTGCAGCAGAGGACTGGCAGCATGGCAGAGCAGAGCCACTGCGGTTTGCGGATTTACTAAAAAATCTTGGGTGGTGTCTTTCTTGCAGCTCAGTGCGGGCATATATTCCTGCTGGCTACTCCAGCGTGTGTTCCCAGGGGAAGTTTAGGATATTGGCATAGCTGGGGGGGTGTTTCACCAAAGCTCAGTTTGGTCTAAGATGTATGGTCTCTCTTGTGCTTTCTCTAAGGTGGTTCTGGGTCCTGGTGTGCAGACGGGGATTTTCAGGTCCTTCTTAGCTCCTTTCACGTAGTGCCTGGATTTTGGGGGATGTTTCCTGCCTGCGTGTTCCCGCTGGCTACATTTTAGGCAGTAATTAGCACTAGCAGGACAGTTGCTCACTTGCAGGCTGTGTCTTGTGCCATTGCTTTGCACGGCACCAGCAGCTGGGGGAACAGTTGGCTGTGCAGGAGATGTCGGCAAGCAGTGGTCTTCATCCTCATCTTGGGCTTTTTTCTGTGATATTTTTCGATACAGGAATGTCAACGTTTCACTTTGTTTGGGTGCACTGAAATATTCACTGTTGGCATTACCCAGACTTGTTCTTAATTGGTATGAACTGGTTTGGCTTCTTCTCCTGTGCCATAGCCCAGCTTATAACTGGCCCCATGGGCTGCAGGATCCCCTTATGGCCCTGTTACCTGGGAAGATCTGGGTGACAAAAACCTTTAGGAAGTGGCAGTAGTCCCAGTGTGCTCATCACTTGCCATTTCTCTGTCTGCAGCAGCTGTGCTCTGGTGCATCCCTGCGCGCATCTCGGGCTGCATCGCAGGAGAGGCTTGCCCGGGTCTGGAATGAGCAATTTCACAAAATGGCCTCCGCCCCAAACATTCCTCTCTATGGAGAGGGTTAAGGCAGCCCCGTCTCTGCTAGAGGACTTGTCTGGGCGGCTGCCCCTGAGCGCTGCTGGAGGAGAGCCGGGGGCTGTGTTACACTGCTGGGTTGCTCCTGAATGCAAACCTTTCTGTGCCTCTGCTCTTGCTTTCTGCTTCCCCCCTTACCGGGGCTCTGGAGAGGGTCACAGCCAGCCATCTGGCTGGGTTGGAGGACCTTGATAAGAGAGACTAAGGTAGGGGACTGCCCAGTTTCATCAGGTTAGTGGAAGAGTAGAGTTTGGAGAAGCTGTTTTTTGTGTTAGAGGAGCAAGCAAGGTGAGAAATTCCAGCTTTCATCTCATTGGGAGGGCCTGGAAAGAAGCTAATGGAAACAGAGCTTTCCCCGTGGTCAGATGGGAATCTCGTATATCCTAGCTTCTTCTTCCCTCGGTCTTGGCCATATCTGTTCCCCAGCGCATCCATCCTGGCATCCTCTGGACAGGGACTGTGCAAAAGGCTTCTGCCTTCCAGATAAGAGAGGAGAGGAGCACGGAGCTGCATTGGTCCAGAGCAAGTACCCACAGATACCAGGGATGGAAAAGACCCGTAGGGTCACAGATCCCCCGCTCCCCCTCAGTCCTTCTGTGATGAGGGAAATGTCTCTGGAAACCCACAAATGCTGGCAGGGAGCTGTTGAAGGAGATGGGATAACTGCAGCTGCTGTTTCACTTGCTTTTTTTTGGTTTGGCTTTATTTTTGCACGTGGCTGGTTTTAAAGGGAACGTTGCCTTTATAATCACCGTGGTGAAATCTCACAACTTTACTGTAAATCTCAAGATATTTGGTATTGTCCTGAAGACCTCCTAGAGTCATATGATGCTGTGGTAATCTCAGCATTTATATAAATTAGACTTAGTGACCTCTGCTTTATGGACATCACGATTGCAGAGCAGAGCTTCAACCCTGAAGCTTAAAAGGCCAAAAAAACAGAAGGCAAATAAAAAGGAACCAATATTTGTTCCTGTTCTAAAATATCAGTATTTTTAAGCCAGTTGCATGATGCCTGGGGCCCTGACTCACGCCTTCTGAATGCTTTAAGTTGGCCAAGTGTAATAACCTTTAGAAAACCTTTCCTTTCCTAGATGTGCAGCTATTCCTGAATAGTGTCTTTGCAAACTTTCCTTAGGTGCATGCTCAGAGAGCCACAGCTTGTCAGGTAAAAGGGCTTGGAAATAAACTAATTTAGTCTTTTGCACAAAGCTGTGAATTAATTCCAGTTTGTGAAACATTCAGTCCTGGTGATTATAACACTCTCTGTCTGGAGAACCCATCACGGCCTTTACAGACTTGTTCCACTAGCTAATTGCCGTCTCTGGCACAGATCTGCATCTTAGTTTTAGCCTGTATTTTCTAGTTACCAGTTGGGATTTTCCTATAGCTTTGTCAGATACAGTGAGGAGCCCTGTGGTATCAGTCCTTTGATGCATGTAACAGATGAAGCCTGGAGCCCCATAATTATTTCACTGTTGTCAAAACCGCTTTTTTCACTGTGGAATGCCGACCTGGACACCATTGCAGTACCAGCTGAAACGGAGACTAATCAGATATAATATCACCTCTGCGACACGCTCAACGTTCCTCGTTCATGTAGCTCATTAACACTTGTCGTTTCAGACATCGGGACCCCGGGAGCTCCCCATCCAGCTTGTTATCCCGTCAGGCATGTGAGGGTAGTCACAGCCCAGGACAGGATTTCCCACCCTTTTACTGTAGCCTGCTGTATTTATTCCTGGGTGGATGAACTTGGACCTGCTCAAGTCCATGTTGTTTCTCCGTGCCCTGCTTAAGCAGTGATCCAGATCACTCAGTGCAATGAATCCTCTTCATTGCTCCCAGTGGCCCTTGTTGGATCCTGGTGTCTTTTATCCAGAATGATTTCTTTCTCTGCACCGATAATAAAAAGCGTGTATAATGCAAATGAAGCCTTGAACTGGAAACACCACTGCTTGTTGAAGGACTTCATTCGTGGCTACGTGCAGAAGTCAATCATGCAGGCACCTTTTCATTCTGATTTAATCCATGCATTTTAAAAGCTGGCATGCAACTGAAGAATAAATCCGGGCTGTTTTTAAAGATATCCCAGTCTTTTACATGCCTCATAAAATTCTACCCTGCCTGGATGTAGAAGCCTATATTTAACTGCCGGGATAGTCTGTGGCTTCTCTGGTTATTTGTGTATTAACCCCCCACACACACATTGCCGCTCTTTTCACACAACCTGTTGATATTTACTCATTCAGCCACATGTCCGTGGCTGCTGAGGGGACTACAAGGAGCTCCTTTTCCTCCCAGAGACACCCCAGGCAGCTGACTTCTGCTGGCATTTCTCTGCGAGGATAGCCCAAGCACGAGCGTGGGTTGGAGGCTGCGCTTCCAGCTGACGTGGATGCTGGCAGCCCTGCAGAAGAGCTTTGTATCCTCTCCTTCTGGTCTAATCTGCCTTTTATTAAAATAAATGGAAGAGAAATTAAGCCGGTCTCACAGCTTGGGTGATGCCCATGTCATTTCTTCTTACCCTTCTGTGTTATCATCCCACTTGGTTTCTCTAGGAGTCCAAACGTTGAGGAAGGCACCTTTTCCTTTGCTGAAAATCAGCTGGGCTTTAGCAAGAGTATTTTTTCTAAGTGTGGATCCCTGTGAAGAAATACGATATCCTGTCCCTCTCTCTACTACGGAGGATATGTTTAATACAGCATGTATCTTTTCAGATGATAATTTTGCCCTGCAAATCTTTATATAATTGCCCCCAAAGAAGCCGGGCTGAGCCTTTCCAGCACTAACAAACATCACGAACAAAATAGTGAATTCTGGAGATGTGAGTCCAAGTCTGCAAAATGGTTTTTGAAATAAACCTTTGTCTTTACAAGGTGCTGCAACTGTTGCTGAATCTGTAAGCCAGAGGGTACCATGAGGGCTATTTCTTGGCTATGGAAAGTCTCCTCCCATTTCTGGCTGTATCAGCATTTAGTGATGGGTCTGTAACTGCATTTCCTTGCACTGTGACCATCAGACTGGGCTTACTGACTTTCCCAGGATCCTGTCTTTTTCCCCACATGGTGACAACACTGATTCCTCTATGTTATTCACAACTGCAAAGAATAGCATTTGAAGTCTGCTTCATGACTGCAGAAATCGTAGCTGAAGTCAGGTAGACACCTGGGTCTGAGGTTAGTATCCAGACTCAAGGCTCCCGGTCAATGGGCAGGAATAAGCACCTTTCACGCACTTTTTACTCTCATTGTAAGGTAAAAGCCTAAGGCAGCTTCAAAGATCTGCACCCCAGAAACACCTCTTTCTCTTTGCTGACTCAGCTGGAGCATCCACAGTAGATGTGTGAAGTTGTGGGATGAAGTCCCTTGGAAGAGTCTTCAAGAGATGAAGTAGGCCAGTCTGCCCTAGAGGCAAAGGAAGGCAGAGCATTCAGAGAAAGATGAGCTAAATAGGTTAGAGGAGGGCATTTTAATGATGGATGTAAATGCAATGGTATGTTGGAAACAAAGTCTTTCCTCCACTGGCCGCTCTTCATCCCTGCAGAGAGGAGAGCTGCATTGTACCTGTAGCAGGGCAGTGGTGAGCTTTCCTTTCCAGAACATTTAGAGGCATTTTCATTTCATTATTTCCTTATACTGTCCTGCTTTACTGAGCAATAGCTCTTCAGTATTTACAATTTCCTGGTGGTCAACAGCAAGTAGACTTCATCATTAGTTGTCCTTTCAGGGTTTCTTATTCCTACATACAGCTACAAATTCTCCCCAGAATTCCTCTATGTTGATCATTCTTGCTCCCAGGGGTTCCAGTATAAGACATGCCTTAAGACCATGCCGAAATTTGGGGACTTGGGTGGCCTTGCTGAATTCTGACAGGTTTCTCATGAAAGTGAGTTCCGTGGTCAAGTATTTTGCTGAAGACACCATACTGCAAGCTATATATAGCAAGCTGTTACATATATCACAAGCTATACATCACTTAGAAGAGAGAGTGCAGTCTGGTGACCCTAGCAGGCTCACTGCCTTACATGGTGCTCTCTGTTCTAAAAGTTGGTTTCCTTAGTTTTTTCTTTTTTTCTTCTTTACATTGCATTGCAGAAGTATATAGGAGCCCTACTTCTACAATAACATCAACAAAAAAAATATGTTTTCAATAGAAATGTAGCTGCAGTGTTGCAGAGATATTCAAAACTCATAATGTTGCAGTTTCGTGCTTTTAAGAAGGACGATTTTTGATGAAACCGTGTTTGGCTAGAAGATTTTAACCCGCTGTAATGCAGAGTAAGATCAACGTTTAAAATACAGTAGAAGCATTTTGAGAATGTCATTCTTTACTAAGTCCGAAGGAGCTTAGGATAATCCTGATTGCTCCGTTTCTTTGGAGCTTTACATGAGTGGTTGGATGTGAACTAAGCTGATGTTATAACTCCCCTATTTCTACAAATGTTAGTATGAATTGCTGTGTTGATTTTATTGCATATACGCTTGGAGATTTTGCAGTAGGCTTAGTCAGAATTAAATTGAGACAGATTAAGCAAGTAAAAGGAAAGTCAGAAACGCGTTCATTATGTTGAACAGATGTGCTTCAAGAGATGTAATGTCGATTTTGCTGGTTTAGTTTCCAAGCTGGAAAACACTTCGGAGAATCTCTCCTGTGGCCCCGGCTACTGAGACTCTGGTGCCTGGCTGCTGCTACAGGGTGTAAATCTTTAGTAGCTCAACAAGTGGTTTGTAGTTCAAGAAAATGGAGATCCTGAAGAGCTCTCCTCTGTCTGTAGTGTAAAGCTAGACAAACCAAAGTGCATGTGAAAAGGTTAAATTGATGGGAGGTTGAAGTTTCCCAAAAGCACAGTGTCAGGAGTTTCTGCAAGTGTTTAAAGGGTGTATCTATGACCAAAGAGTGTACTACTTCATTATGAAAAAGAAAAATTGCTGTATCTCCACTCGTTTAGATTCAGAGATCAATTTCATTATATTGCTCTAAGCTATTCCCATAAAGAAGTGAGAAAATCTGTACCTGTAGCAAATCTGTGTATAACTGTGTCCAGACAGCCGGGCTTTTACTTGCATAAAATCAGCTGTGGCCTTTATTTTGGTGAAGACAAACAAATTCACATTTAGCTCAATTAATTGCTGCGGTAAAACGCACAAGTGCAGACTGGCTGTCAGCAGTGCTGAGGAGGTGCTGCATACTTGGCTGCATTTGCACATGCTTGTGGAGCATCTTTTGCATCATGAGTGATATCTGATGCTCCACCACTCGTGATGTTCTTTATTGTTCAGATTTTTGAGCAAAAAAAATGTGCCAGTCCCACGACGAGCATGGGGTCCCTTGTTGGGATTTACACACTGGGGCACCAAAAGAAAGGGCCACTGTGGGGATGGTGTGAGAGCTGTGCCCCATGGCAGGCTGTCCTTGTGATTTGCCGAGCAGCTCTGCACAGGGCTCGCTGGCTCACACAGCCTCGGATCTCCAGGTAGTGCTAGGAGACATGGTTTTGGTCTCAGGAAGGTAAAACGAGCCCCCCAGGGCAGTGTGACCCCCCCAGGGCATGCTGCTGTGAGGCCCCAGCAGCAGGCAGAAGTGGTGAGGCTGGAGAGGCAGTAGACTCCAAAAGCAGGTGAGCAGAGAGGAGCTCTGGGGCTATCTTGGACCCACTGCTTTAAGGAGATTTCAGGGTAAGCCGTGACTGCTTCTTTTTGCAGCCCTGGGCTTTGCTGAGCACTGTCTGAAGGCCACAGCGCAGATACACCAACCAGAAAGTCAGCTTGGCGGTGGGGATGCACGCTCCTTTCCTTTCTGATGACAAATGCGAGAGAGCAAGGCAGCCAAACATCCTGAATTAAAATGATGCACTCCCTGTTGGAATGCCCCCCGTCCTGCTAAGGCGATGTCGAGCACCACAGCATATCACTGCAGTCAGCAAGAGGAAAGAGCTGTGGTAGCATCCTCTCCTCTGGCGGAGTGGGATGGTTTTTGGCTCCAGCTAGTGTGGCGTTAGGTGAGGGGTGGTTTTGCGTAGCTCCTGCAGTTTCCTTTTTCCTGTTTCTCCATGCTGTCGCATTTCTGCTGTGGTGTGCGCTGTGCGGGCACAGGGATGGATGAGTGGCGCCAGCAAGGGCAGAACCTTCACCAGCCATGACGGATAAAACTGCAGTGTTCCTCCTGGGAGCTATGTCAAAACATATGGAAGACAGAGAGGTGATTAGAGACAACCAACATGGCTTCACCAAGGGCAAATCAAACCTGACTAATCTAGTGGCCTTCTACGATGGAGTGACTGCATCAGTGGATAAGGAAAGAGCTACGGTTGTCATCTGGCTAGACTTCTGTAAGGCCTTTGATATGGTCCCCCACAACATCCTTGCCTCTAAATTGGAAAAATACGTGTTTGATGGATGGACTGTTAGATAGATAAGGACTTGGCTGGATGGCCATGTCCAAAGAGTTATAGTCAATGGCTCAATGTTCAAGTGGAAACCAATAATGAGTGGTGTCCCTCAAGGGTCATTACTGGTACGAATACTATTTAATGTCTTCATCAGTGACATAGACAGTGGGGTTGAGTGCACCCTCAGCAAGTTTGCAGATGACACCAAGCTGAGTGGTACAATTGATTTGCTTGAGGGAAGTGGTGCCATCCAGAGGGACTTTGGCAGGCTAGAGAGGTGGGCCTCATGAGGTTCAACAAGGGCAGGTGCAAGGTCCTGCACCTGGGTTGGGGCAATCTCCAATATCAGTACAGGCTGGGAGATGAAGGGATTGAGAGCAACCCTGCGGAGAAGGACTTGGAGATACTGATGGACAAGAAAGTGGGCATGCACCAGCAATGTGTGCTTGCAGCCCAGAAAGCCAACCATATCCTGGGCTGCATCAAAAGCAGCATGGCCAGCAGGTCAAGGGAGGTGATTCTGTCCCTCTACTCTGCTCTGACGAGACCCCACCTGGAGCACTGCGTCCAGATCTGGAGTCCTCAGCATAAGAAGGACATGGACCTGCCACAGCAGGTCCGGAGGAGGGGCACACAAATGATCGGAGGGATGGGACACCTCTCCTATGAAGAAAGACTGAGAGAGTTGGGGTTGTTCAGCCTGGAGAAGAGAAGGCTTCAGGGAGACCTTATTGCAGCCTTTCAGTACTTAAAGGGTGCCTACAAGAAGGACAGAGAGACTTTTTACCAGGGTCTGTGGTGATAGGACAAGGGGCAACAGTTTTAAACTAAAAGATGGTAGATTTAGATTGGATATATGGAATAATTTTTTTTTATGATGAGGGTGGTGAGACACTGGAACAGGTTGCCCAGAGCAGTTGTAGATGCCCTGTCCTTGGAAGTGTTCAAGGTCAGGTTGTACGGGGCTCTGAGCAACCTGATCTAGTGGAAAATGTCCTTGCTTATGGCAGAAGAATTGGCCTAGATGATCTTTAAAGGTCCCTTCCAACCCAAACCAGTCTATGATTCTATAAATTACTGTATGTTTTGTTGGCCATATGTCAAGTGACATACAGCACCTCACTGCCTTTGGAAAGTTTTATCCACTCTCAGTAGACGTTTAGCTCCATAGTCATTAGGCTGCACCTCTGCTGGAGAAGTAACATGCCTGGGGCTGAGAGCAAACCCTCCTGGCCCTGGGAGCTGCCCGTGGTGGATGGCCCTCTGCTGTGCTCCTGAGCTGCCTCCATGGATGTTTAATTTACCAGGGGAGGCGTAGCCTTAGGGTATGTCTATGCTGTGCAGGGACAAGCCGTTTTGAGGCCAGGGTGAGCTCAGCACAGGCTTTCCCAATGCCAGCTGCACGAAGCTTGGCTGGGATCTTCCGCCCAAGGACACTGAGCCTGGAGCAGGGTCTGTGCTGCTGAGCAGGTTAGCAGTGCGCTTGTGTTCAGGAATGGGCTCATCGCTGGTCTTCACTCCATTTCAGTACCGGTCCGTGCCATGGTGGACGCATCAGGCAAAGCACGAGAGCCGGGATGGGAGCGCGGGGCTGTGAGTGTGCTGCGTCTGGGGGGCTGCAGAGCCCCGTTTGCTTTCCCTCTAGGTTGGACAGAAGATACGGCTGAATTGCTGGCTTTCCTTGCTGTCGAGTGGCTTGGTGGGGACAAGCTTGTTCAAGCAGCACTGTTCGCTTTTAGGGCAGGGCTTTAAAATGGCCTTCGCTTTTCATCTTGTTCTGCTGCAGTTGAAGGCAGTGATGGGTTATTGTCAGTAGAATTAGGCCAACACTGAGACCTTTTGAAAACTCCACTTTGAGAGGCTGTGAAGACAACAGTAATCATATTTATTATGTATTTATATAGCACAAAATCATCTGTCTAAAAAATAGCGTTCATGGATCTTTGAGGCCAAATGGGGTAAATATACCTGTTCATTAGGTCTCCTGCCTTGTGTAGGGTACAGAAATAAAGGCAATGATAGCTACAGCAAGTCTAATAGCTTATGGTTAAGCTAAAATACAGCTTTCAGAAGGTGCTTGGTTGCAGACTTCAGGTGGGGTCCAGCAGCCAGTTTATTTTCCAGCCAAAGTGGGCTCTGACAGACATGTCCCACATGGTCTGGGTTGGGTCTCTTAGACAAGTGCGATGTAGAAAGTTCACAAGTTTGGCATCTGGGCTGAGGAGTGGCTCAGCCTGTGCTCAGCGAGGCTCTATGTGGAGCTACTCACCCTGGCCGAGGCTCCGAGGCTGCCTGTGCGGTGGATGGAGGGATGGAGATGGGTCCAGTGCAGACAAGCTTTGAGCTGCTCCCTGCTTGAACTTCCCCCTTTTGAAACAAAGGCAGTCTCCCTTCTCGAGCTCGCAGGGCTGAAATGCAGGACAGAAGCGAGGGACTCGGGTCCTGCCTGGCCACCAGCCGCAGGATTGCCCTCACTGCTAAGACGTCCTCCTGGGTTATCCTCCAGCCATTGCAAATTGTGACTCGGGTGGATTAAAGAGCTGCCCGCCGTCAGAAAGCCTAACACACAAGTAGGTCCACTGCCAGCTCACTTCTTATCCTTCCCCGACACGAGCCTGGTGGGTGATGGATGCCGTTAGTCAGGGAATGACACAATGAGGTCTCGCACTGGAAGATGTCTTTCGTGGCTCGCCGTGATTGACCGGGGCTGTGCTTCCAGCAGCTCTGCAGCAGCCCTTCCCTTTGCCGCTTGCTAAAGCCGCTCAGGGACGCTGCTTCGCTCACATCACTTCCTTTCGCCTCTCAATTCGGCCGACCAGCCGGTCTCGCTCCAGGCAGGGAGCGGTGTTCGAAGGGTGAGTAATGCATCCCTTGTGTTTCCTTCGAGCCCGCCGGCTTACGCTTCTCAGCGGTGGGGTTTGTGGCAAGGGGGGGCAGGGAGAGGCTGGCTGGCTGTTGAAATGTTAGCTGTGCACCTAGGCAAAAATGCCGTTTTCAAGTCAATGCTTCCTTTATCCATTCGTGCCAGATGTATACATCACTGTCAAGAGCAGGCGAGGAGACAATTTACCCAGTCCCTGCTGCGATAGTTGGTATTTAGGAGTGACTAAGGACCGGAATCATGACCGTACAGTTATAACCCTGTTAATAAACCGTGCAGTCATTAGGTGAAAGCTCTTGCGCGCATTTCGGGGGCGCGCGGCTCTAACGTCTCCCCTGCGTGTGCTTCCCTGCAGCCGACAATGCCAGCCGCCCTTCCCGCCGCCACCGGCCCAGCAGCACAGCCCCATGTCCTCGCAGGCCACCGCCGCCACCGGCCCTCCGCTGCCGGGCCCCTTGCCCCCGCTGCCAGCCCCCGCCGCTACCCAGCCACCGACATCGACGCCACCGGGCCAGCAGCTGACACCCGACGCCTTCGCCATCGTGGAGCGGGCGCAGCAGATGGTGGAGATGCTCTCCGAGGAGAACCACATGCTGCGGCAGGAGCTGGAGGGGTACTACGAGAAGGCAGACAAGCTGCAGAAGGTATGTGGAGGGATGGATGGGGCCTGGGCAGGGCAACCATCTTGGTGCTTCTTCATCATTATGTCACTGCAACGGGGACACACCAGTGGCCACACCACTGGCCCCACCAGTTAACCATTACCTCTCCATGGTGGTCTCACAGAAGTGTAATCCTGTGCCCCATGGCCTGTGGGCTCCACTGCCTTTAGGGTGAAATGGGGCAGCCCATCACACGTCTCACAGCTGGGGACTTTCCCCATCCATCCTTCCATGCTGGCCTCACTGGAGCTTTCTGGGGAAGTCTCCCATGGGCAGTCTGCTCCTGGTGCAGCTGGGTCCTGCACTATCTGCACAGGCGGTAGAGCTGCGGGTGAGCAGCATTTGAAGAGCACGGCCACATCTGTCCTGAGCACCTGGTCTTGTCCACCACAATATGCTCCCGTGGCACTCCACATTCCTTGGAAGTGTAACAGCTTTCAGTGGGGTTGCCCGTTACTTGGAAATGTGTCAACTTGGTTGTCCTAGGGGCTTTCAGTGACTGCTCAATGGGTTTCTAAGAGCTGATGTTAGACACCCACCTTTGAACATGTTGGTTCAAAAAGCACTGCCCCATTATCTGAAAGAACCATTTGGTAAAGGTTTTGCTCAGAAACCCTTTTGCAAAGAGATCCTGCACCCTCTTTTCTGTAGGCAAGCTGGCATTTTCAGTGGAGAAGGGCGATGTCTTGTGCACTGCCTGGGGTGACAAGATGAAGAGTCAAATCAAACAAAGTAGAAGTTGCTTAAAACTGAGAATTCACTGAAGGCAATGCAGAGATCCTCCCCAGATCTGCTGGCTTTGGGTCCCAAGGGCCCAGACCAAATAAGTTATTTAGGATTCTACATTGCTATTTCATTTATGTATTCCCACTGCTTATGCACAAGTGGGCTTAGGCTGCAGGTCTTTTCTCTCTGAATTTAAGAGTCTAAATAGGAGCTCAGTTTTTATTGTGTTATGTGGGATCAGGGTGTTCTTGGAGACACCCGTTGCAGGAGAAGAGGCAGCTCTGAGAGACCATGTCCCAGCCTCAGCTTTGGGAAAAATCTGTGACAATCTGTTCAAACAGGTTAGAAAGAAGACCTGTTGATTTCTAGCTGCTGTTGTCTTTTCAGCCGCCTCCTCTGCAACCAGATGAGTTGAGTTTATTCACAGGATTTCCTAAACTTAGTTGAGAAATTTTTGCAGCAACATTAACTGTTTGTGAAGACGTCTGCAAAGATTTTGACGCTGACTTCCCTGTGGCCTTCGTGGGCAAAAAGAAATATTCCAGCTATTAATTTTACAAAAGCTGCGTTGTTCAGTAAAAGGTATTTGAGTGCAATGCCCTAAAAATACTTTGATTTCCTTTTACGCTCTTGGAAATGGCTCTGTCTTTATCTTGGATGCCCCGTGAGTCGATTGCATCAGACACCAACAGAAAGGTATTCAAGCATGGGCTGAAGTCTCACTTCAGTCAACAGAGCGTGGACTCAAGTCCCATTGACTTTGGGGGAATGTAAGCGGAGTATTAAAGTGAAACACATGCTCAAGTGCATTCTTTCTTCAGGAAAATGTCCTGAACCAAAGCCGTAACACACAGTATCCCTCCCATGCTGTTTTTCCTGTGTTTGAACACAAGGACAAGGCAGGTCCTCCTCTGTTCCCACAGTTCCAGCTGAACATCACCTCTGAAAACGTGCCAGTGAGGTAAATTACATACTTTGGGTGTGAAAACTCTTCCCTCTTATTGGAAGTGGAAGGGTCATGAGGAGTACTTCTTGTTTGTCTGTGCGTAACAATTTTATTCTGGGTAGGGCCACCCTCCCGTCACTTTTATTCATTACAGAATAGGAGAAGAAATTAGGGAAAATCAGCTTGACGTGGAGGGCTCCCTGGGCGTTCGTACGAACAGATCAGCCCTGAGGGTTGTCAAAATCTCAGTCGCGTCTGAACGGGCTTTTTGCAGAGGTACAAGGTGGTGATTAGCCCCTGTGCTGTTTGACAAGTGGTCCGGTTTTCTTACCTAAAAAGATCTGGGGGGGGAAGAGGGGTTGTGCACATTTAATTTTGAGCTTTTTTTGTGAAAGCAAAGCGTTATTTTATCTTTTTTTTTTCTGTTGTTCTTTTGTTGGGTGGTGTTACCTTGCTGAAGTTTAATTGCCAGGCTGGGCTGGCTCTTCCCCATGCCTTGTGTGTGGGTTGTTTGAGTGGGTTGGCTCTAGGAGCTACCAGGCAGAGAAGAGGCTGAACCGTTTTTTCCCCCTCCATAGAAGGTGGTGAAGGAAATCCCAGAGCTGCTGAGAAACACCAACACAATTCATGGCTGTTCTTCTGCTCTCCTTTAATTTTGTTCAGTGCTGATGGAGGTTCTTTCTTTTCCTGCAGCAAGTCTTTGCCTGCGGGGCTGCAGGAGACTTGCGTGGTGATGTGTTTTGGGAAATAACGGCAGATAATGGGCAGAGCAGAGCCCTTGTGATAACCAGCAGTGTTGGGCAGGACTGTCGGGCTGTGGAAACCCCCTGCCATGTTGGCAAATCTGTTTTGCTGCGGTAGGAGCTCTCTGGAGCAGGCATCTCTCCTGCAGATAGTGGTTCACCCAGGAGAGAGGAGGCGCGGGAACTGGCGGCTGTCTGGGCACACAGCTGAACACGGTGTCTGGTTGGGATCATGCAGTTAAGGGTTCAGGAAAGTGCTTTAAAAATTATTTTTGCTAAGCCAAACCTTCCTTTCAAGGAGAGAGAAGCTCTATCTGCTTAAATGGTCAAGGAGAGCAATGCAAGGGAGCTTGAATATAGCCTCTAACTACTTATAGGATGAGAAAACTTGCTAGCAGAGGTCACACTGATCTAAAGAAAAAGCTGTAACAGAATCAAGTAGCTGAAACTATGCTGTTATTGGAGTAACTAATCGACATGTCATTTTGATTCTGGAAAATGGACATGAAACAGATTTTTGATTTTAGGTCATAGTCATAGAACAGAATAGACTATTCCAGTTGGAAGGGACCTACAACAATCACCTAGTCCAACTGCCTGACCAGTATGGGGCTGATGAAAAGTTAAAGCGTGTTGTTAAGGGTATTGTCCAAATGCCTCTTAAACACTGACAGGCTTGGGCCATCAACCACCTCTCTAGGAAGCCTGTTCCAGTGTTTGACCACCCCCTCAGTAAAGAAATGCTTCCCAATGTCCAGTCTAAACCTCCCCTGGCGCAGCTTTGAACCGTTCCCATGCATCCTATCACTGGATCCCAGGGAGAAGAGGTCAGCACCTCCCTCTCCACGTCCCCTCCTCAGGAAGCTGTAGAGCAATGAGGTCACCCCTCCGCCTCCTTTTCTCCAAACTAGACAAACCCAGTGTCCTCAGCCGCTCCTCACAGGACATTCCTTCCAGCCCTTTCACCCGCTGTGTCGCCCTCCTCTGGATGCATTCAAGGACCTGAACATCCTTCTTAAATTGTGGGGCCCAGAACTGCACACAGTACTCAAGGTAATTTTGTCAAAAAAGTTCAGACTTTTTGATGAGGCTTTGTACAAGCTTGCGTTGCCATGCATATGAGGAAAAATAAAACTCCTTGACTTTTTGTGAACGACAGTAAGGTTCAGTCTGAATTTCAAGCCGGTTTGGATTTATGCAGTGTTCCTCTGAGCACGCTGTCCTCATGGTGGGAACACGCGCAGTGTCTGGCCATGCATCAGCAGGGTGGGGAAGAAGGACCAGCTTTTCTAGATGTGGTTAGGGAAAATGTAACGGGGCTTCCTGGAGCTCTGCTTTAAAAAAAACAAAATGGAAAGTCAGACTAATCTGACTAAGTTTGTAGTTCACTCAAGAAGGAGTGTCATAGCGTGGGATACAGCCTGATCAACAGTTCATCCTCCTGGAGCTGTGGAGAATTGTCAGCTGAGAACTAATCTGGTACCTGTTAATGTCATGCATGTAGAGGAGCAGCTTGTATGTGTGTGAAATACCTGCGAGCTGTTAAGTCACCACCGTTGTGAGATAGGTGATGTGATACCCAGCAAGGTACTAATCCAAAGCTGCTGGTGTCACAGGGGCCACACTGTGGGCTTTGCACATCGCCACTTGTTTCAGCTTTTGTGCCTGAGCGAGCTGAAAGCAGAAATCGGGGAAGGTAGCCAGGTTTCCCCAGCACGGCACTGCCGGGCTTTCCTCGGCGTGCGGTTCAGAGGTGCCACGTACCTGTGGGCCATGTCCAGACAGAGTGGCCCTGGTGGCGTGGGAAGCGCAGGTCTGGGCTGCTGGAGCCTAGCCACAGGTTCCTACGCAGACAGCGGGGTGGCAGCCCCAGCATCCCTGGAGCTTTTATTCTGCAAGCACTGCAGCTGGCAAATTACACCTAAAGCTTAACAAGCTCTGGAGAGGGACCTACCTCCACAGCAAGTGGAGGTGGGCTCACACCCTGGCTTCACAAATCACAGATCCATCTCACCCATGATTCAAGAGGCTAAAAAAGTGCCAGATTTAGAAAGGTATGTGGGAGGCTATATATATCTCGTGGTTTTCCAGCCTGTGCACATTATCAAGCTTTTCTCCACAAACACAAGGGCCAGGCATGCAGGAGCAGATTCCCGCATCAGTGTTGATCATTCCTACAGCAATGATTTTAGCAAAGCTGTAACACTTAACACAATGTTAGCTTATTAAAAGAGTTGCATGGGGTTGACCTGAACAGCAAAACTCTGCCCAGGACTATCTTCCTGTCAGTCTTTTGGGCTCAGGTCTTGAGATGCAACTTCACTGCTAAGGGCTTCCTCTGCATGCCCTGCCTGCAGTTTGCCAGATTTCAAGGAGATGAAATTAAGAAGCTTGAAAACCCAAAACAGTTGGTTTGGTCCGTTATAGAGAGTTTCTTCTTGTATAGAGCAGTCTTCAGTCAAGGACAGAAAGGAGTGGAACACAATAGTTTAAATCTGACACGAGGTCAGAGCTGAGCCTAAAACACTTCTGGTGGCATGCAGAGCTCAGAGCTAAGCTTTGGTTCAGGGATCTGGCAGAATAATAAATCTTGCCCCCTACAACCCTTTCTAGGGAAGAATACAGCTCACACAAATACACTGTTTCCTTTGTTTCTCCTCTTGGATGGCATTAAAGCAGCCACCTGGGTCACAGAGCGAAGGCAACCGAGTGGCTACATCAAGTCCAGCCCACCCCAAGCTTTTCAGGGAGCTGCCAGCGGGATGTTATGGGGTGTTGTGGCGTGGTAAGCTGCCCCACAGGGCATTTGGAGGGGTCCCCACTACAGGAACCTCCAGCTCTGCCAGGGCTTTGCACCATCCTCTGCTGGGGAGATTGGTCATTGTAGAGCTGGTGGCTGGTGTGACACTCGACATAAGCATTGCCCCGACCCCCACGCCCCATCAAAACACGCTGGGCAAATGCTGGGATGGGGCGCGTTCCTGCTGGGCTTTAACAGGAGCTCTCTCTCCTTTCAGTTTGAAATAGAGATTCAGAGGATTTCAGAAGCTTATGAGGGCTTGGTCAAGACCACCACTAAGAGGGAGTCTCTGGACAAAGCAATGAGAAACAAACTTGAAGGAGAAATTAGGAGACTTCATGACTTCAACAGGGATCTCCGTGGTACGTTACCCTTGCTTGTGGGTTTTTTTTTCCCCTGGTTGACATCGTGCTTCTCTTCTCACAAGCTCCAGAGCAGCAGACTTTAGAGGAGTAACTTCACATGTGTTTTAGATAAATGTCTTAAGAAATCAGGCCCTGCTCACTGGCATAAGACAAAACTGCTGTCACCCCCCGGTGGCAAGGAAACCTTCTGGCAAAATGCAAGAGTTAGCTTAAGATGGTGCCTTTGTGTTTAGCACTTGCAAATATTGATTTGACAGCAAGGCCACCAGTCACAAAGTCTCGTCCAGCTCTAATGAGCTGAAAAGCAAGTTGCAATATAGAGCAATGCTGTACAACCCATAAATCTCAAAGTTCAGTGCCTTCACGAACCAGTAGCATGTATGAAAGAGTATCTCTTTTTTTGTATTAAAAACATAAAATTGAGGGTATATCCTTTTGAGAAAGCAAATGGAGGATATGTTGCGTAGCACCTGTCCAGGTTCCTGACTGGGGGTACTTTGGTACTTCCTTGTGCAGTGAGATGCCTTCTGCAGGCTGGCTCATGCTTTTTGCAATGGTGCAAGGAGGGTTGCATGGTCTTTTTGGAGGAGGGAGGCACTTGAAGGCAGGACCTTCCCAGGGGAAGCTGTCCCTGGCTGCAGAAAACTGCTCCTTTCCCAGGGCATCCCCAGGGATTGGT
Organism: Nipponia nippon; assembly: GCF_047370975.1. Taxonomy (NCBI): domain Eukaryota; kingdom Metazoa; phylum Chordata; class Aves; order Pelecaniformes; family Threskiornithidae; genus Nipponia; species Nipponia nippon. The sequence continues at coordinate 119,463,406 of NW_028262336.1, read as the reverse complement.
GTCACTGGACTGGGGGCTGCCTTCCCCCAGGGTGCTGGGGGCGGCACCAGGGGCAGCACTCTACTGCGGGAAGGCACCCATCCCCTTGCAAAGCCGTGTAATTTGGATTGCAAATGCCTTGTGCATTTTGGACAGTGAGAGATGAAATGCCTGGGCATGTCAGCTGTGAATGGCAGAGACTTTTCCCCCAGTTTCTGTAAATCCAAATGACACAGCTTCATGGAAGAGGTCAAAGGCCTCATCTTTTATGTATGTGTCAGCCTCCATTTTAACATCCTCCTTCAGAGAGTCTATTTATACTGCTCTGCTGGCATGCATCTTATTTTCTTGGTTGGCCTACAATTTTATATACATATATTTATACTTAAAGTATTTCCTGTTTTTTGCAGAACGACTGGAGACAGCCAATAGGCAGCTAGCCAGCAGAGACTTCGATGGGCATGAAGATAAGTCAACAGAGGGCCTTTATGTCACTCAGAGTGAGTACTGTGCTAATCTGTTTTGAAGGTACATATATATATACGCACACATATATATGTGCTGAAGCGGAGGTGAATACTTTGCAATTAATTGTTATTGTCCTTATATCTTGGTTTTACTCAGCTAATTCGTCACATACTCTTATTTAAGCTGCAGACTGGATTGTTTAGGCTGTTTTTTTTTTCTCTCTGAGCACCAGAACCAGGCAGTGGGAGTTAATGGTAACACAATCTAGCTTATTTTTGATAAATATTTATCTGAAGTTGTGAAGTGTTGCTTGCGGGGATCATCTCTGGAGATGCACGGTTTTTAGAGAAGCCAGATTCTTCTCTTGGCTGGGATAAGCCCAGAGCAACCTCTGCTGACGCGTTGTCAGTGACAGGCAGTGACTAACAGGAGGCAGAGCAGGGCTGGATCACAAAGGATGGAAGAGACAAAGGTTTTAGAACTTCTACTGCTGTGAAAAACATCCATTCCTGTCAAATTTTAGGCTCCCATAATGACTGAGCACAGTGCTGCAGCATTCCCCTGCCATGTGCTGATGACTGTGTGACCAGCCAAACCAAAACCTGACCAGCTGGGTGCTGCATGACAGCACGTGGCTTCTTGCGCATCCTGAGCATCTTCAGAACGCTTCCAGAAGGGCTTCACCACCCGGGAGCTGTGCAGTACCTTGCGGGCTTAAATCCCATTGAAGCTAAATGCTGTGTACAGCCAATTCTTCTGTTTTACTTACTGCACTTGGAAGATGAACTGCAACTGCAAATCCTTAGGTGGAGAACTGGCTGCCTCCGTTAGCAGTGCGGTGTTGGATACCACTCAGCATGCCTCGCTGCCAGCCCTGCGACGTCCACCATGCTCCAAATGCAGGAGAGCCTTCTCCTAGCTCCCACCAGCAGCGACGATGCCAGCACGGCAACTTCGCTGATAATTGTGCATGTGTGCACAAACCAGAAGAGAATCTAACGATCTTCTCCATGACTCTGTTAGCTTTGCCATATTAGCATATGCCACAGGGGCGTGTAGGTACTGCTGTGAATCCAAGGGGATGATCTGTTAAGAAAATAGCATTGCTATCTAAGTCTCCTCATCCTTGGGAAGAGTTCAAATGGGGTAAGTTACACAGTGCAAATTGCAGACTCAGGTCTGCTGTCTTCGTATAGAAACAGCCCGGCAGTGTTCCTGTATGCTGGTAGCTGCAAGGGGGAGTTAAATCCTCAGGAGGGACTGAATTTGAGACATTTTCCAGTGCATAAACACACTCTGTGCTTCTACTGATAAATATCTAGCAATAAAACTTCGTGCTGTGCACTCAGCATATTACTGCTATCAATTCACAGCTTACAAACAAATATAGCTTTTCGTATCCTATCACATAAGACAGGCTGGATGCTTGGAGTGTCTCCTGGCCAGCCCAGAGAGCTAAATGTTACCAATGCAATGCAGAGTGCTTCCAAGAATAGAAAAATGGGCACATGTAAAGCAGGTCCTCTTCAGTCATGTTCTTTGGGCTGCTGCGGCACATGCAGTAATGACCTCGATATCGGGGTATCAGCCTAAAACACCCTGCTGAGAGCCCATAAAAGGTTTTGCTTGGGAATCCTCTGTTGCTGACAGCATTTATATGCTGATGTTTGTGAGCCTTCCCCAGGGGCAGACCATGACTGGGGTTGCACCTCACTGCCAACCTGGGGTGAGGGTTTTGCAAGCATGGTCTGTACCCTCCTCGTGTCTTTTGATGGGATGCTCAGGCAGAAAACTGAGAGGAGAAGGGGTGCAGCTTGTTTTAGCTGCTGTGTGTACATTTGTCTACTGAGGCTGAAACAGTCATTTTTAGAAGAAGAGAAAAAGTGGTGCCTACAAGCACTCCCATCAGCTGTTGCAATTTTGTTGTGAAACTCATGTTTGTTTTTTTCCTAAGGGTAGTAGCTTGTTAAGTCAGATTAGTAAATGCAAATCTTAGTTTTCATTAGGAAAGCAAAAGCAGATTTCTAGTCCCTATGTTTATTGAAAACAGCCTGAAAAGATGACCCTTAACATCCCCAACCCAAGTTACATAAAAAGACTCCAACATCAGCAGGTTCCTAAAAGTTATCATTTTTAAGCCAGTCTCATGATGAGATGAAGAAGGAAAGATAAAACTCCTCAGTTTTTTTTTTTAACACTTGTCCCTGGTAATACTGCAAATTCAGAATTAATACTGTGGCAAAACTCCAGTAACAGGAAAAAATCCCTGAAAAAGAAGTCTGGCACGGCAAGACAGGCAGGAATCATTTCTCAGTTCCTTGCAGAGCTCTCCATTAGTAGTGCAACAGTGCAGAGCAGTCGTGGAGAGTGGAGGTGACAAAAACTCTTATTCTTTGTAATAATAATAGGCAAAGCCAGGCTGATTGCCTCGAAGTATTAAATGCTAGGCATTTACACCTCAGAAAAATGCTACTGTTGCGTTGGGGGTAGGAGAGAACTATCTAGGGAAAGCTGATTTCAGTTTTTAACATGTGAAGGTCAAATTCTTCCCTGACTTGTACTTCATGACATGCAAATGGAAACGTCCTAACTGTAAATCAGACCATGCTTAAGCTGCCTGCGATACTTTGTAGGGTAAGGAAAGCCATCATGAGTTTCGATAGAGATTCAGTGCCTTCCTCTGACAACAGTGCATCAAACCTTTCTGCATCCCTGCTTAGGTCGGTGACCACAAGTAACCGTGTTCCAAACCATTTATTAAGTACGTTACAATTGATCATAATTATTAATGCCAGTGCAGAATCCCTGGTAATCACCATGTGAGAAAACGGCCTCAGGATCTCGAGCACAATCTCCCACAGCTGCTCAGCCTTTTCTTGTTGCTGGCATGGTCCAAACTCCAGAGAGCTGTTGGGAATGTGCTGTTTGTGAGTGAAACTGCCGGAGAAGATTGCAATGAGCTGTGTTGGTGTTTGGCTGGGGTGCAGGGGTTAAAGCTGCCGCTGCTTGTGAAGCGTGCAGGGTGAACCTGTGCTATCATAATGTAGTGTTTAGTTATGAGTGGCTTTGAGGGTACGCATTCAACTGATACAGGTAAACGGTACGTTAAAAACGTATTTCTTGTTTTTATTTCAAGATTGATCAGATCAAAACCTTCTGTTGAGCATGAGGTCTGTGTGAAAAGCTGGGGGTCACATCTGAGTATAGTGAAGGGGTGGCAGAGATTCTATCTGTCTGTTTCTGCTTCCAAGGAGGGTCAAGACTGGTCTACTCTTGGTGTACCTACCCAGCTTGACAACTCAAAAAGCCTGTTTGCAAAGCACCAAAGCAGGATTTTGGCTTTATCTTCTTCTACCTAGCCACAGAGTATCAGTGTAATGTCCTCAGTGTATTGAGATACAACAGTCAGAGGCAGTAGGTGGAAAGCTGTGAGATTACAACTGTAAACTACAGCAGAGAAGCTTTTTGAGGACTGTTCAGTAGCGGGATGTACCAGTGACCCATCAGAAAGTAGAAATAGTTATTAGCTGGAGCCTGTTAGGTAAAAAGCACATGCCTGGACAGAAGGTACATGCAAGTGTAGCACAGTAAAACAGTATTTTCAGACTTTAAGGGTACCTGTATGTACTTGAAGAGAATTTAAGGTATGTTCAACAAAGACCTTCTTTACTAAAAATTAATGCGATATGGGAAAGTACTTATAAAATGTGCCTCCAGCATTTTGCAGGGAGAAGCTGATGTGGAGAAGTGTTGAGAGCTGCTAAGTAAATTTTTCTTGTCAGCTCTCTAGTGGGTTCAGTGGTGATTTTGTACACAGCATAATCTTGTCCTCCTTTTAGGGCAGGACAGAAAACATAATGCAGCAGAGCGAGCTGAGTGCTTCAAGTTCCTTGGAAGAAAGTTGAAAGTGAAGGTCTCAAGTCCTGTTTTTCTATGTGCTGTCCTCCTATAATATGGGTTTCAAATCTGGAGCACAGCAAGTGTGGTCCCAGCATGAGATGGTGGAGTGCCACAGGGCTGAAATAGCATTCCTCTTCCAGTTTCTTCACCCTCTAATGAAACTAGCTGCTTGATGATTTGCCCAGATTTGCACTTTTGTACAATAGATATTAATGTTCCTTCTGGTGAATCTGATTGAAGTAAATGTCTTTGCGTTGAAGGAAGAGACCAGCATGTCCAATATAAAATTTCTTGCTGACATGGGAAGATTAAGGCAACGTCATACCGAGATAGTTCATGGTGGCAGTCAGTGGCGTGGCGTGCACAGCGCTCGCTGGGCTTTGCAGAGGCCACTGTGCCGGTGGTGCTGCCAGGGAATGTTTTTCTGAGGTGCTGAATTCCTCCTTTTAGGATAAATGGGAAGACGGCCGGGTGGGTTTGGGCTCACCTCGGCCACCTGTGCCTTATTCCACATGGCTCAGCTCATACACATCTCACCTCGCTGCAGGCACCTACTGGTAGCGTGTAAATTAAACTTGTTCTCATCCCGCTTGTAATTAAGGAAGAATAAGGCCCTCCTGGGGGCAGTTCAGGTCTGAAATGGGCTGGCTTAGGCCATGTGAATTTTCCTGACCCTCCTCGGGGGGAGGTGGATGATGAGGCTTCCAGCTTGAGTGGTCATGCTTGGGTTGGGACAGGCTGGACATTAGGGGCAGATTTTCCACATTTTGATGTTTTTGGAGCAACTTTTCACTTCAGTTAAAAAATAATAAATTCTGTAATGCTGTGTTTAAAAAGTAAAAATCAAAACAATGTTTAATTGACGCCAAATTAATTTTTGGAGGAAATTTTCCTTGCTGGAGGCTTGCCAAGTGCTCTATTTTTGTTGTCATTCAGAACAAAGGCAAGATTTTGAAATCTTGGATTTTACTGAATGAAACCTCCATCCTCTGCTCCTTCCAATCATTAACGGTTTGCAGTCCAATGTCAGGGATCCAGCAATTGGCCCGTGATGCTCATGTTCCCTGAAATGGCTTCTCAGCACTGTCAGGGCAGAGGTGGATGGAGACGAGCCTTTCCCCAGGCAGCTCGCCAACGAAGTCAATGGTGGGCCTGCAGTTTGTTGCTGAAGAAAAAGACGAGAACAAAGCTGACTGAATTTAGCCTTGGTTTTTTTTTAATGTCTTTTTAAATCTTAACCAAAAAAGGGATGATTTTTCAGCACAGAGGTTATCTACATGTTTTAGTCTCACTCCTGGTGTTTTAAGGCGCTTAATAAGGGAGAAGCACCAATCACTGGACCCTTAGAGGAGGACTGGAAAGCCATCCAGGGCCCCCACAGGGTGAGAATGCCTGCCACAGCCCCCCTTTCTCTGTATGGCCAGAGAAAGCCTGTTCAGATGCCTCCTATCTTCTTCTTACTTATTGCTTTCCCCTCTTTCCGTTTTCAAGCTGTCCAGCACAAATCTGTGTTTATTATTTGGCTTCTTCACATGTTCTGAATCTCATGATCTCCATCCTTGCAAATAAAAATGGACCGGGCATGGCACAGCCTGCATCCACATGGCTGAGGTTTCTTGCCCCTTAGAGAAGGGCAGCAGCATCCAAGCTGGCAGCTATAAACAGTCCTTGATGTAGGCTGTCCTCAAGCAGGGCCTGGGCGTTGTGTGGGAAAGGAGTAGCTAGTGCAAGCCAAAATTTTGCTGGGAAATGTGCTAGTAGTTCAGCAGAATGGACAATTATGAGGCAGTGCTCAGGTCCACAAGCTCTGCTAGTGCAGATGCAGCTCAGCTGCCACGCATTTCTGCTGCTGGCACTCACGTAAAGCTGGGCATTGAGAGGCTGAGCCTTGGCAGTAGAAACTCCCTGCCCGCTGTGTCTCAGCACTGTGTTGTAATGGCCCCACTTGCTGCTGCTCCACATAATTTTTGCTTTTCTAGAGACGTGGCAGTTTACCTCTGGCACGGGTCCCCGGACCTGTGAGCTGTCCTTCTGGAGCGGCTCTTGTTGTCTTTCTTCCAGACAAGGAGCACTTGAAGGAGAAGGAGAAGTTGGAGATGGAGCTGGCAGCTGTGCGCTCTGCCAATGAGGACCAGCGGAGGCACATCGAAATCCTCGACCAGGCCCTAAACAACGCGCAAGCCAAGGTCATCAAACTGGAAGAGGAGGTGAGGCATGGGCAACGTTTCTCTGCTCTGAGGCTAGCGGTGGCTCACGGTTAGGGCTTTCTCCATCCAAGTCCTGAATCTCTTCTAGCCATGGTGTGGCAGGTCTTCCTGCTCTCCTTGAACTGGCCCTCTTATAGAGAAATGCGTAGTTATACAATACTGAGACAAACAAGCAAGCAAAGGAGACCACAACCATAGATGTTTTCAGAGCAGAGCCTTCAACGTGTAACCAGGAGCAACACCAAACTCAGCTAGCTGGTGGCTGAGGTAATGGTAGGACTTAACAGAAATATCAAATAAAAAGCTGACTACTTACTGACTTGGGACTGCGATACAAACATGTGATGTTGGTGCATCCCATTTTTCCCCAAAGAATGCCAGGAAGCTTTTGAGATGTGCACAGCAGCACAGGGCTTCGTAACTTCACATCTGAACAGTAGCCTTAAAAGAACTGACTGATCTGGCTGGAGGCAGACCTTACAGGATTTAGAGCTACAAAGAACTACAGGTTTTATGTGAGAGCTGGGAAAAAACCTGTCATAGCATGAGACCCAAGAATTGCCATCTGTGCAAAATCTCTTCTCCCAAGTAACAAGTGATAGGACAAGAGGAAATGGCCTGAAGCTGCGCCAGGGGAGGTTTAGGTTGGGTATTAGGAAAAACTTCTTCACTGCAAGGGTTGTCAAGCACTGGAACAGGCTGCTCAGGGAAGTGGTTGAGTCCCCATCCCTGGAGGTATTTAAAAGACAGGTAGATGTAGTGCTTAGGGACATGGTTTAGTGGTGGACATGGCAGTGCTAGGTTAACGGTTGGACTCGATGATCTTAAAGGTCTTTTCCAACCTAAATAATTCTATGATTCTATGAAATTCAAAGTGGAAATAATGCTCAGTTTTAACTATAACTAAGAGTGATGTCAGTTCTTCATTATTGGAGGTCTCTGAATCTCAAATTTATTTTGTTCTTTAAGACCTTCAACCAAAAGGTATGGATTTAATAACTAACTGAAAGTCTGTGTGCTCTGGCAGATCAGGCAAGACTGTCAAAACAGGCCTTTTTGGCCCTAAAATCTCTAGCCCTGTGACCAACAAAGAGGGAGGATGTTTTATGGGGAATAAAATAAACATAATCTTTACTATCTGAGCGGGCAGGCCATTGGTGAGGGGAAGGATGCTCACTTAGCAGTCTTGGGTAGAGGCTCATGCTCTGGAACAGACTGCTGGCATGATTTTGGGCAGGTCTTTTCCCCTTCAGTGCCTCATTTCCTACCTGCACCCTCCCCAGGGCTGGCCTGGGGGGAATCCACAGGAGCCCGCTGGGTGCACAGATGCAAGGGGTCTTGTGAGGAGCAGGGAAGGTCTTTTCTCAAATAGAATCATAGAATCATAGAATCGTCAAGGTTGGAAAATACCCTAAAGATCATCGAGTCCAACCCTTAACCTAGCACTGCCACGTCCACCACTAAACCATGTCCCTAAGCACTACATCTACCTGTCTTCTAAATACCTCCAGGGATGGAGACTCAACCACTTCCCTGGGCAGCCTGGTCCAATGCTTGACCACCCTCTCGGTGAAGAAGTTTTTCCTAATATCTAACCTAAACCTCCCCTGGCGCAGCTTCAGGCCATTTCCTCTCATCCTATCACTTGTTACTAGGGAGAAGAGACCGACCCCCACCTCTCTACAACCTCCTTTCAGGTAGTTGTAGAGAGCAATAAGGTCTCCCCTCAGCCTCCTCTTCTCCAGGCTAAACAACCCCAGCTCCCTCAGCCGCTCCTCATAAGACTTGTGCTCCAGACCCTTCACCAGCTTTATTGCCCTTCTTTGGACACGCTCCAGCACCTCGATGTCCTTCTTGTAGTGAGGGGCCCAAAACTGAACACAGTACTCGAGGTGCGGCCTCACCAGTGCCGAGTAGAGGGGCACTATCACCTCCCTGGTCCTGCTGGCCACACTATCCCTGATACAAGCCAGGATGCCATTGGCCTTCTTGGCCACCTGAGCACACTGCTGGCTCATGTTCAGGCGGCTGTCAACGAACCTGCAAGTAAATTAAGCACAGTTTCTTGTCTTGGAAAGAAGAAGGGTGAATTGACCTCAGTGATACTTGAATGTTTTTTATCAGGGTATCCAGCATGGCAGACCCCTGTTAGGCTATCTAGTGGTTACTTAGAGTCTGGAAGATTTAAGGTACTATATGTAAGTGCTGAAGGCATTGCTGTTTTGCTCCTGACTGTTAGACCATTCTGACTTCCTATTCATACACATTTTAAAAACTCCATTGCCTCTGGTGGATACACTCAGCAGCAAGAAGAGGATCACTTTAAGTTTAACTGCTCCTTTTTTAGTTAGTTAGTTAAAGCCTGCTCCCCATCCCAGTGTATTTTGGGCAGTCCCTTTGGGGTAGCTGCAGGAGCTAGTGTACCTTTAATCTGTACATAATTCACATGAGACTTTGCCTTAAAGGCAATCGGAGGTTTTCTATTTGCATTTCATTACAAAGTGGCAGAATAAAGGAATGTTTTAGGTGGCAACACCTGCTCCTACAGTTGTGGCATCACACAGGGGACTGGAAGAAATACATTTAACTCCTGGCTGCTCCGCAGACTGTCAGTGTCGTATTGGCAGGTAACATCGACTTGCTGAATACACACCAGTGAAGGCAGCAGAAGCATAAACACAGATTTCCAGGCAGGTGGTGTAAGAAGCTACCCTGTGCCTGCTGGGTTGTAGTAAATATGCTTGCAGCCTTAGGGCTCTCTCTCTTAAGAGCTTTGCAGTTGCCAGTTTCTAGTCTGGTCATCCAACAGAAATGTGCCTCTGCTGGGGATCGGAGCTAGGATCCTGGATTGTGGACTGGTGGAGCTGAGAGGACAAATGTTCCCCTCTAGAGAGCTGCTGTAGGTGTTATGGAGGTGGTAACCTCCTGCCTGGGGCATGGTGGAGGTTACAGAGGTGGTAACCTCCTGCCTGGGGCATGGTAGATCTCAGAGGTGACAACATATGAAGGTGATTCCGCAGTATTTGCCAGAGTTTGTCTGTCAGAGCCCTCAGCCTGAGCAAACCCACATTGACCTGGTAGTGTTTAACTGCTTTTTTCATTCTAGGAGGAGTTCAAATGAGTTTTATCCCAGCTGCCGTGTTTTAATTGTTCAAGGCAGCGTCACGGAGCTCAGGTGAAGTGCAGTTAATCTGTGGCTGCCAGTGTGTGCCCAAGCTCCTGTGCTCCCTTTCCCTTGCTTTTGGCCTGTTTCATTGCTAAATCAGAGCACCTTTTCAAGTCTCCAGTGTTTCTGGAGCTCAGTTTGACACATACGCAGCCGATATTTTTTTTGAAGCTTCATCTTAAACCAGGGATTTTTACTATAATTTGAAATATATTGAAGGAAACACAAAATCACTCAAATGAAAATGACTATTATTATTAACAGAGCTCTATCTCATGCACTGCTTTGTAAATCCACCCAGATTTCTTCTACCACCAGAATGTAATTAAGTTTAAAAGCTTTTTAAATCAAGGCTTGAGAAATAAGCAGTAGCTACTAAGTTGAATTAACATAAGATAGCGTACTATGTAAATCTACATTATCCTGAGTGCCTGCTAGTAGAAGGATTTAATTCAAAAATATGTAGGTGGTATTATCACCACATGTCATTTAGGAGTCTGCTGCTGGAATCGTGTGTCTGGTCCACGCTTTGCATAAGAAGATTGTGAATAATTGGAGAGGGTTCAGAAAACAGCTGTAGAATTCATTTGGGGCCCAGAAGCTGTTCTTTGCTGTGAACAATTGAAGTGAAGAGGTGGCTGAGCTCCAGTTCATGCACACGAACATGAAGAAGGGATTGCTGTCAGCCAGATTAAACGTTGCTCTTTAACATAAGAAGAAATAATGAGATGCAGTGTTTGGGGGCTAAAGCTGAGCAAACCCAGCTAGAAATAAAGAGTTAGAGTAATTAACACTGAAACAACCTACTTAGGGTGATAGTGGCTTCTCCATCTCTCACAGTCTTTAACCCAAATCTCATATCTATAGAACAGATATTCTATAGCTCAAACTGGAGTTATGTTCCCAGTGCAGATATTTTTCCAAGACCCACTCATCTTTACTCAAATTTATTTGCTTGGATCATCCCCTTGTAGCCTTTGCTCTTCATCTTTATTTTCCTAATCCCTGGGACAAGTGCAGTGTTCAGGCAAGTTTGCTGATCTTCTGAATATGAGAATTGTTTCATTAAATGCTTCTTGCTCTAGTAGATCACAATTTGGAAACAGAACAAGAAGTAATTTGCTGAAATTGCATAAGAGAAAGCCAGATTAGGCATTAGGGTAAAAGTTTTCCGGCAGTATAGGAAAATAAGCCATGAAGTAGTTCGCAAGGAGAGTTTGTGGAGTCCCTTCCCCTGGAGGGTTTCATAAACAGATTATACAGACATGTGCCAGGTTTTAGGTAGAGTTGATCCTACCTTGCAACGGGAGGGTGGACTGGTACATCTCCAAGTGCCATCCAGCTTTTTTTATTTGAGTCTGTGTGTCTGTGAGGTAGTGGAGCTTAGTATCATGTACTTCTGATTGCAGGCCCCCTCTCTTACAGATGCATACTGCACTGACAAGCCCATTAATTTAAATAACAACATTTTGTACTTTGTTTTTTAAATGTGTGGGTGAATTTTTTGCTTATGAATCCAGAGGCAAGATAGAAAAGTCAGAATTGGCTCAAGAACCTCCCTGTAAATTTATGAATGTGGGAACGGTCTTGTTGCATACCTCCAACAAAATTGTTTTCAAAGGCGGTGGACACATGTGCATCGCCTCAGCCACATGGGCAGAGGTGCATTCAGGCACAAGCGTGCAAACCCTGGGGCTTAGAGGGCTGCTGCAAAGCCAAATTCTGGCTGCTGTGGTACAGATGGACCCTCCAGCATCCGGCAGCACGCAGGGGAGCAGATGAGGTCTGCTGCCAAGGAGCGACCCTGGGGGAGCCCCCTTCCCCTCTCCGTTCCACGCTGGTGCAGCTGGGAGGTGGCACAGGCACCTTCCTACTGCCAAAATAGCACATTCAGCAAGAAGCCACCACTGTGTCTGTCTTGCCAAGTCATGAGCTCCTGAGGAATGCAATCTTCATGCTCCTGCCAGAGACTAGTGGGGATTATAATCTCATTAATTTTCATGGAAAGTCCCGGGAGCTGTAAGCAGTAGCCTGGATTACAGCAGGGCTAGGGAGGTCACGCTGCCAGTCATCGGCTCTGGCTAGGGAGGTTTGTTTAGGCCAAGTTTTGCTTTTGCTGTGAACAAGGCTGTATTTCATTTCACCTGTGACATGGATAGATTCAGGGTGGCAGAAGAGGAATTTCAAGAAAAAGTGATTTTATTATAATTGTAATCAGTGGGAGGGGACCTAGGTGAATCCAGCATCAAACAAGTAAAAAGAAAAAACTTCTTTGCAGCATGGGAGTCCTGGGCTAAGCAGGGGACTCCGGGTGAAGGGGAGCCCCACAGAGCTGGGGAGACCCAGCGCTGGTGTTTATTTGCTCCACATGCCCAGGAACAAGGCAGCAAACTTCTCACTATGTCCCCTTGATATTTAGACACAGATATTTTGTGGCCATAGCTGCTATATCATAACCCACATTGCAGTTCATGTCAATAGTGATTTAAGTACTTAAAAAAGAGGTAGGCGCTAGGATATTGTTTTGGTCCTGGCCTTGGCAGCTCACAGCACCTCTCCAGCCTCTCTTATTTATCTAGTTCCCCAGTGTCAACTGGGGTTAATGTGTTTTTCTGCCTTCTGTTTGCTTCTGAAAAACTTCAGGTCTCAAACAAGTGTACAAATAAATGAGGGATACTAGAAATCCTAAAGAGGATCTTAGTGATCATGGCAATGACCCTGAGCATCCCCCATTAGCCCCCAGGCTGCAGATGAGGTCTGACTGAGGCTTGGCAAAGTCTGTGTGATCCAGCATTCAAACCAATTCACCCTCTTTCTCTGAGTCAGGGAGTTAAGTCGAGAGTGTTTTGGGGCCCTTTTGGAGTTCATCAAGGTCTTTTGGGGTTTGTAGCTTCAGTTTGTGTGCACTGTTGCTTTCTCTACTACAAGGCAGATATCTTTAGAAGGTAAATCTATTCATGCTTATGAAGAGGAAATTCATGCCAAAAGGTTGAGGGAGAAGAGGGGAACTGGGTTTCCTGAGGTGGGGACTGCAGCCCGTGAGGAGTGCAGGCGGTCCCTGCTGCCACAGCCCTGTGTGGGTGAGTTTTCGGGTCAGCGTCCACACTCCCTGGGGACGAGGACTGATCACGGACACCCAGGTGTGCCTGGCCCCTGGGAGCTCACCCCATCTCAGTGCCAGATTTTGGCTGGGGGTCAGGTTTCAGCACAGGGTTTGATGCCCATACCAGTGCCCAGTGCAGCTGATGCCCAGCATGTCCGGCGTCTGCAGCCTTCTCTCCCAAGGCCTCTCGAGTGTGCCAGCTCCTGCCATGATCCCTGGTCGCAATAAGCTGTGGTGTCACTGAGTGCCTGGTGGCGTGGTAGGAGGCCAGAAGAAGTGGGGATAGCCGCTAAGCACCCTGAACATCTGCAGTTCACTTGCAAATTCCTTTTGGGGCATGCTGCTGGAGCAATCTCTGGCTGTAAAACCCTGTATTGCAAAATTCTTGTGTCATGTTTAGCCCTTCAGTAATTACATTATATACAGAAAGAGGGCCCACCTTTAGCTGCCAGCACATCTATACATCGGCATGGCCAAGACTGTGAGCAGGACAGAGCAGGTGGAGTGTTTCTGGCTGCTGGCACTCCACTTGTTCCACCTGCGTTGGACAGATACGCAGTGTTGAAAAAAAGAGACTCTGTTTGAGTGCAGACAATGTGCCAAATGTCACCAATTTGATAAAACCCACTGGGATTCCTCTTAGCTGAGGCCAGCCTGTGTGCTTGCCCAAGAAGTATCCATTGACATGATGGCTCTTGCTCAGAAATGGCCAGGGGGTTTCACGGGTACCGGATCCCCAGTGGGTGGAAGATCTGGGCAGTGTTCCCTCCGAAAGGGGCAGAGCTGCCCCAGCGATGCCTGCTGTGCCCTTTCCCTGCCCATCAAAGGGGCACCATCCTTCCCCTGGAGAAACTCTGCAAAGCAAATGGCCAAAGCCATGCTTGCACCCAACGCGCACCTACAAGTGCGCAGGGGTCTCGGTGGCCCAGGGTGGGTGTGCGGTGCCCCCGGTGCCGCTGACCCCCTGTCCCCCGCAGCTGCGCAGGAAGCAGGCCTATGTGGAGAAGGTGGAGAAGCTGCAGCAGGCGCTGACACAGCTGCAGGCAGCCTGCGAGAAGAGGGAGCAGATGGAGCGGCGGCTGCGCACACGGCTGGAGCGGGAGCTGGACTCACTGCGGATGCAGCAGGTGAGGACGGAACGGTCTGTGCGGGACCCCAGCGTGGGGCCTTCGGCGTTGCTTTTAAAGGACGGTCGCTTGCAGCCCTGCCAGGCACCACCTTGCTTTTGGGTTCATGTTGTTGGGCTTTCCGCCTAGGCCTTTCCTTTGGATGGGGTTGTGGATGCCCCATCATGGGAAGTGTTCACGGTCAGGTTGGACGGGGATTTGAGCCACCTGATCTAGTGGAGGATGTCCGTGCCCATGGCAGGGGTTGGTAGGACTTGGATTATCTTTGAAGGTCCCTTCCAACCCAAGCCACTCTATGATTCTAACTCCTGATTTTCAGCAGAGGATGGGGGAGCTCCACAGTGGGACTGCTGGATGCAGCTGAGCCCTGCCTGCTGCGGGGCTGGGAGGTCCTGGCTCCCCTGCTCAAGGGCAGGCAGCGCTCTGTCCCTACGTGCTTCCCCCCACCTTCCAGGGAAGAGTGTCCTTCCAGGTTTCTCTCCAGCAATCACAGATTGTGCAAGATCATCTCCACACCGAAGGAGTAGAGGAAAGGTGTAGTACACGTGGACATGAGATTTAGCCCACAGATTTTGGCCAATCTTTTATTGAAAAAGCAAGGTGGGATGATGTGGGATTAGGTGGGAGCAAGGGCTTGGGCAATATTCATTCTGGACAAAGATGATGTACTCGGTTCACAGAAACCTCTGTCCCTAACATATCTGGAGACAAATCATAGAATATCTTGAGTTGGAAGGGACCCATAAGGATCATTGAGTCCAATGGTGTCATCATCTTCAGACAATAAATTATTTAAAATCAGTCCAGTCCAGACTGGCTAGAAGTGAGTTTTGCATTTCTGTCCCCTTGTTTTTCTGGCAGCCCTATGTCCTCAGAGGGATAGCGTTATGCTTGTATTTTATGCACAGTTATTCCTTTGGGTAGGTAACCTGGTCTCTCACATTCTCCTCCATCCCCAAGTCCCAAAGTCCAGTCATCTGTGAAAAGGGGGGAAAGAAGCATGGGAGGTTGCAGGGAGGATTTCCAGGTTACAGCCAGCACCAAGTGCCAAATATATGGGCACTGGCAAGCAGATGTACTAAGTGTCTGAAACCACCACTTGGGGAAAAAACAGCAACATAAGCAAAACATGATGCTCTTGTAACTCTTGAAGGGCTCGCTCCTATCTCTGTCAAGAAATGCATCTGCTACAATAACCCTTCTTTATTTATGAGCCATTAGTGGAGACCAAAGCAGCTGTTACACAGAGCTCGTGCTGCCAGAAAGCAGAGGGTCTGATCCTGCCAGCGGAATGCGGCTAGGAAATAGCTCTGTGGGCAATGTCAGCGGTTTGCAGAGTCACCAGAGCATCTCCTTCTCGCTGGCAGCCCCAGGGCAGGGCAGGGCCCCCAGCACCTCCCCAACAGCATCACTGTCACTGCTGCTCCCTGGAGACCCTTCCCATCCGTCTTGGCTCTTCCCTGCTGCCGTATAAGTACATTCAGGCTTTCTTGCCCTGTCCACCATGGGCTTGCTGTTCCTGTCTTCTTCCAGCAGCTCTTCTCAATTGCCCCTTAGCCTGCTCTCCTCCAATTTAAAAAACAAATTACATGGGGTATGACATGCTAATACTGGTGTAAATGAAAGAACATTTGAGAAAATACAATCAAAATTTGAGTGAAGGTAAAACTAGAACTAGAAAAGGTTTTGTTCTCTGGGCTGGAATATAGGGACAAATTGATATATTGAGTAACTGGGATGGACTGTCGACAAAGTCCTTTTCTTGGGAGTTCAGGCTACGTCTCTTCATTTCGGAGAAAATTCCTCTGTAACTTACAGGGTGCTTATAATTTTTTTTTGGCACTGTAATCAGCAACTACATTTTGGGTTGCCGTATTTCTCAAATGCCTACACCAGTTCCTTCTAACAAGTTTTAGGAAGAAACATGCTCTGACTTCCCAGCTCACCCATCAGCTTTGAGAGGAGACTTTGGGGTATTTTGCACTATTTATACTTTTTGTTTTATGAGCCACAACCCTGCAATGAATCATGTTGCTTCAAGGTGCCCCAACTTCTTACTTCAGAGCTGTCTTCTCTGAGTTATCAAAGTTGTATCTACTGAAATATTTTGTCATCACAGAGAAAAAAGAGCTTTTTTTCTCCTTTTTACTGGAGTCAGCAGAACAGACGCAGCACCTAAGGAGACAGCGAGCCAGAGTATCCTCTCTTCCTGGCTTGTTGGTAACCGAGTCCAAACTGCAAATCTTCATTATTGCTAATGCATGAGCTAGGACCAAAAAAAAAAAAAATCCTTTGACTTAGCGTTGCAGGGCTGGCAGAGGTTTTGACTGAGAATGATGACAGGCACCCGTGATGTCCCAAGATGCCATTTACAAACCAGGGCTGTGCTTCCAAAATACTATTTTCCTGCAGGGATTTGACAATATTTGAAGTGTAATGCTGTTTTTTGCAGAAGACTTGCAGCCATTGCTCCTAAGGGTTACTCCATATTGCACTCTTCCAGAAAGCAGCTTCCAAACATGTTACTGCACCAAAGGCAAAGGCTGCAGCCCTCCCCTGGTATCTCTAGTTTCCCATAAGCAGGAGATAAATGTCTAGAAGTAGGAAATGTGGTTCGGAAAATGTGAACAGTCGCTGCAGCCCTTGCTCCCGTGTGGTGGTACTGTGCCAGGGAGCCGCTTTGCTGGTGGAAGCTCGTGGTGTAGCACGGATGAGAAGCCAATGCTTCCGAGACAGTTTCCCTTTTAACACAGTCCTGTGCGCCATGGAGTGCAACAAATCTCTTGCATTTTTTATTGAAAAAAACATTTACTTCTACTGACTTCTCCCAGAGCTTCATGCCTCTCTCCCCTGACATAGGCTTATTCCACCCAACCTCCCCTGAACCAAGGGCTGGATCTCCGTCCTCCTTCACTCTCGACCAGCAGTGAGAGGAGTTTGTGAAGGCTACCTGTGCCGCTTAGGTGCTTTAATTAAGTGCCTGTAACTGGGTGGGATAAATCCTGCCTGGGTAAATGCTTTCCTTGCAGCGTAGATGCAAAGGGTTATGCACCCATTGCTGCTTGTCAGCATCCCATGGGAGCCACTCTGCAGTGCCTGGGGATCTTCTGCCCCTCCGGTCAGTCGGAAAGTTACCTGCTGTACCACAGAAAGCATCTCCTGAGGGCACGTGAGAACTAATGTGCCAGAAGAGACAGGCGTAAATCCATGCCTGGGGTATTTTCCCAGCTGCTGTTTTAAATAGATTACATGTAGCTAGGTTACATGTCGCTTTATTTTCTCCTTTTATATATAAACCCTCTGGTAGTAACTGCCTGTCCATACCGAGCACTGCCCAGCCATGTGATGAAGTCCCAGCAAGAAGAATATCTTTTAAAGCTTCATTACTTCTTTTTCCTACCAGCTTTTTTTCCTACCTTTTCCCTTGACCTGGGGTATCCCATGAAATCCTTGCACATCCAGGGAGCAGCCGGATCCCTACTTCTGTCAGCATGGTCCGGAGAAGCGTGTGCTGGGCTCGCACATATGGTCAACCTGCCTGTCCTCCTGCAACACAAGGGGTTTAGCCTGGGGTTTCCCCTTGCCCCTGTCAAAAGACACAGGGATGTCTTTGTGAGCTCCAGAGAAGAAGTGGGGAAGAAAGGGCCAGTAGCTCCCATACTTGGCAGGAGGTGAATATCTCTCTGTTTCCACCGGCAGAGGCAGGGCAGCTACCAGGTGAGCAGCCTCCCGGAGCACAATGCTCCGGCCCTGATGGAGCTGGTGCGGGAGAAGGAGGAGAGGATCCTGGCCCTTGAAGCCGACATGACCAAGTGGGAGCAGAAGTACCTGGAGGAGAGTACCATCAGGCACTTTGCCATGAATGCCGCAGCCACCGCTACAACGGAGAGGTAGGATGTTGCTGCAAGTGGGCAGCCCTGTTCGCAGCAGAAAGCTTGAGGGAATAATAAGGAATGGATATTTTCTTAGGGCTGGATTTTGCTTGCATTTCCCCGCTGAGTTGTGCCAGCAGGGTTAATGCACCTCACTGTGGTGTCATGCCAGTGAGATACAATAGTCAGTTCAGACAGGGTTTACCCTTCCCTCCAGGTCCAAAAATTTATCAAATCCAGGCACCAGACTCAAGCCATGGCCTCAATGGCAAAGTCTCAGGCTGCCAAATTGCGCAGCATAGGTAAGGCAACTCCTCCCCGCCGCACCGGTGGAACAAGGAGGGACTGTTGGTATATGGCTGCATCCATCCCGTGGTCTGCAATGTGGTTGTTCAACCTAGTTTTAAAAACCTGTGATGAGGGAAATTTTGTGGCCTAGGTCCCCTGTTTCATTGCTTCATTAAGCTTCAAAATAAAAAGGTTGTCCTGATAGCTAAGCTAAACCTCTTTACTGCAAATTACCTCAATTGATTCTTGTCCTTCCCAGGTGTACATGATGAACAACAGATCACTGTCAACGTTGTAACAGCCTTGTAAATATTGGAAGACAGATATCCCCTGTTGTATCTTCCCTGGCCTGAACTAACTTACTTCCTTCAGCCATTCCTCACGTGTCCTAGTGTAAACCCCTTCCCATTCCTGATGCATTTGCCTGGATTGCCTCCAGTTTGTCTGTGTCAAAGTGTGGTGCTCAACAGTGCACAAGGCACTGGGGCGAGGCTTTCCAGCAATGAGGAGAGGATCATTAACTTCTCGCCCAGTTTCTTAGAAGCCAGATCCCCTGAGAATATCCTAAAATGAGATTTCCCTTTGAAATGCGGTTGAGCGTGTGACTCGGGATGATCCTTTTCTTTTGCGCTTCAGTCTAGGCAGCGATTCTTGTGCTATTTTTCACCTTCCAGAGTGTACAATTTTGTTTCTCATTTGCGATGTAGTCTTGCTGACTTGGGCCCATTTCCCCAGTGAGTGAGACATCCCCTGATGTCTGACCCTGTCCTCCAGGACGGTTGTGAGCCCCATGGGGTTCGCCCATGATTTTAGTGTGCTCTCCGTTCCATCAGCCCAGTTATTTAATGGCATTAATGACTAAATCCGAGCCAAGGGTGCACTGCAGCAAGGCAACCCAACAACAGATAGCTGTCTGCTTGGCAGGCAGTCATCACTAGCTTGCTCTTTGAATGTGGGTTTGGGGTTTTCTTTGCAAGGACCAATCTCACTTGCAAAAGCTGCCCTCAGTCACGGGAGCCCGACTCACCATGTTGAACCACTTTGCCAGGGATGCCTTGGCCCCGACCCACTCACGCAACGGCAGCTACAGCGAGAGCGCGCTGGAGGTGCGGGGCTGGCAGGAGGAGGAGGAGATCGTGCAAGCCAACCGGCGGTGCCAGGACATGGAGTACACGTAAGGGGCCATTGTGCTGTACCTGCTCATCATGGGGTTTGGGCTGGGTTCAGGTAAACCAGGATACCCTTCTGTTCCTTCATGCAGGCCTGGAAAGGATGGGCTTAGCTTCACTTTCCCTTAGTTTTGCTCTTCAGCATTAAAACAGGGATTAAAGAGTTGCTGTCGTTATCTAACTTCCTCGCTACCTTCCTGTTAAACCTTCTCTGTGTCAAAAACGACCTTCTTACAAAACAGAGGCTGTTCCACTCTTAGCAGTAGATTGGCATGTGAGGAAGCCGAATGCTTGTTTAATCTCAGTGAAAATCCCCCTCTGGAAACAAGAGCGTCTCATCGTAAAAACTGAAGTTGTAATCCCACTCCTACGTAATCAGCAATGCGAGGGCTTGCCTTTGCCTTGCTCTTCGCTCCTTGCCTGCTTATTGCTCTTTCGAGAGACATTAAGTTTCCCATATCCAAGTTGTGTGACTGTCACATTGTGTTTTAGAAACAAACCTGCGAAATTTAGCACCACGAGCACCGCTGAAAAAGATGCATTTATAAGTAGTAGAAGATGTAAAATAAACTTTTTTGGGCACAGGCAGTCAGTGAGAGTAACGTTCGCTGTTGCAGATACTTCTCCATTTTCAGCACACAAGTGGACGTGTGGACGTGTAGTTCAATGAGAGTTAGACCTGGGCAGTATTTTTAATCCAGACTTTTTTCCTGGTGAAAAGTGGCCTTCTGATGAGTAAAAATCCCTTGAGAAGTTTGTGTATTCCTCTAGGTTTTTACTGAAAAACTATTTAAAATCTGTTCTTCAGTGTTGGCTTCCCCACAAAAACACCGGTCTGCAGATGCTTTTATAAAAAGGTGTATTTGTTACTTGTGGAAAATATCAATGATTGTTTTTACTGGGTTTGGTGTTTGTTTTCCGCTCACAGATGCAAATTAATCCTGCTTCCAGTGAAGTAATGGGGTTTTGCCATTGGCTTCATTAAAGATAAATTAGGATCTTGTGTTTTCATTGCAAAATAGAAATCTGATTATGAAAACTAATGCCAACATGAAGTTACTAGCTATCTCCCTTGTACATACAGGTTTTCCAGATGTAGCATTTTAGCTTTAACTGCTTCACAAAATGCAGCTGCATTGGACTGTGTATTGTACGTCACAGTCAAGCTGTAGTCATCGGGCTGTCATATTGTACGTGTACAATTATTTTTTTTTAAATGTGGTTTTGTAGTCTTTCGGTATGATTTGGTGTTAGTCATTCCTGGAGAAAAGTCTCAGATAATCCTGTTTTTTGTGATTTGAAAGTCTTCAGGGTCTGTATGAGAGAAGTAGGGAGCTTTGCTCGGCTCTGCACACCATGTGCTGATCGTTTCTGCAGTGGTGAGGGAGAAGCAAGAGCCCAGCCCAGGTGTTAGAGAAACCAAAAGGACCCTTTCTGCTCGCTTCAGCAGGTCTCTACTCCAGCTGACGACAGACCCGAATCGTGGGGTTAACTCAGCCTGCCAAAGGAGAGTTTCCAGATTTGGCCTGGATGTATTACGGGGGTGGAAATTGCCTGTGTGTTTGTATTGTGGTGAAGGTAGCAATCTGCAGCCCGGTCAGGATACTGCCCTCGTTGCTCCTGCTGGGTTGGTAGACACAGCAGTAGATGGGTTCAGTTAACCTTGCAGAAAAGAGTTCCCAGTTTTGGCTTAATAGCTAGAAATGCTGCCTGTTTCAAAGTGCATGGTTATCCTCAGAGGAACTGGTCGGAGCTGCCTTGTCCGAGTCACTCAAAACTGGAGGGGACAGAGCAGCAGGGCACGTACTCGGGGACCCATCCTGCTGCCCCAGAGAGGGGAGAGCTGCCCATATAAACGCTTCTTCCATTCCTGTAAGCAAGGTATTTATATTTTGGCAGAATAAAGAATCTCCATGCAAAAATAATTGAGAAGGATGCCATGATCAAGGTCCTTCAGCAACGGTCACGGAAGGACGCCGGGAAAGCTGACAGTGCCAGCCTGCGACCAGCCCGGTCCGTCCCCTCCATTGCTGCTGCTACGGGTGCTCATTCACGCCAGACCTCACTCACCAGCAACCAGATAGCTGAGGAGAAGAAGGAAGAGAAGGTCTGGAAGGGAAGCATAGGTGAGCTCAGTTTTTGCTTAAGCTTTGGCTCATCCATCACTTCATCCTAATCCTTCTGCTTGAGCTTGGCAAAAGTGACCCTGGCTGTGGCACACATTGCCCCGACCGCTCATTTCCAGAGCACTTTCCATGGGAAGACTGTGTGTCCTTGTGCTGAAGTCAAAAATTAGTAATTTTTTAACCTTGCATTGTATATTAATTATATCTTTAATCATATTAAATCGTTCTGCACTGATTATAGAAAGCCATAGTTAGGGGAAAGCCTACCAGAAACAAGCAGATGATGTTTGCAACTTTGTGGGAGTAAATGACAAATTTGGGCTAGAAAAAAAGCCTGGTTAAACAAGAGGGTGAGCATCCCTTTGGGTAGGAGTGCATGATGCGACGCAGCAGCTAAATGGGAAAATGAGTGCAGGACTGTGGTTTGGGGCCTCATGGGGCAGGGGTATGGAGGTGTGTGAGGCTGTGCTGGGGTACCACTGGGACAGGCATGCAGAAGGGGATGCAAGAAAGGGCAGCTGCTCTCAAAAGGCTGATTTTGTAGGAAAGTACCATGTGGATGTCAGGAGAAGAGCAACAGGCGGTGTCAAGGGGAAAAGCTAAGCCAAGCTAAAGGGCTGGAGACATATCCAGACCAGTGCCTTGTAGTTCTGGGGTGGGACGTGGGGACAGCACCTGTGTTCAGGCTGGGATGTGACTGACCACCGTGTGTTTTCAGGGCTGCTTTTGGGGAAGGAGCACCACGACCACCCATCAGGACCCTCGCTGCCTCCTCCGCTGCCCTCCTTGTCCTGCATGCCCATCCCGGCACCGGCGGCCTCCCACACAAAGACAGGCAGCAAAGACAGCAGCACCCAGACAGACAAAAGTGCCGAGCTCTTCTGGCCTGCCGCTGCCTCCTTCCCTGGCCGTGGACGGCTGGGTACCACCCCATCACACAGCCCGGCCCCACGGCCCCCGGGGACAAGAGCGACCAGCGAGAAACTGGGTGAGCTCTGCCAGATCCCCTCATCGATGCAAAATGCCAGCACCCCCAGAGCTGTCAGTGGATCCCCAGAGACACCCCAGTATTGATGGAGGGGGGTGATGCCTTCCCAATTTGTAAGGTGGCGGGGAGGTTTCTTCAGGGAAACTAAAATCGTAGGGAGAGAACTTTCCAAGGTTGCCCGGTCTGGCTTTGCAGAGCTTCGTGCTTGGCAGCTTCTGTAAAGCTCCACTTGCCAGCAGCAGGCAGAGTTTCCAACAAATGCAATTATTCATGCTGCCAAAGATAAAATTACAGATTTTCACACCTTGAAAACACTCCACACCTGCTCACGCACTCAGACCCTTCTCTTTTTTTTCAGCTTAAACCATGGTTAGTGAAGGCGCCATTTTCTCCCTAATTTTTAAAGGAAACCTGAGGGGAAATAGTAATGAGAAAGTGGAGATTTTGAGGGGGGGGATAGTAAAGAAATACAATTTTAGTCATTTTTGAAAGGTGGAAACCACTGGTTTGCAGCAAGGGAGACATTTATTTTACACACATTATTTTGAAAAAGCCTGTTTCCTGCACATTCATCTTGTCTCAAAAGCAAGCCTTCCCTTGAAAAAGCATGCCATGTGTCATTAATAGAGCTGAATATCACTGATTCTTGAAACTCTGGATTACTGTATTTTGGGCAATCCAGACTGGAATTTGTTTCCAGGTACTCTTAAAATAGCCTTTCAAGCTATTCCTGCTTGTAAGAAATGGGAGTCCTTCTCCCTGAATTTGACTTCGAAGATGAAGATAAACACCTAACACCACCTATCATACATTTTGATAATTGGCCATATACATTCTCTTAGCCCATCCCACTGGCAAAGTAATACGTTTTAGATTAAACCACCTACCTGATTATTTGTGTACTGCCTTGGTGATGGATTAAACTCCTAAATTTTGTACCTGATGCAGAATAGGAGCATACATGTGGAGAGCTACCATGGATCAGATGACAAGTAGTAACTTGCTGAAGTGATGTAGACCTTTCACAAATGCCTGCTTCTCTCGGGATGCCATCCAGAGGGACCTGGACAGGCTGGAGAGGTGGGCCTGTGTGAACCTCATGAGGTTCAACAAGGACAAGTGCAGGGTCCTGCACATGGGTTGGGGCAATCCCCGGTATCAGTACAGGCTGCGGGATGAAGGGATTGCGTGCAGCCCTGCCGAGAAGGACTTGGGGGTACTGATAGACGAAAAGCTGGACATGAGCCGGCAATGTGCTCTCACAGCCCAGAAAGCCAACCGTATCCTGGGCTGCATCAAAAGCAGCGTGGCCAGCAGGTCGAGGGAGGTGATTCTGTCCCTCTGCTCTGCTCTGGTGAGACCGCACCTGCAGCACTGCGTCCAGCTCTGGGGTCCTCAGTACAGGAAAGACATGGGCCTGATGGAGAGGGTCCAGAGGAGGGCCACAAAAATGATCGGAGGGATGGGACACCTCTCCTATGAGGAAAGGCTGAGAGTTGGGGTTGTTCAGCCTGGGGAAGAGAAGGCTGAGGGGAGACCTTATTGCAGCCTTTCAATACTTACAGGGGGCTTACAAGAAAGATGGGGACAGACTTTTTATCAGGGCCTGCTGTGACAGGACAAGGGGTAATGGTTTTAAACTAAAAGAGGGAAGATTCAGACTGGATATAAGGAAGAAATTTTTTTATGATGAGGGTGGTGAAACACTGGAACAGATTGCCCAGAGAGGTGGTAGATGCCCCATCCTTGGAAACATTCAAGGCCAGGCTGGATGGGGCTCTGAGCAACCTGATCTAGCTGAAGATGTCCCTGCCAATTGCAGGGGGGCTGGACTAGATGGCCTTTAAAGGTCCCTTCCATCCCAAAGCATTCTATGATTCTATGATTCTCTAGGGCCACAGCTGAAGGGGTGCTTTGGTCTGTATCTCTTAAATAGAATCTTTACACCTGCCCTTGGAGTCTGTGCACACCAACACACCTACTGTCATTGTGCAGGGAATTCAGCATGACATGTTCTCGGCCTCCTGATCAAATTTGGCTTTATATTGGTTTTATATATGCTTTGAACAATTTGCTGTTGAATTTGAGCTAAAGACCAATTTTCCCTTTTTCTCGTTGCAGAGAACTCAAGCCATGGGAAGCTGCCCGACAGCAAAGGCAGAGTGAGCAGCTTGCTCCACAAGCCTGAGTTTCCAGATACGGACATGATGGAAGTCCTCATCTGAGCAGAGGATGGCATCTCTGGGGTTTTGTGTGCGTACAGCCAGGTCCAAGATGGTCCTCGGTGTGCCAACCTTAAAAACTAACCCTGAGAGTTTGAAGAAAGATAAAGTTTGTGCCCGAAATGAAGCTAGAGTCTGATATGTTGAGACTTTGGACCAGGCGAGAAGTCAAGAGCGCTGAAGAGGAGCAATGAAATGAACGTCTGGGATTTTCTGAGCAGAAAGAGGCATTGAAAATGGAATGTGGAGTAAGAAGGGGATCATTGAGGGAAAAGGAAACTGCATTTTCTGGTGTAAAGAGAAGATAGCAAAGTTACAGACTGGGTGCAAACTGCCGCTTGTTTTCCTGCCTCTCTGCAGCTGGGACAGCGAGTGAAATCCCAGCTCTTTTGAGGCCAGAGGGAGCTTCTGAATAACCCAGGAGAAACTTGCGTCTTCCTCAGTATCAATTCATTTCCCAGAAGTATTCACCGCTTAATTTCGGTGAATAATGGGTCAGTAGATGTACACAGCAGGTTCTTCTAAGTATTCCTTTCAAGTGGCGTGGTGTGGTTTTCCTGGGCAGGCTGGTCAGGTGCCTCTTTCCTGGCTGGACAAGTGTTGCTCTTGGAGCTGGATTTACAGTGCAAATATTCATGTCTTGCAACCTCAGAGCTTGCTGAGACTTCTTTTTTTGGTAGGAGCAGTTGTTGGCTGGAATTCCCATGGAGGATGAAAGTAGATGGGGGGAGGAGGACCCTGCTGAAGCGATCCCTTTTGTGTGGATGGGAAGGTTTCAGGAGGGAAAGTTGGGGGAGGATCCCAGCAGCTCCCCGAAGGGCTGCACAGCACAGAAGCTCATTCAGAGGGGGGGTTGCGTGGGTGCGTTTCCAGTGGAGTTAAGCTGGGCTTGCATGTGAGATCAGAAGATGTCTCCAACTGTGCACTGGTTCACAGTAGTGGAATAATCAGTGTGTTGGTGGCAAGAACAGGATTTTTCCTTATTTTCAATGCCTACAGCTAAATCCTACCTTCCTTGAGCATACAAACCTGCCGTTCAAGCTGACATGGGACTGGGCATTAAGGGGTGTAGGATCAGGCCGGGAAGGGTTTAACTGCAAAGCAAAGCATGAACCATCATCTGTTTTCTGTGCTGAGCTGCAGTTTCTTTTCACCTTGTTTTACCCAGGATGGAACATTTCTCCTTTTCAGCTTAGTCCCTGATTTCTGTAAGAGGTGGCGACTGTCTTTGTAAGACAGCCAACTCACCAGCAGCGTTAATCATGGCATATACCATTTGCTTCATGCATTGCACATGCCAATTGAGAAATTTTCCTTTTGGAGGTACTTTTGCATTGGCTTTGCGGTTCCTGGACCTTGCGGTGCACCGTAATGACATTAGGAATAACTCGGCTTTGGGAAAAAGGGTGATGGGATTTTATGTGAAGCTGCCTAGAGTGGAAAATTGATGGATGCTGGAAGTAATTGTGCGCTCAGGGCTGGCTCAAGGTCACCCCTTCCTGTAGGTATTGGATCAGAGCCCGTGATTGTGAAAACACCAGGCACTTTAAACTCTGCTTTTGCTGAAAACTGAAGTCCTTGCAACCTCAATGCCTGCAGGGGCCAGAGCCCTGCGCTCAATACTGCCTGGTTGATACTTTTTTTTTTAAAAAAAATTGCTATGTTAAATCTATGCACTTATTTTTGCGTGTACATAGAGTTAGACATATGTCGGTGTCGCCCTCTTTCTGATTTTTGCACTTGTTAAACAAAGTAGTGGTAGGTAGGATGTGCAGGCAAGCGAACCGTGTGTTTTGAGTATTAGCAGCTTTGCATTGTGAAACCAAATGTGTAAAACCCTTGGAAGATGTTACGCAGCTTAATATATGCCTTGTAAAATAGTTTTATTTTTTTCTCTGAAGTTAATTTAAAGGTTGTAAGTGTTTGCATAAAAGCCGGGCCTGCACGTGGCAGCAGCGCTGACCCACCTCCGTAGCCCTTCCTTGAGTGTCTGTGGTTGGAGTGGGACAGGAGGAAGACAAAGCAAGGGAATACAAGTAAAATGGTGGTGAATATTTCATTTCATCATTTTTGTCCAAGAAATAAGGATACCCAGGTGCTTGGAAGTCCCTAAGCATTTTATTACCAGCTGTATTATTTCTTTTGATGAAACTATTTAATAATTTGTGTACAGGCAGACAGCTAGGCATCCAGCAGAAACAGTGTTGGATCAGCGTGCGTGATGTGGCTTTCAGTTGTGTTTGGTAGTGGTGCAGCTCAGCTCTCCAAGTCAGCTAGAGTATAGCACTCCTCCTCCTCCTCGTGGAGACCACAGTCTCTCCGCTTTCTGGTATCCCAAGGTGTGTTTACACCCGATGCTGCCCCAGATTCGTAGTCATATGTAGGAAACCGTTTGTTAGAGACTACAGTATAGGCAACTCTCATTTGCTTTTGGAGTCCCAGCTCAAATAAACTCAAAGGTTCATTCTCCTCAATTATGTTGAACTCAGAGAGATGTTAGTTTTCCCGGAGGGAAGGTCTGGAGGCCCAGCGGGTCTCCCCCCAGCCTGAGCACTAGCAGGACTTGCGTGGAGTGCTACTGCCATAAATCAGCCCCTCTCAGCAGAGCGGTGCAACTCCATTTGTGCTGGTTTTCCCAGTTCTTTGAACTGCTTTGTGTTTTGGGAAACTGTGCTGTAGCCATTCCAGGTGACATTGGTAACTAGTTGTAAAATACTGTCATTTTTTATTGTCGTTGGTTGTATAGAGAAGTTGGTGTACAGTGTTGTACAGCCGGAGGGTTATTTGTACATAGGGGGGAAACTGAAGAGCGTTATGTGTCACCCACAGCAAATATTGATATTGTTGGTCAGCCAAAGATTTCTTATTCTTTGCTGTTTAAACTTGTGCCTTAATATTGTATATAATAAATGTATAAACATGTTTCTTTTCTCACTTTTCCAGTGTGAATATATTCAGTCCCCAAGAAGAAAGGACTTTTTAAACAGTTCTAAGCTTTGCACGCCACGTGCTAAGACTAAGAAGTGATACCTCGGGGACTTCAAGGGTGCATCTCCTCTGTTTTTCATAGCTGTTAATGAAAGGCCCCCAGCAGGTGCCATCGGTAGGTGTATGTGGGCATGAAATCAGTGGGTCTGCAAAGGAGGGGATCAAACTGAGAGCTTTGCCAAGCAAGAAGAGCAGGATTTTAGCGAGATCATCTTCACCTGAAGGAAATGAGGGTGGAAACTTAATGAGACACTTTGGTGAAGATCTGACGATCCTTTAGCCCTACACTCCTGCTAAGTGTAGCGCTCCCATTGATTTTATTTTTGTTCTTGAGGGTCTGGGGCTTCTTTATTTGACAGGTGTTGGATCAATGTGAGTGAGACACCTAAATACCGTGTAGATCTAGATATTCTTGCATTACTATAATGTCCTCAGTAAGGAATAAGGATCAGATCCCATTTCAAGCTGTTGTGCGGGCAAGGGGAGTGGAAATATTGCTCGTATGTTTGCTTATGCAACTGAAATAAACTGGGGGAGCGGAGTAAAAGTTACCCAAGTCTTTGGCTTTGAGTAAGGGAGGTTTGCTCAGCAGGCTCTCACATGCTCTTGAAAGTGTCTGTTAGAAAATTCCTGAATCAGGTCCCAGGGAGCTGCAGGCATGAAAGGCATGAAAGCCACTAAGGGCATCTCTCCCCTATGGGCTGTCCTCTGCCTGTCCCAGCCTCCTCTCCCCAGATCCTCACACACATTAAAAAAACAACCTGCCCTGGGCAGGAGCATGTCAGCAAAGAGCCAGGGGGTTTGCAGAAACTCGAGCAGCGGTTTGCTTCACCCACATCCCGGCACCTTGTGTTCCCCGTGTGAGCACAGGTCAGCCTGACCCATCTGATTGCTCCATCTTCAAGACATGGCAGCTGGAAGTATTTTTAGTGCCCTGGCTGTTTACCACCAAGAACAAAAAATGGGTGATTGCTGAGATTGTGGCTTTTCAACTTTCTTCAAGTCAAGATTTGGCAGTAAGATATGGGGCTTAGCTTGGTTTTTCAGGGCCATGGGAGAAAAGAAATCAAGAGAGGCAAAACCAGTATTAGGGTGGGGAAAGCCTTGTGGCCAGCTGTGTTCAGGTATAACAAGGCAGGGTTTTATCCCATTTTTGGGTTTTGCCTTCACCATGGGTGCTCCAGGCAAATAACAAGAACATCACTGCAACACTGTGTCCAAGTTAAGTACATTTTGCATATTAACCTCAGGAAAAAAAGCAGTACAAAGAAGCAAACTTCAGAGTCAATTTGTTTAAACATTAAAAATCCCTGGTTACTGCATGTTCCCAAAAGTAAGTACTGGATGGTGGTCTCCTTACTTACTGCATACAGAGAGAGAGCTCAGAAGAGCTAAAAATATTAACAAAATTGCCATTTAGAGGCATTCAAAAAATCGTGAGTCAAGTCTCACCCAAAATGATGAGACCTTTTCAGGATTCACTTGGATTCAGTGCACTATGCAGCTGCAACATCTCTTCTGCTCTGGTTTGTTACCACATTCAGGGCTTTCTTTTCCCTACGTTGTAGGAACAAACGTACAAACAGCGGTGAGGTGCGTTCTTGGGGAAAAGCTGTGGCTTCTCCCATCGTTAAATACCTCTCGGAGCGGGACTTAAGGCACGGTGCGGTGAAACATGCTCAAAGTGCAGATATCCCTCGCCAGCAGGAAGGATGCTGCCAGGTGTCCGCTTGCCACTGGCGTCCCCAGTCTGGGGTCTGGATGCAACCCAACAAACCAGGCTGGGTTTGAGCATCCCACTGTGTTCCTGGACCACCCTTAGCCGGGTTTTCGGGTACCTTGCGGCGGATGAGCTTCTCGCCCAGAAATCATGCAGCATGGGGGTGGGAGAGCCCCGGTGGGCCGGTGGTACCTGGTGGGGTCTGTGCCGAGCTGCCCTTCCCGGCCGTCAGCCTGCAGTGATGGGGGCTTGAGAGACCGTCTGCGCAGGGACCGCGAGCCCCATCTTCTTACGGGACTGTAGCTCTTGTTACAGACATCATGGTAATTTGGGAAACATTCACCCCATGGTGCAAGAGGGCTGTTCAAACGGCAGCCTGGGGGGAAAAGCAAAGCGCAGGGATGTGCCCAAGGGTGGTGCCGAGCTGCCTCCTGTGCTGGCACTGCACTGGCGTGCTGGGCATGGACCCCCCCCTTGGATCCCAGTACTAAAACTGGTGGACCCAGTGGTCCCACAAGCCTGAAGGTAACATCCCACACACAGACCAAAGCGAATGTCTCAGACCAGTGGGGAAAACAGGGTGCAATGTGCAGAAGTGCGATACCCGCCTGAAAGCCGGGTAAAACACGAGCAGCTGTCATCGTCCCCACCGTGATTAATGCTCATCCAGACCTTAAGCTGCGGCTTCACAGCCTTGTAAAACCAACCGAGAGCACCCGGCATTCCTGAGCTATAAAAGGCCCAGGAATTCATTGACTCGAGGTATGAAAGACCACAAGCTATTTTCTTTCATACCAACCACTTCAGCTTTAGATGAATAAAATATCAGCGCGCATATTTTCCAGAGTAACCCTGCATGGCCCTGCTGCAGCCCGGACCTCGGTCCTTTGCCAGCGCCCTCCACTTCGACGCAAAGCAGGGCAGCGATGAGAGATGAGACCCAGGTCCGCATCGCCCCCCCGTCTTGTGAGGGTCTGGGGATCCATAGCAAAGCCCAGTGCTGGACGGGAGCTTTTGTCTTCCCAGGTACCGCTGGGAGAGGCAGCAACAGAGCTAACAGCAAGCTAAAAGCTGGAGGACGGCAATGCCACCACCTCTCACAGGAGGCCATACCCACACCTGGCCATCGTGGTGGCTTTCCTGGCTGTTTCGTGGCCTCTTTGACTCCCTCTTCACAGGGACCTGGGCCTTGGGAGCGCCCTCGGGCCCCTGCAGAAGCAGGGTGGGCAGCCGGTGACCCTCTAGGCATGTGAAGCTTCCCATGGGACAGCTGGGCTTGGGGCGAGGACAGGGGAGCGCAGAGGCAGCCGACATCCCCCTGGCAGTCCCTGGCTTGGGACGTGATCAACCCAGGCAGGAGAAATCCCGCTGGGAGGAAGCGCTGGGAGGGAGAAGGCTGTCACAGGGTGTGAGGAGATGGAGGTCCCCTCCCTTTGCCCAGTTATTCAGGGTATTTTTAAGAAAACCCTTTCTGGTAGGCTTGCTCTTATTATCACACTGTGATTTGGTGCACAGGAAAAATTGCTGCTCAGGGGATGAACTCCACCTGAATTCATAGCACACCCAGAAACAAGCAGGCCAAGCACCAAATCCAGTGGTTTTCTGCTCTTATTGGAGCACCAGTGGCCACCACGTGTTTGCTCTGATGATGTCTATGCCCTCAGCTCATCAAAGCAGCGGTGGGACCTGGTGACCCCATGGGGAACATGGAGCACCCGAACCAGCTGCCCTGGGACTGTCGAAGGAGCAGGATCCACCCATCGTCCAGGTGCAGACCCCAGCTGCGGGAAGCCTCTCCCCTCCTTGCCACTGGGCGAAGCAGGATGCAAGGATGGGGAACCTCCAGAGCCTGTGGGTCCGGCCACCTCTCACAGGGGCTGGAGAAAGGCCCGTGGACAGGACACGCTTGCCCCACACCTGCAGGCAGCCTGTGTTGTGTGGGTTTGGCCCCAGACAGGTTTGGGGCTGAAGGGGGTTAGAGAGCCAAAGCCACCGCCTGCACAAACCCAGGTCTGGGGTGGGCATGATGTGTCCTCCACAGGGACACGTCATCATCCATGCCCCGCTCCTCTGCAGAGACACCTCTCCATCCATGCCCTGCTCCTCTGCAGAGAAACATCCCTACCCATGCCCTGTTTTTCTGCAGGGGCACATCCTCACCCGTGCCCTGTTTCTCCACAGGGACATGTCCCCATCCGCACCCTGCTCCTCTGCAAGGATATGTTCCCCCGCCATGCCCTGTGTTCCTCTGCAGGACATGTCCTTGTCCCCTACCCTGCTCACCTGTGCTGCCACTGTGGGCTGGCAGGCTCGTCCTCGCAGCACTCATCCCACCCTGCCTCTCTGCTCCGTCCCTCCACTCACCCTGCTGCCTCCCACATCTTTTTCTGACCCAACCCTGCCAGAAGCAGGCAGGAAAAGGCCAGGCATTCAGGTCCTCCTGTGCCACCACTTCCCCACATTTCCCGGTTTAGTTTTAAGATTGAACAGCTGGGAGGATGGGGCTGCCTTCATGTGGGTGTTTGTACAGTGCCTTGCACGGTGGGGCCATGTGCTGTGGCCCAAAAGCACTGTCTCAAGCTGTAAATATTATTATTATTATTATTATTATTATTGTTGTTGTTGTTGTTGTTGTTGTTGTTGTTGTTATTGTTATTGTTATTATTAATTATTATTATTATTACCACCACCATTACCATTATTACTATTATTAGAATCCTAGAATGATAGAATGCTTTGGGATGGAAGGGACCTTTAAAGGCCATCTAGTCCAGCCCCCCTGCAACAAGCAGGGACATCTACAACCGGATCAGGTTGCTCAGAGCCCCATCCAGCCTGGCCTTGAATATTTCCAAGGATGGGGCATCTACCACCTCTCTGGGCAATCTGTTCCAGTGTTTCACCACCCTCATCATAAAAAAATTTCTTCCTTATATCCATTCTGAATCTTCCCTCTTTTAGTTTAAAACCATTACCCCTTGTCCTGTCACAGCAGGCCCTGATAAAAAGTCTGTCCCCATCTTTCTTGTAAGCCCCCTGTAAGTATTGAAAGGCTGCAATAAGGTCTCCCCTCAGCCTTCTCTTCCCCAGGCTGAACAACCCCAACTCTCAGCCTTTCCTCATAGGAGAGGT
The DNA here is from genome assembly GCF_047370975.1 of Nipponia nippon. Taxonomy (NCBI): domain Eukaryota; kingdom Metazoa; phylum Chordata; class Aves; order Pelecaniformes; family Threskiornithidae; genus Nipponia; species Nipponia nippon. The sequence goes on along the minus strand of NW_028262336.1, from coordinate 119,430,951 downwards.
GTCCCATCCCTCCGATCATTTTTGTGGCCCTCCTCTGGACCCTCTCCATCAGGCCCATGTCTTTCCTGTACTGAGGACCCCAGAGCTGGATGCAGTGCTGCAGGTGCGGTCTCACCAGAGCAGAGCAGAGGGGCAGAATCACCTCCCTCGACCTGCTGGCCACGCTGCTTTTGATGCAGCCCAGGATACGGTTGGCTTTCTGGGCTGCGAGAGCATGTTGCCAGCTCATGTCCAGCTTTTCGTCCATCAGTACCCCCAAGTCCTTCTCGGCAGGGCTGCACACAATCCCTTCATCCCGCAGCCTGTACTGATACTGGGGATTGCCCCAACCCATGTGCAGGACCCTGCACTTGTCCTTGTTGAACCTCATGAGGTTCACACAGGCCCACCTCTCCAGCCTGTCCAGGTCCCTCTGGATGGCATCCCATCCCTCAGGTGTGTTGACTGCACCACTCAGCTTGGTGTCATCTGCAAACTTGCTGAGGGTGCACTCGATCCCGCTGTCTATGTCATTGATGAAGATATTGAACAGCACTGGCCCCAGAATGGACCCCTGAGGGAGACCACTCGTCACTGTTCTCCATCTGGACATCGAGCCATTGACCATTACCTTCTGGATGTGACCATCCAGCCAATTCCTTATCTACCAAACAGTCCACCCATCAAATCCATACCCTTCCAATTTAGAGAGGAGGATATTTTGGGGGACTGTGTCAAAGGCCTTACAGAAGTCCAGACAGATGACATCCGTAGCTCTTCCCTCATCCATTGACGTAGTTACTCCATCATAGAAGGCCACTAGGTTGGTCAGGCAGGACTTGCCCTTGGTGAAGCCATGCTGACTGTCCTGAATCACCTCCATGTCCTCCATGTTCCTTAGCATAGCTTCTAGGAGGATCTGTCCCATGATCTTCCCAGGCACAGAGGTGAGGCCGACAGGTCGGTAGTTCCCAGTGTCCTCCTTTTTACCCTTTTTAAAAATGGCTGCAATATTTCCCTTTTTCCAGTCCCCAGGGACTTCGCCTTACTGCCATGACTTTTCAAATATCATGGAGAATGGATTGGCAACTACATCAGCCAGTGCCCTCAGGACTCTGGGATGCATCTCATCAGGACCCATAGACTTTACATTCAGGTTCCTCAGGTGATCACAAACCTGATCTCTTACAGTGGGAGGACCTCTGTCCTCCCGATCCCCATCAAGTGGCCCATTGACTCGAGAGGTGTGAGGAGAGGGATTGCCAGTGAAGACTGAAGCAAAAAAGTTGTTGAGTACCTCAGCCTTCTCCTCGTCTGTTGTTATCAGCTCGCCACTGCTGCTCATCAGAGGGGGTACGCTTTCCTTAACCTTCCTTTTCTGGCTGACATACCTGTAGAAGCCTTTGTTATTCTTCGCAACCCTCGCCAGGTTCAGCTCCAGCTGAGCCTTGGCCTTCCTGATCCCATCCCTACACAACTGGGCAGTGTCCCTGTACTCTTCCCAAGATACCAGTCCCTTCTTCCACTGCCTGTGCAATTTCTTGCCCTTTAGTTTGACCCACAGGTCATGGCTCAGCCATGCTGGCCTCTTCCCTTCCTTGCCCGATTTTCTGCACCTGGGGATCGAGAGCTCTTGTGCCCTATGGAAAGCATCCTTGAAGACCTGCCAGCTCTGTTCTGCTCCCTTGTCCCTGAGGGCCATTTCCCAGGGAGTCCTGTTGATTAACTCCTTGAAGAGCTGGAAGTTTGCTTTCCTAAAATTCAGGGTCCTGACTATACTCTTCACCCGACCCTTACCTCTCTGGACTGTGAACTCCACCAGTGCGTGATCACTGCAGCCGAGGCTGCCTCCAATCCTGACATCACCAATGAGCTCGCTTACATTGGTGACCACCAGATCCAGTACTGCATCCCCTCTGGTAGGGCTATCTATTACCTGGCTTAGGATATTGTCCTCTACGCACTCCAGGAGTCTCCTAGATTGCCTGCTGCCTGCTGTGCTACTTTCCCAGCAGATGTCGGGGTGGTTGAAATCCCCCACCAGGACAAGAGCCTGTGAGCGTGAAGCTTCCTGTAGCTGAAGAAAAAAGGCTTCGTCAATAGGCTCCCCTTGATCAGGCGGCCTGTAGTAGACCCCAACCACAAGGCTCCCTTTGTTGCCTCGGTCTCTACTTCTTACCCATAAACTTTCAACCTGCTCGTGGCTGTTCTTCAGACACGTCTTCACACTCTAGCCATTTCTTGACGTAGAGGGTAACGCCTCCGCCCCTCCTACCTTGCCTGTCCCTTCTGAACAGCCTGTAGCCATCGATAGCTGCACTCCCATCATGGGATTCATCCCACCAAGTTTCAGTAACGGCAACCAGGTTGTAGCTTTCTAGCAGCACGATGGCTTCCAGCTCCTCATGTTTGTTGCCCGTGCTGCGTGCATTGGTGTAGAGGCATTTCAGCTGGACTGTCGGCTGTGTCACCTTCTTGGAGGAACATCCCTTCGTTCCCTTGAGCAATTTCTCTGATATTGCCCTGTTGGCTCCTTTTACCTCAAGAGCGCCCCGCTCATCCCCATAAGACTTCAGCTGCGCTGCAGTGTGTCCAGCATGCCTCAGATCAACAGGCTGAGGGCCCTAATTTCTACTATTATTATCTGCACACCAGCTCAGTGCGCCTCTGCTTTTAAAATGAAATCTTTGTACAAGTTCCCTGAGCCTAAATTGAGCGCAGAAGTAAGAGCCCTTTCACTTAGACGTTAAATAATGCCTCACCCCCACCGCAGGGCTTTTTTTAGATGGATGAGCCTTTATTTTCAGATGCCATGAGCTCCTTATCGTGTTACCCAGATGGCTGCTTGTGCGCTGGCTCTTCTCCTGCCTGTGGGGCCCCGCAGCCTCACCCGACCCCGGCTGGGGCTGCACCACCAGCCTCCCTCGTCCCCATCCACCATCGACAGGTCCCCAGCGGCGACGTGCCAACTCCTGGGATCTGGAGGGGTCTGCACACAGCATGGTCGGATTTTGGTGCGAAAGGTGGCTCCAGCCTGTAATGGTGGTGATGATGTAATAGTAATATGGTAATGGTCGTAGTAGTAATGGTAATAGTGGTAATGGTACTAATAGTAACAGTAATAGCCATAGCAGTAGCAGAGGAAGAGGAATAAGAATAAAGAATAAGAGTAAGAATAAGAATAAGAACAAGAAAAAGAATAAGAATAAGAATAAGAATAAGAATAAGAATAAGAATAAGAATAAGAATAAGGATAAAGAATTGTTATAGGAACAAGAAAATATGAAACACAATAAGAATAGGAATAAGAATAAGAATAAGAATAAGAATAAGAATAAGAATAAGAATAAGAATAAGAATAAGAATAAGAATAAAAGAATAATAAATTCAGTTCATCACAGGGAACAAGAAAATAATAAGAATAAGAATAAGAATAAGAATAAGAATAAGAATAAGAATAAGAATAAGAATAAGAATAAGAATAAAAGAATAATAAATTCAGTTCATCACAGGGAACAAGAAAATAATAAGAATAAGAATAAGAATAAGAATAAAGAATAAGAATAAAGAATTGTTATAGGAACAAGAAAATATGAAACACAATAAGAATAGGAATAGGAATAAGAATAAGAATAAAAGAATAATAAATTCAGTTCATCACAGGGAAAAAGAAAATGAGTGAGAATGAGAACAAGAAATTTGTTCACCACATGTGGCAAAAGAAGGGTTTGAAGGTGAAAAATTTGATTCCAGAGTGTGCTGTATGTCCATGCAAGGGGAAAACTGTCTGTTATCCCCCTGTGACCACTGGCTGTGGCCAGGCCAGCTCAAACTTAGGCCTTTCCAGGTAAAAATCTTAACCTGAGCACAGGGTTTGAATTTGTATGGAGAAAACAAGACAATGCACTCGCAAAACAGGACTGCATTTGAAAACTCTTTATTTTGTTACATAGCCTCTGGGCATGTAAGTCCTCCTTGCCTCATCATCCCCTCAACTGGTTCAGACCCAAAACAGCTACCGCAGGCCGGGTTCATTTCAATTTTAGAGAGGAATTTCATACACCTCTTTAGCACAAACACTTCCCAGCACTTGGCAGCCTTCACCCGGCACACGTTGGCTTTCTCCTTGGATTCTTCATCAGCGGCAAGATTTTTCCCATGTGAAAAATGCACTTGAAGTCATAAGTAGAAGAGATTTTTTCAGACGCACAGACTCCCCCCCAGCTCACTGGGGCCCTAGGGGAACACCCTTTCGGGGCCTGCCCTGGGAGCAGCTCTGGCATTGTGCTGTGCCGAGCATCGGTCAGTAGTACCTGCTCTGGGGTCCCAGACCCCCTCAGCAGTGCTGTGTTATCATCATATGCAAAAATCAGGACCCATGGTTAGTCCCTTTTCATCGCAGCAGAGGTGGCATGGAAGGGCACAGCAGCCCTGGAGTTGCTCGGGCACTGACCAGCAGCTGGGAATCCCCTTGGCAATCTGCTCCTCACCCCACCGGCTCTGTGTGTCCCCTGTGCCAGCCCATGGTACTATCAGGGAAGCACCGTGGAGTCTTCACCCATCACCAACTGCATTTGCGGGGACTGCAGGCATTCCCCCTTGTGCTGGCGAAACATCTCAGTCAGACCCCTCCAGTCCCTCTCTTCTAAACCTTTCCTCCCAGATCCACAAAGCAAATTGTTTGCAGTCATATTAATGTTTGTTTGGGCCCCAACTTAGCGGTGTGCCATACAGCTGTAAAGAAAAGAAGAGCTGTGTTTGGGAAAACGGTCAGAAGATCAACCCCAGCATGGTGGAGGCAGAGCAAGTTCCTGCAAGTTTCAAGCCATGGGACAGAGGTGGTCTAAGGACCTGACCTTATCTCCAGAAAGCCAACAGAAGAGAAGGAAAAGCGGATGTAACAGTTCAGGACACCTCTGTCATTTATCGAGCTTTACAATCATGGTGCTGAGAACCACTGGCGAGAGGCTGATAGCATGTAGAGTTCCTCCTCAGTCACCAGCAGGTAGTAACTTGTTGCAGCAGTGGAGTAGCTATTTGACATCCCGTTTTTACCCAGGTCCCAAAGAATTCAGCCTTCCATGACCTATAACCCTCAAAGCTCCTAAAACATGCCTGTTCCTGTGAATTGGGGGGATTACAAAGCTTCACAAGATGAGAGAAACAGAGAGGCAAAAAAGGAGGCCAGAAGACTAGGAGAGAGAGAAGGCAGATTGGAGTCATCGTTGGCCTTGAGATTGAGGATGGGGCCCAGGTTCCAAACAAGAACCTACAGGCACTTCCAAGTGACACTTTTATTAGGGATCTAAGCTAAAGCGGGGTCTACTGAGCTTAGATTTGACTGAGATTCCTGGTGAAGGAAAGGGAAAGTCAATACAATAATTTTCAAAGGGTTTGACTTTATAACAAGCAAACCAGCTGTTTCGCATGGCAGCTTCCAGGGTGAGTCTTCAAAAGGCCAGGCCTGTCAGTCTGACCTCAGTGCCAGGGAAGGTCATGGAGCAGATCATCCTGAGTGCCATCATGTGGCATGTGTGGGACAGCCACCTGAACATGAGCCAGCAGTGTGCTCAGGTGGCCAAGAAGGCCAATGGCATCCTGGCTTGTATCAAGAATAGTCTGGCCAGCAAGACCAGGGAGGTGATAGTGCCCCTGTACTCGGCACCGGTGAGGCCGCACCTCGAGTACTGTGTTCAGTTTTGGGCCCCTCACTACAAGAAGGACATCGAGGTGCTGGAGCGTGTCCAGAGAAGGGCAATAAAGCTGGTGAAGGGTCTAGAGCACAAGTCTTATGAGGAGCGGCTGAGGGAACTGGGGTTGTTGAGTCTGGAGAAGAGGAGGCTGAGGGGAGACCTTATTGCTCTCTACAACTGCCTGAAAGGAGGTCGTAGCGATGTGGGGGTCGGTCTCTTCTCCCAAGTAACGAGTGATAGGATGAGAAGAAATGGCCTCAAGCTGTGCCAGGGGAGGTTTAGGTTAGATATTAGGAAAAACTTCTTCACCAAAAGGGTGGTCAAGGGGAACTGGCTGCTCAGGGAAGTGGTGAGTCCCCATCCCTGGAGGTATTTAAAAGACGGGTAGATGTGGTGCTTAGGGACATGGTTTAGTGGTGGACTTGGCAGTGATAGGTTAACGGTTGGACTCAATGATCTTAAAGGTCTTTTCCAACCTAAACGATTCTGTGATTCTGTGAAATAGTTGGGTCAGGCTGGGGAAGCATGTGTGAACCAATGAGTGGGACACACATAGGCTCAGCAGCCAGGATGGAGAGGAATAAGCGGACCTCGTAGTGGCTCTGCAGAAACATGGTCTAATGAGCTTTAGCCTGGGAGAGAGGAATCACATCCTTCAGTGCTTTGGTTATGAAGTATCTAGCAGGTCTCAGCAGTGATAGGAAGGAGACAGGAGTACCAAAAAGCCGTACGAGGGTACTGCTTGCACTTTCCTCTCATCATTAGGGTCAGATGTGGATATGGACAGTGATTTCTGTGCTGCTGTCACAGGGCTGATACTGTCAAGCATGGGAGTGGTGTCTTTAATGAAGACCTTAACTTCCCGTCATGCTGCTAGTAACAATGAGATGTGGCTACTCCTGGACACAACAATCTGGTTTCTTCACTGAAGTGTCATTAATCCAACAGGAGGGAAGACTTTTTTGCTTGGCTTTGAAGCAAAAGAAATAAGATGTCCTTAATGTCCTTAAGAAGTAAAAGGACATTGTAAAGGAATTTGTCATAGAATATATCTTGGATTGAATGCCCCCATGGTATTTCAATTTAAATTAAAAAGAAGGAGAAGTTAGCTTGCTGCTAACTTGTTCAGAGGGGGAGTTTTGAGAAATCTAGGGAATGAATCAGGGAAATCCACTGAACTTAAAACAATCTGGAATGCAATCCCAGGCAAGAGAGGAAACCCCTCAGGGGAAAGGCCAAAGCCTTAACTGGATGAAGAATTACCACAAAAAGAATATTAGGAATAACCACAAGCCTGTAACAGATGGAAAAAGGGATTAACCAGCAAAGAGGGGTTTATGTTAAAGGTCAGGCAGTGCAGGGGTAACGTGAGCATTGCCAAAGTCAAGCTGTGTTAGATCTTGCAAAGGAAATTAAAACAACAAGCAAAATGTTCATGAGTAATAACTGAGAAAAGAAGAGAGAAATGTGGCTTCTGCATGCTCAAGGTGTGGAGGAGTCTAAAGATACCAAAACTATGTCCCTCAGACAAGGTGGCTGTTTGGTGTCAGGCTTCGGGAAGAAAGAGGATGCTGAATCTCAGATCAAACTGAAGATGGGTGGACATCAGGATATGGAAACGACCACATCTAAAGGGGAAAGAAATCTCAAAGAGCTGGGCACTGCAAATGGGAGGAACTGGACCAGCTCCATCCCAGAGGCAGGGAAGAAACGGCCATGAAATTGCAAGTTCAGCAGCAAGTATTTGAAATTAATCTGTGGTGTTTTAGAAGCAGTACTGGCAAATAGTAATTTAAGAAAGGCAAGAAAGATGCCTTGGGCAACTGCAACTCTGCTTGTCTACAGTAGGTCTGCCAAATTACATTCTTGCCAGAGAATTCCGCAAGATTTCCTGAATAACTGATTTTTTAGGCAAAGGAGAGGCATTCAGTCATATCTTGCCGGACTTTAGCACTTTTTTTTATGGTGTCCCATGTGAAATTATTAGTTAAAATGGGGATGACAATACCTGGTGGGAGGAAACTGTAAGATGGGTAGCAAACGGACTAAGGGAGATGCCAGTGCTCTGTCTCAGTAAGGGTTTTCTCGTGCTGCAGGGAGACAACTCCTGCAGATCCTCAAACATCAGTCTTGGGGATCAGGTAGTAATTCTGGCAATGCCAGTGGCACAAGGAATAATATGCTAATGAATTTGTGGTAACATAAACATGTAATAATTTTCACCAAACAATAAAAAAGGATTTGCATGCCATTTTGGAGGAACTGAACAACCCTGTGGAGTGGAATAGTAGAAATGGGATGAAATTTAACAGGGCAAAAAGCCTGAATTCATGGGTAATGGCAATGTCCCCTAGCAGACAGGCATATATATATATATATCAGTTTCAAATGCTGGAGAGAGATGATGATGGTGAGCCATCAGCATGATGGTGCCTGGATAAAACACAGATACCCTCACAGTAGTATCAAGCAGTTAACAGCAGCCTCCTGCTTTCAGAGGAGACAACCACAAAGGGGGGAAACACGGCACATCGACGTTTGAGGGAAATGATTCCAAACTAGGACAGGTCCTGGGACGAATGAAGCAACGCAGAGCACGCCAAAAAGAGAAAGCAGTGGCTCGGCGTTTCCAGCTTGCAGGACAAGGGCTGGATGGATGCTCTTGCCTTCTATCAGAGTATGACTGGGGAAGGTTGGAGAGATGCTGTACTACCAGAAGGCCCTTGGGACAGGGCTCCACAGCTGCGGTTTCATTTCCTTCAGCATCTCATTGTCCACCCCAGCCTGCTCTGGGAAGGTTGGAAAGTAGTCTCCTTCAGGGATGGATCTGTCCCCATCAGCAGAGCATCTGCGTGTCCCCCAGTTTATTCTGCCATCTGTATGTTACATAGCAGGAACCAAAGCCCAGAGATGCTGAATGACTTCCTCCAAGCCGTGCATGAAATTAGAGATTGCAAGGGCTTGAAGCATACCCCCAGCTACGATCTTGCACCATACCAGCACCCAAGGTTTCTGCTGCGCTTCTCGCATGGCCGAGCTGCCCAAGCTGTCGTGGTGACACTGGGGGATACACCACGCGTGGACCGTACCGTGCGCAGCTCAGCTCAGCTGCCTCCCTGATGCTGCTGCCCAGTATGAAGCCCTTGGAGAAGCTGTCAGGAGCATCCCCTGCTGCACCAACCGGGATTTCATTTAAGCATCTCTTTTCATCTTGTTTCTAGTAGGAAGAGTCAGGAGGAACCTTTAGGATTTTCTGCTCCTAGAGAAAACACCATGGGAGCACATTTTCTCCCAGTGTTTCCAGCTGTAAATGCCCTGGCTCCCTCCTGGGACCATCCTGGCCAGGACATCCCCGGGCTCGGGAGGGGACCTGGCAGTGAGTAACTGAGCATGGATCCCCAGTGGGGAACCAGCATGAGAGAAATCAGCCCCAAACAGATGGAAACAACCAAAAGGCTATTTAAATGAAATTGCTTTTGACTCCCTACCTTGAAGCGAGAATGTGTTGAACAACCACAACTCAGGAACCAGGGTGCCCATTTCCATCCTCCCTGGGTAGACACTGCCACAGCAGTTGGTGCGTCCTGGGGTGGTGGAGCAGCTGATGGTGCCCTGAAGATTTGTGTGCTTTTCCAGACGCCTTCCAGGAGGCTCTGAGGGGATTTGGGCAAAATGGGCTGAAAAAACATAAATCCCAGGAAAGTTGTGGATTGGTGCAATGACTTCTGACCCCACCTGAGCCTGCCGAGTGTTCGTGAGAGGAGGGGAAGAGCCACGTGTGAGCCACAGCCTTCTTTTAAGGATGAGTCACCTCAGCCTCAGAGAGCAAGGTAAATTGCTTAAAGGTCAACAATCAACAGGGAAATGATCAAAAATGAAAGCTTATGAGGCCAAAGTCCACCCTCCCCAATCAATGGGCACTCTTCTTCAAAAAATAACTTCTTCTGAAACAAAATATTAATTGGTAATTATTATTTGCCAACTTGCTGTGGCCTGGACACAGAGCCCACAAGAAGGCACCACTCTCACCACACACCTAGAGCACTGAGCCACGGGCTTTGAAGAGCTCCCTGAAACATGAAAAAGCAATGGAAACCAAGAGCATAGTGAAATAACTCAAATGGGGTCACCCAGAAGCCAAGGCATCCAAAGCCATGAGTCACTTCTGCACAGCTCAGCCCATCCGAAGACACTTTCTGCCAAAAACCTCTGACTTGCATGTTGTGCAGCAATGGTTATGAGCTGGTGAGGAGGAACCTTGCCGAGAAGCACCATCCCCTGAGACCGGCAGCACAACATACAACCTGAGCATCGGTGGCACGCTGCACCATCCAACTGCCCCAGACACACTGACACATATATATTTTTTCCAGAAAAAAGGATTTCCTACTGATGCTGCAGGCCTCTTCCCACCAGACCCCTGCCAAGAAAAGCAGTTGTTAAAGCAAGAGGAGAGAAAGCAGATCTGCTGTGATCTCGATCCCTTTGCCCCGGGCTGCTGCACCCTTAGGCTGGGAGGGGCGCTGTCTGGGTGATGCTGCTTTTGAAGTACACGCTGCTGCATCCCTAACCGAAAATAGTTGCTGCAAGGCCCCCAAAGCTATAAATAATAGTGGTAGTAGTAATAGTAACAGCAATAGTAATAATAGTGGTAGTAGCAATAGTAATAGTAGTAGTAGCAGCAGCAGCAGCAGCAGCAGCAGCAGCAGCAGCAGTAGTAGTAGTAGTAGTAGTAGTAGTAATAATAATAATAATAATAATAATAAATAATAATAATGCATTCTTACATGTCCACCAGCAAACCTATCCATTTGTTGCAGCTCACTTATTTTCATCTGGGAGATGTTGCTATAGGCAACATGGCAACGGGATCTGCTGTCTGGCAGAGCAGAATTAAAAAGGGAGTTGCAAATGCGTCATGATATGTAATATTTCCACAGCAAAAATCCACCCAAGGATCACTGAGCACTTCCCCAGGGCAAAGGGACCTGCCTTTGCAGCACCCTGAAGAGGCAGCTGCCTGCCATCCCCAGGGAGGGAGGTGCTCAGAGACAGACCCTTAAATCCCTGTTGTCCCCTGGAAGGTGCAAAATTGGTCCTGGCTCCTGCCAGCACACCTACCCGCCCTAGGGCAGCCAGCAAGCCTGGAAGCAAGCCCACCACTTCAGTGGATTTACTTGCTGTCCTCAAGACCGGCCCAAAGCACCTCCCCAGCTCACCAGGGAGCTGGAGTGGGGATCAGCCCTTCAGCTTTTCTCAGGCTGTGGATAAATCACAAACCTTTTATTTTTCATCTGCAGAGCCATAAAAATAATCCTTGAAGAGGAGCTGGAGGACTCTGGAGGGGTTCCGGGTTTGGGACCCTCCGTTTCACTCTCAGCAATGTCACACATTGGGGTCCCCCAGCCACCGCACGCCAGGCGCAGGCTGGGGGACCTCAACCCACCGAGACCTCCACGCCGGATGCAGGAGGTACCTCTGCACCAAAGAAGCAGGCAGGTGCCTAACCACCAGCTGGGTGCACACGCTAAAACAGCCCCACCTTGGATGTTACACCCCCCAAAAAAAAGCGGGCAAGGGAGTAAGCTCAAATGCGAGACCCTTGGTTGCCCACAGTGCAGTATTATTTGCTCGTTGGCCCTCTCCAGTGTGGAGAGCTCCAGCCAGCTCTGCCCAGGGTGAAACCACAGCGCAGCTCCGGGCACACTCCAGGGGTCGCGTACAAAAGGCACAGGGCCAGATCGGCACAGCTTGGCTCCTTCTGCCCTGCCCGCTCCTCCAGCGCTATCCCAGCAGACTTCACCCTCTCAGACGCCCACGCGTGCTTGTGAGCCACCATCCTGACAGTCAATGCTCCTCAGCCTTCTGCTAGGAAAACTCTAGGCCAGCAGATTAAGGCACATCCCTCACTTTATGGTGGAAACTTGAATAAAAATTAAAAGCCACAGCACTCAAACTAATAGTAGTGCCTGTGAGCCCCAGGAGCGCTGTGGAGGAGAGCTGGCCCAAGCGCTAGGTGGTGGGGACGTGGCTGTCCAGAGGGAAGCAACCCCAGGAGCGGGAGCATCCACAATGCCTGTCCCCCTCCTGCTGGGTCACGCGACGTCCCAGACACACATCTTCACCTGGCACGGGGATGAGTCGTGTCCTGCTAAGCTGGGCTGGCAGGTTCCATCCATCCCATAGCACTGGTCCAGCCTTACCGTCTTGGTCAGGAAACACAGTGGGAAGCCAGTGCTGAACGCTACCGAGGTGGTTCACGCTGCAGACACATCTCCCCAGGTCCAGGAGCACCAGCACATGTTGGCATTTGCCTGAGCTATTAAAATGGTCCAACGACGTGTGATTCGGAGGAGTGGGAGGTGAGGACTGCAGCGGGGCCAGCGCAAAGCGAGTGGCCACAGGGGCTGTGGGAGGTGAGGAAGGTTGGGGGTTTAGGAGAAGCCAAGACCCCAGCCCACACAGGGAGCACTAGGGGAGGAGGAGGAGCAGCGCTGTGGAGCTTTTGGTTTAATGGTGGCAAGCCATTAGTTTACCACCTTGTGAGCGTGAGAGGGCTTTCTTGCTCATGAGCCATTAGTCGTTAGTTGCTGCTAATGACTTTCACTAAACTTTTTTTGATGCTTTAAATGCACAAGGTGATTCTGGAAATGCAGTGCCAAAACGAGGGGTGGTGGATGCTCCCGAAGCCAGCAAAGACTGAGTCAGGCTCATCAGGATTGGACACAGACATGGAGTATGGCCACTGCTGCAGGAAATTGTGCCTTTCCATTGGTGATGCCAAGCCAGAGCGTCCCAGCACAGGGGGACAGAGGCCACGGAGCTGGGACAGAGCCATCCCCTATGGGCAGGGAGGGACTTTGGCATGGGCTGGGGTCTGAGGGGGAGAGAGCTGCCTCTGGCAGAAACACGGTGATTCCTGGGTGAGATGCCAGGGCTGCCAGGAGCCCCTTCGGCTCCGAAAACAGCTCATTGTTTTGGAAAGCCAACAAAGCAAATCTTCGCTCCGGTTTAGCTGGCCTGGGGTGGGATGCTCGGCTTCAGAGCGTGATCAAAGAGAAGCAGGGAGAGGGAATGAGTCAGTAAAAGAGCATTTCTTCGGCACAGGGAGGTAACGGGAAGGTTTTGCACTGGGCAATGATTGCCCTGCTCGAGCAATGTTGCCCTGCTCGCTGCCCCTCCAGCCCTCAGCCACCCCAGGGCTGAGAAGAGTACTAAAACCGGTCAGTCTTATATAAATAACAGCTTTTGCACTTTTCTTCTGGTTTTCCAAAGAAAGAGGGTTCTATTCCTGGAAAAGATACTGACTTAATAGAAGTGGCCTTCATGTAAAACACAACTTCTGTGTAAACAGAGATTATTCTAAATATTATTAAAATATTAGTCTGTGTTACCATGATCCAACATTTTTCATAAATGCCAGCCAGCAGTATCGATAGAAGCTGAAAGCTCGCTTCTTTTTTGTCTCCTGGCGATGGATTGTCTTTGACCCTTCTGAATCAGTGAGTTGAAATGTTTTACTTGACTGAATGTTTTATTTTCCCTCAAACTTTTAAAATAGTTGGAGGCACGTGGAAAGGGAGCAGGGTACTGTAGCCTTGCCTCCGTCACTTTTGAGCCATTTGCTCAATCATTTTAAAAGGAAAACACAAGCAAAAGATACTGTTTAAACAAGGCACAGAAAAATCTGGTGCTGCCCTTCATTGCTGATGAGAGTTGTCCCCTGCCAGATAAACACTGCTCATCAGAGATGAGTCAAAAATGCAGCGTGTAAATTGAGCGGGGACAAGAAAACATACAGTTTATATTAAAGGAGCTTGTTTTCATTTCTTTCTCTTGGGATCTCTGGCCTTGCCTTGACCCATCGTGCTGTGTCTTACAGCCTGGATGTGGAAGAGCCCCCTGGGCTGCAACAACAAAGAGGCCGTCGCAAGAGGTATCCCTGATGGGCGAGCGAGGTTTTGTCTTCACCGTGATCTCCGCGCCATACCAGGTTAGCATTAAAGGATTGCAAAGACGCAGCCGAGTGAGCCTGAGGCTTGGCTTTGGGATCTGAATGCTTCAAAGCAAGGAAAAAAATTTTGGGGTGTTTTCATGAGCATTGGGCTCCTTCCATGTGCCTGGCATTGAGGAGAAGGGGCGACCCTGTGTTTTCACACAGGCTTTCGCCCTCCCAGCTGTCCCCTGGTGAGCACCGCTCATGGCGGGAGCCTTGTGGGGACCAGCTTTTGGCTAATGGAAACCCAGTGGGTAGCCCTGGGTGAAAACGCTTTGAGAAGAAACAAGGTGTTGACACAATGATGCACATATGGACTTGGGGGAATTCAAACACCGCAGCTCAAAACTTGATAAAATGTCATATGTAAGTGGGCAGGAGAAAATAAATGAGAGAGCTTCAAAGCAGCTTCTTGAAAATGAGTTTTCCTGATGGGTGGGGAGCCAGGGCCTGCAAGGCTGGTTGCAGTGTGCTGGGTTTCCCCGCCACCACTGTACCCATGGTGGAGGGCTTCGGCACATGTCCCCTGTGGTATGGGGTGTCCTGGCAAGCAGCTTGGTTGGCCTCTCCGCTTGATGCTGAAGACTTGAAGGTCTCAGGGGGAAGGTCACAGCTGCACTTTCTCTTGTCCTTCCACATCTCGCTTTTTGGGTGTTGTCTTCAGCTCTCCAGCCCTGCGAGAGCTGTTCAGCTCCCCTAAAAGAAACTCAGCAAAGCAGACTTGATGATCTTAAAGGTCTTTTCCAACCCAAACGATTCTATGATTCTATGTTTGAGGGGGGCTATCCTCCTTCCCCAGAGGTACAGTATTTGAAACTCTCATTCTGCACCCAAGTCACAGCTGCTGCTCCTTTTGCTGCTTCCAAGAACAACTGCAAAGAGGTTTTTCAGAGCTGTCAGTGCTTTCCGTCACTCTCCAGTACCACCGTACTGGTAGCCAGGGAGAGGGAGTCAAAGCAACCCACACAGAGCCACCCCAGCCCACAGCGACTCGCCATCCAGCACGCTCTAACACCTGTATATCAGTTATCTGACCATTTGATCTGACTTAGTCAACATCACTGCAATCAAACCATGTTTTGCAGGCTTACCAGCATGGCAGGGTACCCTCTCTTGCTCCTTGGCAGAGCAAGCACCTGCCAACCAGCAAGACCCCCAAGCTCCCCCTTCTGCTTTACCAGACAAAGCCACCACAATCCCTTCACAACACAACCATCACGTGGTCCTTGCTTTTGAGGGCAACCGAGAAGTTCTATCGTTAGCCTCAACCTTTTTTCAGAGACAGAAGGAGCTGATTTCAGCTTCCCTGGCCATTTACCCTTCGGGAAAAGCTAGCTCTTGGGACTGGATTTTAGTGCTCTGTTAACATAAACCTCTGAGGAGGTTTGAAGCCAATGGTGCTGCCCTACCAATGCCAATGAGCATCCCAGCGGTTCCCAAAGTCTCTGTTAGGACCAGGCCCACATTTTACAGATATTTTTCCCTCCAAGGCTTAAGCTCATATGGTAAAGCAGCTACCTTGTCCTGCCCGATGCCCACTCCTGTACGCCAGTGATGTGCTCATGCTCCCTGGGAGCTACAGGGGTCCTGGCTGGGGGACATATTGCAGGTTCTGTTTGCGAGTGCTCCTCACAACGGAAAGAACATATAAAATTGCACATAGCATTCACCAGGACGAGTGAGGGGGTGCTTACAAGTGTTCTAGAGGTCTGGATTAGATTTCAGCATAATCTTGAAGTCTCCGCCCTGGTCAACTTGCAGAGAGCCTTAAAAGACAACTACAATATTGGAGAGGCTCAGTCAAAGGCGGAAACTCCAACAGAGAAGGAGCAGCAGGAGCCCGTGTCGGGGCTGTGGTTACAGGGCAGCACGGGGTAGCAGCAACCCAACCGCCATGCCAGAAGGCAGCCATCACCCTGGGTCACATCTGAGACGCGCCGCTGCACTGCACCAGCGCTCTGCTTGGCAGCAGCTCCATCGACAAGTTCAGGACCTCAAATCGTGAGAGTTTCGCATTTCCTCCTCGTTCCCCCGCTCCCACCGTGCCTGCCATCGCAGCGGCGTGCAAGCACTGAAGGCAAAGGATACATCTGCCACAGGGGATGACAGGTATGAGCTGGAGCCACCATCCCTAATGCATCTGTCGTGTTCCGTTTGTGGGCATTAATTTTGACAGCAAAGCTCTCTCTAGCCGTGGTGTCCAATGCCAACTCATGTCGCTTTGCGCAAGGCAGCACCTGCAGGTATCAAGCCTTTCCTGGTTCCCAGCTCACAACAAAAGAGGAAGCTTGGGAATATCTTCGTACTTTCTGAGCCCCCTGGATATCGCTTTAAAATTACCAGCTATATTCTGTCTTACTGAATGCTGGATTAAAAAAAAAGAATTCCACTGCTTTGCCTTTCTTTAAAATTTAGGCATTACAGAGGAAAGAAGAGAATTAAAAGCCAGGAGTAGAAAACAAGCCCTGGACTCACTCCTCTGCTGGCAGAAATTGGCTCAGCTGAAGACCCAGCGCTGGTCCCACCGCATCCTTTGTGCCCCCACGTCTCTGTTCCTGCTGCATGGGCAAAGAAACCTTGGGGGGAGTTTTCAACTTGCTGACAAATCTCTTTCCTTAGGAAGAGCAGCTGCTGGGTTAGTCCCATAATGATGCCGCTCGGCATCAACCCATCCTTTCAGAGCCCAGCTGCCACCCCTGATTTGCAGCTGGTGCTCTCAGACACTCAGTTATTCCCTGTTGCTGCGGCTGGTGGGGGCGGCTGCTCCCGCCAGACTCCCTGCACTCGACAGGAAAATATGCGGCTGACGCTTAGGATGTTCAGGATATTCCAAAAAAGTCTTTGGTTTATTGTTATTTCCACTTAGAAAACACATTTCGCTAAAAAAAGAATTCCAAGTATTTAGAAACATCTTGGTCTTGCTCTCTCACTTACAGCAGCGAGGACCAAGAATAACTCCACCGCAGCCAGCGGTGTAACACTGGGGTAAAACCAGAGCCATGCCAGTCACAAGATTAATGTCTCAGAGCACTGGTTTTCAAGTATCCCAGGACTGAAATTAGATCTTCAAAAGCTCCCAGCTCCCTTTCAGATGCTTCTTAACTGACCGCAATTTCAGACGTCGCTCAGCACTTTCTCGCAGAAATTGAGTGCTTTGGGAAACCTGTTGATGAGCCCCTGAACTGGTTGTCAAAAGCCCAATGATCTGGGCTGAGACTCTGAAACTCATCCTTTGTGGCAGCTGAAACAAGTTCTGCTGAGCTGTCCAGAGCAGGCAAACGAGTCCATCTGGTCCTAGTTAGTGAGTTATCACCTCTTCGGCTAAGGCACGTTACAGGAGTGGGAAGAGCTTTTCTCTGTTTATATTACTCTGCTCATCTTTCCTGCTCATCTGTCACACTCCTTCCCATCTCCTGATTTCTTCCCTTTACCTCTCTTCAAAATCTTATTATTTTTTCTTGAACTTTCTGCATCTGCTAGTTCGGCACTGCGTCCATCTCCAGTTGAGCGTGGTCCAAACGCCCTCCAGGTCTTCTGTCAAGTCCCTCCTCGCATTCCCTTGTACCAAGGTGCCTCGTGGCATCTCTCCGTTTTCTTGCAACACGCTCGCCCCAGTTCTCAGATTTGATATTCTTGGCAAGGAGTAACTATCAGGGAAAAAATGGATGACATTAAATAACAAACCCACTCCAAACCAAGGAACGCCGAGGAGGAGCCAGCCAGGCAGGCTGCAGCAGTATGAAAAGGAAAGGCTTTATCCATAAACGCTCCCATCTGCAATCAGCAGTTGCTAGTAGCTTTCCATTAAAAGGAAGAGTAAAATTAGAAATAGGTTTCTGTGACAGATCACTGTTTATTGACCAAAAATGTTGCCTTTGACAATGTGTAATTTTAATAAAACCTTAATGCCAAAGGCCCTAACCCCCCATTCTCAGGCTAGATCCAGCCATGCTCTCGTGCTCTGCAGCTACGGTTGAGCTAACAGGCAGCTCAGCAGACAAATGTATGTCCCAAGCTCTGTCCTCCTGCAGGAGTTTGACCTGGAAAGCAGAAGTGCAGACGGGCTAGTGCCACCCCAGGCACGTCCCAGAGGGCGGCTGCGTCCCCCCACTGCGACCGCTGCCCACCGCAGAAGTGCAGCACAGCCGCTGTCTACACCAACACGTGCCTTTCTGCACCAGGGACTACGTTTGCTTCATCTCACCCAGACCAGCAGAAGACATCCCTGCCCAGGTCCTGCCGCAGGACCCCAGGTGGCCTCCCGACTGAGGGACCCGCGGGTGTGAACTTACCCAAGGGACCAACGCTGAGCACTTCTCCCTCTATCCCCTGCCTCGAGCAAAATTAATTCAGACCTCCTGCATCTCCGTTGTGACCGCTGAGGCTATCCGATGCTCTAAGGGGGGTCCTTGCCTTGTTCCCCACGGTTCAGCACTGCAGGGGTGAAGGTGCGCCCCTTTCAGCGGGAAGGGAGCCAGGCAGAGCTGGGGTGCCAGCACCCTGCTTTCCACTCAGATCCAGGGTTTGGAGTGGAAGGGTTTATATGCCTGAGCCACTCCTGAACATTCACACAAACTGCAGCAGAGGCAAAAACCGAACCCTGCTTTCCTCACGTCTCAGAGCAGGGCTGAAATCATTGCTTCACCTCGTAGCTTCATGCCTGACTCCACAAATATAACAAGTTCTGCAGCACGAGCCCATCAAGGGGAATGAAAACCAGGCCACCGTCCTGGGTTAGTGGCTGGAAATAAGACTCCGGGAGTCCTGATTACCGTCCCCTGCTCTAACGCCTACATAACACCATCTTGCTTTTATTCTTTATTGGAACAAATGGCAGAAAGGGGCATTACATAAAGGAGGACTTTAATTTGCCTTTTTTTGTTTTTATTATTTGGCTCTAGGATTTTCTAAAATTATTCCTTCTCTCACTGTCTGCATTGAAAGAGAGAATATACATTTTTAAGAAGCCAGTGTTTGAAAAGCAAGCATAAATTAAAGGAGGAGGTGGGCATAAACCAGCTATAGATTTCAACATCTGTGAATCATTTCTAAAGCTCTCAGAAAACATGATTCATTGTCGTTACCATCAGCTTACCTGTGCCTCCAACTGAAATTAATTCAGCCCTAAAAGTTTTAAACCAGAAAGATGCTCCAGTGAAGTATCATCTTCTGAAATAAATCACAACGTTCGCCATCTTTGCTGCACTGCCCAAAGCAAGTCTCGCAGTAAGAAACATGATGAATCCATATATTGCTAGCAGGAGTAGATTTTGCTGGGGAAAGCTGGTTTAACAGAGTCCTTTAAGAGGTGCAAGTGACAGTTCACTTCATCAGAAGAAAGAAACCTAACAGGACCCCAACTTCTTCCACTCTTCTGTCTGGTCTTGACAACCTCTGTTGCTGCCTGGCTTCAGAGCAGCCTCCAGCCGCAGTACCTCTCCAGAGCATCGAGAGAGGAGATCGGGACTATCACACGCTAAGCTTGAGGGCTGGTAAACAGCACCCAGGAGTATCAGCCTTTGCAAACTAGGCCATGAATTAGGCTACATGATTGATTGGTTTTGTTTAAGCCCGTTGCTGACCTGTGCTCAAAGGGACCGTGACATTTTCGTGACGGTCTGCACCAGAAGGACAAATTCAGGAAGAACATTTACAGAACTCTGAATCACGCTGGTCTCACCACGATGGCACTTCTGGGGCTCTTACCTGGGGCACATGAACACGGGATGTCTAGGATGCATGCACACCATGGGAACTTCAGGCAGAACAGACTTTTCTTTCAGAGTTAATTTATCCTGCAATGAGAATATCCAAAAGTTTAGTGGGAGGATTCAACCATCCACCCAGGCAGTGGTTCAGCACGTGATGCTTCAGCAGAGCCTACCATCCAGGCACCTCACCAATCCCAACAACTCGTGTGCCACCAAGGCCAACTGGGCCACCCCAAAGGACAGAGATCCACCCCAGGGGACCCCACTTGAAAGCAAGCAGACTGACTTGCACATCTACCCTCCACCCTTATCCAGTGCGAACTTACAACTTGTTCTCCTGGTAGAAATAACCCTTTTCCACTGGAGGAAGAGCAGCTGCTTGAAATCCCATCCACTGGAAATAACTCAGTTCAAAAAATCAAGAAATAGCCCAACTTCTTAACAAAAGTATTTCCAAGAAAAGAGCTGGGAGGAGCGGCAGGTCCGCAAGTAAGGCAGCGGGCAGGTACCGAGGGGAGAGGCAGTCACCACTCGGCTCCCAAATACAAATTTTTGTGGGACTGAACAGTCTGTCTCCACCCTGCCCTTCACCCAAACTTCTCAGCATCCAGGCTCTTCAGAATACAGCCTGCTTTATAGTCCCCGTTTCCATAAAAGCTATGATAACAGATCCCTGTTGTCGACTATAAAATTGTATCACAGTACAATTTAGAAATCATCTTTTTCCTATCCAGATGCTACTGATTTCAACAGAGAGCAATCAGACCTACCCGTTTTCTCAGTTTCATTTTTCCACCTCCTGTACAGTGCCGCTTCCCTCCACTTCAGCAGGTATTATTAGGATTGGTGGCAAACTGGGATTTGGATTAGGAGATATAATTTGTTTAGATCTAGATGACTCTTCCTTCTGGTTAGAGCTGCACTAAGAACATTAGATTTCCTAGCAATTTTTTTTTTTTTTTTAAATCACCAAAGCTGCAGTTCCCACTTGAGAGACCAAATTTTGATAAACTCAGTGACATTAAGCTTCTGCTCCTGAACTGCTGGTCAGAGGCTACAAAGGGGAAAAAAAACCCATACTGCACATACACACTTTAATCATATCCCTTAGGTATATTCCAACTCTTTGAACTGAAGCAATGTAAAAACTAGACATAGTCATGATTTAATTTTCAATCTTATTTCCCTGCCAGTCACAGTACCGTGGTCAGTCTTCTTCAGTGACATCCCATGATATGCCCACCTTGGACAAGAAAACAAAGTCTAAAATTCATAAAAGCCAACCTGTATGATCTCAGTCAAAGGAGGAAAGCAGCACAGCAGTGAAATGTATCCGTGATTGAACGACGTAAGAATTCAGGGGGGCTTTTTAAAATTTCTTTAAAATGAGTGACTTGGACACCTATGGAAACATCATTCTTCTTTCTGCTGATCCCCAATTCAAAAAAAGAGCTCAGAGGAGCCTTTCTTAGGAAATACGACTTTTCCAAACGTGCCTATTTACGCTCTGCTTGAACCATATCTTGGGGGACATGAAGTATGGTAATCAGGCTGCGTTTGCTTTTATGACAACATGTCAGTCTGCCTAGGGAAAAAGTAGCTGAACTTAAAACAAAACATAGACTTTATTTCTTTGGAAAAAGGATCCCAAAATCTTCCTGCCAAATAAGCAAGACAAAATTTGGCAGGAAGTTTTGTTCTTGACTACCAACTAAATTTCATTCTAAAAGCTGACAGGAGATGGAAGGAGGACTTCCGCAGGTGGAAACGTTTCTGTGGGTATTTTCTTTCCCTCCCCTGAACGCGTATTGCAGAGCACTAGGCACTGAGAAAGAAATAAAATCAGAGAAGCCCCCGCATGTGATTCCGACTTTCCTTAGATGAGGATTAAGGCGTCAGGCTCCAACTAGCCATGACTGCAGATATGAATACGCACTTGAGCCTGAAGCACTTTCTGAGCATCAGCGCATCCCTTCAAGGCCTGAATCCTACAGATCTTCCTTTGAAGTGAAGCGCTTCAAGGCAACATGCCCCAGCCGTTTGATGGTTTGACCCTGTGCTCAGATCTCCCCTCCAGCATGAAAGACTTCGAGGTATTTGTAGTTGTAGGAAAAAGCAGAGAGAAATTTCGGCAGCTCGATGGGGATACCTGCACGGCTGAAAGGAGACGCCAGGCTGCCACCACACCGGGCACCAGCTGGGCTGCCCATGAGGCAAGGTAAGCAGAGCAAGAACCAGATTGCCTCTGCCCCAGGATTTTCTTTCAAACAAAATCCAAGTTAACAGAGGAACTGGAACTCACCAAAAGCCTTTTTTTTTTTAATTAAAAAAAAAAAAAAATCTCCTTCCAGGCATTCATAGGATGCCTACATGGTACCTCTGACTACATGAAATCTGGAAAAATGCAGATAATTTTTAATTTTGCTGGTTGCAATATGCAGCCTTTAATATCCAGCCATCTACTTGAGGAAGACAAATAGATGCTAAACATTTTAGAACCTTGTATACACAGAGCACAATTATTTCCAGCTGCAGGACTACCATTAAGCTTTTCTCCTCGTACTATTAATCCCTTTAGAATTATAAAGCATATTCCAAGACAAATTTTGAGAGACAAGGCTTTTTAAAAAACCCTTAGAAGTTTAGGTGTTAGTCCCTATGCAAAATAATCCTGGTTTTCAGTTCCAATGCTACACCGAAAATAACCATAAACAAGGGGGAAACCGTTTATAAAGCAAGTGGCTTTGTTTCAAGCCACCAGTTGCACTGAGTTCAGGTGTTGCTTGCAGAAATACAGGATTAAACAATCCTGCTTGCTAGGAACTGTAAAAGATTACATTCCTTGAAGTGCCGAATGTTTCTTCCACTTCACCGCCTGGGAACAGCTGCCTTGCCAGCTCCACTGCCTTTGTTGAAAGTTATTTGTCATACTGAACAGAGGTTCTTGGAAAAAATTATGCTGGGAGCAGAGGTATAGAACATCACAGTCTGATTTTTTTTTTAAGAACTCACAGCCACACCGCAGTTTTACAAAAACAAATGATCTGCTTGTCTTTTCCTAGATGAGTCCAAGAAGCACAGCAGAAAATTCAACATTAATACTGAAAGGACAGGGCTCTTCCCCAGGAAAAAGCACGGAGCGCTGTGCAATTTTCCCCTACCGGTGAAGAAAATGCAGTAGTTACTGATGCAAAACCCACCAAGAGATAAGGCTTGAGATTCCTTAATTGTCAAGTTGTGTTTGTGTATTGCCGAGTCCTCAGATTGTGGGTCAGCTTACACTGCAGGAGGCTAAAATACAAAAGCTTTGAGAGGGGAGGTTAGAGATAGGATCTGCAAATTCTGTGGCTGAGCTGAACAACAATGCTAACAAAAACCTCCACTACAGCTGCAGCCTGGAGCTACGCAGCCCCTAGCTCTTTCTCCAGAACCAGGGAAAAAATGACTGCGTACACCTATGCGTTATGCAAAAGTTTAAGAAAGGGATGTTCCTGCAGGCGTGGAGAAAACTGCCCGCATAGCTGAAGAAGACTTCATCCAACCCTGGCCATCTGACTTCTTAAAAGTATTATTTTCTCCAAGAAGAGTTACGTTACTTCAAGAACACAAATGGTGGCATTGTGCACTTATGATTTCCATGAAGGCATTGAACTGGAGTTTCAACTATGCCTCCCCCTCTCCAATAAAACTGTACGCTCCCTTGCTCGCTTTGGCACGGTGATTATATCTTGTAATACTGCGAGACCGATGTATTTTTTGTTGTTGCCATGACAACTATGCTGTTAGGTCAGACCTAAGGCAGCAGCTGGCTTCGCCACTGCCAGACTCTGACAAGTACAGCTCTTCACTTTTTTTTCCTTCTAAATACACTGCCAGTATACCAAGATTTTAACTTAAAGAGAGAGAATTATGAACTGCACCCGTTTTTCTGCTTCCCAAGAATCGTTCCTGTCATGAGGCAGGTAGCAGAAGCAACACAACCGCATATTCCCCCAGTAGATGGAGGAGCTCACATGACCTTAAGCATGCTGAAAATCTCGCTTCCAAGTAAATATGGGTATTAGCTTCTGGCAGTAGCACACTATGCAGAGCTTAATGAAAGGGTGGAAAATACAGCTAAAGCTAATGAAAGCTTTTACAGGATACCAGAGTCATGTCCAACAAAAATCTAAACCACTGTGCTCTACATTTACTCTCTTGAAAAGAAAATCAGATATATTTTCAAATTAAGAGCTTGAAAATATTACTATAAAGCAGTGTCTGTAAGAATGAACTAGACTGAGCGTAACATAGGCAAGGAAAAGGGCAAGAATTTTACATAAACATCTGAGTTCTGCCACTGTAGCCTTCCTGGTAGAGAGGCACCTACTACATTTTGCAAATGTGAGGTTCATAGCCAGTGCATCACCTGGCCAAGATTTTAAATGCAACTGAGATGACAGAAGAGGGAAAAAAGAAATTCCTTCACAACTGAGATTTTTTTTCATTCGTTCATATTTTATATTGTCCTATCAAGTGTTAAAATGGACATTTAAGAAGTAAACAAAGTGTACCATGGTATATTGAGGAGATCACTCCTTTAATAAAAACACTCGCAAGTTTCTAACAACATAGTACTACTGAACCACGCACACACAGACTGAACCCTGTGGCCACGTGGTTGTGGCTGAGGGACTGAGCACTGCAATGGTTTATTAAGGGAAAAACCCCACGGTTCCACAAGGCATTCCCCTCTCAATGCTTCCCCAAGCGTTACACAGTATCGCCCCAGAAGTGCTGAGCCAAGAAAGCCCAGAAAGCAGGGCTGCTAAGAACTTGGAGCCACTCCACCAAACCATATCTTGGCTGATAGTAAGAAGAAACTAAAAAGGAAGATTATTAACTAAGTTTCTAACTAGCTATTAAGGAGAAGTAAGTCCAATTTGCTACAGAAAATATAGCTCTTCTTGGTTCACACTGCCTTATCATACTCAGCTGTTCCCCATCTTTGATACTACTGACATTTATACCAGTTGCATAAGATACCAACCATCGTCATTACAAATACAGGTTGTTTTGGAAAGCAATTTAAACAATTAGAAGTATTTATTGCAAACCAGCTTCTCTCTTCTACCATTTACAAGAAAGCCAGTAAAGGTAAACGCACGTGAACAGAAAAACATTCATGAAACACAAGCTGATTTAATTAAAACTGAAAAGGAAAACAAACTGAAGGAATAAAAACTCCAGATACATAGCAATTACTAATTATGACGCTGTTGATGATCTTGGAAAAGCATTTGGGAATTCATGACCAAATATTCAGCCTTGAATTCTGAGGGAGAGGGAGGGAACAACCATGACCTTCCAAGTCCTTCATCACCACCGCACATAAAACTGTACTACTTGATATATTTTTCCATGAACTTTTTGTGAAATTCTGATCGCAGAGTATCATTCACGAATCTTTTGTCCTTTTTTGTTTCGTCTATCCCCTTGGCACAATTCTTGAAGACAACATCATCGTCCCATCTGAAAACAAAAGTTTGAACTTCAGTGAGTTTGTATGAAAATTAGGTGCAATTTACAAAAATATATAAATGAAGTTTAGCCCTCCTATTTAAATGTACTAAGAACAGCTAGTCATTAGAATTAGATTTTAATCTTCAAGAAAAAAAGATCTATTTTTCTAATCCAAGCCTTATTCTACACGCTCCTGAGTCAGAAGCGAGATGACTATCAGTAGATTAAAGGTTATTTTGTCTTTACAGAAAATAATGACCATTTGAACAGAGCAGGAAAAACTTTAATCTAATGGCCCTAATTCTGAGAAACACAACAGCAACTGGAATATCTGCAAACAAGAATTGTTTGTCACTGAAAAAAGCCAAAGAAACAAAAACCCCAAACCAGGCAGATTTTAAAGGGGAGCATAACATCAAATTTCTTGAGGAACTTTGGTCCTGTTACTTTTTGTGTCATTGTGAAGACAAACACAATTCTCAATCTCTCTTTCTCTTTTTTTAACCACAAAGTAGCTGGATGATTTGTTCAAAGAAATGCATCAGTATCCCAATTCCACATTACACTGCTTGTGACAAGGTCTGAGGAAGGAAATAACCAACAGCAGTGATGACGTTTTCAGACTCTGAGTAGCGAGAGGGAGCAAGGGGATGGATATCACAGTACAGAATGCACGGTACCTCCTCTTCACTTTGAAGTTTGCTTGAGGCTGTGCTGGGCTGGTGAGGTTCAGCAGCGGGTTGCCACTCAGAATGTTCTCCATCCGAATTCTTTCTTCTTCAGCCTTTTGCTCTTGTTCCTGAGAACCAGAAATGGATACATTACTTTTTTGGGCCTTTTTTCTCATCTAGTTGGTAGAGAGAAACATTATTTAGCTGCAAACACCCACACAGATAGAGCTTTAATTCCTAGCTCTGCCTTTTCAGAGCGTTTGACACCGGTATGAGTAGAATAAGGATAGAAGCAGAGATACTCTACAGAGCTTAACATTGCTAATAAACTGTCAATCTAGCAACACTCATATCTGCTCTACTTACCTCTGATGTTCCACCAAATATTCAGTTAGATTCTAGCTTTACCATTTACATATTTATTATACTAAAAAAAGTATATAAATTAAAAGATGTTTTTTATCCTCATGAGAAAAGAGAATACATCATACAACATTCATTATGTGGAAGAAACCTTACAGCATGTTGAAACTTCTCTATCATCTTCAGCGATCCGCTTGGGTTTTACAACTACAACTTCCCTAGGGACCAGTTAAAAAGAATATTGAGAAATTTAAGATGAAACTGAGCAGTGGATGTCATAAGACTATTTAAGAGTTCCCATATTAAGGAGCAGAAAAATTTTCTTCTCCTTGTACTGTCAAAAGCATGTAACTCAAGCCTAAGTGAAGCACTGCACTACAGGCAACACAAAGTAGATTTTACTGCCCACGCTTCCAAGCTGTAGTAATATATCGAGTGACTTAAATGTTCACAGACTTCAAAATGAATACATAGTATTCATTTTACATCAACATATTTTTCCACAACCTTTCAAATGTATTACAAGGACTGATCTTTGATGAAAGTACCAGAAGGAAAAAAAAATTCCTTTAATTTGGATGACTAACTAGGTGTCCCGCTCCCTGTATGCTGAAGTATGGTCTGAAGACAGTCTACTTAAACAATGCACTGAAGTCTCATTAGCACGGCAGGAGACTCAAACCACGGCTTTTAAAAATGATATAAACTAAAGACAAAGAGATCACAAGGTTGTTCTTTTTTCCAGACTGCAGAAAATTCATGGCTGAGGGCTGCTATGGGATCCCAAAAGAGGAAATGTTTTTCTTGATGATAGCGTTTACAAGGTTTAAGTGCTGAACTTGAACGCTGATGCTAGCCAGAGGTCTCTCGCTTCAGACATTTAATCAATAGTAAGTGATATATTACTAAAACTATCTACAATTCACAATGTTTTTCAATCGGACTGATCAGGTATGTGGAATATTCCTATAAAACACTCCAACCCTCTTAAGAACAATACCAACTTAACATACATATGAATACCAGATGATGCAGGATCACTGGTAAAAGATTTTACCTTTCAAAATCTACTGAAGATTTAGTTATGAAAAAACACCTACCGTTACACTGCTTCTCACAAATAAAATTTAGAACCAGCTGCAATTAATTGCCAGTGGGACGAGAAAAGCTCCCCAAAAGGGCATATTGCTAAAAAGCATGGTGCAGCCCGGTAATGCCCTTATTAAAACATGTGCATAGGCAAAACTTGCCCTTGCTGCTGTATCCATGGAGCTTTAACACAAACCGCAGCAGCTAAAAGTTATTAACACAAATAAAGGAAAGTTTTGCATTTTCAAACATAGCTCTAAATCCAACATTTGCATTCCAACTTCAGTTATTAGCACCCCAGTAAATAAGGAAACACGGAGAGTGAAAATATTTGATATGGAACAACAATTTCCCCCATATTAGAAATACAAATTCATATTATGCATTTCTTTCCTTTGTGGATTACAGACAAGAAACGTATGCAGCTTCTTCTGCACAGTATGCCAACCTTGGGTTCACCGTTTTCTTTCCCCATAACATGGAGGAGCCAACAGCAGTGAAATCCAATTTACTGAAGCCTGTGTTGCGCTCCCACCAGAAGTCAAGCAGCTCTCAGACTACCGTACAGCACATGCATGCAAAGCATTAATTTGAAACCAAGTAAAATCTAAGATACTGGCACAAGCAAAAAAAAAAAAAAAAAAAAAAAAAAATCAGTATTGATTTTCAGGTACCTCCCGAGAGGTGATCAGATTCTGTTTAAGCCCATTCGGCAAATTTACAACAGGATGTGAGCTTGTGAAGTGTTCTCTGTGCTGTCCAAAATGAGGTAGGCTCTGCATCATTAAATTTAATCTCTGACGCTCCATTAAAAGTGAGGCTTTGAAAAAACAAGAGGTCTGGGACAAATCTTAAAAGCAAATAAGAAGGCTACAAACCCAAAATTCATACTGGACTATACTCAAGAGAAGGTAGCACTAATAAGAGCATTGTAAGAAATGAATACTCCCCTGCTGACAAATGCTTCTGTAGAGAGACCTTCTTCCAAGTCCTATATATGCAAACAGACACAGCAGTTTTCCACTTTAGAGCTGAACTCCCGGGGAACTCTTCTCAAGGTGGCATGCAGAGCATGGCACAGTTTCACCCTCAAATTTCTAAGACATTAACCTCGGCCATGATCCAAAGTTAGGCAACCTGTGCATCATGCACCACTTTATCTGGAGCACATATAAATATCTTATGCTGGTTTTTTTATGATGCATGAAAATGCATCCACACATCGCTGACAAATACAGAACTATGACGCACTCCACACACAGTGTTTATTTGATGGTCAAAAGTCCACTGGAATCAGTCGGCATCTTTTTGGGGGGGAATTACAGTTCTTCTCACCTCTCTTCCCCTGTTTCAGATTTAATCTCAACAGGTCCTAAAAAGCTGATTGTTCCAGCATTTTCTACCATGCACAAAGAGAAGTGAAAAGCACTCAGACATCTGAATCACTAGAAGAAGATAAAATCAATATTAAGAATCATAAAAAAATATGCATACAGTGGTAACTACTCCAGTGTTCTTATTACACACAGATGCACATTTAATTTTTCTATAATAAGATTCTAAAAAGGCATGCTAGGCATCATCCTAACTTTTATCTGCTTTACATAACCAATGTAATATCCTTCAGCCTCAATTAGCCTGATGTAGTTCACTTTCTGATAATGAAAAAAGCATTATCAGATGGAGGTGACAAAATGCGGTGAGAGTAAAAAAAAAAAAAAAAAAAAAGGGAGAATCAAAATTGAAATAACACTTTTAAGAAGCATTACACTACAAGCAGTAGTATAAGACTAAGAGCAGGATTTAGCTCCAGATTAAGACACCTACATCTAGGTATCTGCTTGTGGCACCTGAGCTCACATCTCAGCAGAGGTCTAGAGGCTACAATAAGGAGCCAAGGCGGCTCTTCTGCTCACACTAACTTACACACACGGGAGACCAACCACGCTCCAGGCTCTACTGACTGCATCTCCACTGCACCACCAGGGAAGCGGGGGTACATACCTTGGACACTGACCCCAACACTTGGCATTTCAAGCTCAACTGAATTCTGTCTAAAACTGCTAATTGCTAACAAAAAACTACACTGACTCGAGTCAACTACAATTCCAGAGGACTGGAAGGTAGCAAAAATTGCACTATAATCAAAAGAAATGGTAGGGGCAATCCTGGGCATTTCAAATGATTACATTTCACTTTTGTACCTGTTGAATTATTAAAAACAATTACGAACACAACGCTAACAGAAGGTGTCAAACATTCTTTTATAGATAGACAACAGTTACAGAAAACATCCATGAATCTTACTTTCAAAGCCTGGGTTTCCCCGCTGCCGGTCAGAGATGCAGCAGAGCCCCTGGGCACTCGTGCAGCCACTCGCTGTTTCTCAGCTCTGCTCACAAACAGAGCTCTGCTGTCTTTTAGACCCGCACAGGCAGCACAACTAGAAGTAGTAACAAACTGCAGAAGCTTGTCTTATTAAAGATCAACAGATTAGAGTCGGAAAGCAAACAGGGAACAGATCTGTTGAGTAAGGCATCGCCAGTTTTAGTCACTTCACAAAGAAGACCTGGCGTGCGTGGTAATTTATTTATGGCATTCAGCCGTTCAAAGCTGTTCTAGGTTGGATGACATTTCAACATATTTGCTACAAGTTTCAGGAAGCAGGCTAATTCTGAAGATGACTCTTGAAGATTTTTTGTATTATTTAGCTTCACTAAAACTTCCCAAAGAAGGTATTCAAGATTAAAAAAACAGTAATTTGCTAAGTTCTGTATCTTAGAGACACGACAGGGAGGAAACACTAGGTATAACTCACAGTGGTGCAAAGTTGACATTTACACTTAAGCTAAGTTATACATTTTGGCCAGAGCTGCAGAATCCCTCATCTCCAGCCAAATGAGGTTTTCATTATGTTTCTGAATTTTCCACATAAATCTTCCACTGCTCACTCCTCCACTGAAAGCCAGGACGCTCCAGGCAATGGAGCACGGGCTGTATCAAATCAAACAGACCAGACATAACCTTCATAGCTGTCTGAGCTTCACACCTCTGAGGCACGATCAAGCACAGCTGTTCACAAAATAAGCGGCTTGGGTTGCTCCAAAGCCTATATTGTTCTTTTGTGTGGTGGAACAAAGGCTTATTAAGCTAAATGGATACTATGGATACAACAAACCCACAACAGAGGAAAAGCCTAAGGGGGAAAATAATATTTCCCTATTCACTCCACCTTTTCTAAAATAATGCCTCTTTGCCTGCCTTTCCGTTCAGCGAGACAAGGTATACAACTCTTTTCCTAAAAAACACACTACAGATTATTCCATCACTAGAGACAACAGCGCTGTGCTTTTCAACGGCAGCGTGTTGCACCAACTACCTGCAGAGAAGAATCAGAAGTCAACCATGTTGTAACCACCATGTTAGAAGCAGGGGCAATAGAACAGGAATATTATGGCGTGGGGAATAAGACTGGACGGACAGACGGAGTCCCATACCTCGAGGAAGCAGACGGAGATGCTGCTACGTGAATTAGATCTCAAAGCAAGCCTCTGCTCTACAACTGAACTCACCATGTGGCATCACAGTTGGGGGAAAAAAAAAAGCGGACAAAACTATATTAACCTTAACTAAACAATTATTCCTTATCTTGCTGTAAGAATAACAGTCCCTTGGCATAT
Source organism: Nipponia nippon (assembly GCF_047370975.1). Classification (NCBI taxonomy): domain Eukaryota; kingdom Metazoa; phylum Chordata; class Aves; order Pelecaniformes; family Threskiornithidae; genus Nipponia; species Nipponia nippon. The sequence goes on along the minus strand of NW_028262336.1, from coordinate 119,400,267 downwards.
TTGTTTCTGACCGCAAAGGAAAGAAAAACATTATTGTTGCCATGGTTATTTTTTTTTTTCTTAGTATAGTTCCTACCCTTAGCACAGAGCAAGATTACTTTTACAGAAAGTGCTGAAATTCCTGAAATGACTCCATTGTATTAAAGTAAGTTATCCTGTTCAGTTTTTAAAGATGTTGAGTAGCTGAAAGAAAACCTGAAATACCCACATTTCATTGAAGGCTGGGGGGTGTGTGTGTGTGAAATCTCACATAACCTTATTTAAATGCTAATTTTTGAATGACAAACTAAGACAGCAGTGCCTTTAGCAGCAGGGAAAGAAACTTAATAATGCAGAGATCCACCCCAGTTATTTGATCCTATGCAAATTACTAACTCGGTGCAATACAGCAATTCAAATAACCGATTGAAACTTCAAAAAAAAAGAGCGCAGACTAATCATAACTGCAGTGTCTATGCACAGATTTGTGTCATTTTGCCCACAAGGGAGGGGACATTATCGTTAGTTCTTGGCAAGGGTATTGCTAGCATGTCTCAAACATTTAACGAAGAAAATACTGTGCCATCTGTTTTTGCCTCTTCATTGAAATTCTTTCTTAATCTTTCTAGTTTTAGTTAGACCCTTAAATTTTAAGAGAAAAGGTTAATATCTATCAAGATTCATTTTCTAATGTTTTATTTGGAAGTCTGTGACACGGCTAAAACACAGGACAGAGCTAACATCTATTTTGACCACTGGTAAAGTAATATATTCAGTTATAGATAAACAGTTGGTGAAATAAAACTGTAAGAAAACAAACCAAAAACTTAAAAGTCTTTTCTCAGATAAGCATAAAATGACTGGATGTTAAAATAGCTTTGCTGAAACTGCACATGTACATTCAGCTGCTCACTGGTTTGAGGTTTGTTTTTAATTATTTCCATTTACCTTTTAAGGAAGTGCTTGAAAATTGAAAATCAAAAGCATCGTAATGTTGAGTTTGGAATATTGAAAAAAGTTTCCATGAAACTTACCCATGGATAGTTCACATAGACAGCAGACCTAGTGTTTGTACAGTTTTAGACAGGCCCAGAATTATTCCACAGAAATGGCTTTCAAAGCTAAAATTTCCTGGTCAGCTTAGTGTCTACTAGAAACAACCTGAGAGATTAAAATTGCAGAGGGCATGAGAAAAGTCAGGAGGACTCCCATGCTGAATCAGTTTTTAAAAACATTCGTAGTATTTATTTAATGTTTCTACAGAATTCAAGGGAATTTAAGCATTTTAAGAAGTCAATAAGCTTTGATAGCAATTGCTTATTTGCTTGACAAACTATTTGCTTCACAGATTAAAGGGAAAGAACTGTGTGATGGAAGTTAGAACCTCTCAATACTAATATTTGTCAAAATTAGATTTAGAGGATTTCTATGGAAATTGGTATTACCAAGTAAGGGAAGCTAACAGAGAGCATGATTATCTGAACAAACAACAGATTCTCATCTTTTGTTTTTAACTGCTGTCTCACTAGAGATGCATTTTAAAAGGAGCAGTTCTCCTTTCATGGCAACTTAAATATTGGACACCAAAGCGATGAGTGAAAACAGTTAACAAAAATACAGTTTTACTTTAAATGAAGTCTCAGAAATAACTGGACTAGCATTTTAATAAATCAAAATAACTAAAGTATCAAGAAAAAAATACATATGGCACAAATTTGGGATATATTACTGTGCTTTACCCACTTCATCTTGTTAAGACCCTGTCATGTTCCAAGAAGATGCGGAGACAGGTTAATCTGTCTGTAACAGCAAAGAGACTTGAGAACGATGTGCAGAAGAGTGAACAGGCATTCACTTTGCAGTTTCCCTTTGCCTTGCCACTGGTTCACTCCATGCTGTCTACTATGGACAGCAGTGTTTCAGCAGGCAAACCATCCCTGTATGTGGATTAGACTAATAGCGACTCCACAATTAAGACTACATGAGATGTTGTCCTGAAGTCAGCTGGATGACTAATATAAGGTCACTTACAGAAGTAGGTTTAAATTACGGTTTCCGATACATAATAATATGAAATCCCGCATATCTGAAGGGAAAAGGGATTTATATAAAATGGCTATAAAATGCTTTGCCAGTAACACCATATTTCAAAGCCATGGAAAACAAGGCATAATCCAAACAGACTGCACCCCTACAGTCAATATGCGTAAGGGATCTTTTCTAAGGAGACCCTTACTCCCAAAGACTCTTCCCAAGGCTGCGCCCCACCTTGGTGTTCACTTTTTCCAATCAACCTAGTCTTAGTTTCCTACTCTCAAAAAACCCCAAGAAAATAAAATTCCAAGTACCTGTAGGGCACCCATTATTTACGGAAGATGTCAATTTCTAAGAGAGCCTATCAGCCACCAATCGGTGAAAAGACGAACAGAGTATGTAGTTAGCGTGCAACAGTGTGCACTACTGCAAATAAATAACTAATGCTCATTTTTAGGAAGAAACAAACATATTAATTTCAGATCAGGGTGCATATATTCAGTACGCACGTAGCATTGGACATTATAAACGCTGCTTCTGGGGAAAGAACATCCATGAAGGTAAAAAACAATACCAGTTAAAAGACAGCAAAATAAAACAAGTGCTATAGTAAATACTTCATAGCTTTTAGCACCCTCTAGTGACAAAATAAGAATTTCATAGAGATCGTAACATTCCTGCTTTCTACACACAGAGAAGCATGCCCTTGGTTGTCTGTGCTGCAATTTACTACCATTATTTTCCTAATGCTGTTTGATCTAGATGTACAGTTTCAACTATCAGGCAAAGCGAAAAATCCATACAGATCTAAGCTTTCATTTTAAGCACTGTGCAAGAACAGCTGAAGCAGATGTCTTTCCTACATATTGGTACCCTTAATTTGTAGTTTAGTACATTTCACACAGGGAAACATGGAAGAATTGTTGCCAGTGTTTTAAACTAATTTCCACCACGTTGTTACTGCAGAACACAATTTAATTGCTGTGTGATGTGCTGCAAATGCCTAGATAAAGAGATGAGAGACACCTTCAAACGCTTTAATGTAAAAGACCACTCACAGGCCAGATGGAGAATCAAGTATCAACAGCTCTCTACAGCAAAATTTCTGCACTGAAGCAGCACGGTACAGCTTTTAGCCTTCCAAGGTACTTAAATCCAAAACTGCAGAGCTCAGTGGTTTTACAGGCCTTGTTGATTCTAAAGGTAAATGTCTGTACTGTTAGCTAAGAGTGGCCAATCACTACATTGCTGCCTACAGCATTTAAAACATTATTCTCTCCTGGCTGTTCCTAGTGCCTGCTAGATGCTATGCCCTGTTCACTGCCAGCTGCCTCAACTGGAGAGCATTTGTGAAAAACGTTAACCTGTAAGCGTGTGTGTTAAGCTACAATATGGTTATTAGTAGTGCAGAGGCACCAAAACATTAAGCTGTCACAGCAGCAAAGATCCTGATCAGCATTTAGTATGTTTATTTAGCATGTTCTAAAAACATCTCAGATTACCTTATACAAAGATGACAGAGCTGTTTTGGGGTGGGTTTTTTGTTTGTTTGTTTTTTTACACTAATGTAGAATCTATGTATAACAACATAGAAAACAACTCCAACTGAAGTACGTAACATTTTTCAAAAACACTAAAATGATTTAAGCCCTACTCAAAAAAAGAAAGTGCTTACTAAAAGCAGGAGAGGGAATGCTGCACATACCCACCACTTCTGTTACACCACCAGAGGCAGATCATTTCAGTAGTGCAGAGGAAATACCTGGACTCTCAACTCTGTTGCAATGCAATGTTAGAGCCAGTACAGTTCATCCTAAATCCTCATCAGTTCGACAACACAGACTATTCCCAGAAACAGTCCCTAGAAGTCCATTCATCAATCAGGGAGTTTGCTAATGCACTCCATCCCAACAACCTCTCTTATGCCAAGGAGGCGTGGGAGCCAACAGCATAGGATTTGATCCTGCTCATAGGAAAACAACCTCTAACTACAGGGACTTCCCTCCCTTTTCAAGGGTAGGACATGGTGTTTCTATCTGGAGAGAGAGAGAGATTATAGGGAGGTATGAAGGCTACATGTGAGTTGACCTTCCACATTCTGAAAAGACTAAATGCCATATTATTAATTCATCTTTGCGGAGGCATTTTTCAAATAAACTCGCCTATGCATAATCACATGAATATAGTTCTGGTCTTATAGTTACAACTGATGCTCCTTGCCAAGGCCACACAGCACCACTGCTGTGAAAGAGCAACCACTGTATAAAACTTGCAGTCATAAGCAAAAGCATGAAAAAGCACATATTTTTATTTCATAAATAAAAAAAATCATATTCCCTGTTTCATAAAAGCTAGTTAACAAATGAAATTGCACTGGATAACAGGTAGCTCACTAATGCCACTATATGGTTTTGTATGGTATTTGTCTTCATAGAAGGACTGGCGTATGAGAAGCAAGATTATCTTGACTCAATGCTTCTACAAAGTGTTGGGAAAGTGAATAGAATGTTTTAGTGAGTAAAATGTTCAGTATGTCTACTAAAGAAAAAAATTCTTGACAACAATTGTTAGATAGAAGAACAAATCCATCAGAATCTACTTGAGAAGAGTTGAAGGGCACTTACTTTGTTTACCAGCTCTCACTCGTCCTAAGTACTTAAGGCACACCAGTTTTAATAAACACCAGTTTGAAAAAAAACAGATGCTCTTTAATGGATAAGATTTTACCTTTCGAGCCTGTTCCTCAGCTCGTTCTTTCTTGATTTTTTCCAGTTCAGCCAGAAGAGCTGCAGTGTCATCATCATCACTGTCTTCCAAGTCCTCATCTTCATCATCTTCCTAATAGCAACAAATGGAAACAAGCAGTAGCTCGTTCATTTCATTTAACAAAACCAGCTTTTAGTTCTGAAGGTTACTGCAGAGACATCTCTCATTTAAAAAAAAAAAAAAAAAAAAAAAGCCCCCAAAACAGTCATAGTCTGCCCAGCTAAGGCTGCAGTTTGCTGCCGATTGATTTCTGAAGTACTTGGGCACTCGTAGCAGCAGCAAATACAGTACAAATGGTTTATTTGCTCTTGTACAGTAAAGTCAAGACAAAAATATGTTTGTGATTTCTGGATGACTGCAATTAATTTTTTATAATTCAAATGCTATCTATCTGACAGATTCTAGAGAACGACTGTCCTCAATCACTTCCTAATTGTTGTAATGCAACTCATTATAATGGTGTGTCCGAATATCCAGTCCAATATTGTTGGGACCAAACATAACAAGATTAAAAACCCCTCAGCTTATTGTCAAGCCTTAGACCTAACTCCTAGATGTCAGCATGAGGACAGGAGCCAAGAAGCAAGAATCTATTGCTCATGCAGACAGTGTATCTCAACAGTTCTACCTTAGGGGAATTCTAACTCACCCAGTAGTTGACCGAGTCTAAAAAGTCACCCATTCCCCATACTTTAAGTGCTATTTCCAGTTCCCTAGTTTTTGTGTGCTTTCCAAGAATGCCATTACAGCACGGACCAGAATCCTCTGAACCACTCTGGACTTCCACTACAGCAGAGTAATTGTAAAAGGAAGTTATGCTGGAACCTGTCTTAAATCTTTAGCAGACCTAAAATAAAAGTACATATTCTATTAACAAATCCCGAAGGCAGGACAATGAAAGGAAAGAAGACAGAAGAAGATACATACATCAGTAAGCGGATCATCTGCATCAAGATTTGCTGCAGGAATCTGGTCTAGCCGAGGCTTCTTAGATACAGAAGATGATGTTGTGTGTTCTACGGCATAAGATTTTAAAAAAAAAAAAAAAAAAGTGACTGAGTCACTTCATTTAAGAGCATCTAATGTCAGAAACCAGAGCTCTTCACAAACAATTTGTCTTGCATTAGAGCAAGAGATACAAGCTTATGCTCACTTTCTCCTCGCTTCTCAATCTTAATGCCCATGCTAATTCCTCCCCTGTAGGTATCCTCAAGGGAAGCAATAACGTCCTCAAACTTACAGTTTGGCCTCCAAAAGTTTTTTGAAGTCATTGTTTCAAGAAAGGATAGCAGAAGAAAAAGCTGTGAAGAAATATCCTTATTCTATATATCCATTGGAGGGTTCCCATTGAGGACCACCCCAAAGCATTACTGTTGTCTCGTTTGGTCCAAACCACATCTGCTTTCATCTGTGAATTTGAAAGCCTCACAATACCTTCATACCTAAACCTAAAGTACCTAAATTCTGTCAAACTTAATATTAAAAACAAGTATTTATCAAAAAACCCTTTGATTTCCATTTTAATTATCACTTACACTATACCTGAACAGAATCGCATACTTTAAAAATTGATTTATTGTTACACCGGTGCTGTAACACTAGAAGATGAGTCATTCCCCTTCTCCTTCCAGTCTTGCTTGTCCAAGTACAAAAAAAGCCCTTTATTAGCTGTACATACTCATTGCCAGTTCATTACAATCACACTGTATCAGCTGGCCTGCATGATGGCCTATGCTTTTCTATTGGCTGGCCTAGATTTTTTGCTAGCACGAAGCCAGCATGAAAGCCAGCGGACATTCCCTTGCAGGTCAACAGCTCTGAACTATCAGACCAATACCCTGAATTCTACTCTCATGACATGCTGTCTGCAACCTGCAAACTTCTTGTAACACCGAGTTTTGTGCAAGAGCAATGCCACACAAAGGTATTAAGATGTTTTGTTTCTTTGTTTTTACCTCTGGTTGGTCTGTCTCTATTCTTTTCTCTTGCAGCGACCCGTTCTCTCTCCTCCAGCTCCCTTCTGAAGTCACGGTTACGCACCTCTTCAGGAGCATCCTGAGTGGTCTGTCTAAAATAACATGGGGGGAAAAAAGCTGAAGTTGACAGTCTGCAGTTGGGAGCGATTTTCTGAAGGAGGTCAATAAATCCTGGAGTGAACAAGTAAGTATATAGAGTTAAGAGCAGGGCACCATGTAGACATAACTTTCTTTATTCTCTCTTCATCAGCCCCCTTCTCTGTATGCATTACACACACAGAGACATGCAATGCCACACACACATGCTCCTTCCGTGGCTCTCAAATGAATTAAAAGACCCTGAATAAATTCCTGCAAAAACAGGATGACCACATCTACCTCTTGTAGCTATGTCTGCATCTTCTGTTCTCCAGCAGTCCAAGCCCAGTGTCCTAGCAGACATCCACCAGCATTATGGTCAACTTTCCTTGCCGTTTTATCATCCCAAGTTGCTGCTGCAAACACAGTCTCTAAGGCTTACAGATAACACCAAGGCTAGAACATACTTTTCATAAACCTTTTCCCCTCCAAGAAACATACAAGAGAATCTCCCACGACCATAAAAAAAAAAGTTGGGAGAACAGGCAACACCCTAGCTTTAGTGAAACATATAAAAGAGAGAAAAACATGTATATGCAATAACACACGCTGGCCAAAAGCAACAGACTATTCATATTTGAGTCACACGAAGTTTCACCTAGAGAGCACTGAATTTTCTGTGGAAATCTTGAAAAGAACTAACGAATAAAAACAAGCAGCAATTCCTTTCACCTTTCTGTGAACCCAGTGCTGGAAATAAAGAGTGCCTGGAAGACACCCCGACTTGGGCCATTATAAATACATTGTGTGTACAGCCTGTCTTTATGATGAAGTATTTCATTTGCTTTTGTAATTAAAAACCTGAACCCTGATATAGCTGCAAAATCCCCCCAAACCCTGTGTCATTCAAACGAACATGAGTGGGACTGAAACACTGAACTTCTCCTGCAATGATGCAGTCCTGGCAATTTAACAAAGACAACTTTGTATTAGGTATCTGGGAGAAAGAACAGAAGACTCTTGATGCCCCCCCTCCATCTCTCCCTCTCTCATGCACACGGAGGGATTTGTTAAAACATAACACTATATTTCTGTACATATTTTTCCCCACACAATTCTTTCAAAGTGACAGACTGGTGTTCCAAACTCCACTTTTGTTTAAAGAAACAAACGACCAACAATTTTCCCTGTAACAACAAAATGCATTTGACAGCACGTTTTGTGCTGTTGATTTTGGTATTCTCCAAAACACTCCAACTCCCTTATCCATACATATTCTTCAAAACCAAAAGGGCAGGAGGGAAGAGGTGAAAAGGTAAGCTTCTGCACAGAAAAGTGGAAATACAAAACCTTAACAGTAATTTCACTGACAAGGGTAACATTAGTTAGATGAAAAAAACATTTTTAGGCTGACACATTTAATTTAAATTCTAGGTATCTGTATCACATTGACTCCACATTTCATTTAATCTTTCAACAGGATAACAAAGATTTATTATGCATTTCAAACAGAGGAAAATATTTATAAGATCCCATTATCTTTCACTCTGATTAAAGCAATTTCTTCCCCCAGGACCTGCATGAACCACTTGCAGTGTTTAACATCCGCTCTTCCAACACGTACTACTGCCCGAGTGCTATTCCATGATTTCCTTGCTTCCTCTTAATGCCCCTTCCTCAGCAGTCCTTTGCCAAATACAGGACATGATCTTCCTGCTTTTAAGACATGCTCAATTTTGCTCCTCTTATCCCATCTTGCTCTGCAAGTGACAGCACCCTCAATGGCTCAGTCAGCTCCTGTTGTTCCCAATGATTTTCTTTCCACTCTACTGCCTGAAATGCCTTGTTTCTCAAGCTCACCTTCTTCTGATGATTCACTCCCATAAGCAGTAGTAAATTCCACTAAAATTAAACCCCTCCAATTACTTGCAATGCATTCAATCTCCTAGGTCTGCTTCTGAGACCTAGACTTTCAGCCCACTCACGCAGCACTGCTGCACAATCTCTGGTGCCTGCTCAGTGTCAAGCACATCAACATCTATTGTGAAAAATTTCAGAGTGCCACCTGTAACAAAAAAATCATTCCCAGACTGTTTTGGCGTAAGACCAATAAAACCAATACTAACCTGTATTTGATTTTAGTATGAGAAGGAAGATCTCTGCTGGAATATTGTTTGGATAGCTGACTTAAGTCTCCTTCACCTTTTCCTCTTCCTCCTCTCGCAGGTTCAAATGTTGGCCTCGCTGCTGTCGTCATTTTAACTACTACAGAATCAAGGGATAAAACCAGTCATTACTACAAATTACAATGAAAGACATTCACCAGAAGCTACTTTGTTCCTGGAAGTGTAGAAGCAATGACAAGTCCCACTACAGAACACCAACTATCACTGGTCCTCGAAGTTTAAGGAGCTTTTTATTGACAGAATCTATTCAAATTTTCAAAAGACAGTCTTTTCCAACATGTTTGAAAGATGATACACAGACTCTAACAAGAATGCGAAGCAACATTTATAAACTAAAGAAAACTGCCCAGGAGCCAGTCTCCTACCCTTCAGGCAAGTGGTACAGCCCCGTAACTGAACTCTTTCCCCTCCTGAAAAATGACAGCCAAAAATGACTGCCTACTGGGAACGACCTCTCCATTACTCCCCAAACCACACCTAGGTATCATCACCAGAAATGCTGGCTGACACAGACCACAGCATGCCTAGGATGGCGTTGATAATTAAATACTGATGAAGATCACATGGCTTGAACGCTTCAGCCCTCATCATGGCCCTGTTCAGCTCTCTAGTACAGGCACAGCACTGTCATTAATACTGCAGCACAGTCCTTTGGGACGGACCTGCGCAGAGCTCCAGCTGGCCAGCAAAGCCTTCTGAAGGGCTAGGGTTAATGTTTCCCTGGCAGCACAAGGCTGGCAGCTTTACCCTTGTGTAAACAAAGTGCAAATAAAAGAGCTCGGACAAACACAGAAGTTTTCACCAGCTCTCATTTAGGAACTGCAGGAACTCACATAGCACCAGCACGTCCTAAAAAATCGCCTAGCTGATGCCCCAAATCGCTACTATCAATTCTTCTGCGGCAAAGGAGTGAAAGAGGCTCTGACGAGCCTCAGCCACGCAGACGCCCTGTCAGCATGCACCGCGATCAGCACTGCCAGGCAGGAGCTGGAGACCCTGCAACCCTAAACCACTGTGCCAAGAGTTTAAGATGGTTAATCAATGCCAAAAAACCCTGCACGATCAACCTGCGCCATCTTAAATCTACTGTCTGAAACTATGCTCATCCCTGCTTCACCAAGACACGCGCATCCATTAACCACAGACTAAAGATATATAAGACGCAGGAGAGATACATCTGCAGTGATACATAAAGGCACCAGTCCTACCAACCAGAAGGCTGGATGTTAAAGGATGACAAGAGAACATATTAAAGAATATTAAGAAGCAAAGAAAAAACATGATATTGCTTCCTATGTTTTTGTGATACACAAATAGAAGTTATTTATGCTCTGCTTGCATAATTTGTTATTTTTTCACTTTTAATGGGATCACAAAACACATGACTTCAGTGTTAAAATTATAAAATAATTTGTTGCTCAAAGTAACATCGCATCAGGCAGAACACAGTTACTGCTACTGTACTGCTACAAAGCAAACAAAATTAACAGATAGAAACACCTTTAAAAAGAAGCAAGACAGTAACGAGCCTTGGCTCGTTGACGCTTTTCAGTGACACTGTGCAAGCCTGCTGGGGCTCAGCAAGGCCTTGTAGCTCTGCCTTGGCACAGGCTCTGCCAGAGCCATGACCCACGAAAGCCACCTGCTCTCAGAACTTATCTGTGCTAATCGTACGTAACAGGGGGATCCATTAATTCAGGTGAAGAACCAGATCCAATGTGGCTGCACAGATTCATGAAGCATTAACAAATCCCCTGGAAATTGTCCCTGCTTCTTTCTGAAGTCAGTCTGCAGTTGGCTTGGCCTTAAAGGACGCAAACTCAATCTGAAACGCGCAGGCACCGTCACACCGACCTCCTAACTTCCAGAACTACAGCCCTGGAGGAGCCTCCTTAGCGCTGCACGAAGAGAGGGCCGGCCGCGCAGGGGTTATGAGCCAGCAGAAAGCGACTGGGCTCGGCCTGGAGCTGAGCTGCCCTGCCCAGGCAGGCCTGCGCTACAGCCGGCCCCTCCTCACCGCCTGCCCGGGGCAGCCCCAACCCGAGGAGCGGGCCGGCCGCAGCCCGGCCCCGCACAGGGACCCCTCCAGCACCCAGGGCCGCCTCCTTCCCCGCTAAGGGACCCCACCACAGCCCCCCCAGGCGCCCCCCGGCCCGCCCGCCGCCCCCTCCCGGGCACTTACACCGCGGCCTCCTCCCCCCCTGCGCAACCAGGCCCTACGCCACCACCATGATTCCGCCAAGCGCCCACAAGGCACCGCGCGGGAACCATCGACACAACGCGGCGGAAGCCGCTGTCGAAGGCGGACTTACCATAGAGAGGGCTGGCGGGACTGTCACGTGAGGGAGGCAAGCGTGTTCGCCATGATGGCTACCGAGGCGGAAGCGGGCGCTGCGGCAGCCTTGCTGCCTGCGTAGCGATGGCGGCCTCCTCCTCCCCTCCTTCCTTCTCCTCTTTCCCTCTTTCTCCTCTTCCCCTCTTCCTCCTCCCTCAGACCGGGGTCGGGCGAGCCCGGCTCGGAACAGGGAGCTTGGGGCACCTGTCCTGCGGGCCCGGGGTTGCCCTGCAGGAGGGCCTTGCCCTGAGGTGCCACCAGGCCGTGGCCCTGCGCTGGTCCTGCCCGGGCAAGGCCTCCCCTCGGCGGCCTCGGGTGAGGGGAAGGCAGGGGACAGGTCGGCGGAGGGAGAGGGCCTGGGGACAGCTGCAGCCATAACCGTAACCTGCTGGTGTGAGCCACTGTCGCGTCTTCCCTCACAGATTAGCTCATGAACAGACCTGGAAGTTGCGTATCTCGGAGGAGTCTGCCCAGCGGCGGCTCACTTGATGTAGGAGGCTTGGAAAAGGGTGGCGTGAGTTATGTGAAACAGCGCTTCACGGCTTTGGAGTGCTCGCCTGGGGTGTCAGTGCGAGGAGGGCTGGGGTGGTGAGGGAGCAGCCACGGAAGAGGGCAGGGATGAAGGAGATGATAGGGTTGGGATCCTTGCGGGGAAGATGGGGAAAGCCAGAACCGAGGCAGCGGGAGGAAGAGGGCATACCTCTCCGCCATTCACTCTGCTTAGAGCTCTGTGTTAGCAGCGTTAGCGTGAGCCCAACTGTCCGTCAGCAGGTCCCAGCCCCCCCTTACAAAGCGGTGCTTCACATGATGTATGTTCACTGCTGTCTCCATAAAGAAGCCAAAGTGTAAATGAGCATCACTCGGGCATTAAATTCCCGCTCTTAAAATGCAGTTTCTCTCTTCTGTTTGTGTTTGCTTTTAGATGCATCTTATGATCAAACCTCTGCGAATCTGCGTGAGGGCACGTGAAGTAAAAGGCTCTTTGGTGCATCTACAAATTAACAAGGAAACATTTTCCTGAGCATGCAATTTAGAAGAGACTCCACAAGAGGTCCCCAAAGATACTGCTATTCACAGAGCTACAGCAACAATGTAAATTACAGCCTTTGGGTCAGCAAGCCGCAGAGAAAGCACTTGGAAGCGGACCCTTGGTATACAAAGAAACCAGTTATTTTAAGCAACTTATCATAAATGTTAATCTCCACTCACAAGTCAGGTAAACAGTAACAATAATTACTGTGTCATTTCCCAAGAGCTACACCTGTCAGTAACCAAGCATCCACCGTTGCATTTTCTTGTCTGCAAACCTCGGTCCACACGCTGTGAAATGGGTTTGTGAGTGACTTCACTACAGGCAGTTCAGACTCAAGATCAAACCTCGCAGAGGAGTCTGGCTTCGCAGCCAGGCGGCTGGGAATTCAGTATTGTCATGCTGCAGATCACAGCAGCCTGAAATCAGCGCATCATCCTGTGATGGTGGGTGTTATTCATAGATTATAAATCTGTGAACTTTAAATCAGGAGGAACTGTTATGCTAATTTGACTGTCTTGGTGCAGCAGAATGTTGTATTTTGCACAGTAACATGTCCTGAGGGCAGTGCCTGCTGTTCAGTTTTAATATCCATCTGGCAAAAAGTATCAAGTCCTGATTAAAGACCTCAAAAACTGAAGAGGCATTCTCCACGTGGAGGATTACTTGATGAGAGCTAAAAACCTAGCACTGCCCCTGCTTTGAACAGATACTATGATTCTTTGAACAATAAAGGACTGGCTTAGTGTCTTTGGCCAAAATTGTTCCCCACAACCCCCAGGTGCTTCCCTTCCCTTAACTTGTACGTATCAATGTGAGGTACAAATAGCTACAGATGTGTTTTATGGTCAAAGGTTTGGCTTCCTTAGAAGACTTGGGCACTAAAGAAGGATATTGGTGGGGTGGAGGTGCCTGAGTCCAGACTCACGAAAATCCCTATTTGGTTTTGTTGCAGAGACACCTGGCCTTCACAAGTCCACAACGTTTGGTTTTAAAGATCTCTAAACACACAGTTTTGCCCCCAAATTGAACTTGTTTGGACGTAGATCTAAGAATTTTAGCATCCTGCTCACACCAAGGCCTAACAGAGACAGGATATATCCCCTAGCTCAAGTGCTCAGAGAACTTTCATCCAATAATTATTCTCGGAGCACATCCAGCACTTGTGGATACCGTGATCAGCCTCTCAGCCCCTCTGGGGCACGGCCCATAGCCCCTTCCCAAGCAGGGCTGACCCTGCATGTGGAGCAGAGTTGCCCCGTCGATCAGGCAGCTCTAGGCTGCTTCCATATTTAGGGACACTCTCCCTGTGTTTTTGAAGCTGACGAGCTGAGCGTAAGGGAAGGAATTAAAGATTCATCGAGAAAGAGAGCATCTCTGTAGAAAGGAGTCCAGTCAAGTTCAATGGTACGGGCACTCATCTGTAAGTGGGAATTCCCGGATTGCAGGATTATGCATTAAAATGTCATCAGATAACGTAAACAACCAGGCAATGACAAAACCCCAGGTCTTCCCTCTTCCCGCGGCTGCTCTAATCACAACACAGCTCAAGGCTGAAGACTTCTTTCTTCCTGTGGCACACTAAGCCTTGGATCTTTTTGCACACAGTAATTGGCACCACGGATGCACCCTCAGTTATTCCTCTGCTGAGCAATTTGGCTGTGGCAGTTCTTGGAAGGTATTCCGTACTGCGTGGAAAAGATGAAAAGCAGGAGAAGTCACCACTTCCCTTGATCATTTCTTCCAATGATTTTTCCTCATAGTTTAAAACTGCACCTTATTTTTAATTTCAGTTGGCTTTATTCCCAACCACGGGTGCCGGCTGTTGCCTTTCTCTGGTAATTTTAAAAGCCTATTTTCTCACCAGGTATTTATACTTTGTAATCTAGTCCTGCAACTGCCTTTGGATAAGGTAAGCAGACTGAACTCTTCTAGTCTCTTAGAATCCTTTCCTTCCTCCCACCAATTATTTGAGGGCTTTTTCTTGCTCTGTATCCAATTTATCAACACCAGAAGTATAAAAACTGTCTGAGCATCAGCTCCACTAATGTGAACAGAGAGATAAGATCACTTTCCGCCCCCAGCTTTCTAGGCTGTTGTTTATCTATCCGAGGATCACACTGGCCTTTTTTCCCCACACCACTCTACGGGATGCTTCAGTCCAGGTGCATGTCCATGGTGACTCTTTCATCCTTCTCAGGGTTGTTGCTTTCTGGATTAGAAAATCTCATGTAGGCTTTGAGCTGAGACAAATAAACATGTTTGGCTGTGTTAAAGGCATCTGTCTTGAAAAGAAAGCCCTCACTGGTGTCACTGGCATGGCCTCTTAGTTGCCGTCCCAGATTCTTGTATGGTACCTGTACATATTCTCGGTGCGATTTTATGTTTGCTTGTTGGTCACACCAGGAGACCAATATTCTTTGGTTATCTCAGTGCTCTAGGATGCAGGTCTCTCCTAAGTGCTGGTCATTCTCTGAGATTATTGCAAGACTGCAAAAAAAACATTGCGTCCTGAAAGAGAAGAGAAATATTTATAGAAACCTTGTGCCTGTTTGGAACCTTGTTAATGTTTTTCTCATCTACTTCTTGGCCTGTAGCATTATGAAGAATGCTTACGTTCCTAATGGACTTTAAAAACTCCCTCTTAGCCTTGCCAATGCAGGGATTTTTTTTTCCCCGTTTCCTGTGTCATTTTCCTGTTCTTTAAAGCTTCTCATGTATACTCTTTGCTACCTGGTTCCCCTTTCTTCCATCTGTAACATTACTCTTAATTGTTGCTTTTCACTGATCGTTTCTGAATCTGGATGGGAATTTAGTCGAGGCAATTTTCTTTCCTGAATTTTTGGGTCTCCCACTGTAGGCTCTGGGGCTATCTTCTGCCCACCCTTAAAGTACAGCATCAGGGCATGCAATCTCCTCTTTCAAAGCAGCGTGGTCCCGTGAACGTGAGCATTTTCCTTGAGCAGGGCAGAGGTTCAGTGCCAGAATGGAAATCTCCCAGCTTGAATTTTCCCCTTGCCTCCCTTCCTGTAAGAGCCTGCCTTTTGCCATCCAGGGCGCAGCTTGCACGGGCCGAGCTGCAGTAAATCCCGTTTCTGCTTCAGAGAGGCCGCGGCACATTTCCTCCCTCGGGACACGATGTGCTTTGGAGGGTCCTGCCTCCCGCTGAGTTACAGACATGGAAGGGCACAGGGGATTGTCAAGAGTGGAGGCTTAGTGCAGGAATGCTCAGCATCTGAAGGGCGGCCTTAAAAGAAGTTTGTGGCAAGTTGCTGTTTCCTTGATTGGGAAAAGAATAGAGGCCGGGCAAGGCTGTGACTCAGCCGGTGAGTCAGCGGGGGCTGCTTTCCGATGAGGCCAGCCTGCGCTGTTCAGCTCTCTCTCACACCCTGCCTGCTGCCATGGGACAGTAAAAACCTTGTGCTGCTGCTTCTCTGCGCTCACAAAGTCACCCCGGTCCTCAACCTCTCCCCTGCCACCTCCCACTGCACCGCTTCTCCAACTTTCTGCTTCTGTGCTCCCTCCCATCCCCTGGGCTGCTGTCTCCTTCTGTGCGTTCAGTGCTCCGGTCCCAGGTGGATTTCATGGGTGTGAACTCCTGCTTTGCAGCAAGGGAGAGACCTTGTGACCTATTCACAACGGAGGGAAAATCCCGGGAGTCAAGAGGAATTCCCTGCAAGAAAAGGCACAGGGTGAGGACCTGATCTGGATCCTGCCCGAGGCAGTGATGGCCTTCATCAGACACCGCAGACTGTGGTTCTTTTGCCAGCCATTAAACGAGCTGGACCAGTGCTGCAGGTCCGACATACTGGTTTGGAACGCGTGTTCTGTTTACTGTGTCCTTCTCTGTCTGCTTCCCCATGCGCGCGGGTCTCCGCTGGGATCCCAGTGCTCTTTCAACGTGAGACGTGATGTCAACCAAAAGGCACTCGGGGACGTGGGGAGGGAGGGTGCTGGAGGAATGAGTGACGCCCCGAGACACACACAGTTCACGCTTCCTGGCCTCACAGTCTCAGATGCATGCTCAGCTCCATGGAAGCTCTCTTGTTTCTACTGATGTGATTATTTTTTTGAGCTTGGACAAAGCAAATAATTTTAGCCATGCAGTATTTACATCCAGGCGAGCAGCCAGGACATACCTCTGTCTATGGTTGCATCCACTGTTAAGCAAAAATGTCCCACTGTTTTATTTATTAGCCAAACATTTCTACTAATAGCTAAGCTAATTTTATCCTTTTCCTAATGCTGGCTGAGGATGACTCAGTCTGGCTGGGAGGAGTCTCAGCAGCAGAGTCTCAGCAGCACGGTGCTCAGACTCTGAAAAAACGGCGTTATACGGAAGGAAGGGCCGGCTGTCCACGCACCGCAGTGGCTCTGGCTTTGGACCCGCTCGCTTTCCCTCTGTCTTCTCCCTGTAGATGTGGAACAAAGAAACCAGTGAAGCATTCCACAAGTCAGGCGGGATGGAGTGGAGATGTACTCGTCTCTGTAAGAGCCAGCTGCAGCTATAACTTTTAGCAATAGCATCAGGAGCTGGTACCCATACCACTCTACAGGTTTTTTCTCAGTTTTAGTTCTTTATCGATATTTTCTGCCTGAGTTAGTCCTCAGTTTATGTGCTACTCTCCCTTAACTTTAGGATTACTCTCACAGGGCTGCGGGTGAGTGAGGTATCTAGTCTAGGCAAATTTTTAAGGCTCCTTTTCTGTCCCAGTGGACAGTAACAGGTTCCTCTGGGAGGTGATTCACTCACCTGGCTTGGGCAAAATCCTGCCCTGTATTTCATTAGTACGTTATAAAGGCAGGCCGAAGACATTGAGTTTACAAGGTAAAACAATATAAGTAGTTTTGTTCCAAAGATGAGGTTAGGTTAGATGAGATCCTTCTGGATTTAAAATTTTTGTTACTGAAAGCTTCAAGATGCAGCTAGGCACTTTTTATAAATGGGGCTGTAAGTAATAGAGCAGCCAGTGTGCAAACACAGAATCTCCTAATTTATCTTGAGTCTCCAAGCGAGGAATATAAGGAAGAGTTTATAAGAGTAAAACAGCCAAGTGTCATCCTGATCAAGTTAAAACACAATTCAGGTTCCTTTCCAGCAACATCTCAGTAGCGCAGTCCTCAAACTCATCAAAAAGGTCAGCCATGGGATCGATCCCCACCTCCTCCAAAGACGCCATATGAATGTATCATGTTTTCCTACCTGAGAGGGTTCTAGCTGGTATCAGCCAGCAGTGCGTTCTCCTAACCACTATGACAACCTTTAATTATCCTTAGTTATCCTTTAGTTACTGAACTGTGCAAAGGGTTCGCCCAGTGGCAAGGCAATTCTGGCTTTGGAAGAGTTTTAACCACTTGCATTGTTTCTTTCAGACGTGGGCAGAAGCGAGTTTACTCTGATTCAGATGAAAACAAAGAACAACAGCTTGGAAAACAGTGAACTCTTGACCCACAAGTGGGATCAACCAGGTTGATTTTCCCTTAGCTCTTAATTGCAGATTCACGGTATTTTAGTTCCTGAGGCCTCGAGGGAGCCTTTTGCTTATGTGGTGCTGTGTCAGTGCAGAGGGCTGGCGCTCAGGAAACTGGTATTTTCTTCCCAGCACTGCCACTAGCCTGGGGACCTTGAAAAAGTAACCCCCTCTCCCCAGCTCCTGTGCATTTCCTTCTTTATAAAACCACGGATAATGGACCAAAGGCTTTTGCTCTGCGATCTGTAGATGCAATATCCTATGTAAGAGCAGGCTATCAAATTTGATTTACTGTATTACAAAGCCCAGAGGGCTTTGCTGTGTAATTTTACCATCAGAACCATCACCTCTATTTGAGATAGACTTGTACACTGAGTCCTGCTGTGGAACACAGACTAGGGATGGGGCAGGCTTCTCCTACAAGATCAGTAACCATGACTGAAGCCCTCCCGGATGAGATGAGCCTGGCAAAATTTGTTCCCTTCCTGGGTTTTGATCTGTGTTTTGGGGTTTGGGCAGAGGGGCAGGAGGCATTCAGCTGAAGTTTAAGCAGTTAGTTCTGCTTAGGAGTATCAAAACCTGATTAGCAGAGTTGGTTGGTTCAGGATTTGTGGTGGTCGGTTCCTTCAGCTGAACATGGAGCTCTACGGTGGGTGTGAGCAAAGCCCTACCTGCAGAAGCAGGAGACCTTTTGAGCAGGGCGTTGCATGCTCCCCTGCAGACTCGGGGCACAGCGAAAAGGTGTGTGTTGCAAACGCATCTGCAGACGTGCCTCGTCTTGGCAAGACTCTGCCTGTTTCTCTATCATTGCTGCTGAGGATTAGTAACTGAAACCAAACTTTGCGTTCCCCTCCCTCCCTTTCCTGTTCTCCTTGGCCTGTCGCCTGCCATGAGCATGGTGCAGGCAGCCACATCTCACGTCTGTCCCAGCAAAAACACAGACATGGAGCAGCTTGACCCCATCGCTCCTATCCAGCACTACCTTAGCGTGCCCTTAGTAACTTTGTCTTGCCATTCGTGCAGGTAAAATTTTAAGCAGGAATAGAGGGAGGAGTCCTGGTCCCGTGCAAGGTGCTGCATCGCACTGGTGGGGGGTCCCACCACAGCACGGGGGTTCAGTGAGCAGCTATGGAAGGAAGCACGGATGGAGCTGGTGCCTGTGGGGGTAGGGCTTGCCCAGGAATGTTTGGCGTGCGATGAATGTGCTTTCTGCACTATTCGCATCTCTCCCCCCTTCAAGTTTTCATTGCGTTGGAGCCTGCCTACTCCAACAACTCCAACTCCTGCAGTCTTTACCAGCTATGAGCCCTGTAATCTGTGCTAGGTAGGCTTCAAAGCAATCCCCACCAGGTGTAAGGATGTTCAGTTAGAAACACACGGAGTGGTTATTCCCTGCCATGTGCTGGAGGAAGGGCAGAGGGCTGGGGCGCTCCCCAGGGAGTTCTGGTTCATTTGGGTGCTGCACAGGAGACTGAGAGCGCCGTGTCGTGGCTTGGGCACAGGGGCTGCTGCTCAGAGGGACTGTAAGCAGTGTGGTCCAGGCTGGACTTCAAGTCTCTTGCTCTTGTGCTTTCACTACAGAACTAAAGGGCAGAAGGTGTTTCACCTTCTGACTTTGTGAATAGGTGACTATTTGTGCAAAGTCCAATAGCAAGGGGCCCAGGGCAGCAGGACAGTGACTGGAGCACTCTTATGGGAGTGAGATGGTTGACCCCAAACCTCTCCTGCCTCCTGATGGAGGTAAGACTAAGTTTCAATCTGTTCTCTACAAACCCGCAAAGGAGCAGAGTGGCACCATAAGCATCGGTGCATATGAGCTTAGAACACCGATCGTGCGACTGATGATACATCAATAGCAGGTGGCTTTTCCAAGACTCATTTTTCAAGGAACAAAGTAAGTTATGGGTACAAGGAGTCTCATGCATACTTTTTCCATTGCATGTAATTTCACTATGAGCCAACCACTTTATCCTATGAATACGACAGCCTACGTGAGCCTTCTCTGAGCTCTCCCTGCTAGGCAGTGCGGCTGCATGGCGGTGATCTCCCCTTGAGCTGGGATGCCTCTCAAGGTTGCTCCTTGAGGCAGAGAGACCTTTCACCAACTGCAGATCTTTGGTAAGCGACCGATATCGTGCATAACCTTGTAGTATGGTAACTTTGATTTTGTCTTGTAACTTTGATTGCGTGCTGAATTGACGCTAATGAAGCATTACATAAACTGCATGTACAATCCCTTAGACATAAACCATTGACCAAGTCTGAGACTAAGATTGGACCTAGCCACACCTAAGCGCCATCAGGAGCTTAGAAAGCAAGGGGATCTATTCTGAACCTCGTGACTCAACGGGAGGGTCCTCCTTACCCTTTTGTGTCCCCAGGCTCTCTGTGAATCATTCTAACTAGAGCGTGACTCAATTCACCTTTGTATGTTTCTTCCATGCAGTAGTTAATAGAGTGAACCTTGCCATCGAACTTTGTTAAATCGCACTTTTACAACATCATATTAAAACCACTGTTGCTAATACCTTTGAAGGTGATTCTTTAAGCAATCTAAATCACTCCACTTGCGACACCGCAGGCAGGTTAACACCATCTCCCAAGGAAGTCAAGTCAGACAGTTACGCAGCAGATCCCAGCAGAGACTCTGCAAAGTCCGGCTCTTCTCTTCTTCTGAGCTGTTTTCAAAATCAGGAGGCTCCCAGGTCTGCTTTCCAGAGGCTTTGGGTTTTGTACTTGTAATTTAACCTGCAGTCCCCACCAGCCACCCATTTATTTAAAGCACTAATTTAAGGCCCATACTTCCTTCCACCCTCCTGTCAGTTAGTCTGACTAAAAGCACTGCTGCTTTTGTTTTTTAGAGGAAATGCTTTGTCCTGGCTGTCATACACCAGTGCTATTCTGTGAACTCTAAGGGCAGAAGCTGTGCCCTGTACTCATGGCAGTGACAGGATCCTGGGACTGGTGACTGTGTTTTTCACATCTGAATCTTTCCTCAGGCAGTACTGGCCAAGAAGCAACGTATGTGGAAAATATGATATTATGTTTACGCCTAGCAGCGGTTGCAATGTGTATTTCATAGCAAGGCCTAGGCCTGAAAGGAGCATGGAGAAAGACCTGCTCGCTCTTCCCTCTTAGAGCCAACACACCTGGTTCTTCAGAGGCTGAATCCCTGTGGTGGCAGGAGTACGTTAGGTCCTGCCCAAGGTTTGTCTGACCAGCTGTGGACATCCTGGGCTCACTTTATGGTCGGTGCAGAGACAGAGGCACACCTGGATTCCCTCTCGTCCTCGCCTGGCCATGTAGGGTGATGCAAGTCACACCCTTGTGGTGCCTGTTCCTCTGCTTTGGCTGTTGGGATGACTGGGCTCCATGTGGGCATCTCCACTGCTGATCCGAGCGGCACGGAGGGTGTCAGAGACAGGGAGCAGCTGGAACCTCACCTCCATCTATCGGGTCTGGCCAAACCCCTAATGCAGAACATCTCACTCCTCCTCCCGCTCCTTGGTTCCAAAACACGGTGGTGTTACTGGAGACAGGCAGTCCTGGGTGCGGCTGCTATCTTGCCTCTTGATTAAAGCTTCTGGATCCTGCCAGCAGGTTTAGCTTTCTCAAGGATTATGGCTTTCTCATTCTCTCTTCTGAGATGATGCAAGCCTAACAAGTCTGTACCTCTAATTTTGTTCCCACTCATTAGTATTCTGTCCACGCAGACTGTCAGGAGCTGTCTCACACCTTGTTTTCAGGCAGCACCTAGCATGGCGAGCTCTCAGCATTGACTGAACCACATTGCACATTTGAAAAAATAAAATACAACAAATAATAAAAAGTCAGTAATAATACCTAGAAGAAAAGAATGCAAGTGGGTAACTTTCCTGTCCAAAACAGATTTAAGGTGTGAAAGAACTGTTGTGGCTTTGCCAACTGACAACCTGTAAAACGAAGGCCATCATGTTTGAAGCATCAATTCTTTTATCATAGTTGTTATTGTGTTAAAAAGCATCTCTTGATCTAGAGAATGAAAGTGTTGGAGCTTTCAGCACATGTCTAAATAACTTATTCCGATAGTTACTCATTTGCACTATTAAAAAAGTTGCCTTGTATCACTGTTCTAAATCTATTCTGCTTCTGCTGTCGTTGTGCTTGTTTGTAACAGCCTGAAGATTAACAGAGATCTCTTGAGTCTGAAGGCTGTGATAAAGTGCCAAAGAATGTATCCTCTGGATTTTATTAATTTAATTTGGTATTTATGCAATGCCTTTGTACTTCATGGTTCACAAGATCTGTCTCAGACTTCCAGTGTGCAAGTTTTTGTACAAACCCAGAACCGGTCCCTGTCCTAATGGTGTTATTATCCAGAGAGAAGTATGTTTGGGTGCTTCACTGTTCCCAGTCGTCACCCTCTCCCTCTGACTGTGCACCACAGACAACCTCCTCCATCATTTTGTGTCTTAAACCTCCCCATCTTTTTCTCTTCTGATTTCAGCTGTGACACCACTTCGAGGCATCCACTGGCTGCCAGGGACAGAGACTGAGTGCAGCCAGGAGGAAAGGCAAGTGAGGAAGGAGAGTAGCCAGATCAGCATCCCTGGCAGCTCGAGGTGGTTAGTGGTCTCTCACTGGCCCGCCCCTGTTTGTGAGCATCATCGCAGAAGGTGAGCAGTGAAGCAGTGCCATCGGCAGTGGGCCATTCCTCACCAGCACAAGGGGCACCGTGGGGAAGGCGTGAAGATGTCTGTGTGAACACCTAACAAGTAGGCAGCAGAAACTGGCATCAAGACCTGGTTTAAGGTGGGAATCAAAATCCCAACGGCACGTTGCTAAGCTCTTCCCCAAAGAGTTTATTGTCCTTCTGCCCTCCTGGCCCTTGAATCTCCTAGTTTTAGCAGGAAAATTGTTTCACTCCTGTTTTTCTCCCTAGCTCAGCACTGGGCTCCTTTCCCAGACCAAGTTTTTAAGTCTCTTTTTTAAAAAGAGACTCTTTCCCCATGAGACAGGGAGGAGGCAGATGTGCTCTCTGGCATGCCATGGCGTGTCTGCTGGCACTGCTGTGCTCCAAGCCCAATCTTTGGTATCTCCACTGAATCAGATGGTGTCTCTTCCATGGGACTGCTTTCCCTTGGAGACACTTTCTTCTTCCTTTCCTTCTCAGAAAGATGGGACAATTACATACAGCACTGGGGTCCTGCCCAGAGGTCGTGGTAAGAGACAGGAGATCCGGCCTGGAAAAATATTTGGAATCAAGAATGTTTTGAAAGACTAGACTAGAGGGGTCAGGCATGCGAGGAGAAAGATTTGCTATTTGTAGCAAATCCAGTGTCAGCCGTGTGAACAGAGAGACAGGGCTGGAGGCACAGTGTGGGAAAGCAGGCAAACAAGCCCTGCAGCTTCTTTGTGGCTACAGGGTTTGAATGCTGGCATGTTTTTCAGGTTTCTTTTGCAGAGGGGTATTCTTTTCTTTGAGATATTGGTCTTGGTGCTTGAGACCCTTGAGGAAGAAGAGGACTGGTCATCCACATCATGTCAATGAGGATGGATGAAAATGTCCTTTCATTCTCCTTTCCCCCTCCTCCTCCTCATGTTTTCTCCTCATTTTCTTATCCCAGAAGGAGACAACTTTCCTCAGCTCGTTCTCATCTCCTCACTTGGCCCTGGATTTCCTCACTCCTTTTTCCACTCATTTTCCTTCTTCACCTCTCCTTAGTACCCCAGTTTTTAAGGAATGCAGATCCCCTTCAACTCTAATTTTTGCCCAATATCCTCCTTTTCCTCCTGGTCAACACCATTTTCTGCATCCTTACTTCTTTTCTTGCCCTTCCCGCTCTCCAATCTCTCTGTCTTTAATCTGTTTTCCCCGACACACTTTATCTCTGGTATGCCCTGCAAACTCTGTGTCCATACAGTCTGTTGCCTACAGCCTGTCCTGTCCTCCTACACAGCTCTGCCTGCCACTGAGAGATCACTTTTCTCACGTGTCCCTTTGACCACATCACCTCTTTGCATCTTCCCTGGGCTCCCTCTCCTCCATCACATCAAACATAAGGTGCTTGCCCGCACTGCTGGCACTGCTGGCCTTGTGGCACTGTCACCCCTTGGTGGGTTTGGAGGAGGCAGCGCTGCGAGGCCATGCTGCCACTGCCAGCTCATGCTGCCTGCTTCCAACCCAATGTGCATTTTCCCAGAGCCCTTCTGCTCACATCAACAGCCTTAGCGCTGTTCTGGATCTGACATCAATATTCCCTTTTGCATCACTTCGTGTAGGCATCACAGGGGAGTGATGCCTATAAAAGCCTGTGATAGCAGATAAGCTACTGGAGCACTGAGTCGTCAAATCCTCTGACTACATCTCACTGCGTTTGACTCTGTCTGTCTGTGATCCCTTGGCTGAGAGCGTGATCTTCCCAAGGCAGGGCAGTCCTTTGGCCTTTGTCTTCCCAGCACGGTGAGTGCCACACCGTGATGATGGCACCCAGTCTTTTTAGTAATAGGATGTTAACAAGAACAGAAAAAAATATCCAGCTCCATGTTCAAGGGTCACAACAGCTATCTTAAATTAGATATAGAAACTGCAGAGGGGCTTCTCTTAGAGAGAAAATGGGATTGGGAGTAGAGGAGCAGAGCTCCATGCTGGCTTTCAGGTTGATGCTCTTCATAGGAGATGAGAGCCTGAGGCTCTTGCTCTTCAGGCTGAGTCAGGGGTTATCCGTTTGCTGCTAAATACAGAGCTAAACAGGCAGGGAGACCCCAGCCTCACAGCTTGAAAGGAAAGAGCTGCTCAGAGTTCCCAAAAAGCAGATAAGAAGCCCTTGAGGCTTGGAAGACAGCTTGAGGCTGTGCATCCCAGTGAGACAGAGGTGCCGCTTTGAGGGAGGAGGTTGATGCACAGGCCCAGGGCAGAGCCAGGACATCCGTGTTTCCTGGTGGAAGTCATCGATCTGCTCAGTGTGCTGGTCGCTGTCATGCTCATCTTGAGACACCTCATCCTGCTTTTTCGCTGGATTGCCATGGGACCATGCCTATCCCGGGATAAGGTGTGTCAGTCTTGGAGCAGGGTGTTTAAAGGCTTCGCCTGGCCTGGGCTTGCCTGGGGAGCAGGGCTTACTGTGCTTGTGAAAATCTTTTCCTCTGCTGCCCAGGTAATTGCAATCCTGGGGTCAGACAAACATCTAATAGCTAAGGTTTAGCTTCAGTTCCTGATTTCCCAGGAGCCTTTTTACATCCATTTTACATCCGTTTTACAGGAGAATGAAATTTTAAACCTGTCTTTTGGAGCCTCTGTCTTCAGGTCAGGCTGTGCCTGTGCTTTCAGTTCCATCATCTTTCCTGAGCATGACTAACTCTTTCTGCCAGGGCTGGGTGACCAGGCATCTGCCTGGACCAAAACCCAGCCCACTTACTGCATTTCCTCTTGCTCCCCAGCCTGTCCAGCCTGCCTCTGCCTCCCCCAGCTGAAAACACCACACCGAGAGGTGCTGACGTATTTCCTTGCCTTGATACTTCTAGAAGTCATCCCTGAGTAGAGGAATGATAGTCTTAGAGTCCAGTCTATTTTTAGCGCTTTTACAGGCTCCTTCTCTGACCTTGGGCAGGCACTTTAACCACCCGCTGTCCCATTTTGTCATTTGCAATACAGACTACTCCTATCTCATCTGCAAAGCACTTGTGGATTGGTAGCACTTGGAGATTTTTGCTTGGAAATCACTTCAACGGTATAAACCAGCTTTGTCTAAAAGGTACCTGTGCCTTATTGGCACCCAGGATTTTTTAAGGTTGTTGTCAACACATCTGATCACATCTAACTTCTGGGGTGGGAAATTGCACATTTTCTTGACTCTGAGGAACTGCTCTGTAGTCTCCTTTCCATCCCCACTATTCTGAAAACATTAATTTTCCCAGTCACTGAAGGAATACAGCCTTTACCCAGCAGTAGCTCTGCTGATCATAAACTCAGAGGAGTGGTTCCATTCCCTTTAGGTAGAATTTTTTTTTTCGCTAGTTCTACAGGTTTGCTCAAAATATTCAGAAGTGGGTGTTTATTAAGAGTATGTGACCTGAGGGTCTTCAGCCTTCTGCCTCTTGTTAATCTCTCCTGAGGGAGGGTCTGCCAAGGTGAGGTGATACTGCTCCACAGGAGGGTTTCGGATGCCTATTACAGCCCCCAGAGAGACGGGAGGAGAGTGCTTTTCCCAGGTGCCTTAGCAGCAACAGTGGTGACAGACAACCCAAAAAGGGGCAAAGTGGGTTCCCAGCAATGCTAATGTCCTGCCACCTCTGTTTTCCCTCTTCCTCTCTCTCCCTCAGCCAGGCTCATGGCTGGAGAGGGCGGCTAACACCGTCTTCAGGGTGGTGAATCTGACTTTGCAGAATCCCCCTGGCAGCCCCAGGAAGATTTCTGGCTGCATCAGCCAAAACTCCTGCCGGGGACTCTGCTGCAATGCAGCACACCACACCCCCGCCGGCGCTGAGCCCCAGCCTGGGCAGCCGGTGCTGCTCAGCTCCAGCCCCGCACCACCGCCGTAGGCTTCCCTCCTCCCCTTCCCAACGAGCCCCGATGATTTCAGGTCGCCTGGCATTATTTCCTGCGGGCAGCTGGCATCCGCAGCGTGTG
Source organism: Nipponia nippon (assembly GCF_047370975.1). Lineage (NCBI taxonomy): Eukaryota > Metazoa > Chordata > Aves > Pelecaniformes > Threskiornithidae > Nipponia > Nipponia nippon. The sequence continues at coordinate 119,373,804 of NW_028262336.1, read as the reverse complement.
TCAGCGCGGCCCGGCGCACGTTCGGTTTCACAACGTGCTGCCTGCCGAACGCGCTGGCTCCCCGAAGGGATCGGCTGTGGTTTCATATTTCATTTCCCTCGCACGCTACACCCGAATTCCAGACGCTTTCTGGCTTCGCTGCTGTGTGGACTCAGAGGACAGGTCCTTTGCCGTACCCAGTGGAAGCAGACGGGGCTTCCCTCAGCTCCAGGGAGTGGACCATGAAGACGTCAATTGTATTTTTGCTTTGCATCTCAGTTTTCTCAGGCTTCTCCCAAGGCAGAGTTGTTGGAGAGGATGAAACTGGTTTTGCTGAGTGTAATGTGTTCTTCCCTGGACAAGTCCCACCCGAAGGATTTACGGAGCCGTTCCACGTGAAAATCTGTCAGCAGTACAACAAAGAGCCACGCTTTGCAACCCTCTACAGTACTAAGGACAAAATCCCTCTTTATTCAGCTTTTAAGTATACAAAGCCAGCCCAAAATGCCGAGGAGAACTGGCTGGTCGAACCGCAGGTAAGTCAGCTTTTCCTTCGCTGTAAAGCAAATTTTCCTGGAGAATGTTTCCTCTGGGGTGACGCTGGGGCTAGGATTTTGCAAAGGAGGCAGGAGCTCTGCTTGTTGAACTTCTTTCGATACTAGTTTAACACAAGCAGAACTTATTTTTGTGCTTGGAACTGAGCAAACAAATAGTTCCTTGTCCCACAGGGCTTATAATGAAAGCTGGGAAGCTGTGGGGTGCGACATGCAATGCCAGGGTAGAGGAAAGTCACCTCTGACACCAGCTGATGCCTCTGTCCTGCCCAGCCAGCTGTCACGGGCAGGGAGCACTGCCGGTGGGTAGCAGGGTTAAACATCACAGTGTCAAGTTGAAGTTTGTTCTGTTGCCAGTGTGATCGCCGTGTTGATAAGAGCTCTTTAGCTTCGCTGCACAGGGATAAAACATCCGTTTGCGGTTCACCAAGTTGATGCTGCGGCTTTTTGTTGTGTCCCTATGTTGCAGACTCTGGTAGGGAAATGAGTTGTCGTGTCCGGAGCGTGCAGGCTTCAGTCAGGTCAGAAGTGTGCAGTATAAAATGAATTTCACCGGAGCCTCAGTGGTTTTTGTCTTCCATGACACTTGGCATGTTTAAGCAAGTCCTTCAGGCTGTTAAATTTAAAGAAAATCCTTAAAAAATTGCTGGTGCCCTAAGAGAACAAGTACACTTTACCTCTCTTTCTTTTTTTTTTTGGCCGTGTTTCAGGTTTTTCAGCAGTGATCACGGGGAATTTTGTAGCAAACATCAAGCTACCCCCATCTATTGAGCTCAGGAAAGATTGGCAGCGTGCAAGGGTGCTTCGTCAGGGCAGGAATGGCTGCAGTATCAGAGCAGCGTGTTGGGAGCAGGGCCCTCAGGTGCTGGGTGCTGGACATAGCCAGCATCAAAGCTCACCCCTGTCCCAAGAGAGTGGCTGCCATGTCATTTTCCTTGTGTGGGGTGATGAGATACTAAGACCACGAGGTCACAGGCGGCGCAGACAGGAGATCCTACATCCCTGTCTTCACTTTGGACTGCCTCCCTGTTCTCTGGGCTGGGTTTTGAGCTCCAGGAGTTCCCAAGAGCCTTTTGATCTGCTCTCCTTCCACTTCACAGATGGCTGTGGGAGGTGTCTGCTTGCCCTTTTAAAACAGAGGGAAGCTTTTTGCAGGCTGCCATTATGGAGTTGAGGAAGGGTGATGAGTTTTTAAAGCTCAAAGGACCTAGGCAAGTGAACATCTGCTGTCAGTGCCATGGAGGCAGCGAGGCAAAGCGGCAGAGATGAGATCCTTTCCCATTTGCCTCAGCCGCTGATGCCCTTTGTCACCTCTAGCCACCATATCTCCTCCTGCTCCTCATGGTCTGACTCACCAGACCTGCCCAGGCAAGCTTGAAAGCCATTCCTGCCATGGAGCAGTGGGCAGCCCGTCTGCAGCAGCTTCGGTTCTCCAGCACCTCTCTCCAGCTGGCTCCCCTGCCCTCCCCACTCCATCCCTCTTCACCACTCACCTTGTCATCGTCCCTGCCAGCACTCCAGAGCCCCAAACCTTGTGTCTCCTGTCTCCAAACCATGCCACAGCCCTAGAAATAATTGTCCAGGCAATACCTTTAGTTGCTGTGGCTTCTCCAGAGCATTCCCATGGGTTGCTGTGGGTCTGTTCTTAGTTTACACTAATGGGTCCCCTTCACCCATTGCTGAAATGCAGGTGTCTCAGAGCTGGGAGGTGGAAGCTCTGCAGTTCACTGGAGGAACCTCAGTCTGAGACAGAAAACCACTGGAAAAAAAAATTGTCTGAAGAATCTCTAAGGAGAAGAAATCAGAACTACAAAAAATTCCTTCAACTCAAGAAATAAGCATGTACACCCCTCTCAGACACTGCCACACCAGATCTGGGAGGAGAAAGTGGAGAAGAGATTTCACACCCATTATGTGTGTTCCTATCAAGGCTAGGTCAGATGGTTAGGAAAGTCAGATGGCTGCTGAAGGGAACCCTTAGCAACACCTGCTCTGCAGCATAGCCCCATGAGGTTATATTGCCTATTTTCTGGGTAGTTTCCTTGCCAAGACAGGGATAGCTGGGTATGAGCAGGCTCAGCTGCACAGTGGCATGTGCTTATGCCTATGTGCATGCACATGGAGATGCAGAGGCACAGCAAGCAGAAAGAAATCACTATAAAAACGCTCTCTGGTGAGGGCCTCAGGGTTGTCACGTGCTTTTTTGGGGGTAATGAGGTAAGTGGTGAGGGCACTGTGCTTTTTTTTTGGGTAATGATATAAGTGGTGAGGGCACCGTCTCACTCCCTGCATGCCTACCTCCTCAGGAATGTCTGCCTGAGAAACAAATGCCAAATGTCGCACAGAGGCAGTAATTGGGTGAGAAGTGTGAGGAATGTTAGTGCCACCCACTGCCAATTGGCAGCTGGAAACAGTGAATTAATTCAGCAATTAGTGAAAAATTAGAGAGCAGGCAGGGTAGGCTGATGAGCAGGGTACTGATGGGACTCCCCCAGGCTCGAGTCTGAAAACCGGCTCTGCCACAGATTTCCTAGGGGTTGAGAGCAAGTCACTTAGGCGGCTTTCACCTCATCTCATTTTGGTTGTCTGAAAACTTATGGTTTTGACTCTTTCTATAGCTTAGAGAGAGATCGAGAACTCTGGAGTTGCTTTTTCTGTCCTAACGTACAATGGGCTGCGTGGATCACCTTGTGTTTTCATTTGGTTGATGACTACCACCAGCTAGATGACCAAGGTGGGATTTGCATTGACCAGCTATAGCTGCCTCTGAGCTGCTCTTGCCATCTCTCTTGGTAGACCGTCAAGACAAACAGGTACTTCTAGAGCCAGTCATGTGAACGTCCTACAACAGAAACCTTGGCGTAAGATGCACTGTGCCTCCTCCCTGGGACCTGCAGTAAGGGTAGATGAAATATCTATCTATCTCCACTGCAATCAAAGGTGTAAGAGTGCCTAGGAAATAGCGAGGGGAGTGGGATGCTGAAGTTCGCCTGGAATAGTACTAGGGTGGGGAAGGTGGGAGGTAACAGTGTCCTACACTGTTAAATGGCCAAACTTGATGGAAGCTGCCTGCTCTAATAGCTGTGTGTTGCCACACTTTTAATCTCCCTCTGCCTCTGCCCCTTCTGTGAAACTGCAGCCCCCACTTTACACATCAATATTGTTGGGTGCTCACATCCATACAGGTGTTCAGGTGTATAATTTATTTTTAAATCCCCATCCTATGAATGAGGTGTTTCCCTGTCTGCTTGGATCTTGCCCGTAGCTGCTCCAGGTTATTTGGCAGGTGGCTTCATGGCTGACTCCATGAATGCAGATATGCTTTGGCGGAGACACAAACCAAAAGCTTTTTGAAGCAGTGAGGAAAGGTAGCTTGCAATGCAGATTAGATGCAGTGCTGGAGACAGCTTGCCTTTGGGGCTGAGCTGGAGGAGGCATGAAAACCTCAGTTACACACAAGTTATTACAAACCATAATATGAGTTATTATAAGCATAACTTGGTGATGTCAGAGCCTTACGCACGAACAGCACACAGCCACATTTTTATCATGTTCTTTTTTAATTGCACCTAAACAATCCCAATGGTATGTGCAGAAGCCTGCAGCTGGACAGGTAACCAGAGACGTATTTTCTTGATAGGCACCTCAAGGTTTTTATGCATCAGCTCACAAGGAGAGAAAATTAAGTGTATACCATCGGCTTCACGTAGGCTGGGAATCTCTGCCAGGAGGCAGAGCTGACCTGTCTTGGCTTTACGTGTCCGTGTGATACGGAAGCACTGCCATGGGAGTGAGAGGGGATGAGAGTCTCTGCGAGGGTGTCAGGCTCAAAAGAGCCATAGCTTGGAGGGCAGATCCCAGGCACAGCCTCATACCTTGCCTGCTCCCCCCTCACCTGTATTGTGGGATTAAACAGACCGGGTGCATCCCTTGTCCCATGGCACACCACCGTCATCTCATCAGGACAGGGAGAATGAGCTGGGGGGGCAGGAAGGGACAGTGATTTTGTGGAACGCAAAATGTCTGTGCTCATCAGCCAGCTGCCCGTGAGCTTGGGGTGTCTGAGCAAGAGGAGCAGAATGAGGCAGAAGAAGTGCAGGATAAGTCTTTTTGAAGCGGTGTATTTAGAAAAAGCTAAGACTTGTGCATTAACACAAGGATCGCTGTCATCCTTCCAGTCCTGAAGCAATAAGCATCAGATGCTTCAAAACAAAGGGCAAGAAACCTCCTTAGCAGGAGACAGGGGTAATGCAGCCCTCTGCAATGGCCAGCGTTGGCACTGTGACGAGCCTTGGTGCAGAGGGAGCCCTGATCCTGGACTGCAGGGGCTTGGCTGATGCAGGAGGCCAGGCAGAGCTCAGTTCCTACAGCGACGGTGATGGATAGCTGCTGACACTCACTGGCGCTGACCCTGACTCTCAGCACAGGCTGACGCGGAGCTGCGAGGAGGTGATGCGGCATGAAAAGGGTGCAAGCTCTGGGTAAGGTTGCAAGGATGTAGTTGGACATCTGTCCAAGCACATTGCAGGATGGCCAAGGGATGAGGAAGGATGACTGGGGAGTGATTCAAGGTAGACTATAAACTGTCTTCCATAGATGTCTCCAAAGTGTGTATTATATAGTGTAGTAAACAGTTTATAGGCCAGGAGCAATGACAGCAGGTTTAATTGAGCCAGCACAGTGCTGGGAGCTGAGGGCCACAGCCTCTGAAACAGAGACTATAGGAGGCAGCAACTGCCAGAGACTGTCTGCCACCCCTGAGCTTCTACCAACATGCTCACCCTCTAATTTGGGGAAGAAAATGACAATCTGGCACACCCCCCCGGAGCGGCTGCAGGCAGTGTCAATACGAGTGACTAAGGAGCAGACAGAGCTGTGGCCACCCGAGAAAGACCTGAGCATGCCCTGGCGTTTAGTGCTCCTGCTCCCACTGCTCATCACCTCCCTGTGCATGACTCCAGGACGAATTCCTGCTGCAGCAATTGCTACCTCTGGCTCCGCGGCGTGGGAATGGCAGACACAAGCAAGTAGCATGGATTCCATTGAGGACCTGCGGTGATGGCATCCTCACCCATGGTATGCCAGGAGCTGTGTGGTCATTAACGATGAGGTTCAGACTACTAATGACAAGCCCTGAGAGAGCCCGAAGAACTCACTGCCCTGTCTGTGTTCAAGGCAGGGAAGTTCAGGTCACCTGCCGTGGTGCCTGGCTTCATTCCGACTTCTTACACAATGAGTGGTGAGAGGTAAATGCCTTCTCTAGGTGTCTTATATACCATGGGTTTCTTTCTTCATGGCTTGGATTTGATAGTTCAGAGGGACGGAATTAAGGTGCCGTGGTAGGTGTTTAAATGAACTGAAGATACCACCACTGCAGAAGGTGAGAACATGGCCCTAAATCAAGCCACCTATTGGTCTTAAAAATCTCTTCTAGAAAAAAAAAGCACAAGTTAGAGGCTTGCTGCAGGGTAGCTGGTGAGATTCTGGAGGCTGTGTTGTGCTGTGGATCAGACAGGATTGCTGCAAGCATCCCTTGCAGCCTAAACCAATGTGTTTGGCAGGGCAGCTATGTAGAGCATACACTCTTCTGCAAGGAAAATAAGGAGGGAGCGCAGGATGTGATTCAAGGCACGGCGTGTAGTAGCAGTCATAATGGAAAATATACTTCAAGACTCATTTTGCACATTGCTTTCTAGAAAGGCAAATTGCACCCAGTAACTCTCCTCTCTCCTATTTCAGATAGATGATCCAGAAAATGACCTGCATGAGATGGTGCATGAAGCCAATATCGTTGGCACTGTGGCCAACCTTGGTGCAAATCAAGCCCTGACCTCAGACTACGTGGGCTCCGGTTATGAGAGAGGGCTGCTCAATCCCAGCTTGCTCAATGAGGAGGATTTCCAGATAGCCACTTACACACTCACGAATGCCGTTCCTCTGAGCCCATCTCTGAGCAAAAGCTGGCACAGAGACATTGAGAGGGTAGTGGAGCAAGCTCTGGTCCCTCACTGCTCCAAGAAGGATCATCTGTATCTCCTTGCAGGCGCAATTCCTTCCAGTGTCCGAGTTAAAGGCAAGGTGTCAGTGCCAGAGACCCTCTGGCTGGCAGCCTGCTGTGATGCTCCAGAGGGATGGTCCCTGGGACTAGTGAAGAAAACAAATGATGAAAACAGCTTGGCGGACCTCATGGTGGGAGAGCTGGAGAAGCAGCTTCTAGCAGGGATTCACTTGTTCAAGGGCAACTGTGGGGGAGACAACCAAAGCCAGAAGAAAATAGAAACAATACTGAAAGCTGTCAGTCAGATCCGCTCTGGAGAGCAAGTAGGAACAAGTGACGACCAGGAGGCCAAAGACAGTGGCTTGGTGAGAAAAGTGGCTGGCATCATTGCTACCCCTTTCATCAAACTTCTGGAACTCCTCATCTACGTGTTTGTGGAGCTGGTGAAATTTGTGTTTTATTTTCTATGGCTTGTTATCAAGCGGGTTGTTGGTACAGTTTTGGATGGTGTCTACAGCCTGTGGAACGGAGTGGTGTCCTACCTTAAAGCCATCAGCATGGTGCTCATCAGCATCCCCTATGACGTGGGGAGGGTCATCGTCAACATCTTCCTGGGCTTCCTGCAAATTGTTCAAGATGTGGCGTCCCTCACCTACAGGATCCTGTGCATCCCTGTGGGGTTTGTCCTTCACCTCGCTGCTTTCCCTTACCACTCCATCTGTGCCATTCCCTCCGTCCTCAAAGACATGGCCACTGGGATCGGGGGCACCTTCTCACTGGTCATCGATGCCACAGCCACAATTCTGCATGGCTTTTATTACTTGGCTGGTCACATAGTCAAACGGTTTGTCCCTAAAGGCTCCTCTGATGACTGATGGGGATGGAAGCCAAGACTGCAAAGACATGGAGCGAAGGAGGAGTGGGGCAATGCTTTAAGATACGTGGCCAAACGCTGTCAATTTTGTTCTGGTATTTATTGTAGTGACATTAATAATAATGAACCAACTGGGGTGTAACAGGGAAGGCCAAGGTAACGTTGCTGGGGAACGCCACCATTGTAACTCAACTTCTGTCTGTTGTAAAGTGTTTGGGTTCTATCGGTGCAGGCCACAAAGTTTCTGTGATTTGTAGATGTCAAGATGCTTCCTCTGGGAGATGCGTGCTAAATGTGGTGCGGGGTTATTTCATTCTGGCAAAGATAACACTGAGACCTATGCACTGGCAGAGAGCTCCACAGAAGCCCATCCCTGCCGGCGAGGAGGTGGTGGTCAGGGCAGGATTTTAGTTATGGAGGGTTTTCTGGGACCTGGAGAAGGGAGAAGGAGGTGAGGGTGCAAGGATTTTGGGCTGGGAAACGGTGGGGAGTGAGGAGGGATGGGGGTGAGGTCCTGCTGTTGGTTGCACTGCTCATTGCACCAGGGTCCCACTGGTGGAGGGGATGTGACCAGGTGTATCTCATAGTCCTCAGGCCTTTCCAGGCAGCTGAAATCACATGGATCTTGCTGTGAGGAAACCCCTGCTGCCCATTCTTTCACATGGTGGGAAAACATTTTCCCTTAGCCGTAGCCGGGGTGCATGCAGGGGCTTTGCAGGGGACCGTCAGGCATTTGCAGCCGGATGAGGGGCACAGGGACACCTGCCGCTGCTGGAGGAGGGCACAGGGATGCTGCCCTTCCACAGGGCTCGGCTCAGCGAGGAGCTTTGGATGTCTTGTGCAGCTGCCTGCAGGAGGGAGGCTCTCGGTCTCAGCAGCGCTTGCTCTGGACTCCCGGAGGCATTTGGGAGTCCTACATGGATGGATCCTGCCCTTCACCCCCAACTCTGCCCCTCCCTCCAGCACCAGGTTGGTTGTGGACCCCTGATCTGCCGTAGCACCCCATAAGGAGTCCCAGAGGCGTGCAAGCCGGTGCTGCCATCCCTGCGGGGGACCCAGTGGTGCTGTGTTGCTGGTGGCCAGTCCCGGATTGAAGAAAGCCCAGTTACTCAATGCAGCAGCTTTGCTGCCTCACACCACTCACGGCAGGGCTGAGCTGGGTGGGGATGGATTTGGCGGGTAAAGGAGATTCGGCTGGATCATGGTGGTGACAGAGGGTTGTTTCCTTAGCTCAGGGGCTGTGTTCAATGCAACCAGCATGTGTGCACATCCCAGACCAGCACACCCTGACCCGGTGGCACCCCATTCGGCAACGATGCTAATGGCATCCTTGGGGATGCTGACAATGGGGATGAAGTGGGGAGGTGGTGGGCTGAGCAGGGACAGAGGACTTCTCCTT